>NC_133661.1:4272251-4872251 GCF_037893015.1 Macrotis lagotis
AAATAGAAGCAAAATTAAATTATGATAATTGGAAATTTGGATGTTATGGAATATTACTATGCTACAAGAAAGGATATAATGAATACAGAGTAGTATGTTTATATGAACTAATGCAAAGTAAAGTAAGCAGAGGCAAGAAAACAACATACATAATCACTACAACAATGTAAACAAAAAAACAACCATCTCAAAAAATACAACTATCATAAACTTGTGAAGATCAAAGAGGAAGATGAAGCCAAGATTTGGGGGTAAAGACGGGAACTCATATGAGCTCACCCAAGTTCCCCCAAAATAACTTTAAAATAACAAATCAAAATGAATTCTAGAGTGGCAGAGACAGGATGAAACAATTATATTCCTTATACACAGATCCAGGTTATAGTCCAATGATGAGCAAATACACTAGCACAATGGAGAGCATAACTACAAAGGAGTGGAGATCCTGGTCACAGTTCCAAACTCAAAAAAAAAAATCTTTGTGGTCACACAGAGATGAAAGCCTAAGCCAGGAGAATAATAAATACACCTGTCCCTAGATCATACCAACTTGTAAGAATTGAAAACACATAGGTTTCCATAATTAGCTCTGAAAAATAGCATCACACACACACACACACACAAAGACACACACACATATACACAAGGAAACATCCTGTAAATTGAAATAGTGCTCCCTCCAACCCATAAGAAGAGACTAACTTTAAAATAAAGTTGGAAGCTACAAAATAAGCTGAAAAATAAGAGGGGAAAATTGACCATAAAAAGCTACTTTAGTGACAGGGAAGATAAAACCACAGTCTTAAAAGCGGACATTGTCAAAACAACTATCAGTAAGACCTCAAAGAAAAATATGTACTGTCTCAGGCCCCAAAAAAATTCCTGAAAAATTTTGAAAAGAATTTTTAAAAATCTAATAAGAGAGGTAGAAGAAAAATACAAAAATAAACAAGAGTGATACAAGAGAACAAAAAAAATTCAACAGTTTGCCAAAGGAAGCACAACAAAAGGTAAAAGATGCTTAAAAATTCACTGTTGGAAACAACTTTTTAAAGAGTATTTCCCAAATGGAAAAAGATATATAAAAACTCAATGAAAAAAGTAATCATTAACTTAAAAAAAATTGGAACTAGACAATGGAAGTTAATGACTTCGTGAGACACCAAGAAACAATAAAACATTTTTTTTCCCAAGGCAATGGGGTTAAGTGGCTTGCCCAAGGCCACACAGCTACGTAATTATTAAGAGTCTGAGACTCACGTCCTCCTGACTCCAGGGTTGATACTCTATTCACTGCACCACTTAGCTGCCCCAACAGTAAAACAATTTTTAATGAAAAAATAAAAGAAAATGTGAAATATTTAATTGGAAAAAGAACTGACCCTTGAAAATTGATTGTGGAGAAAAAAATTTAAGAATTACCAAACTACCAGAAATAAAGTTTTTAAAAGATCTTAGACTTTATACTTCAAGAAATAATAAGGAAAACTGCCTATAAATACTAGAAGCAGATTGTAAAATAGAAATTGAAAAAAATAAACTGATCACCTGCTAAAAAATGATCCCAAAATGAAAACACTCAGGAATATTAGAGGCAAATTCCAGAGTCATCAGGTAAAAGAGAAAATATTACAAACAGCCAGAAAGAAACAATTCAAATATAATGGAGCCACTGTGAGGATAACATAGGGTTTAGCAGCTTCTCCATTCAAAGACTGAGGGGTTTTGATATTTGAGGAGGCAAAGGAGGTAAGAATATAAACAAGAATCACCTATCTAGTGTAACTGAGTATAATCTTTCAGAGAGGGAAATGTATATTTAATGAAATAGAGGGCTTTCAAGAATTTTTGATGAAAAGACCAGAGCTGAACAGAAAATGAAAAAAATGTAAATAAGAAAGAGAAATCATAAAATATTTAATAATGTTAAACTGTTTACACTACTACACGGGAAGGTGATACTTGTAACTCTTAAGAAGATTATGACTATTAGGGTAATTAGAAGGAATATAAAACAGGAATGAGTTGATTATTATAGAATGAAATAAAAAAATCAAAAAGTGAAAAAGAGGGGTTTACTAGAAGAAGGCAGGACTTAGGGATAGAATGAGGTAAATTATCTCACATAAAAGAAGCACAAAATTTTTTTACAAAGGAGAAAGAGATGGTGGGGTGGGCAATGATTAAACCTTATTCTAATCATATTTGACTCAAAGAGGGAAGAGGGCTGATAGAGGGAGAACAAATTTGGATAGGTGGTGGTTAAGAGTAAAACCCTGATGAGAATGGAGACAGTGAAAGGTGAGAGAGAAAGTTAACAGAGGGAAATAGGGTAGAGGGAAATAAACATTTAGCATTCACAACTTTGAAAGTGTATGGGATTGAACTCACCCATAAAATGGAAGTGGATAACAAAGTAAAGATAAGGGATAAGGGACATCATGCTTCAGCTGAAGTTATTCATGATCTCTCAGTCAAGACAAAAAGAGACCTAATAAAAGACACACACACACACACACACACACACAAACAAGCACACAAAGAAAGAAATTGAGGTGAATCAAATTTTAGAAAATTAGATATGATAGATGCCTGGAAATAACTGAATGAAAATAGAAAATAATGTAGTTTATAGCACTTTCACTAAAATTGATTATATATTAGGGCATAAAAACCCCCAATCAAATGCAAAATAAGAAGAAATATTAAATTTCTCTTCAAATCAAAATACAATACAAATATACATAATATATGCATATATTATATAAATACACATACACACATAATACATGCACACACAATAAAAGTCATGGGAATGAATTACAATTAATTTTCCACTTAAATAATATAATTGTAAAGAATGAGTGGATCAAAGAACATATCATAGAAGCAATCAATAATTTCATTAATGACAACACTCAGACAATATGCCAAAATATATGCAATATATCCAAAAGCTGTACTTAGGGGAAATTCTCTATCTTCAAATGCTTGTCAACATAATAATGAGCAATTAACTAAAAAAAAATTAGGAAAAAGAAAACAAGTTAAAATTTTCAGTTAAATCAAATTGAATATCCTGAAAATCAAAGAGATTAATAAAATTAAAAGTAAAAATCCATTGAACTAATAACTGTTTTATGAAAAAAACTGAAATTGGTAAATCAATATTTAATTTGATTTTTAAAAATGGAAAAAAGTACCAGTATCAAAATATGAAAGAGTTGAATTCACCACCAATGATGAGAAAATGAAAAAATTAATGGGATCACTCTTGCCCTATTATATGCCAATAAATCTGACAATTTAAGTGAAATATATCTTTGCATAAATATAAATTGCTAACACTAATTGAAGAGAAAATAGAATGCTTATAGCATCTTAGAAAAAGAAATTTAATAATCCATCAATGAATTTCCTTTAAACAATCCTCAGTGAGATGGATACAAAGTATATCCTACCACTCTCTTTTTTTATCTGAAATTTATTTATCATTTCAACTACCTGCAAAGAGAGTTTTCAACTTTCATTTTTTCATAGGATTTGGAGTTCAGTATTTTTCTCCCTCTCTTCCTTCCCTCCTCCTTCCCCTTGACAGAGAGTAATAAACATATTTCCATATTAGTCATGCCATGAAAGGAAAAGCAGAACAAGGGAACAGAAAATCATGAGAGGACAAAATAAAAAAAACATAAAGCATAAAATAAAAGGTTTAAATGGAAAATAGTAGGTTTTATCTCTGAGGTACCACCTCACACCTCTCAGACTGGCCAATATGACCAGAAAGGACAATGATCAATGTTGGAAGGGATGTGGGAAATCTAGGACACTAATGCATTGTTGGTGGAGCTGTGAACTCATCCAACCTTTCTGAAGAGAAATTTGGAATTATGCCCAAAGGGAAATAAAAATGTTAATGCCCTTTGATCCAGAAATACTACTACTGAAGAGATTATAAAAAGGTTAAAAATATCACTTGTACAAAAATATTCATAGCAGCCCTGTTTGTGGTGGCAAAGAATTGGAAGTTAAGTGAATGTTCATCAATTGGGGAATGGCTTAGCAAACTGTGGCATGTGTATGTCATGGAACACTATTGTTCTATTAGAAACCAGGAGGGACAGGATTTCAAGGAAGCCTGGAAGGATTTGCATGAACTGATGCTGAGCAAAATGAGCATAACCAGAAGAACATTTTTGCCCTAACAGCAACATGGAGGTGATGATGAACTTTCATGGACTTACTCATTCCATCAATGCAACAATCAGGCACAATGATGGGTATCTGCTATGTGGAATACCATCTGTATCCAGAGAAAGAATTGTGGAGTTTGAACGACCAAAGACTATTACCATTAATTTTTTAAAAAATTATCTTATAAATAATTTTGCTATTTCTTATAATTGGTTTTTTATCCTTAAGGATATGAGTTCTCTCTTATCATATTCAATTTAGATCATTGTATACCATGGAAACAATGTAAAGACTGACAGACTGCCTTCTGTGGGGGGATGGGGGGAAGGAAGCAAGATTAGGGAAAAAATTGTAAAATTCAAAGTAAATAAATAAATATCTTTTAAATAAAGAAAATAGTAAACTTTGGTATGCATTCAGCTTCCATAGTTTTTTATGAATATGGATGGTATTTTCCATCACAAGACTCCAGAATTGTCTTTGATTATTATATTGCTGAGGAGAGCTAAGTTCATCATAGTGGATCATCATACAATTTTGCTTCTACCAAACTCTTAAGGAAGAATCAATTCCAATAATATGAAAACTATTTTTAAATAACCAATGGAGTCCTTCAAAATTCCTTTTATGAAACATATATGGTGCTTATATATAAACTTGAAAGAGCAAAAACAGAAAAAATAATTATAGACAAATTTCCCTAGAGAATATAGATGAAAAAATTTTAAATAAATTACTAGGAAGGAGACTATAACAATATAATCACAAAGATCATAAAATACAACCAGGTTAGATTTATACCAGAAAGCAGATCTGGTTCAATAATAGAAAAGCTATAAGAATAATTAACCATATCAACAACAAATCCAACAGAAATTTCATGATTATCTCAAAACTTGCATTTTTGACAACATATGATGCCTATTCATATTAAAGACATTAGAAGGCATAGGAATAAATGGAGCTTTTCTTAACTAAAACCATTAGCAAATCTTATCTGTAATGGAGATAAACTAGAAGACTTTCCATTAAAATTAAGGGTTAAGCAAGGCTATCCATTATCTGTTAGATGTTAATATTATACTAGAATGGTTACTTATAAGAGAATTGGAATAGATAATGAGGAAACAAAACTCTCACTTTTTTCAAATGTTAATAACTTAGACAATCCTAGAGAATTAGACAAAGCACTAACTGAAATATCCAATTTAGCAGAATTGTAGGATATTTAATAAACTCACAAAAATATTTGACATTTCTAAATATTACCAACCAAGTTCAGTAAAAGAGATTAGAAAGAGGAATTCCATTTAAAATATCTGTAGATAATATAAATTTTTTGAAAATATTCTTGCCAAGACAAACACAGGAACTTATGGACACATTTAAAAAACAATTTTCACACAAATAATGCAACATCTAAGCAATTGGGAAAATGTTAGTGGTTGAAACAATAAAACTAAAAGGACAATTGTATTTCAATTTACTTATTCAATGCCATACAAATCAAACTATCAAAAATATTTTATAGAACTAGAAAAAACAACAAAATTTATCTGAAAACAAAAGGTCAAGAATATGGAAAATTAATTTTTATGCTTCAAGGAAAGTAATCTAACCACATCAGATCTCAAGGAAGTAATCATCAAAGTATTGTTAGGAAATAGTTAAGAAATAATAGAAGTAGGGGCAGCTAGGTGGCATAGTGGATAAAGCACCAGCCTTGGAGTCAGGAGTACCTGGGTTCAAATCCAGTCTCAGACACTTAATAATTACCTAGCTGTGTGGCCTTGGGCAAGCCACTTAACCCCATTTGCCTTGCAAAAACCTAAAAAAAAATAATAGAAATAGGGAATCAGTGGGAAAGATTTGATAAGCAGTACACAGTAGTAAATGACCATTGTGATCCAGTGTTTGATAAATCCAAAGATCTGAGCTTTGGGGAAAAGAACTCACTATTTGATAAACTTGCTGGGAAAACTAAAAGTTTGGCAAAAATTAGAATGGGATTAACATCTCAGACCATTACCAAAAATAACATCAAAATGAGTATATTATTTAAATACAAAGAGTGTTAATATAAGCAAATTCATGGAAAACAGAAGAGTTCATCTGTAAAAGTCATAGATAAGGGAAGAATTTAGTACCAAACAAGAGATAGAAAGGATTATAAGATGCAAAATAAGATAATTTTGATTATATCAAAATAAAGAGATTTTGCTAAAACAAAAATAATGTAGCAAAGATTAGAAAAAAAGCAGAAAGCAGAGAGGGAAGATGTTTATGAGAAATGATTCTAATAAAGGCCTCATTTCTCAAATATATAAAACCTTGAATCAAATTTATAAGACTACAACTCATTCCTTGATTGATAAATGGTCAAAGGTTATGAACAGGCAGTTTACAGATAAATGAATCAAAGCTATCTATAATGATATGTAAAGGTGCTTTAAATCATTATTAATTAAAGAAATACAGAGTTTTAAAAATCTGAGGTATCACCTCACACATATCATATGGATTAATGTAACAGAAAAGGAAAATAATAAATGTTGAAGGAAATGTAGGAATAGGTATCAACTGCAGTTGGTGGGCTTAAGTTCAAATCTAGCCTCTGACACTTTCCAGTTGAGTAATGTAGGTCAAATTCCTTAATTTCTGTCTCAGTTACCTCATCTGAGTTACCTCATAGGTTGAACTACTTGGACTTTGAGGCCATGTCATGCAATAGATCTATGATCAGCTGAACATAAATTATGTTATTAATTAAATATAAAAAGAAATGCAAATTAACTCTAAAATTCTTATATTGCTCTAATTATTACAATGTAAATGAAATTAATGTAAACTAAAACAACTTTGAGTTTTCACTTCACAACCTACAAATTGACAATGAGAATGACAAATTGAAATTGTAGATGATGAAGGGACAGAGAGGAGATTGGAATGCTAATACCCTGGAGCTGGAGCTAGAAATACATCTCATCCTTTTGGAAGACAATTCCATATGCTATAAGAAAAGTGATAAAAGAGGCTGCTCATGACATGACTGGACATTCCAAGAAAAAAGAAATGTATAATAAATACCAAAGGAATTAGATTAATTTAGGCATGAATGAAGAAACAGTGGGTTAGCCATGCAATATAATATCATTCAACAGTTAGAATTTAGAATTGTGTGAAATTTAGAGAAAAAGTTGGTAGACTTGTAGGATTTGATGTAAGGGAAAGGGCTAGTATCTAGAAGGGGGAAATATAAATGTAATATAATGGTGGAAAGAAAAGAAAACTAAAAGAAAGTTGAATTCTGAATGATTATCCTAACTATATTCCTATAGGCTTAGCTCCAGAGAACAAAGAATGAAACATACTTCCATTGTATTGGTAGAAGGGGGAAGGAAATGAAAGCAGAATGTTGAATCCACCATAAGACCCAGACACTTGTTTGTTTTTTCTTAATGATAAGGGAGGGTTCAGTTTTAGAAGTAAGTTGGGAAATGGCAGCAATAAAAATTAGAAATCATAAGGAAAATTTACTTTTAAAATTATATCTGTGGTTGTTCAGAAAATCTATTTAAGCAAACTCTATCAAGAAAGACTCAGAAACCAGCTGGAATAAAATGACAGCACTTTCCATTCTGACTATTGGTATTACTTATTGTAATATAAACAAGATTATAGATTCAAATTTGACTTTCTCAATAGTCAAACGTATTAGAATGGACTGTTAATCTTCCCTTATTATGAATGTTATCTCAATATTATATCATATAATGATTACTTAAAACTGTGCTTATATCTCATAAGACCATGCAACCAGAGCTAGAACAGACCTTAGAAGCCAGCAAGACCAATTGTCTCCCTCTTCAGATGAAGAGAGTGAGATTTGCCCAGGGTCATGCAGCTATTAAATTTCTTGGTAGAGATTTGAACTTAGGTCTTGAAGCCTCCAGCTCTGCTGCCTCTCTCTGTTTGATTTAAAGATTAGTGATCCTATTTGGAAGATTCTAATAGAGTCTGGACCTGAAGTATAATATTGTTTTCACTTTTTTCCATTTTGATACCAATCTAAATCAATGTCATTTCCCTTCTTTTCACGTAATTATGTAATTTTCAGATTTAAAGGACCTCAGCACCTAGTAAGTTCAAATGCTGTAGGTAAGAGAATCTTCTCTAGTTTACTTATCAGTGAGTCTCCCCCAGGAATAGGAAAGTCTCTTACCTCCCAGGGCAGCTTATTCTTGTTTGAGAGATCTAACAATTTTGGGAACTTGTTTCCCCAACATGGGGTCTAAATTGACCTCATTTCAATTTCCATCCATTTTTTCTGTGGCTAGAGAGAATAAGTCTAATCCCTATGAAAGCTCTCTAAATAATACAAGAGAGTTTTCATGCCTTCCTCAATCTTCTTGAGGTTAAACTGCCCAATTTTTAAAAAATGATCTTCAAAAGACATGAAATGTGAGCCCTTCACTGTTTTTCAACCTCTCAATTCTTTCTAGATTGTTAGTCCTTCTTAAAGCATGGTTATCAAGAGCTGAAAACAATTCTCTAGATGAGGTCCGATGAGGGCAAAGTCCTAAGAACCCCTATCCATATTCCTGGAATCTACCCTTTCAGGGATTACATTAGTTCTTTTGATTGTATAAAAGAAATTTGAAAAGTCATGGGTTTCCTGAGATTTGGAGTTCAGTTAGAAAAGAATTCTCTCTCACTCCCAAAGGTCATTCCAGATTATCACATTCTTTGAGCCAGTTCCTCACCTGGCATCTTAAAAAGCCACACACATACAGTCTGAAAGAGAATAGACAGAAAGAAACAAGATTGAACCAATGAAACAGCTGTGTAGAAAATTCTCAACCCCTCATAGCATTTATTAAGCAGAAATGGAAGGAATTGGAGGCCCAAGAACATTAGGCAAAAAGAGACATGAAGAGGAAGGTGCTGATGGGAGAGAGAAGGCAAAGACTGAAGATTTGTACTGAAGTTACTAAGTCCAGTTTTTCCTCAACTTCTCTTCTCCATTCCACCTATAATAGATAATGCAATATATGCTGCTTCTGTATTTTATATAAATAATCTCACCATCATCAGGTTTTATCCCCAAAATAAAAAGTTAAGGGATGGCTAGAGATTAGGCAATCCATCAATAACATTTATGAAACATGTACTCTGCCAGGCACTTCTCTGAGCACTGGGCAATGCATTGTTAACATAAATAAATGTCAAATAAATAATATATCTTATCTATAAATATTCTATTTTTAAATTATTTCTAAATAATAAATCTAGGGCACTATGCTTTGTTGGTAAACATGGATTTATAATTAGGGAAGCATCAAAAAAACCTAAATTTAAATGCTAGGAATTTTCTTACCTAAGATTTGATGATAAGAGTTATAACTTTTCATCTAATATAGTTTCTGCAAAAGAGAGAAAGTGATCACGCGACCCTGAGGATCATTACATTGCACATAGGTTAAAAAGTGAACTCATGTTACAAAGTGTAGCTTGCTAAGTATTCAGAAATAAAAGTGAAAAAAGAAGGTTCTGGCTACAGAAGAGAATAGGCTAAAAACCCCCCTTTAATGGATGAATAGGAAAATCTTGGGAAGGATGCCTCTCTAGGTCTCTTCTTCAGCTAAATGAAAGCAGAAAGCATTGAATAGCTGTCTGCCAACTCTATCATTCACAGTGACATTCACCAGAATCAAAATTCTCAAACATAATGCATTGTGTCAATCCAATAACATTTATCAAAGGATCTACTTTGCAAGTGGTTGACCAAGTTTATGCTTTCTCAGAAGCCATGGAGGTTTGGGAATGAAATGTCTCTATCTTTGGGAAGAAACACTGAAGTCCACACTCCCCCCCCCCCTTTTTTTCATCTTGACAACAGCACAGTTCTATATTTCTATATTTGAGGTAAAACCAAGAAAGAAACATGTACATTACAATCCTCCTCTTGGGGTCTTCTGTCTCTTCTTGCTGATTACAAGCTGACTATAAATGATAATCATTCACTTCCTCATTTACAGTAAAGTTCATCTTTCATAAAGATTATCAGATTGCCTTCTGTGGGGTAGGGCAGAGGGAAGGGAGGATGGGAGAAAACATGTAAAATTCCAAACCTTGACACAAAATGATAGGTAGAAACTACTATTGTATACTATTGGAAAACAAATAAAATATTTATATAGTAAAGTTACCTTTCTAAAACATCTTTTTAAAACATCCTCTCATCTTTCAGTTAGTTCTTGCTTTGATTGAAACCAGGTCTGTACATGGCTTTTATTCTTTGTCTGCTCTCTGAGCTGTTGGGAGAGCTTACTCTCTGAAGAAGGTAGATGGATTTTTCTAGTTCTCTGATTATTTTTTCGATCCCACTGGAGGCTATTCCCCAGGCAACCATATTCATTCAAAAAATCTCATCTCTATCTGGTGCAAAAACAACAGCTGCTAGTGAATTCTGCCTCCTCGTATCTGGACACTAATCACAAAAATATTTTCAACTCAGTGAGCATATAGTCAATTTTCTCTTAGAATTTAGTAAATATTTAGGAGACTATCATTCAATTCTTCTATCACATCTACTATTTCCTTTAACATTTTCCTTCAAGGAAATCAAAAACATTTACTGAAGACAGAGCATCATGCTTAGTAGTTAAGGACACCCAAAGTTTAATTAAGAAAAAAGTCTTTTCCCTTATGGATCTTAGAAAATTTTGAAGGCAAATGTGGCATTTCCCCAAAATAATTAATGTATATCAGTGAGAAAAGCCCTGGACAAGAAGACAAAGGTCCTTCTATGGAATCCTGCTTCCCCCACTACCTATGGGAACACTGAACTAATCATTTCATTTCTCTGGGACTGAATTTCCCCAATTCTAAAAGGAGAAAGACTGTCTAAATTGTCTGGAAGACCTTTTGAGTCCCTAATTAAATGATCTTATGAATTATAATGCCCAACATTATGTGATGAGATAATTAGAGAACTGCAAAACAGTGAATTATGAGGTCACAGGAAGAAAGTTGAAAATAAAAATAAAGGAAAGTTTCCTGGAGGAGATGGTATTTGAGAGGATCTCTAAAATAAACTTATGATTTTACAGCCAGAGAGAAGGATGGAAACTATCCCAGGCCAAGGGAATAAAATGAACCAAGATAAAATCAAGAAGACAGTGCATTGGGAGAATACTAAGGACTACAAAGGAACAATATACTAAAGCACAGGCAAGGATCATCTAGTAATGAGAGATAAAAGAGATCTCGGAATACTAGTGGGGAAAAGGATCTGTTTGGGAGGAAAAGGGTTAATCTGAAATATTTTGAAGCAGAGGAGCAACATGACGATCTATTGCTAATAATGATTATTCTGGCTAAACCTGGAAGGAATCTGAGACTCCTATGGCCTAACATCTTCGTTATTTTCATTTGGATAACAAAATTTAAGAATTCAAATAGACCTGAGCAGTTCTCTTGCTCAAACCATACCTAGAAGAAATGACAACTCTAATTCAACAATTACTCTTACAGGATATTCTTGATGGTCTCCCAGTAGGGGAATTCAGTCTCTTGGCAGACAGAGTTTTTCATTGGGACAATTCTAATTATGCGGATGTCGTTATTTGGGGGTTTTGGGGATCTTTAGTCTAACTTGCAACTTTTCCACTGAGACCTTTTCCTTAGTGCTGCCCTTTGGGGCCAAAGGGAATAAGTCTAACCTCTTCTCCCTTCCAAATACTTGAAAACTGTTAGTATCTCCCTCTTCTGCCCCACTCCCATCCCCACACTCAGTCTTCTCTTCACAAGGCTAACAAAGTCTCGGTTTCCAATTCTTCAGCTGATCTTCATATGATTTGGACTCTTGAACCCTACTATCCTGGTTTCTGGTCTTTGGACATTCTTCAGCTTAATAATGTCCTTCTTAAATCTTAGCAACCAGTGTTTAGTATTAGTACACAGTATTTCGGATGAACTCTGACAAGGTCAAAGCGAAGTGGGGTTAGCGCTTCTCTATTCCAGTCTCCTCTTGCCATTGGTGGCTTCCTCCTTAGGATCACCATTTTAGGAAGTAGCTCATTCCTCCTCCTCTTGCTAATCCAAGCTCCAACAGGTCTATATCTATTATCTTTCTGAGTGCAAGAACCTTGAGGTCCAGACCAGACTTGCTCCCTTATGTTTGCTATTTCTAGTTCTGAGCATAGTGCTTGGCATATAGCATGAAGTGACTACATTTTTCATCTCACTCCTCATCTGTCTATCCTTCCTTGACTCAGGTTATGTTCTTGTAGCTCTTTCGGCTGCCACAGAAAACTGTTGATTTATATTGAGCTTGGTTGCATGAAAAACTTCAAATCTTTTTTCCTTTTAGAACAACTGCTACCTTGGCATGCTTCCTTCATCTTCTATGGATGAATCTCATTTTTGTTTGTAATCAAGAGAGAGAATGTACGTTTATCTTGTTACAACGTTCCTCATTATATTCAGCTCAATGTTCTGGTCTGTTAAGGCCTTTTTGGACTCTATCATTCACTATCATCCATATTACCTGTCTCATTCCACTCATGTCACCTGTGAATTTGATGAATATATTAAATATCCTTTCCTCTAAGTCTCTCATAATATGTGAAATACCACAGATCATCGAGGCTTCTGCAAAATTAATATCAAATTATTA
This sequence comes from Macrotis lagotis, assembly GCF_037893015.1. Classification (NCBI taxonomy): domain Eukaryota; kingdom Metazoa; phylum Chordata; class Mammalia; order Peramelemorphia; family Peramelidae; genus Macrotis; species Macrotis lagotis. The sequence continues at coordinate 4,285,126 of NC_133661.1, forward strand.
AGTTACTCTTTGAGTTAGTCACACAAAATCCAAATCTATCAAATGACATTGCAGTATAATCTGTATATTCCTGTTCTCTAACATAGCGGCATTAGATATTTTTGTCTAAATCTTTGATAGAATCTAGGAAAATTACATTCACAGTATCCCCATAATGCTTGTTGACTGAATGATAGATGTCCATGGATGGTTTGTGTTTGGGATCACCTGAAAGTTCAATGGAGCAAGTCACCCTTTAAAGATCTCTGGAATACAGTTGACTTTTTAAAGTCTTAACAGCAGATCCAAAGGTCAAAATGTGGGTTGTCTGGAGCATCTGGTCTGAGCTGGACAATCGCTCAGAACATATTCCTTTTTCTAATAATTCACTGGCTTAATATCATTTTATTGTTTGACCCCCAGGAGACTGTGGCAATAAAACTGTTTCAGAAAGAACATGACCAAAGATTCACTTCCTAGACTGAAGTCCTCATATTGCAGTCATGAAGCATGATGACAATGTGGCAGTTCTGATGATGCACAGTGTATGGGTCTATCTTCTCCTTTGAAGTTTCTGGGCAGCAATTCATCATCAAAGAACAATCATTTAGATTATATCCTGTGTGGGTTTATACATTGTCAAGCAATATTAGACAGCTCCTTCTGGCATCAGCTTCTTCATCCTGCTTATAATAATCTGCAAAATGTCCATGTGAGGAAAAGACTTGTTATATGCTTATTCATCCTTGGAAATACTAGTAGAGATCAGGGGACACCAAAAACCTTGGAGCTCTTTGGACCTGTGGAGCCAAAAGGGACAGTGAGCAGAATAATGCAGTCCACCCTCAGCTAGCTTTAGCTCAGAAAGTGGACCCTGGAGACTACATAGAGAAGGTGGTAGAGTAGAGTAGAAACATAGTAGAAACAGAAATACAACACTGTCTTGTCCAGATGAAAGGACGATGTTCATTGACCTGCTATTAGGTGAGGTAAACAAGGAACAATTCACCTTGCTTTCCCATCTCAGGGAATGGTGTGCTTGACCTCTTGGCTTCTGGGTACAGAGTAACTAAGAACATTCTGCTCTTGGTGATAGATATACAGAGTAGAATGTAAGATCCCTGAGGCTAGGGCCTTGGAAGAAGAAAATTAATATTGATTTCTAGAATGATAAATGATAAATGAAGATATTACCTTTATTTACCTCATAACCTAATCCCTGACCATCTTTCTAGTCTTCTTCCACCATCCCCTATCCCCACATACTCTGTCATCCAGTAACATTGTCATTAAGGTTGTTTCTCCAAGAAAATATTCTTTTCCCCAGATTCTGGAGACTGTCCCCTAGACCTGGACTGATCTTCCTCTTCACTGTCTCCTGGTTTACCTGCCATGCTTCAAGTCTCACCTAAACTCTCACTTTTTACAAGAAGCTTTTCTCAGTCATAGGCATTTCCCTATTATTTGTCTACATCTGATGTACAGATGTCCACCCCCAGCTTCACTTAGCCATGGCATCACATTGCCAAAAGAATATTGGATGTTTCAAGGTGCCACATATCCAGAGACATCTCCAACTCGCCATGTTCCAAACTGAACTAATGACCATACCCTGCCCCCTGTCTTCATGGAGCACACCACCATCTTTGTAGTTAGACTGGTAGTCAGGCTTCATGATGACACAGTTGCTGCTAATTATGTGATTTATTGCCTGATGCCTGAACTTCTTAGAGGATAAACTCAGTATATCTGGGTTAAAAGGAATAAAAACTTTAGCCCAATGTAGTCACTTTACTTGCATGAACCTAAATGATTGACCACAAAGTCTAGATGAATTCAGTCCCAGGATCTGAGTTGTCTTCTCACAGCCTCTGTTTGAACTGTTTCCATTTTGTTCCTGTGGAGAGTGACCATGAGGTAAACTTAAATCTCAAAGATATTTGAATCTTCAATTCTCTTGTTATTAATGCTCTGGAGCATTTTGCCTATGCTCATTTATAATTTTAAATCTTTCCTTTTTTCATAGCCTTTTCATTACTTTTTGGTTCAGGAATGGTTCTGGCTGTGGGATATTGGCATAAATTTCCTATGTATATTAGAAAGCAGACTTCATAAGACATAATTGATGTAAACATAACAGCTACTTTTTCTATTCTATATGCATTGATTTTATTCAAACAAGTCATTTTAATAAAAAATGTCTATTTTAACATTCATTGTTATGCATTGTTGGCTCTAGAATTGTTTTGCTTTTGTTTAGATGTTTGCTTAGTGGCCAAATCTTCATGATCCCATTTTTGAGGGCTCTTTTTTTTTTTGCAAAGATCTGGAGTAGTTTGCCATTTTGTTTTTCAGCTCATTTTGCATATGAGGAAACTGAGACAAATAAGGTAAATGACCTGCCTAGAGTCCTATAGTTAATAATTGTCTGAGGTCATATTTGAACTCATGAAGATGAATTTTCTTGAGATTCCAGATGCAGCACTCTATCCACTGTGCCCTCTAGCTATCCTTTTAAGAATTATATCCCAAGTTTAAAAAGGCAACATCTTCTATTTTCTGTTCTGTAATGATATATCCTTCTACATTTAGATTGTGTATTCATTTTGAGCTTCTTTTAACATATGGAAATGATACTGATATAAGGCCTACTCTTCCACACATGTCTTCCCCATAGGGAAACCTTCTCTTAGAAATAGACATTCTTGGATTTTGTCAAATGCTAGACTTTCAATTTTTTGTTTATAAAATTTACTATGATTGGACCTCTGTGACTCTGCTGTTCTAGTTAGTTCCAGTAATCTACATTTCTATTTTTAATTAGGGTCAATTTTTTGCATTTTTATGGTTAGTTTAAGATATAGCAAGGATCTAATCTATTTATTTTTCATTTTATTTTTCATTGTTTTCCTTTTTTATTTTTCCAAATGATTTTTGTTATTATCTATAAATCTATGTCTAGTTCTATAGATTATCTCCTGGGTATAACACTATTAATACCTAATGCTTATATAGCACCTATTATGTGCAAGCCCTGTGGTAAATAGTTTCACAACAATTCTGGGAAGTAGGAGCTATTATTATCCCCATTTCACATGTGAGGAAACTGAGGCAAACAGGGATTAAGGGCCTTTCCCATGGTCATGCAGCTAGTAAATGTGTCAGACTTCCAGACTCTAAACGAAGATCTATATTCATTGACCCATTAAGATGCCAATTGATTGACACAGAGATCACTATTTGAAAATATTTAGGTACCAATATAATTTTTATTATTTGAATGGTTCAACATTGAAAACACTCTTCTTTGTGCTTCTAATGCTTTTCACTCTTTAAAAAAGAAATATTCCTCATCCACTGCCTGCTGGCCAGGGGGAACTGTTGCCCTGAACTCCAGGATGTCTCTTCTGGACTCTGCCTGGATCATCTCTTGAGTTTATAATCATCCATGTGATGAAGTACCTGCTTCATTCTGTCAGGGTAAGGTGGCAAGGGGCTACAGATGAGCGCCTGGGCAGCTGAACATCCCCACCACTGACTTCCCTGGGAAAGTAGCAGATCATCTTCCATACAATTTAATCTATTGGTATTGACTATGGTTGGGCCTCTGTTAGAAACCTAGATAGTTCTAAGACCATATTAAGCAGAGGCCTGAACTCATACTACATGAATATTTAAAAATAATCTGTGGCAACTCACATTCTGTATTCCTTCAAAGGGAAAGTCCTCAGTATAGTCATCACTGCCCACATCAGACCAGAGAAAATCTTTAGTTAAATTAATATCCTTTTTTCCCTTCGATTCAAGATGATATTGAAGAAGCTAAGAGAGAAGTGGATTTAGCAGAACATTTGAAACTCCAAGAAAATGATTTCTTCCATATGCCAGAAAGTGAAATAATGAATGGACACTGATCAAAAGTCATTTTATTTTTTATTAATTTTTTCCCCTTATATAGTCTATATTCTTCATCATTGCTGCAGTTTTGTATTTGATTAGTCCAAGAAAATTTTCCTGATAACTGTGATTTAGTTTATTCAGTACGATGCAATTGTCATTTTATTCTTAAATTAATGTCACATTAAACCCATCATGTAGCAGTTATCAAAAAGGTTCATTTAAAAATCAAGATTTATTTTGTTATTAGGTTGAATTTTACAAAAGCTTCATAAAGCATACCACAGCAAAAACAAAGAGCATCAGTAAATCTTACATTTTCACAGTGGAAATCTATGTATATAAAAAGCTTACTTGGTAAATTGTAATCCATTTACTAGAGATGAGAATAGAGGTCATACTAGTAGCAGGGAATTCTGTATAATACTTCTGATTTACGACTACTGCTACAAGACCAACATGCTATGGTGAAGTACAATGTGCATTATGTAAAGCTTTGGTGGTCTAATGACCTAAAAAAGAAGAAATCGTAGGATTTTATTTTATATGTGGAATGTAATATATTTTGTTATTGATGAGATCTTGTGAAACTTCATTTTATTTGGAATTATTTATTAAAAAGAAATCTCTTATTAAGATCAAAATATTGCACAGTTTTCCATTTTAGATTTATTTTCTTACCCTGAATTCTAAAGAGTTTTGAAATTTGCAAAATAGTCCAGAACTATAGCTCTTAAATTTTCATGTATTTTCTGTTCTTTCATCATAAATGGTATATTGTTTGTACACAAAATAATCTGAACCTTCTTTTGCCCCTTAAACTTCAATTTCTTCCTAGATGTTATATCCTTTCCAATTTATGATCTTTATATATATATATATATATATATATATATATATATATATATATATATATAGTCCTTTCACTCTGTTGTCATTAACTGTGAACAAAATAGATATGGAAAGGTTATTGGATTCCATTCTAGAAAACCAAACTTACACAAACTCAGTGTTAAAAGTAAGGCATTAAAGTGTTTCTCTGTTTATGTGTGTGTGTGTGTGAGTGTGTGTCTGTGTGTGTCTGTGTTTCTGTGTGTGTCTGTGTATTTGATATGTGTGTATGCGTGTATGTGTGGAGGAGAATAATCAGAATTACCCAGTTAGAAGGAAAAAGTTAAAATTCAACTAATGTTTCACAGAGGGAAAACATTAAAGGGCCCTTTAAATTAGAAAATATGTTTTTAAAGTTGTTCAACTATTTTAAATGTAATTACATATGTTGAGCATGTAGAAACCTGCTCTAATAGTTTAATTACAATGGTACTACTGTCACTAATACTTGTAACTTCAAAAAAAGATTTGGAAAGTTTATAAGTTATAAATTTCTTTGAATTTTTCCCATGTACTTTTTTTTCTTTTAAAATAAATGCTTGACATCTCTGAGATAACACCATATACCTCTCAGACTGGCCAATAGGACCAGAAACTACAGTGCTCAATGTTGGAAGGGATGTGGGAAATCTGGGACACTAATACATTGTTGGTGGAGCTGTGAACTTATCCAACCTTTCTGGAAAGCAATCTGGAATTATGCCCAAAGGGCAATAAAAATGTGTATACCCTTTGATCCAGCAATACCACTACTGGGTCTATACCCTGAAGAGATGATGAAAAAGGCTAATAACATCACTTGTACAAACATATTCCTAGCAGCCCTCTTTGTGGTGGCAAAGAATTGGAAATTAAGTGAAATGTCCTGCAATTGTGGAATGGCTTAATAAACTGTGGTATATGTACATGATGGAACACTATTGTTCTATTAGAAACCAGGAGGGAAGGGAATTCAGGGAAGCCTGGAAGGATTTGCATGAACTGATGCTGAGTGAGATGAGCAGAACCAGAAGAGCATTTACACTCTAACAGCAACATGGGGGTGATGACCAACCTTAATGGACTTGCTCATTCCATCAGTGCGACAATGAGGCACAATTTTGGCATATCTGCAATGGAGAATACCATCTATATCTAGAGAAATAACTGTGGAGTTTGAACAAAGACCAAAGATTATTACCTTTAATTTAGAAAAAGTTATCTTAGTATGTAATTTTGTTATCTCTAATATTGTATTTCCTTAAGGGTATGATTTCTCTCTCAACACATTCAATTTTGATCAATGTATACAATGTAAAGATGATCAGACTGCCTTCTGTGTGGGATGGGGAAGGGAAGGGAGGATGGGAGAAATGTGTAAAATTAAAAACTTTACAAAAATAACAAGAAGAAACTACTATTGTATATAATTAGAAAACAAAATATTTATATAATATAAAATAAAATAAATGCTTGAATATTGGACATAAATTTTTTAAAAAGAAAAGAAAAAATACTATCAAAAACTGGATTTTTAGGAAAATATATTTGGATGTACTTTTCTTTAGGCCCTCAAGTAGCAGATTACCTTTATTTTGTAAATCAAAGTAAAGAAGAGAGAATTAAGAAGAGGTCTTAGCTATTCCTAAATCTCTTCTATTAATTGTTTTAAATGGAATGCAAGATGGTCAAATTTAGAGAATGCACCTCAAATATTGATCTATGGCCTGTTTTTCCCTGACCCATAGTAGAGACTTCCAACTCATATTGGTCTGATCAGCCACAATAGGACTCATTGTGTAACTTGACTGTTACACAGTGATGTCATTTTGTTCCTCTTTAAGAACAAAGGCCGACAACCTAAGCTACATTCAGGAACAGACATTCTAAGAATGTTCAAAGAAAAAAAAAAAGTTCAGGTTCATAAAAAGTGATATCCCCTGAGGAAAATGATTTTTTTAAATGTAAAAATCTAATAGGGGATCATTGAGTGACTCACTTAAATTAAATAATTTAGATTATTTTGTAAAGGACTCAAAAGAAACAAAGTCGATCATGGGATTATTGCTTTTATTTTCTTTGTTTTAATATTTAAACATCATTTAATCAGCAACCCCATAATTTATTGTCATGACAAAAGTTTAGTGATTTTATAAAATATAGATTCAAAGTCTAGATTCAATTATATAGTACAACATGCACCAATGCTTATTGCTCTCCTCCTTGGCAAGACCAAGGGTTTTTCTCAACCCTGTGATTACTGAGCTCTCTCATTTCCTAAAATATAACTATCTCAACATCTCTCTGTCTCTTCCCATCTTTGTCTCTGCCTCAATCTCTCTTTCTCTCCCTCTCCATCTCTCTATATATTTCTCTTGGTCTCTTTTTCGGTCTCTTTCTTTTCTGTCTCTTTTCACAATTCATAGTTCATTTGAGTATCAATTTGAAGTTGATTCCAATTGTTTATAGTAATGTCATCATTTTTTTCACATTTCTTGAAATTTGACATTGATTTTCATTTTTGCTGTAGATATTCCAATTCAGCTACCTAGCGATAGTAGTATTTGAAGTGATTTCCACATCAGTAAGAGCAGTTGATGCTGACTTGCTAACACATTCCTGCTTTTCATCTTTATGTAATGTTTAATATTTTGTGATATTATTTAATGCTTTATGAGTTCAGTATCTTCCCACTCTATAATGAATATGCTATTCATGTTATATATGAATGACTCATAAACAATAAACTGAAATTTGCCTTCTTTAATGTATTACAGCTGTGATGTTGTCTGACTGGCTTCTAGTCAAATTAATCTCCAAATATCAAGGCTTATGATGCACTTAAAAGGATTTTGTTTAATTATTCAAAGTATTTCTAGGCATCTTCAGTCCAGCAAATGAGCATCACCACAATGTGTAGGTGTTCCATGGAATACTCTTTCTTCTGACCTTTGGAGATAAAATAAAATATAAAATTTTATCTCTCATTTGCCTTTCCAAGGACTCATGGCCAATGAAACATCTTTTTAGTCACCCTCACCTTGAGTCTCACAAGAATATCAACATTTATGTGGTTTGGTAGTGTCAACAGTACTTCAATTTGTTGGTCATTGGACAGAGATATCACTCATAGACTTCTTAGAACCAGGGTAATGTTTGCAGTTGTGTAAAATAGTTTACTTCTTGGTAGCCTCCACCCGTCTTTCTAGAACTCTAGAACTATCACTGTGGAAGCAGAAGGGAAAGCCTAAGACCAGGATCATTTAACAATCTTTCCTTTGTTTCATGGGTTGTGCAAAAAAAAATTATTTACTCAGTGGTGAGTCAATTCAGCATTTTCTTCTTTATTTTTAAACAGGTGATATTTTGAATTTTTCAATTTCTATGAAATACTATATTTGATTGACATAAACATGACATCCATAGGGCACCTCCAAGTCAACATAAAGCACCAAGATAAGACTGTATCTCTTCTCCCACTGAATAAAAGTTCTTTCTCTCTAGAAAAAATACTGTTTGCTCAATGTAGTCTTGAGGTCATTGTGTCAAAGATTTCATATTGGAAAACATTTGTGTAGTCAATGAGTTCAATAGCTCACTTTGCAAATGAGGAAACAGTCAGAGGGACAGTGAAGGTATGAACTCATGTGGCCTTACCAAGAATGCAAGGTTGTTTTGCTCTTTTTTCCATTGTCCCACACTGGATTCAACTCTATTGCACTACTGCCAAAATTCAGTTGATCAACAACACGTAAAATCCTTGAATGCAAACAGCTTTTTATTTTATTTTTGTGTTGTATATGCTGAGGAAATCCTAATTCCATAAATAAAGGACCATTCCCTAAAACAGCTTAAGAATTTTTACCGCACAAAGAATTGGAAATTGAGTGGATGCCCATCAATTGGGGAATGGCTAAACAAGTTATGATACATGAATACTATAGAGTGTTGTTATTCTATAAGAAACAATAAATAGTCAGACTCTAGAAAAGCATAGAATGATGTACGGGATCTGATGCTGAGCCAAAGGAGTAGAGCCAAGAGAACAATTTACACATCAACATTATGAGAGGAAAAACCTTGATGGAAGCAACCCCCTCAGCAGCCCAGAGAGCTTGGACAACCATATTTGACAGATTCTGGACTATATTATCCCCAAGCAGAGGAAGCAAAACAAAACAAAACAAAACAAAACACACAGGAAAAAACCCTACTGAATCCAATGAACAGTTTATAAAAATTATATTTTATGTATCTCTTTCCCTTAATCCTAATTCCTCACCAAGAACTACTAATTTTTGAATATGTTTAACAAAATATGTATGTACAGTGCTAACCTGACTCTTCCCTGAGGGGAGGGGGTGGGAAGGGAGGGTCGAGGGAAATTTTTTTTTAGGTTTTTGCAAAGCAATGGGGTTAGGTGGCTTGCCCAAGGCCACACAGCTAGGCAATCATTAAGTGTCTGAGGCTGGATTTGAACTCAGGTACTCCTGACTCCAGGGCCGGTGCTCTATCTACTGCACCACCTAGCTGCCCCAAGGGAAATTTTAGAACTTAGAAATATACATGTACAAATGGATGAAAATAAATAAATTAAATAAATAAATAATGAACTCAAAAAAAGAATTTGCCACATGGTTGAGGGCAGCAGCAGAGTTAGTAGTGTGTAACTATAGAAGTAAGCAACTCCAAAATGTAAACAAGTCACAGCCATATCCCATATTCATACTTTTCTTCCTAACCAGACATATTAGAGAATATGCTTTCTGCATATGTTATTCAACACTATGATAATGGAAACTCAAAACTAAAATTGTCAGAGAAATTACTATACAGCAAATCTCCCACAGTTCAAAATCATGAATTTGAGTTTTTAACTGTCAAAAGATTTAGCAAAGTTACCAAAAAAAATCATAAAATAAATTCCTATACCCAACATTAGAGTCAAGAGGATATGAATATCTGTAATTTCCTGTGGGGCCCAAATCTTCCATCCCCTGATTTCTGACAGGAGAAGTAATTCCTAGACAAACTTTCCAACCCAGTGACTTAGAAGACAGATTTCTTAAGCTTTTTCCTGACAGTGGGGGTATCTACCCACACTTGCTATCACAGCACCAGATAACATTAGTTGCTAAAAGAGAATTCAAGTGATGGAATCTTAGAGCTATAAAGATCCTCTGAAGTCATCTAATCCAGGACTTAACCAAAAAGAAATTTCTCTGCAATATGGTTCATGTCCTTCAGTATCAAAGAAGACCAAAATGTCATCACTATGTTTAAGAAAAATAAGATTGTGTCAACTGTGACTAATCAGACCAATACGAGCTCAGCTCATAATGCTCTACCACAGGTTGGGCTCAAATAGTTCATGGGAACATCTGGCTTGGTACTCTAATTCATGTATCTCACATTTCCTTTGAGCTGTTTCCCTTCTGCCTTTCTCCTAGAAAGCAGCACACACTTTGATGAGGGCACACACACCATGCTGGTTAGTCCTGTTCCAGTATCTCTCCTGCTGTACAATCAATTTGAAGAAAGACTTCCAGGGTACCCTGGTGTCACTTCTGCTGCCCCTTGTGAGCACTTGCCCTGTGAGAGTTCTCCATAAAATAGTCCTTTTGGCAAGCGTATGTCTGTCATTCTAACAATGTATCCAGTACATCATAGTTACTATCTCTGTTGTAATGTTGGAATTTGAGGTAGTTTAGCTGGAGAAAGGACCTCCGTGCCTGGTATCCTCTCCTGCCAGGTGATCTTCAGAATCTGCCTAAGACAATTTAAATAGAAGAGATTCAGGTTCTTGATATGGCTAGTAGACTGTCCAGGTTCCACAGGCATATGGCAATGAGATCATTACAAGGGCTCTATAGACCTTTAGTTGGGTAAACAATCTTCTACCTCTTTTCTGCCACACTTTCTCTAGAGCCTTCCAAATACCAAGCAAACTCTGGCAATGCATATGTCAATCACATTACTTATCCACAACATTCAAACCTTCTTTATTTGCCGTAACCAATGATTCCATTTGAGGATCGTGTGGTGCTGCCTGATGGAGCACCTGTGTTTTCTTGGTGTTAAGTGTTAAGACAAAACTAACACAAACAACAGAGAACTGATCCACAATTTGTTGGATTTTAGATTCAGAGACTTCATTGAGTGCATAATCATCTTCAAGCAGAGGACCATGAGCCAACACTCCATTTACTTTGGTCTTGGCTTATGGCCTTTTAAAGTTAAAGCTTTTACCATCAGGATACTCCTCATGAAGTTATGAAATGTCCAGTATCTTTTTCCCCAAACAGTTTTCCAGTTCTGTGTTTTTCCACATGCTTTTATGAGGTTGATCTTTATTCATTTTTTTTGCATCATACAATAATTTTTGTTCCAAAGTATGTTCATACCAGAAAATCAAATATTCAAATTAAAGGGTTTTTTTTATTTGACATTATAGTGATCAAAAAGTTTGAATATAAAGGAAGACAGTTTTATCACCCTTCCTCTTCAATTATGCCCCTAGTTACCTTGTGAGAGATATAATAGAATTCCTACTCACTTTGGTCACCCATAGAGGATAGGTCTTTTCTTACACAGCTTGGTGTTCCCATTTCAGCAGTTTAGGTCCAAGTAACATCTGGCAACAGAGCATCAGAGCAATATATTCCTAGATTGATTATAAAAAAATTGCTTGAAGGATTCTAATTAAGAATAAGGATGCTAATATTCATAATGACATCAATGAACAGCCATTTAAATGCTTACAATGTGTGAGACAGCACAGATTTTTTCCCTTGAGATTAGTTTTTCCAGTTTACTTGCAGAAACATTTTTTTTTTGCTTGGTAGAATTATATACCCTTTCATACAAATTGGGAGAGAATCCCAAGAGATTTTTATTTGCATTATTCAGAATTTCTGCAAGAAATAAAAATGTCATATTTGTAGTGATAATCCATACATTAATCTTTAAGGTTTAGACACTTAGCACTTGACAAATAATTCCTCATAGAAGAGGAAAAGAATACAAGATTTGGAATTAGAAGACCAGTATTCAAGTTTTGGCAAACTACTTTAATATTCTGAGCATCAGCTTTCTCATCTAGAAAATGGTGATGTTAATATTATCTATCCTCCCTAGCCATCTCGCACAACTGGGGTGAACATACTTTAGAATAAATTCCCTATAGAAATGAGATCTATCATTATTATTCCAGCTTGTATTCTATACCACACAACATTGCTGTCAAGAGGGCATTGTATAAGCAGTAAGGCATGATTTAAATGTAAGCTATAATTAAAATAATTATTATTATGATCTAGGGTTCTTTTCATACACAGTGTTTTTTGGTTAATGTGGATTTTTAAATTTTTTTCCATTACATGTAAATATAATTTTAGCAGGTTTTTTAACTTTTGAGTTCAAAGTACTCTTCCCTCTTCATCCTTCAAAAAGCAAGCAATTTGTTGTAGATTATTCATGTGCAGTTATACAAAACATTTTCATTTTAGATATGTTGTAAAAAAAATCAGGACAAAAATAAAAGAAAATTAAAGTGGCATACTTCAGTGTAGATCCAGATGCCATCAGTTCTTTTACTGAAGGAAGATAGTATTTTTTATCATAGTCCTTTGGAATTGTCTTGGTTCATTGTATTACGGAAAATATCTAAATTATTTGCAGTTGATCATCTTATAACATGTTATTATATAATAATATATGTTATGTATCATTGTAATCATATTATTGTGTACAATGTTCTACTGGTTCTGTTCACTTTGTATCAGTTAAGTAAGTCTGTGTTTTACTGAAAGCTTCCTACTCACTATTTCTTATAGCATAATAGTATTCCATCACAATCATATACTTTAACTTGTTCAACGCCCAATTAATGGGCATCTCTTTAATTATCTAAATTTAATTTAATAATTGTTATAAGTTGAATCTTTTCTCTTAAGAAGAATCCTAATGCATAAAAATGTATTTGAGTTTCTACTCATCAAAAATTTGAGACAAATAGAAAACCAACTTTTTTCTAACTAGAGGATATCTCTCTAAATACGTTCAAAGTTCCATTTCACTCTCCTGAAGAAAGAAAAATATAATTGCTTTTCAAGTGAATGAAGAACATATGACAGTATTTAAAAAGATGCTAAGGAAATAGCAATGGTACAAAGATCCAAGACAATTCCCAAGTTTATAAGTTAGTTATAATACATCATAATGGTTTTCTGATACACAAGGAGCTTATAGTATTAAGAACAGAAATATATATTTTCTGTAAGAGCAGGTAGATTTCAGAAAAACCTGGAAAGGCTTACATAAACTTACATAAACTGAGCAGACCCAGGAAAAACACTGCTCACACTATCAGTAAGATTGTATGATGATCAGCTATAATGGACCTTGTTTTTCTCAGCAGTACAATAACCATAGACAATTCTACAAGACTTATGATGGAAAATACTATCCATATCCAGGAAAAGAACTATGTAACTGAATACAGACCAAATACTCTTGGAGTAACTAGGTTGCTCAGTGGACAGAGCCTAGGACCTGAGTTCAAATTTGGCCTCAGACATTTAATAATTATCTAGCTGTGTTACCTTGGGCAAATCACTTAACTCCACTGCCTTGTAAAAACAAAAGAATGTTCCTTTCAGTTTTTCAATTTTCTTTTCATTTTTTCTGATTCTTCTTTTTAAAACATGACTTAATTGGAAATGTTTAATATGATTGAACAAATATAATCTATATCAGATTGCACACTGTCAAGGAATACATATAACAATCTTACAGTCTCCCATTCAGAGGTACCTAATAGTGACTGGTGAAACAGATTATTTATAGTATTTTTAATTAAATTTCTGTACAACAAAATTAAATCCTAACCATTACAAACAAACATATTTATACAAATGTACACCCTAAAATTCTGGTGAAAGCAAAATACATGGGAATGTTTTGTTCTTCATCTGGACATCCATCATGTTCTGTGGAATCAGTTTACAAAGGGCAAGATTTTTTTTTTAGATTTTCTTAGATTGCTGCTTCCTGCCTCTGCTTCATCAGGAATTTAATTTTTTCCCTGAGTGTTGGGACAACATCCCAAAGAATTCTCCAGTTCCTTTTTGTCATGTGGGTATTGACGATACACAAACTAGGTTTCCACTCACATTCTTACTGCCCACTTTCCCAGATGGAGGTAAAAGAGAGGTGGGCGATCCTTAAGCTACAACCATTTTGAGGTAGGAGGCTGGTATTCAATCGGCCTTAGTCCACTCCATTTCCAAAGAAGGAGGGGACAGAGAAACAACAGGGACAGGGAGAAGAAAAATGGACAGAGCTTGGACCCTCCCAGAAGCCATGCAGCCGGAAAGCTACATTCGGATTGATCTTTCAAAATTAAGTATAAATCTCCATGCTTGATCCTATGATAGTTCATGGAAAGTTCCAATCTTGAAATAGCTTTGAAAATTTGTGACCCACACTGGACTCACCTACATATTTGATAAGCGTGCCATCATTTCCTCAGTGAAGGGATTTGATGAATGTCAAGAAGAGTAAGATGCGACAAAGAGGTTGAACTCACAATTCTAATGCCTTCTTAAGTCCACATCAATCTTTAATGAAAATTCTTTGAAATAACCCATTCAACCAGCTTCAATGGTCTTTCCAGTCCACATTTCTCTATATTTTACATAAGAATAACATGGAAGGTTTAATGAAATGTCTCCCTAAAAATCAATGCCAAAAGTATCGACATTATTGACCTAATCTTCTAATAAATCTGTCACAAAGAAAAGAAATAGTCTAGAATTTTCTTTTTGGATGAAATCATACCTGCTTTTGGGGATTGTCATTTCCTTTTCTAATCTTTTCTAAAGATTCAGTAATTTTCTCTTTAATATACACTCTAAAACCCATTTTAATAACTTATTTATTTTCACATTACTACCAAGAGCAATAAAGTGAGAGGGGAAAAAAAGTGTATTTCTGTCTGTATTCAGATCTCATGGGCTCTGTCTCTGGGATGGGTTCCATTCCTTATCATAAGTCCATCAAAGAAGTTGCTTCAATATTGTTCGCAAAATTGCTATTGTTAACAGTATTTCCCTGCATTCTATTCCTCCCCATTCCCATTTACTCTCTTCTCTCTCTCTCTCTCTCTCTCTCTCTCTCTCTCTCTCTCTCTCTCTCTCTCTCTCTCTCTCTCTCTTTCTCTCCTATCACCCTGTCCCTCCTCAGAAGTGTGTTGTATCTGATCATCCTCTTCCAGTATCATCCCTCTCGCCTGTCACTTACACACCCCCTTCCCACCCCCAGTCCCCTTTGCCCCATCCCTTTTCTCTCCCACTTTTCTAGAGTAAGATAGATTTCTGCACCCTATTGTACACTCTAAAACTCTTTAAGGAATTGAGGACAATTCCTGGTTTAACCTTTGCTGATTATCTTTGCTTCCTGATTTTGAAAATTGATATACCAGTTGCCCTTTTCCATGCCTGTTACTTCCCCCAATGTCCATATTTTAAAAATATGACTGGCAATAGCTCAACATTCACATCTGTTATTTCTTTCAAAACTCTGGGTTATAGTTCACTAGGGTTATATATCTTAAACTCATCAAACTAGGTTCTATTTTACTGTGTCATTACTTATCTTGGGTAGCAGCTCTCTGTTGGCCATTTATGTTCTTTCCTTTCCAAGACTAGCATCATTCTCCTTAGCAGATAAAATAGAAGTAAAATAAACATTAATCAGCTCTGCCTTCTCTCTGCTGCCAGTTCTTATCATCCAGTTTTTCAGGAGTGGCCTTCACTCTTCCCTGAGCTTCCTCACGATCCTAATGTGACTTTAAATATTTTTTAATATACCTTTTTTTCTCATTTTCCTTTACACTATCAGATCCTTCAGCACTTGAGCAATGCTGACACCAGTTTGATAATGATACTTGATCTTTTTCATTTGATATCTGTTCTCCTAACCAACCTTTACTTCCTTCTCTGAATAAACAGTATAAAACTGAACTCAGTGAATCCGTTCATTAAACTGGCTCCATCTTTGAGCAATGTACACTGGCAAGTACTGGGGTTGCAAAAAGTAGTCTTTGAAACTATATCCCAAGTGCTAAATACCTAATACTTAGCTCATGCTACACTTAGGATATGGCAGCTGAGTGGCACAATGGAAAGAGTATTAAGCCTGAAGTCCAGAAGTTTAAATCTGGCCTCAGACAGTTATTAGCTATATGACCCTGGATAAGTCACTGAATCCTGTTTGCCTCAGTCCATCTATAAAACAAATTGGAGAAATAAATGCCAAAGCATTCAGGTATCTTTACCAAGAAAACCTCAAATGGGATGAAGCAGAGTGAGTCCAATTAATCAACATAAACAGCATAACCTTAAGAATCCATTTTCCCCGATTGATTTCTCTGAGTATTCATTCACAGTATCACTCAGTGCTCCACTTGACAGTGTCTTTGAAGTTAAAGGAGTCCTAACTGAGATCAGTTTTACCTTGGTGGTGTGACCCTAGGTAAATCATTTTGCCTCTTTGGGTCCAAGTTAGCCTCAATGGAATATGAGGAGGTTCAACTAGTTTAAAAGTGCATGCATCTAGAAACATTCCAGTGACAAGTGCAAAATAGGTCATCATTTCATTGCCTTGAGGGGATTTATAGCTGGCTTACTCAGATGGCAAAGTAGCATTTGCAGGTAATTATATGCATCTCGCATCCCTGTGATCAATCAAATGTCCTTCAGCGCCTGGACAGCAGTATCTGAGTTCTAATAGATTTAGGCAATTAATATTATTCATCTGTCCCCTGAAAAATAAATGTACATTTATATAATAAATCAATCAACAAGTCTTTAATAAGTGCCCTGTATGTCTGACACTGTGAAAAGTTGAGGATAGAAAGAGGGAAAAAGATCTCACTGAATTTTCATTCTGTCAGAGCCTGAAACCAAATTTTTAGCCATTAATTACTGAAGAGTCTTCCATTATGATCAGGAATGTGGTGGAAGAATCCATGAAAGTGACTCTTAAAGTGAAATGACAATATTCTTCAACCTTTCAATGATTTATTATCGGTGTAAGCTACCTCCAGAATAGGAGCAAAAACCCTTACACACCTTCATAATATATCTCTAGGGATTATTCTGACCCAAATGATTCATCAAGTAGTGGTCAGTCTTCTGGGGATGAGACTCTTCAAATTTAGACTGTTACTAAGATGGCAGGAGCACAACCAATTACTAAGCATATTTTCCTTGATAAGACTTGTCAAAGTTTGGCCTTTGCTTGCAAACTCTGTATATTTTGGTTCCATCCCATGCCAAGATTATACATTGTTGGAGGCCATTAGTGGAGGAAAGATTATGATCCATCATTCCTGTGCTTCTCAGGATGGTGAGTTTTCCTCCCACATATATTTATATATGTGAGACACAAATGGTACAGCATGATTAATAAATGACTCTTACCCCTATAGCTCTGGGTGTCATTTACCCACACAGAAAAAATTGTCAATACATGCTCATAAGTCAATTCTCCAAGGAACCTTATCTTTTTGGAAGAGAGAAATATGATTTGATCCAAATTTCTATTTTCCACACAGAGGACATTAGTCCTTTTCCTGACTACATTATTGGCTTGTATTCATCACTTTTAAAATTTGACCCTGGTATTGACAATTCCTATTTTCAGTTTATTCCCCTTTCCCTAAATCTCAAGATATGAATGCACTACTGCAGTGAAAAAAAGCAATGAATTTAGGATCAGAAATCTAAGATTCAAATCTCATGTCCTTCATGTTCTGTGGGAAACTTGGGTCACTGAATTAATTTGTCATTGAAGTTTTTTCCTCTGGGAAAGGAGACATTGTCCTATGTTGTCTTTAAGATCCTGTGCACCTCTACATTCTTTAATACTTTGTTTTCTATTATCTGTGCTATGAGTACAAGGGGATTTGCTCAGTTCTCAAAACTGGCTTATCTAGGTTAACAAATACATACATACATACATACATACATATATATATATATATATATATATATATACACACACACACATATATGTCAAGTCATAACTGTTCATATGTGTGCTCTATTTATAATATCTTTTATGTGAATGCATGTGAGTGCATTTCCATTTTACTCAGTAGGCCATTGATGCCAATATCCATAGTCAATCAATCAGCACTTCTTATGGACCTACTATGTGCCAGACAGTCTTCTTAGCATTTTGGAATCTGAAAACCTGGTATTATTCCTGGATCTCCCATGTGTTAAATGAGAGGTTTTAGCTAAATGGCCTCACTTCTAAGAATGACAGTTTCCTCATTTGTATAATTGCAAAAGAAATACAGAGGGCTATGGTAAGAATCAAATGTAGTAAGGGATGAATGGCCCTTTGTATACTTTAAAATCTCCTATAAATGAACTCATTTCAAATGTTTTTATGGGGCTTCTTTTGTCTTTTGTAACTGGCATGGAGTAATTGCATATTAAGCACCTGTTGATGAATTGTTATCTCTACTAAGAGCATTATGGGACCTTTTGTGCAACTGTATTGGGAGACTTGAGCTTTGTCATTGGAGCCAAGAAGGCAGAGGTAGGGCATACCTCAAATATTTCCACTTTAGGCCATCTCAGTGCCCCTTTTTTTCTCATATACAGAGGTGCCTGACACTTTACATTTCAGATGGAAAACATCTCATTTCCTCCCTCTAAAGCTACATTCTCAGTTGAAATCATCTAATTTACATGATATCATATTCACATGACTAGAGAACAAAAAAGAGAAGGAAATGCTGTGAACAATGTCACAAAGTCACAGTGAGCAATTTCACAAGGCACCCCATATGTTGTGTCGTTTCTGTTATGTCTGATTCTCTGTGGTTCCATTTTAGGGTGTTCTTGGCAAGGAGAATGAAATGGTCTCCTATTTCATTCCCCAGTTCATTTTACAAGAGAAAACTGAGGCACCCAGGGTTAAATGATTTGCCCAGGGTCACACAGCTCATAAGTGTCTGAGGCTGAATTTGAACTCAGAAAGAGGAGACTTCATGATTCCAAGCCCAGTACTCTTTTCTACTTTGGCACTGTTATAACCACCACCCTGTACCCTATGACATTTAAATTAAACCCAGAATGGAACAAACCTCTAAGCATTCCAGAAGTTTCAAAGGAAACAGGGAAGAGGAATTGGCCATGGAATGAAAAGCACACACAACAGGAGAGGCTTCCCATTGATTCCATGCATCTGCCTTCCCACCGACAAGCAAGACGGCACATTACCATGATGATGACAAATAGAGCGCAGACTCAGTATTTTGTTTATCTAAACAATTCTGGAACAATTTCCTCAATTAATAAACAACCATTCATCTTATATTACTACAAAATGGTCAGGTATAATGACAAATGATTCAAGTACTATGATCTTGAGGGCAAAATGACATGGTCGTCAAAGGCAAGCCATGAGAAAGATGGCAGTCAATGTTCAGAAACAATTAAGTCCTAGAGACTGCAATCCTAACCAAATAAAATAATCAGTATTGCTGACAAAATCTGATAAATCATATTACATAAAGATCACCAGTTGGGACCCTTTATTACATCAGAACTGCAGAATTGACAGCTGGTGATGCTGAGGCTGGATTTACCACTGAGATGCTGTAACATGAAGGTAAAAGGATGATACCAAACATCCATCAAGTTATTAAGGATGAAAATGAAAACAAACTGGAAATTTAGTCATTGAGATTGGGAATCTCTGGGAACACTGTATTCTCCAGCTGTCTTCCCTTCTACCCTGCAGTGGTCAGGGCCCACTCTACACAAAGCCTAACTCGGGCTCCTTGTTAGCCTGGGAAGCTCTTTAGTCCTGCTGGGAATCACTGCAGACTTTCTCATGGGTATTTCACTTCCCACAAAGTAGATTTGCTGGTCCCTCTGCCCTATTCTAACCAGGAAAGAAATTGCTGATGATAGGGCAGGTTCTTTTTCTCTCAGAAACCCTGGGAAATTGATAACTCCTAGGATTATAGCAAGGATCCTCTACCATCAACAGGATTGCCAAAATTTCTCTCTTAGGGATATGATTCCAGGTCTGCTGTAAGGGGCTGGAGAGCTACTAAAACTCTGGACTCTAACTTTTCCTTTGCCCCCTGCCCTGAGTAATAAATCACCTGACTGAACTCCACATATTATAATACTCACTGACTTTGCCCAATTCAAGAAAGAATTCATATCTGAAGAGATGTGGCGGAGCGCTTTGAGCCAGGCCATAAGATGAACTGAAGAGTGGGAGCTGCTACAATGGAGGCCCTCAGGGATATTGATAATGGATACCCAAATGTTGTTTCACTTGTGCAAGGCAAACCTTGTCCTTGGACTCAAAGGGATATGCCACTTATTTTGTCCTTCAAGCATCTCTTCAGGTCATTGATTCTAGCTGAAAGGGACATTTGAGGTCCTCTACCTCAATCTCTTTAATTCTGCATAGGAGGAAACTGAGTCCAAATAGAAAAGAGACTTATTCAAGGACATATGTCCCTAATAAGAAGCAGAACCAGGGATCAAATCAGATTCTTCTGACTCTAGAGATCAATGTTCTGAGATTATACCTCCATGCATAGGACATTAACACTTATAAAGCACATTCTTCTTAATAACCCTGGAAAATAAGTTGGAAATGAATCATCTTTGTGTATGGAGGAGTAGAAACATAACTGTGTCTTGTGTTAGGTCAAATGGGGCCAAATTTCTTCCTTTATACTCTAGGAAGGGTGATGAAACAGTTACACATATCTCTACATGCAAACACACACAAACTACAATATAAGGAAGAAAGATATAAAGACTTGATTAGTATCACCAGCCAACTCTTGAGAACACTAATGGAAAACCTCTTGGTGGACAGAGAAGAATCATATACATTTTCGTTGACATCTCTAGTGGACTTCTAAGGATAGATGATGTCCTACCAAGCAGCATCTGCTTTTCCCCTCACAAGACCAACCTGTGTCCATAAGAGCCTCTTCCTTTGGTATCTTGTTGAGAGCAGATAAAAACAGGGTGGCTCCAGCTGCCATATCTGTATTTCAGAAACCTTTCTCACAGTCATGTGTACATTTATTAATCTTTAGAAATATCACAATATAAAGGTCTAGAATCCTCTTACCAGACCTACAGAAGAATATTGCAATAGTCCATACAAGAGGTGATCAGGGACTGTGGTGGATGGTGGCAATGTGAATGGATAAGTGAGATATTGTAGAGGCAAAATTAAAGTTTGGTAAATTATTGGATTGTAGGATTAGGGAGAGAGAGCTGAAAATAATATTGGAGACATGAACTCTTCCTCTGGGCCCCCCTCTCTTTCCCTCAAAGATAACTCAAGGTTGATATCTTGGGTAACCAGAAGGAGCTAGACTTGGAGTCAAGAAATTGAGAGCGTTTTAAAAATATTTAGGGAAGACTGGAAGATGGATACAAGAGCAAACGGGAAGAAAAGTCAGGGTGGGGTCTAAAGAGAAGTAGAAAGTGAGAAAAGAATGAGTTCAAGGTGGATGATTTTAATTTTCCCTTCAAAGTAGAGAAGGGTAGAATTCCTAAAATCATAATAAAAATAAAGAATCAATTAAGGATTGGGGGCAGCTAGGTTGCCCAGTGGATAGAGCGATGGCCTTGGAGTCATCAGGAAGACCTGAGCTCAAATTCGAGCTCAGACACTTAATAATTACCTAATTGTGTGACCTTGGGCAAGTCACTTAACCCCATTGTCTTGCAAACAAAGAATCAATTAAAGATGAGTACAACACAGGAAGAAGAGGAAGTGGAAAATAATTTATTCAGAAAATTCTGGTTCATAGGGGTGAGATAGATTTGAAGGACAATGAGGTATCTCTGCAAGAAAAATATGATGAGAATTTGTGACTAGTGGCTTGGAGGGAAGTTCTGCATGCAATGAATAATAATAGTGTAGTTTACATAGTTTGTTAATATTTCTAAAGCACTTTACATGCATTATTTCATTGTTTCCCCCCCAAATAGTGAGACAACAACCATTTCTGTCCCCCATTTTGCAGGTGGAGAACAGGTTGAAAGAGATCATGGGACTTGCCTAAGGTCACACAACTACTAAATATCTGAAGTCAGATTCTAATTTGCTGACTCCAAGTCTACCCCATTCACAATGTAGCTATGTCTTTTCATTTTGCCCAGGTCCTGGTTTACTGCTAAGGGAGGTCTGAAGCAATGGGACTTGGCTAACCTTGTCCTGAAATTGTTCTCTGTCTAACAGGAACCCCTGAGTCTGTGTATTTTCCTTATTCCCCTCTAGTTTGACCATGAGAGCATATTTGCTGGAAAATTTTATAGGAGATAAGATTAAGCAAAACAATGCAGCCTGCCCAATAGGCAGGAAATACATACTGGATTGCATGGGGTCAAAGGCAAAAATGGGAAGCTTCAGAACTTCACAGATTCTACATCTCTGCAAAACATCCTTATGGCAAGATAGCGACCCTGAACTCCTGAAGGCAGGGCCAAAGACTGAGGAGCTCTAATATGCCTTACAGAGCCTGAGGATAGACCTGAGGATACATTTTGGGTCTGTTGTGGAGACGTAGCCTCATTAAGCTGAGATAGCCTCACCACCACACATGAGCAATGTTTCCCACCTAGCCCCACCCCCCACAGTCCTGGAAGAAGTCCATTACCTAGAAGATAAATCATATACAACATTAGGGAAAGAGGGTGTGCCCATAACAATGAAAAAATAGACTGAAAGTTTTGAAAGAGAATGAAAAAGTTTGGAAAGAAATGAGCTTCTGTATCAAAGTACTTAATTTTGTTTCTTTCATGGTTATCATTTATTTCCTTTTCAGTAAAAGTTCTCCCTAGAAGGAAACATTCATCTATCTAGTTGTCCAAGAAGTTATGCACCTTCTAGAGAAAACTGCCATCGCAGGGCCATTAATCCTGGCACTACACCTCATTCCCTGCTACAGACCTAAGATGTACAAAAGGAAACCAATCATACTGACAATGTCATCGATGGTAGATTACAATGCTTTTAATTTGTCTTCCTCTTTGAAACAGTGATTAAATCAACCCCCTTTTTGTTAACCTTACTGACCCAGGAGTTCTTTTATTTCCATCATTTTATCGTTTATCAAATGTTCCCATCAATATCACATGACCATCCCACCAGACAGCACCCATGCTCAGACTTCTATAAATCCATTGATTTCATGAATTTTGAGAAAGGTAAATTTTTTGGAATAGAGTAAGATCAAGAATTTTATTTCTGTAATATTATATGTAATATAGAGAAACTCTACCCCATGTGCTTTCTTTATAGAGATCTATATCTAGGTGGGTAGTATGTATGTAAACTATTGGTTTATACATATAAATCTATATGTATACCTATATTATATGAATATCTCTGTGTAACTATAATTTTAGATATTTGCAGTTCAAAGCCTAGTAACTCTTCTTTTCTGTCCACCTTTCTCTTCTAGATTCAATTTTTGTTGGGCTATAAATCCACTTTATATTTTGCTTATCACAATACCAGAAATTAAAACAGATTAACTAGGTCTGTTAACAAGCACAAATGACATAATTTCCTTTCCTGGGAGGAAAACTTTCTACCAGATCTGAAATAGAAAGTCTAAACAATCTTTCTGAACAAACAGAGTGGTTAAGGGATCTGCTCAGTCCCACAGAAGGGAAACAAAATCAAGACTTTAACCCAGATCAGGACTCAAGGACTTTCCAGTGTCTGATATTATTTCTTCCATCAATTAGTTGGTTCATAACTTGAAATAAATTTCAAACTACAAAGAGAGTTTTTATTATCTCTGATCAGATTCCTTGTCTAATCACATCATTCCCAGTCTATGAGTGACTAAATTATCCTTCAGAAATTTGATGCAAAAATCCAGTCTTTGACATGTAACCTTCTTAGACTGTAATGCCACTGGGCTT
This sequence comes from Macrotis lagotis, assembly GCF_037893015.1. Lineage (NCBI taxonomy): Eukaryota > Metazoa > Chordata > Mammalia > Peramelemorphia > Peramelidae > Macrotis > Macrotis lagotis. The sequence continues at coordinate 4,308,876 of NC_133661.1, forward strand.
ATGTCTACTTCCTCATAGCTTGGTTGAAATTGCTCTGCCTAATCTTCCAGAAGACTCAGTTTTCTACAAATAACCTACCTTGATGTCTTGGGGTAGAGGTGGGAGGGGGGGTGAAAGCAGGAATTCCCAGAAACCCATTGCCCAAAAAAACTCCAAAAGCCATCAGATTATGACTCTAGTCCAAATTTAGAGGGACAGATCCCACAGAAAGACTGAGTGATACAATTTCCCAGTCCAAGACAACTTAGAAGTTCCACAGGTCAGGTCTGTTACACTGGGACCAGGGGATGTAAAAAGCTGCAGTGCAGTCACAGCCAGGCTGGGTGCCTAGGTCCATGGCAGAGCAGCTAGTTTCCAGAATTCTTGACCCAGGGATCATTGAGAACAGCTGGAAGGGGTGGTGAGAGAACTCTGCCACACCAGAGTGAGTGCTGAGAGGAGCACCAGCCTCAGAGTAGTCCTGTGGTAAGAACCTGCAGTGGAAGTTGGCAGAGCCACCCAGCACATCCAGAGCTCTCAATCCATAGTGGGTAAAGGGGTCAGGAGAGACTGCAGAGGTCCCTCTGCTCTCCCTGGGGCAGTACTCCACTGTTTGGCCACACTCAGACCCAGGTTGTAGTCTGGGACCCCACAACACCACCATAGCCAATCAAGAACCCTCCTCACAGCTCCAGGGTAGGTTCTGAATACAGGCAAGAGAGCAGTCAGAGCCTCTCCTAAGACCTTAGAGGAATTAAGTTCCCTGTGGGTTATCCCAATCTCCCTCCCTGAAAGCTTTGAGAGTGCAATAAATCAGTCATGATTTGCCTCATTCCTGAGGAAATGAGCAAACAACATAAAAAGAAGAATCTGACCAAAGAAAATTACTTTGGTCCCATGGAGGATCAAAATACATACTCAGGTGACAACAAAATAGAAGTTTCTGTATCCAAAACCTCTAAGAAAATAGGCTCAGGCTATGGATGACCTCAAAAAAGACTTTCAAAAGTAATTAAGGGAGGTAGAGGAAAAATTTGGAGGAGGAATGAGAGTGATGTAGCTAAATCATGAAAACCAAGTCATCAACTTGGTGAAAGAAATGCCAAAAAATACTGAAGAAAATAATATATTTAAAAATCAGTTCGGGCCAAATGAAAAAAATAACCTACCTTATTTTACCCATGTTTTACAGACAAGACCACTGAAGCCCAGAGTGATTTGTCCAAAGTCTTGTAGACTGAGACAGGTTTTATCCAGGGTCTTCTGATCAGGTTCAAATTGATGGTTCTTTCTATTAGACCTCACTCTCTCCCTCAGCAATGAGCAACCCAAAAAGTCAGGCCACCCAGTTAGAGCAATAGATCACAATTACCTTTAGACATGTCAATGAAAAGGTAACTTTTAGCATCTCAATAAATCTCCTATCAACCAATAGCTTTCCTTGCAGGTAAAAGAGAAAGATTTAATCATCTAAATTTCCTTCATCTTCATTAATGAAATCTTCTGGGCAATGTGTTAGAGACAATAATGGAGAAGCAAGATGGGAAAAGTCATTTATAATGTTGACTCTGTGATCTACTCACTGGAATGGCATGTTTAAGCAAATTGTTTAACTTTATTGCACTTCAGTATCTGAATCTGTAAAACAGGAGATGGTGATATGAATACGGCAGATTATATCTACATACAAACATATAGAATGGACAATAGCTGATATTGAATCAAACCCCTTTATCTTTAAAGGTGAGGAAACTGAGGCCCACAAAAATAAACTCTAATTCAATAGTCACACAATTTTTAAGTGTCAGGGCTGAAATTTGGCTTAAAAGGTCCTCTGAATGCAAGTTAAATACTGAATCCACTGTATAGTCTACATGAAAGGCAAATTTGTGCTCTCTCTCGCTTTCTCTCTCTCTCTCTCTCTCTCTCTCTCTCTCTCTCTCTCTCTCTCTCTCTCTTTCTCTCTCTCCTCAAAGTCAATATAGAAGTATGGACAGCAAAGGATTGCAGCAATGACTAAAGAATTCCAGAATCAGAGATGAACTTGGAAGTTGAGAATATCTTTCCCATCATATAGATAAGAAAACTGGAATTCAGATATAACTAAGGTCACATAATGGTTGAGCCAGGATTCAAACTTATGTTCTCTGAGTCCAAAGGCAACCCTTACCCCCATTGAATCATTCAGGTATATAAAGTACTTTGAAAGCTTCAGTTCCACAAATTAGGTAGAACAATAGAGTGACAGGCCTAGAGTCTGAAGGTCTATATTCCTAAATTCAAATCTTGCTTCAGACAAATGGCAGTTTGAACATAGGAAATTCACTTTACCCTGTTCATTTCAGTGGCTCATCTGAAAAATAATCTGGAGGAAGAAACTGAAAACCATTCCAGCATTTTGCTAAGAAAACCACAAAAATGTATAAATAAATATAAATAAAGAGATGGACATGAGCAAACAACATTAAATAATAAGAAATATTTAATTTGAAGGGAGTAGACACAGGGACAATGACAGGTAGGTGGCCTAACTCTATCCTGAGACCCAGTCTGGCCCAATTTCCAAGGGATCAGCCTCAGCTCGTTGCAGAATCACAAGACTGCTGACCACAGCCATGTCAGAGATCATCTACAAAATCTTAGAAGAGTGATAGTGGGGAGGGGCATGGAGGACATGTGAAGTATTGCCATATGATTGTGTCAATCAAGTCCTGGAGGATCAAGCACACCACATAATTGTTTTGAACTAGTGAACAAATACATGAACATAACATTCCATCCCAATCATAAATATGCCCTTGTTGAAGAAATAGATCATCCATTAGAGGCAGGTTAATGTCCTGAAGAGGGAACTAATATTAAGCCCAGAACCCTGGTTTCAAATGTCTACTCCCATCTGACTAAGCCCCATAACCTCCATCCCCTTTGCAAGGCCCAGGACCACAAAGCACAAAGAAGTTGCCAGCAAGCATTGGGAGGGCAATGCTTCTTCCAGTGATCCTTACTTTAATGTTATAGCAGTGGCCTTTGGACAAGTCACTAAACCTCTATGTAGTCCATGAAATGTTCAGAGATGGGTAACTGTAGAGCGTGTACAGGTGAATATCAATATTGGTCAAGGACTTTTAATCTTGGGCAGCCCAGGCACTGAGGAAAAGAAAAATCCAATTTAACAACCACCACAACCACTGACCTTGCTGCCACAGCCACAATGGAGGGGATTGCCTAGAGGAGCATTGTGCTCTCTGTGACTACCAAGTCTTTTCGATCCTATTTACAGGCTTGTCTCCAATAGGTATAGAAAGAGAAGAGTGATGATTGGCTCTTGGATCCTGTTGACCGGGCTCCATATAACCAGAAGCTAATGGGGCATGAGCTTGGCAGCCTAATGTCTTTCTCATTTTACCCAGAAGAGTAGCTGTTGGAGGCCAGACAGCAGCTGGTGATCTCACTCTGGGCCTGGCCATGAAGATTGAGCTGCCCTTCTAACAAGTCCTCCCTCCAGTGATATACGCTTGATCAGGGGTTCTGAGAGTGACAGGCAACACAATGAGACACAGTCATGAGCTCTACACAGAGACTGTCCAAAGCCCCATGCTTGCTGTCAAGGAGAGTATCAGGGAAAAATAAGAGCACTGAGCCACAGAAGAAAGAAGGAGGAATGAGAACTCATCAGGAGAAGGGAATGACTGGCAATAGCAGACCTATGGTTGCACTTTAAAAATGACAGATGACTCAAAATTAAATAATCTGCAAATTTCACCTGAGTAGACTCCTCTGTCTGCTGGGGCTGTTCTCTCACATTCTTCCTTGTTCAGCATTTCTGATATTGTCTATGAGCTTAGAGGCTCCTAGGGATTTAGGCGCCCTCCACATCTAGGACAGACATTCTGACGAACCATGCCAAAGGATGATGTCAGTCATGGAAGACATGAAATGATCTAGCTTAATGGATAGAAAGAAGGCAAGAGAAGATCTAAACTGGCCAGACTTTCTCAGCTTTGCTCCTGTCCTTCCTTCCATAAATAACCATTAAATCTCTCTAGTGAGTAGAGAGTACTTGCTAGACAACACTGGAGGACACATAGAGTCAGTTAAGATATGTTCTCTGCCCTAAAGGCAGGAGGGGGTGTAGACACAAACACACACACAAACACACACGCACACACATGCACACACACACATCCCTAATAAAGAAGAGGAAATAAACCCACTAGTGACATTCAAACAATGACCCACTTGTCAAATCTGAAGGGAACTGAACAATGACCTGGATCAGGAAAGAAGGGAAGGTTTCCCAGCAGTTGGCATCGACTGGAGTTCTAGACAGTACCTAAAAAGTTGTCATATAGGGGCAGCTAGGTGGCACAGTGGATAGAGCACTGGCCTTGGAGTCAGGAGGACCTGAGTTCAAATCTGACCTCAGACACTTAATAATGACCTAGCCATGTGGCCTTGGGCAAGCCACTTAACCCCATTGCCTTGAAAAATCTAAAAAAATAGTTGTTATATAGACAGAGGCATGCTACCTTGAAGAAGAGGACAGCAAAAGCTCCCTGGAATGGAGTTCTGCTTGGTCTCACAAAGTATAACAATGGCTATAAGGATGATTGCTTCCTATCCTATCCTAACTATCCTAAAATGGAAGCAGCTGCTCTGTGAGCTGGGGGCAGGTGGCCTCTCCCCTATACTGGACTTCAAGCAATAGAAGACAATTCAGTTCAGTGATGCCCCCCCACCCCAGAATGCATTTCAGCATCCAGTCAAATCAAGAATCACTTTCTACTCAGAGTTGCATCTAACTAACCTTGTGATGTTAAGGGGGTTGTGATTGTCTTTGTCTGTGTCTTGGTGTCCTGTTGGCGTGCATTTATAAGTACCTACTGTAAGCTGTGCATAGACCTCCTGAGTGTAAAAAGGGAATGAATGGGACTTTGCCAGACATGTAGTAGAGACAATTCTAGCTCAGGTACTGAGACATTTCAAAGATTCTATGAGCCTTGAATGTCTGGAACTCAGAGTCTAGGGTAGAGATGACATATATACATACATACATAGATAAATAAATATATTATATATATGCATATATATATTTATATATGTGAGAGAGAGAGAGACAGAGTCAGAGACAGAAAGAGACACAGAGACACAGAGAAATAGAAAAAATTCAAACAAAATTCAACAAGAGAGATTGCAGATGAAAAAATAAACCTATGAGTTAAAGGTCTGTTTTATATACAGCATCATTTGAGGTCTGACAAGTTCATCCCCATTTCCCTTTTACTGTCGCCACTGTCCAACACTTCATGAGGATGGAGACTGTATCTCAATGAGTGACTGGATCTTCCCCAGATTCCAGCACATGTGATCATGTGACCAGAGGTGCTAGGTATGTAAAGAGTTTTCCCATACTTCAGTGGATCTGGGCTCTCCTCCACATAGGAGCTCTTCCTCCAAAGAGGCAGATCAGAAGAGAGTACAGGTCTCCTCCACTCAGGAGGCAAACTAGCCTGTTTCTCTCAAGTGATTGGTAGTGCCCATCCCACAATGCAAGGAGCTGGTGTTTTCCCTCTCCTTTATGGAGATGTTAAGAGAAGCAGACTGCGGTAATTTGTATCAATTATGCCAAGTGTCCCAAAAGAAAATGGATGCTGCAAAAGTGAATGAAGAGGGAAATCTGGAGGCCTTGTTTCTTCAAAGACAGAGCACACTGTACTAATGCCAGAAGGAGGTCCACTACTTGCATGCTGGCAGAAGGAGTAACCAAATAGAACCATCTGGGAGAGTCAAACAGATTTTCCTGTGGACAATCTCAGATGGAGGCATTGGCACAGCCAACCAAAGAGAACCTCCTAGGGAGGAAAGAAGAGAACTGTGGGGCTATTGCAAAAGTGACAATTTCATAAAAATCAAGAAACCAAACCAAACAACAGAAAGCTCCTGTGTCCCAAGTATGGGGTTTGTAGTATGTTTGACCCAAGGTTACAAAAGGATCTCGCTCCAGGGGTCTGTTGTAAGATGAATTTGGAACTTGGAGTTAAGTCAGATCAGGAGGAAACACTAGCAAGAACAAGGAACCCATGAGCTGTGAGGAGCAACTGACAGAGGCTGGGCTCTAAGCAGGGTGAACAGAGACCAGGCGGGATCTTGATGGCTGGGTGATGCAGTGGGTAGAGCACTGGACTGGATCAAGAAGAGAAGCTGAAATATTGCCTCAGGTAGTGCTAGCGAGGGGACCATCCTCAAGACCTTAAGGACTCTGTGTCTCAGTTTCTTCACGAGTAAAACTAGGGTAATAAGAGCAAAAGAACATTTATAAAATGCACAGTGAACTTCAGAGCTTCAGGAAAATGTACATAAGAACCATGGGAGCTTTGGGGGGTTTGGAGTCTTGGGAAGCTGAGCATCTGCAGATGAAGTTGGTGATGACATTTTGGAGGCGTGTCATACACTGAGATTCTCACTAGTCAAAATATTTGTAGTGTCTGAATTAGAGTAGATACATGGCACACTTTGAAGGGCCAGATGCAGTAATGCAGCCAGATAGTACTGTTATTTCGAAAATGAGTGAGAGAGAGAGACACACACACAGAGACGGAGAGAGACTGAGAGAAACAGAGAGATAGAGAGAGACAAAGACAGACAGAGATAGAGAGAAACAGAGACAGAGAGAGACAGAGACAGAGACAAAGAGAAACAGAGATGAGGAGTGTCATACACTGAGATTCTCGCTAGTCAAAATATTTGTAGTGTCTGGATTAGAGTAGATACACGGCACACTTTGAAGGGCCAGATGCAGTAATGCAGCCAGACAGATAGTACTGTTATTTCGAAAATGAGTGAGAGAGAGAGACACACACACAGAGACGGAGAGAGACTGAGAGAAACAGAGACATAGATAGAGAGAGACAGAGACAGAGAGAGACAGAGATAAAGAGACAGAGACAGACAGAGATAGAGAGAAACAGAGACAGAGAGAGACAGAGACAGAGATAAAGAGAAAGAGACAGAGAGACAAAGAGACTGAGAGAAAGACAGACACAAAGTCAGAGAGTCAGGTGAGGGGAAAAGACAGAGAAGGAAAGAGAGAGGAAGAAAGGGGATATCAGAGACAATAGTAGAAAAAGTTGGAGAGAGAGAGAAACAGACAGAAACAGCATCAGAGAGAAAGTACAGAGACAAAAACTGAGACAGAGAGATAGAGACAGAGAGAGAAAGACAGAGAGAGAGAGAGGAAGAAGAAGAAGAAGAAGAAGAAGAAGAAGAAGAGAAGAAGAGGAGGAGGAGGAGGAGAAGGAGGAGGAGAGATGATGAGGAGAGAGGTAGGAGGAGGAGAAGGGAAGGAGAGGGAGGAAGGGAGAGGGAGAGATGCTTAAAGTGAATCTGTTGCTTATTCCTGGCAGGAGGGCATCTCTAACATAAATGCCTGTTTCGCAGAATGGAGTCCTTGGATGCAATCCTGCTGATGGTCCTGAGAAACATGAACCTGCTAGAACTTCAAAGCAAGCCATTGTAACACAAACGGAGTAATTCTCATTGTGCTTTTCACAGAGCTTATGAAAAGCAGGGATGAGAGTTGGTGCAAAAGTTTAGAAACAGCTTTTCTTTGGCTGTGAATCCACCCACTGTCTCAGCAAGCCTGTCAAATGCGGCTGTGTTCTGAATAGCAAGAGAGAACCTGGCGTTTTCAATCTAACAGTTTCCCTCCTGGTGCTGATGGAAAGCAGATAAACTCTAAAAACTTTTTTTTTTCCTCCTGGTGAAGTCTAAATGGAGATTAACAGCTTTGCTAAATTAAATAGAATATGAAAAAGTCATTGAATTCTAAGTACCTTTGTGTTGGTTCTTGTGGATATGACCAGAAAGCACCCCCTGAGCCTATGAAGTGATAATTATGGAAGTCATCTTGAACTATTGTTTCCCAGAAATTGTCCTTCCTTGTATTTCTAATCATCCATCTGGAATTTTGCTGTGATTATCTTGTACTTTTTTCCTTGTCTGATGCCCATTTATTTGAATCTTGAGATACAGAGAAGAATGTAATGCCAGGTTATTTCTAATTTAATTTAAAAGCATTTGATTTGAGGTCCCATAACCTGCCATTTGGGAGAAAGGCTGTGAAGAGCAAACAAACTTCTCCTTTCTAAAAGAATTGGATCCTGCTCAGTCCTCTAGATTGGTGACCCAGGTAAGCTGTTGGGGTGGCCCAAGGTACCATAATGTGGGGACAAAATCAGGGATGTCCTTTCTGGTACCTTACAATTAGCTATCAGAAATAATGGGGTGAGTTCTCTCAATGGCTGATAGCTCTATGAGAACTCCCAGTGCAAAGTGAATGTCTCAGAATGCAAAAGAGCTCTTGACATTGAAAAGAATGCCTCGTAATATTTATTATGAAATCAGAGGCCTTAGAATCAGTGTGCCTGACTGTGTTTTACACAAAATGACACTGAACCATGGTTCATTTGCAACCAATGAATTGTACTTTTGATGTTACTTTCTAGAATCACTCTTAGCTCCTGTCATAAGAGGTCTACCTGGGAGGGCCTACAACCTCTCATCCTTCTTACATCTTTTGACATGGCAGTGTCCTTTGACAGTTTCAAGAATGGAAACTCTACCAACCCACAGCCAACAGGAAAGGAGGTGATGAGACTCCTCATCGTCATATAGGCAAACAAGAAGCCTACCTTTTTGAACTCTACCCGTAATTTACTTAACTATTGAGGCAGTCCCAGCTGGAATGATCTTTTAAGGCCAAAGATAATGAGACATTGGAAAATGCTCTTCTCTTGCTATTATTAGCCTGTTATCCGTCTCATTAAAATCATTCCTCTTAAACTTGCACATGGCTAATTCAGCCTGCATTCTCCTTGGGTAATGTCTGGGGCTGGTTTTTATAATATTGAATCTCAGAACAACAGCTTATTGGTTGCTTAATATGGAAGCTATTTTTCACAACATAGATTTCAGATCCTTGAACTGAATAAACTCTTGAAATCTCTTCATGACATTTTCCTTAAGAGCTATGTCTATTCATTCAGTGCTGGTCTGAAAAAACTCTCCAACAGATCATTGTGAATAGTGTGTGAGGACTAAATGAGATGATGTATGGAGAGTGTATTGTAATGGTTTTGTGCTATGGGAGTCAGTGACTGGTTCCGTTTGGGTGATGGAAAGTTGTGCATAAAGAGAAGGAGAAAATGCCATTGAAGACATTAGGGAGTTTCTCAAAGTCACATGAGTCTAATTCCTATGCAGGATTATAGGAGGAAATATCAAATACCAAAAGCTTTCTATCTGATGCATTACTCTTTACTCATTGAGTGACCAAAATATGCTTTCAAATCCCTTCCAAAAAAGAAGACTCAGGAAATAGTCACTTTGTGTGATTTTGGTTCCCTTTTTAAACAAGAGAACTGCTCATTATTAGCTCTGTATGCATGAAAAGTGTTCAGTAATGTCTTGATATACTTTGGGAACAGGGGATAATGTTATTTGATGTGTGCATTTCATTAACTTTTCAAATTCAACCCCATCTCCTGAAAAACATTGTGCCACTCCTGAATGTTCTGGGGAAATATCAGGTCTTTAAAGATTTCTCATAAAGAAAATTCATGCCTTTCATTTAAAATAACCTAATGATAGTAGATATCTTGTCACAATGTTTCCATAGATTCATTGAGCCAATGAACTTTAGAATTCCCAGAACTCTTAGAGGCACCCAACCCAATGTCTACCTAGCAGCAAACTTCCACAGCATTCTTTTAAAAATGTGATCCAGATAGGTTTCCAGGCATTGGCAAAGGATAACCCACTGGCTATCATAGCATCCCATCTGACTTTAGTTCAGCTGATTGCTAGGAATCCTCCAGCCCCACCTTATTAGACTGACATTAAATTAGCTTCTTTGGAATGTCTGTTCTCTGTTCATATCCTCTATGTCTTAGCCATCCAGGACTAATTCTCCTTCTGGTTTATTTAAATCACTTGAATATTGTTATTATAATGATTGTCCCATCACCACCAAGACCTTTCTCCAGGGTATCAAATAAACCTGATATATCATGATCTCTGATACTAACTTATCTTGATCAGCTTATTCTAGATGCTCTCCAGTTTGTCAGTGTCTTCAAAGATCATGGCATTCACCACAGGATTGCAGCTACATTCTGGCCAAACCATGGCTAGCAGAAATATCACCCTCATCATCCTGCACCCTAAGCATCTCTTAATAAAACCAATTTTTTGAACAGAGCCTTCATTAACTAGGATAAGATATAATGGAACAAGGATAAATATAAAGTCCCTACTTGGATTTTTTAAAATTACATAAGAATAAGATGGGAAATAGGTATAGGTGGCAGTTCATCTGAAAAATTGATTTAGGAATCTAATAATGAATGAATGATGGTTTTTATTAATCATTTACTATGGGTCAAATGCTGATGCTAAAAGAAAATAAATTATGAAAGATTTGCATGAACTGATGCAAAGTGAAGTGAGCAGAAGCAGAGAATATTGTACACAGTAATAGCAATGTTTATGATGATCAGCTGTGAAGGACTATGCTATTCTCAGCTATATATGACCTAAGAAAATTACAAACAACGAGCCACCTCCAGAGAAAGAACTTGTGGAATCTGAATGCAGATCAAAACAGTCTTTTTATTTATTTTCGGTCTGTGTTTTCTTAAACAATATGACAATATGACCAAAAGGGGAAAAAAATGTGGCATTTTCACTTAACAACTCCAGGAGAAATGTCCAGGAGAAGTCTGTACACAGTATTTGTCAATCTGACCAAGGCCTTTGATACTGTCAGTCATGAGAGCTTGTGGAAGATTGTGGCAAAATCTGGGTGCCCAGAATTCATTGGTATTGGAGAACAGTTCTATGACTGCACATTCACATGGCTTTTGAATATATGGAAGGTGCTCACCAAAGGAATGAAACAGACCTGTGTACTTGCTCCTGTGCTTTTTAGCATGATGTGTTCAACAATGTTTCATACACCTTTAACAATGCTATTCACTGCCTCCCCGTGTTTCTTGGGGTTTTTTTTGTTTATTTTTTTTTCTTGAAAAGACTTTAAGCCAAGATTAAAGTAGAGGGAGAGTTGGTGTCTGAATTTATTTGCAGCTGCTTGTACACTCATTGAAGACTCTAGAGAGTAGTCTTGAGGAAATGGAGAGCTGCCCTTCAATGTCTTCCTTGAGTGCCTGGCTCTGGAGTTGAGCATGGGGAGGGCCCCTCCCCTAGGGCTGAGGCCAAGGGGGAAGGGTCCTCCTTGCCACTGGTTAATAACTGAACATAGATTCCCCAAGGAAATAGCATTGAACATGTAAGAATTTAGATGCCGCAGTAAACTGCAGATCTTTGTCTCGGAGGTTGGAGTGTGTTTGTTCATGAAAAACATTCTCACCAACTGTTCGTAGTTGGAGTTAGGATCGAGTAAACGAATTTTCCAGAAACCTGTTTTTGGCATCTGCCTCCCCAATCTGAGCACAGTGAGATCAGTGCTGCCCCACAGCAGAGGGGTCTTCTGAGGTCTCCCTTTGAGGAAAAATAATGTTACAATTATCTCGATTGTGTAGAGCTCCAAGAGGAAGCAAGGGGAGACTGTGTAATGTAAACCTGTAACAGTTCAAAAACATGTTGAGGCTAGTGAGTGTGTACGACAGCTATCCAAAGTAGACCCCTAGTGCTTCAGCTTGTCATGTTACCTATATCATTGAAGGATTTTGTATGTACATCTTTCATTTAGTAGGCTATACCATGTGCAGAATTAAAGTTCCTGTTGTAACCATGGCCAGCAATGCCAGTCTATCTTCATGTGTACTCATTTCAGTCTTATCAAACCAGGGAACCTAACCACTAACATTGTGACTTTGCTTCAATACTTTTATCCTGGGTACTGAGGTGCTATGAAGCCAATGGACACAAAGACTTCCTAATGTCTTAGGCTGATGCCATTACCCAATTCTTTTACTTGCAATTTGAGCCATTTAAAGACCAATAAACTTCCGTTTTAAAAAAAAAATAAAAGACTCTAAAGCTGAGACCCATCAAAATATGGTTCAATTCTCTGCTGCTTGTGTTAATTTGGGCTTGGCAATTAGCATCAAGAAAACAGAGGTTCTCTACTAATACTACAACACCATCTGTATGGGGAACCAGTGGTTATATTAAATGGAAAAATTTTCAATGATTGTGGATAAGTTCACTTACCTTGGCAACACGCTTCCCAGTGGCATACACATAGTTGTTGCCAGAGATAGATTGGTATTTATGGGACTCCAAAGGAAAGAGTGAGAGAAAGGAAGTGTTAGAGTGCCTACCATACAGAGCTATTGTTCTTTCCTCATTGTTGTATGCCTGTGGAATCCGTACATTCTACCAGCACCATAGCAGGTAACTAAATCACTTCCAGATTACGAAGTTCACCTCCAAAGAAAAGGTGCTGGTGATGGAGGTCCTTTCTCAAGCTAAATCACCAAGCATTCAAACTTGACTGTAGGTAGAACATACAACCCTATAGGGTTGGTCAGGTTGTTCACATACCAACTGTATCTTTCCCTAAAGAATGGAGAACTCATCCAAAGCAAGGTCTCACATGGAGGCCAGAAGAAGTCAGAGGGGTGCTGAAGAGCTTTGGAATCAGATGTAAGACATAAAGGACTCTGGTACAGGACTGCCCAGCATGGCGTGCCTGCATCCAAAAAGATGCTGTGTTCTATGAGCAAACCAGAATAGCAGTCACCCAAAAGGAGTGGGAGATGCATAAATTTATAAATATCTCCACCCCCAAATATTCACTTGGACTATTTATGCCTGACCTGTGGGAGAGCCTTGCAAGGTCATATTGGTCTGATCCTCTCATAGTCAGCTATACTGTCCCTTGTCTCTGACATAGTTATGTCATTTTGATCCTCTGCAAAAATGAAGAACATCAACTGATATGGAAATATTTTTTGCATGAGAACACATGTATCTCAAACTGCTTGCCTTCTTAATAAGGAAAAAGGAAAAGATGGAAGGAGAGAATTGAAAGTCAAAATGTTTTTAAAAAATTAAATGTTAAATATTATTTTCATGTAATTGAGAAAAAATGTTAATTAAAATAAGTCAATCTTTGCTCTTGAAGAGCTCACATTCTAATGGCAAAGACAAGACACAGGGAAGGTTTCAGATACAAGTTATATAGAAAGGTCCCATAGTCCCTAGAGTACAGCAGCAAGGCAGATAGTGATGCCACACATATCATATTGGGTTCTGAAGTTGCAGCATTTGGCTGTGCCAAGAACTCTAGTGACCAGAACATTTTTCTGAGTCTTCCAAAGATATAGCTGAAACACTTTCAAAAGCACTTGTCAGGTTACATCACAACAGGGTTTACTTCCCCAAATAATAGTTGCAGAGACTGGGCTAAAAGCATTGCTATTTCCAAGATTCTTTGATTCAGGTTCCCATGATATCTTCATGAGGGTCTGAGAGGGGATGGTGATGAAGTAGGTGGTACTGATTTGATCTCAATGGCATATGCTGCATCCTCTTACTCTCCCTGCTGTTTCATGAGGAAGGGAAATGCCATGCCATCTGAAAAAGACCCTGGAAAAGGAGACATCACCATGATAACATGGTGCTCTAGAGATATGGTTGACAGCAGATTCAAAAGATGAAGATGACAAAATGCAGCTACTTTCTGGCAGGAACATTTTTTTTCCTCTAGTGAAAATAAGTTATAGTGATCACACCATAATTAGAGATATTTGGAAAGAAATAAGAAATAAGATTTCCTGTCTTCTATTTGGTCATAGACAGGGAGGCCTCTGCAATGGCTGAGTTGTCAGTTAACGTCTGTAGACCAATCCATGAGTAAAATCTTCTATCTATCTACCTATTTATTTATTTAAGTACATTTATGCATATATATGTATAAAATGTATATAATATTAAAAAATTAAAATTTATATAAGTAAAATATTTGAAAGAATATTACCACATCATTTGGACGTCTCTTTAAGCATTAAAATAAGCTTCATTGGAAACAAATTTTGAATGGTATATATTTATGAAAACTCCATTCTTAATGGATGCTATTATCAAAGCTCAAATTCTCATATTCTAAATCCAGGTTAGAAATGGCAACTGGGAATACTTCACTTAAAAGCACAAAGTGTGTTGAAGTACCAGAGAGCAAAAGGAAACTAATGAGTTGGCATGGATTCTCAGAAGCTCAGTTCAAGGTACAGGTGGCAGATAATCCCTGCTGAGATCCTAAAGGTATTATTTCTATTCATGTGACATATTTAATGGAAACTCCCTCTGCCATCGTTGCTTCTGTTGGTTTTCCACTAGGAAGTAGGGAGAGGCAGGTTGGAGATAGAACTCTCATCGAATATTGTCATAAAAGGAGGGGCTCCTCAGATGTTTTGAGAAGCAGATTTCACTCAGGTACTCAACTTTAGGAAAATACAGGGACCTTGCATTGATGGGACCAATAAAGGCAGCTTTCACTCCTTAAGTCTGTACTAAGGGGGCAAGCAATTACTTCAGCCTACACTCAATCCTACTCATGTTATTTATGCAGTATACTCAAACTCCATCATACAAGTTCACATTATAAGCAAAGGTCACCATAATATGCTGAAATCTGAAATAGCAAAGTGGGCTATTTGGAGGTCTTCAAAGAAAGGTTGGGTAGTCTTCTGTTGGGTATGTTAAAGTAGGGATCACTTTGGCCATGGGTTAAATCTACACAATCATTGAAGTTCTTTCAACTCCCAAATTCTATGATTCTCAAACTTCCTTTGCTCCTTCCCATCTCCTTTAGCTTCACTGCTAGCATTCCTCCTTGGGGCTTGGAAAATCCCATCAGAGGACCTTTTATTAATTCACACATTGAAAAACATTTCCCTTCAAATTCACTTTTCTATGGATCATCACACAGACCCTTCTTGCTTTCTAAGAGCCAATCAAGGATTGCTTTGTGTTTTTATTTACATTTACTCCTCTCTGGAGGGAATGGTGACATCTTCTGATTACCTTTGTCCAGTTCTTGATCCCAAAATAAACTTACTGAATAATTTATCTTATTGTGACCTTTAATGAGCTCATTAGGGAAACTTTATTTCAAGATCCACATAAACTTTCACTTCTTTGAGTTTTGTGCTGTTACTTTTTTTCTTTTTTCAATCCTTCCAAATAAACAAATATCCATACACCAGACCTGCTTCTTTTCACTTCTCTACATTCTTACAACTGAACAGAAATACTATAGGGAACATAACCCAGCATCTCCACATGCTCCTTGCTTGCCCCAATGCCCTTTTCCCTTGGCCCATTGCATAAGATACTCTTACATGATGAGTTCTATTGTCCAATATAATGGGGATTTCATACAAAGACAATATTCCTGAGTCAATCTGCTTTGTTATATTGCTTATGACATACTCTCCACCTTAAAACATTTCATTACTCAAATTCCTGTTCATGAGACATTCACTCACATCCCACTGCCCAGAATTTTAAATTTGGAAAGATCCATGTTGAGCATTTAGTCAGACTCTTAATAAAAGAAGAAGCTCTACTACAAATTTGATAAGTGACTGTATAATCTCATTCTATAGGACTCCAATAAGAATGAATCTACTACTTCTGAAGAAGCCCCTTCTAACTGGGGGTAGTTCTAAGGTTTGGAAAACTTTTGGGACATGAAATGTACATTTTTCTCTTTGTGACTGCCATTCATTGCTCCTAGATCTACTCTCTGGTACCAAATAGAATGAATCTAATTTTTATTCCACTCAAAATCCTTTACATTTTGGAAAATGAATCATGTTCCTCCTCCACCAAGATCTCATTGATTCTAAAAATTAGCAATTTCTTCAAGTAGTTCTCCTGTGGCAGAAACACCCTCCTTTCCTCGTGCAGATTTTCCTCCTCCAGACATTCTCTAGCTCATCAGTACCCTTCCTAAAATGATATATCCATAATTAAATAGGAAAGGGAATATTTTACAAAGGGAGTTTGACCTCTTTCATTTTGTCTTATAATGTGTCTTATAATCCTTTGTTAAATATAAGGGGAAAACAAAATCCTGTATCTTCTTGGAAAAGTCCTATAGGTTGTTTTTGTAAAAGGGAATTAAATACAGCTTTCTTCAAAGAATGTTGTGGTGCTTTGAGAAGTTCTAAAGAGTTGAAAAATCAGTATTGGGAATGGAATCCCATGTTAATGGTGTCACAAGGAGAACCCAGAATTTAGAACCAGAAGGTTAGTTCTGTTATTTATGACCTACACAAAGCTATATAGATCATTTCTTTTCTCTTGACTTTCTTTTAAAATTAAGTAAATTAGAAACTAAATGCCCTTTCCAACCCTTTACAAATTGGACTCTGTATATTTTGCAGGTTAAGAAGAGAAAGAATAAAGAAGAGAGGGTTTCCACCCCCTTTACTAGGTTTATCTTCTCATATCCTGGGATTACTTGCCATATCCCAAACTGAATAATGCTAAAAACCAGTTTCCAAAGGATGGAAAATTGAGAGTAGGCATAAGCTCACAGGTTAACTAGTCCAAACTTGCTCTAAGAAAGTATCACCTACACAATAACCTTCACAAAGAGCCATCAGCAGACATAGAGACACCTAGATGTAAAGTATCACTATCTCTTTAAGTAGAATGTTCCATTTTCCAAAAGTCCAGTTGAGTTCAATAATTATTAAATCTCTATGGCCAGAGTTCAGAGGTGGGGATACAATGACGAGCTTTGCCTATGGCATCCATGTGATAATCTTCTTTCTGCCTAGTGATACTGAAGAAGAAAGAGAGATCCCACACCATACCCAAAAAACCTTTGTTAAAATCACAAGTGAGATTGACAAAGTGAGGGCTGGCCTCACAGTATGAAATGACAGCCTGTATCTTATGATAAATGAGCTGCGATAACCCATTTAATCAATAAGGCTGCAACAGTAAGGCCAAGAGGGAGAGTGAAGCAATTAGAGCAGCCCTGCTGTCTCCAAATGAGGCTATGAGAAATGGCATGCTAGGAGGAACATGCGACTGGATCAATGAGGCAGGATGGAAAGAGAAGCTCATTCCCTTTCAGAAACATGAGCATGACCCAGCTGCCAAATCCAACAGACCAGACTTGGTGGTTTGTTCAGGAGTAGTTAATAGACTAAAATCTTATATTTCAAGCAATGATGGCTTAAGATTTATTTCAATCTTTCAGAGACCCATGATTCCATTAGTTGGGAACTTCTTCAACCCATGTGGCTCACAACTTCCTGCCACCTTATTGTATGATTTTTTTTAGTTGCGATAACCAAAGCATACATTATCCTCATCATTTGTGAGTAATTCCAGAACTGATATTTCTACCCTAGGCTCCTATGGCCCTAGACCATAGTCCATTATTGGGCATAGACCCAACGTGCTTCCAGTGTGGTAGGATTTGCCAGTGATTATGTTGTGCCATCATTGCCTTTAAATACCAACAATGACCTCCATACCATGATGTCACAATGAGGCATTATGGCAAAGTTTTACTGAATGAGAGCTACCATAGTCATTAAAAATGCACACACACACACACACACACACACACACACACACAAATATCTGAGTAAAAAAGTGGCACAGTAGATAGAGTTCAGAGTCTGAGTCAGGAAGACCTGAGTTCAACTCGGTATCAAACATTTGCAAACTGTGTGAATCTGGGCCCTTATCCCTTCTTTCTCTTGATTCCCTCATCTACAAGTTGAGCTGGAGAAGTGAATGGCAAATCACTCCACTATCTTAGCTAAGAAAATCCCAAATGAGGTCATGGACATGTCTAAAATAAATGAACTACAACAATAAGCAACCGATGGGTAGCTAGATGGTCAAGTAGATAGAACACTGGAGCCTGAAGTCATAAAGAGCTGAATTCAATTCCAGTCTCAGAAATTTACTAACTGCGTGACACTGGACAGGTCACTTACTTCTGTTTGCCTTCATCCATTGGAGAGGAAATGACAAACCACTCTAGTATCTTTGCCAAGAAAACTAAATGGGGTCATAGAGAAATATAAATAAAATAACTAAATAACAAAAATTTAGAAGTGATAGTGAACTGTTCATACTTATTGGAAGAGATGGCACAGTAGAGAGACACCTCTCTGAGGCTTGAAGTCAAAATACCCTGATTCAAATTTTATCTGTGGAAAAATTATTTTTCATTTGTCCTTGATCTCAGTTGCTCCATATCTAAAAGAATCATCTATGATCCAAAAGGAAAAGGAAAATTGCTTTACAAATAGAAAGTACTCTATAGATGGTCTAGATTACTGGCTAATATCCATATAGACCATTCCTTGTCTTAAAAAGATGGACAAATAAAGCAGTTGTTGAGTACTCCTGATATGCCAGGATATTCAGAGGGAGTCATACATTATATTAATAATGTGGTCTGCAAGCATAGGATCATAATACGATTTCCTTGAAAAGCACATTAGACAGCGGATTTCTCTCTGGCTAACTTTCTCCAGGAATCTGAAAATGTCCTTTCATTTTTAAAAGTAAAAAAAAATTTAATGTGCATAGGAATGAGTAAAGACTTAAGGAACCTTAGACACATATGCCAGATAATGAAATTGAAGTTCTTGATTCTAGTCCAACTTCTTCCCATCACTTTGTGTGCCTCCCTTCACCCTGCTTTGGCTTATCATGAATTGGCGGGCATGGGTCACATGGGTCTAGAGAGAAGGCTATGTTATGGGAGGTTACCGTCATCAGAAAAAAAAAATTACTTCAAGGATTTATCCTCTTGTCAACTGGCAGCTCTGATTGTGATCATAGGTGCTGCACATCCCTCTTACGACTTCAACCTATTTTCTCCAGATCCATGCGACTTCACATTCCACCAATCAGACTGTGAATCAGATCAAACTCAAATGTCTTTTGGGGAGCTAAATCATTTTCACCTCCAAAAGGCTCAGTTAAAATCTAAGTATTTCCCTAAAGGTAGCCCATGAATCTATTCATAACCTCTAACACTTTAGGAAGGACTTGGAGCCCAAAGACCTTCTTTCATCCCCTAATTTAAGTATATTGAAAGATGGGCAAGGTTAGGCAAGGGCTGCAGAGACTATCAAATTAAATTCATACCTGAACAAGAATTACCTTTTCAATATAGCAACAATTGATTCTGCATATTTACTTGAAGAGAGGAAATCTAGGTCTTCTGAAGTGATCCATTCTACTGTGGAACAACTATCTTTAATATTGCATTGGATTGTTTTTAGTGTTGTATTGAAGCTTCTACAAGCTTAAAGTTTCTGATTTTCAACTTTAAAGTCATGACTTTTGTCTCTGCAAAACAAACCTAATCCTGAATCATCATGACCAATTTTTCAAAAATTTGATGGAAAAATAACATGACCTCAATCTTCCCTATCCTGGCTAAATCGACCAAGTTACCTCATCAGAGCCTCACAGGCATGATCTTGAGACATTTTTCCATTCTGATCACTCTCCTTTGTATGATCCCCAAATTGTCAATATCTTTCCTAAAATATCATGCTCAGAATTAAAATAAATTGTGTACATCTGCATTGAAAAAAGGAATAAGGAAAATATCAACATCCTTATTTTGGTCAAAATGACTCTTTCAAGGTAACATTTGTTTACATTAGCTTTCAGGGAAGCCATAGTTTACTGATGACTTATTGTGGAGAGTTCCACTCAGCTATATACTTGCAAATGTGTAACAACTAACACACTTTTAAGTTTCATTTGCAATAGCATGTTCTCCATTAATCTCTCAAGTTCAAACTCTAGATAATCAAATATAATAAACTGAGTCTAGCATTCTCTATTTTCTGAATATATATGTTTACTCAGAAAATTAAGCAATCAGCTCTTGGGAACTGTTTCAATATTACTCCAGTACAACTCTGATTCCTCACCAATTCCCCATTCCAGGAAGAGTCTATACTAATCACCATTCTCTCTCCAAATCTCAACAAGTCCAGGAGGCCATAAACTACCTTTCTATCTGTATTCCAATAAATTTCTCTTGCTGGCAATATCGTATGACCCATGGCCTCTTCCTCCAGTTAATGGCTCCTGTCCAAACTTCCATTTAAGAAAGCACCCACACCAGCCATAGAGCTCTCACCTCTCTGCCTTGTCCCCTTTCCCTTCCTTAATGCTCTCTCTCTTCAGCTCCCTTTTATGTGCTATCTTTATACCCTAGAAGGTAAGCTGCTTGAGAGCAGAAATCATCTTTCTTTTTCATTTTACTTATATTTCCAGAAATTAACCCAGTAGATGCTTAATAAATGTGTCATCTATCTGAGTGGAAAGCTACTAATATCCCAAGATTATTTTCAGCCAATTTAATTACCTCATATGTCCCCTATTATTTATTTATGAGTTAAGTTTTTAACTCTGATATGACTTCATTATCACTATTACTAAGAGTAAATAATAGCTAATGTTTCTATAATACATTTAGTTTTTTGAAATGCTTTTCAAAAAATCATCATATTTGATCTTCATAATCATTTTATGGTCAAAGAAAACGAGGCCAATAGAGTTTAAGTGACTCAGTCAGGGCCACATACCTAGTAGGTTCCTGATGACAGATTTGAATTCAGATCTTTCTGCCTCCAGGGTCAGTGCTCTCTTTATTGGATCACCTAGAACCAAGACAGGAGACAGTTTATGGAGGGTTTACAATATCATAACAAGGAGTTTGATTTTACCCTAGAGGTAACAGGAAACCTCAGAAGAATATTAATTAGAAGGCTTATATGGTTAGTGCAGAAATACTTATGGGCAGTGATTTGGAGGATAGATGGGAGATGGGAGAGACTGATAGCAAAGATTACTCCTAAAAGGCATTTGCCACAGTCCAAGTTAGAAGTGATGAGGTCCTCAATTAGGGCAATGACCATCTAAGCTTAAGCAAGGAAGATGACAAGCAAAAGTATTGGAGAAGGTAAAATTGATCAGTCCTGACAACTGCATTGATCTGTAGAGGGGCGTGTATGATGGCTAGGACACACCAGTGGATTAGCTCCACTTCAGATACTGGTTCATCTGCAATTCAATCACCATGTCACCTCTGCCTTTATTTAAATAAGCAATTGTTTGTCCTTGTTCTCTTCTGACTCTGAGTCTTCCCCTCTCATTCTGAATCTTTGTGAAGGCAAACTAAGCCATATTTTTTTCTGAATTCTTGCTTCCCTTTAATCAATGAATGAGTGTTTGCTACAGACACATTGAGATCTGGGAAAGAACTTAGTTTAAAAGATCGAGGTCCAGTGCATAGGAACTATCATCAGTAATCTTGGATTGTCTTCTCATTGGACTCCAATGACTCTGAAGCAAAGAGTGAGGCAGATGACTTTGCACAACTCTGCCTTAACTAAACCCACTTCACTTGCGATGTCACCTCCTGATGTCATTGATTTTCTCCAAGAACAAAAGTAGAGCAGCAACAACATCAAAATCAGTGATATTAATGTTCCCTAGAGCAATTTCCTACTTTGGATCCTAAGGCACTTCATGGAGACATTTCTTGAGATGGACCTCAAAAGATTAGAACCACACTTTAGGTTCAGTCACTCAGAAAATTCCCTCCGTGTTTATTTCTTCAAGCAACTTCTTGTTCTTATTGTGAAAAAAAAATGCCCTTCCTCTCTTCTTCATCTTCTAAATGATGAAAATGTCACTAAGGCAAACAACAATAGGAGATCTATTGTTCTTCTGAGCAGAGAGAACTCCAGTAGATACTATGATCACTGAAGTTCCCAATCACAATCCCATTCGGCCAAGCTTACAAGATGTTCCCTAAACTCATCTATTCCCATTTTGTGTCCAGGTGAGTTATAAGTTTTTTACACTCTCATTTCTGTTGCTGTCTCTATTCACCCCAATATTCTATAGCATGTTTTCACCTCAGGTTTTTGTATTTCCTAACCAAATATATCCTCTGAATAGATCCTATTTTTCCATCAATACTCACCAAAACAGCCTACCCTGAGGCATCCCTTTTGTATAATACTCCTCTGACATCATGAAGACTATCTCACAAGACATAGAGGATCAGACTCTGATCTACATCTTCAAGGAGAGTCTCCTTCCAGCCCAACACAATGACAGGACCAAGGATACTTGAAGTAGTGAAGGGACAAGTATTTATGTAGACTAATATGTGGCAGACCCTCTGCTAAGTATTTTACAAATATTATGTCATCGATCCTCATGAAAATCCTAGGAGGTAATAGTAATTCAGAAGGTGGTTGTAAGGAAAGAGTGCTCTGAGCATAATACCAAAGCTGGGTTTGGTTTTGCTGTAAGTGGCCATTATGTTGTGTGATGGTGAGAATGTTTATATGTGCTCCTTCCCAGGCTTAGTATTTCAGGTGGGACTGAAGAGAATCAAATCAAGAAGGGACCCAGGCCTGATGTGGATAAATATTGACCATATCTCACATTCAGAAAACACTTTAAGTTTTGAAAGGGTTTTACAATGTTATGTTATAGATAGGAGGATTTTACCAGGTCACAAGAGAAAGACAAACTGCTTAATGCTTATGTAGCTTATTGATACACCAAGGATAATGTCCTCAAAATAACTAAAGAGAAACTGGACCAAGGGATCATCTATTTAGAGTCAGAAGGAATTCTTTCCTTTTTTCTAAGAAGAAACCCTCTATTTTATGGTTGAGGAAACTACCCATTTTAGTTGTGACTTCCCCAAGGTAACAAAAGTAGTAAATAGTAGGATTTAGACTCACATCCTGTTAACTCCAATGGCAGCATTCTTTTCACCTCACTATTCTACCTCCTGAAAGGAAGTAGATGCCCAAGATCAGATCTCTTTGATGGAGTTTCAACCACAAAGCCCAAAAGGACTTTAACATAACTGAAGGTATCCCAACGTGGAAAGGATGGTCTCCCAAAACAGTAGAGTTCCCCAATGTGGATGATGCCTTGTTAGTCATGGGAGAGAAGAGATGTTTATTTAGGAAGGATTGGAGTCAACTTGCTACATCTGTGTGCCCTCACAGGTCTGAGATCCTGCATGTAATTCTATACAATTTAAGGCCCTTCAGACTTGAGAGTATTGATTACCTAACTTATTGGCTGGTGAGTTGTTTAGTTGGTTAATTCCTTCATTCTAAAAGAGGACCAAAGCTATATTACTATGTTGGCATCTTGCAGTGCATCCAAAGGTGGTTAAACAGATCAATGTGAAGACTCCCGGCCAAGATGGCAGCAAGAAGCCAGGTCCTGTGCCAGGGTCTCCTGATCTTCCCTCATAAACAATATGAAACAAACCTCTTAATGGAAGTCCTATGGACCAAAGCCAGAAAGAGAAGCTCGGAGAACAACATGAACCTCAAGGTCTGTCTTCGGGGATAAGCCGTTTGGCAAGTGCAGAGAGCAGACAGCCAGTAGGGGAGGGGGGAGGGCCGGAATACTACAAGATTAGGCCCAGGGGGCTGTCCCTGTGGGAATCAACCAGAGAGTGGAGGCTGACAGGAAGGGTTGGAGGGTAGGTTCCAGCCTCGAGCACCTCCTACTGGCCAGGAGGAGTTATTACACCCAGTGAGAAAAACCTCCAACACCCCCTACTGCCCACTCAGTGAGAAAAGCCTCCAGCAATGCCTGCTGGCCAGCTGGAGATTTTACACTCAGTGAGTAAAGCCTCGAGGGATCCCAACACCAAAGCTCTGTGAACAGGTGCCTCCCCCAACACAAGATCTCAGGAAAATGAAGAAAGGCCAATGAAAATAGGGACCATAGAAAAATTCCTAGAAGGAAAAGATCCTAATTCAAAGATACATAGAACCCCTGAGGAGAATTTGATTTGGTCTCGGGCACAGAAAGATTTCCTTGAACAAATCAGGAAGGAGTTTAAAATCAGTTGGAAAATTTGGGGAAAGAAACCAAAGAGAAGATTAATACCTTGCAATAAGAAAACAGATCCTTGGAAAATACAATTGGAAAAATGCAAAAGAAAATAATTCTCTCAAAACCTCAAATGATCAAAGGGAAAACTCTTACAAAAATAGAATTGACCAATTGGAAAAGGAGTTGCAAAAGGCAAATGAAGAAAATTCTTCCTTAAAAATAAGAATGGAATCTATGGAAACCAATGACTTCATGAGACAACAAGAATCTGTTAAACAAAAACAAACAATTGAAAAAATAGAAGAAAATGTTAAATACCTCATCAGCAAAACCACTGACCTCAACAATAGATCAAGGAAAGATAACCTAAAAATTATTGATCTTCTTGAATACATTGAAGAGAAAAAATAGCCTGGACTCAATATTACAGGATTTAGTGATGGAAAATTACCATGATATCATGGAATCAGAGGGCAAAATGGCTATTGAAAAAATACATCGCTCCCCTCTGGAAAGGGACCCCAAAATGAAAATACCAAGGAATATTGTAGCCAAATTCCAGAACTATCAGATAAAAGAGAAAATCCTGCAAGCAGCCAGAAAGAAACAATTTTAAATACCAAGGAGCCACAGTAAGGATTATGCAGGACCTGCCAGTGTCAGCATTAAGGGATCAAAGGAACTGGAATGCAATATTCTGAAAAGCAAGGGAGCATGGAATGCAGCCAAGAATCCACTATCTGCCAAAACTGAACCTTCTCTTCCAGGGCAAAAGATGGACATTTAATGAATTAGGAGACTTCCAACTTTTCCTGATGAAAAGACCAGAGCTTAATAGAAAATTTGGACTTCAAACAGAAGACTCAAGAGACACATGAAAATGGAAAGTTAAAAAAAAGGGGGGGAAGAAAAAAACTGTTCTCAAATAAGAAGAAAATAACAATATCTCTACCTGGAAGAAAGAATTTAAGAACTCTCAAGAATTATAAATCTATTAGAGAGAATTTAATTATCCAGAAGAGAGAGAGATGCATGACTTATTTGAAAAACTGTTATCCAGTAAGATGAAACTGGATATATGATTACCTGGGAGAAAGACTCTAATAACTCTCAATAATTGTAATGCTAGTAGAGAGAATAGCCAGAAGTGAATGACACTCATGACCTTTCTGTGACTCAGGTAGAATGATTAAAAACAACACCTTCCTAAAAAGGAGGACAGTAAAGCACATGGAGGAGGCTGAATGTGGTCAATCTCATTACATTAAGAGGTACAAAGGATTTATTGCAATAGAGGGAAAGAAGGGAGGAGGTGAGAACTGCCTGAACCTTACTGTCATCAGATTAGTTTAAAGTTAACATGGACACACTCAGTTAAGTTAAGAAACTTATCTTACCTTTAAAGTGTTAAAAGGGGAAAAGGGGAGGGGGAGGAAAGGAGGAATCAACAGAAGGAAGGAAAGGAAGAAGGGGCAAAGGGAAAGGGGCAAACACACTGAAGGTGGTGGTATTCAGAAACAAAACACTGGAGAATATGGATAAAAGGGAAAGGGGGAAATACAAGCAGAGGGAAGATAACGTGGAAGACAATAAAGAGTTAGTAATTATAACTTTGAATGTGAATGGGATGAACTCTCCCTTAAAATGTAAGTGAATAGCAGAGTGGATTAAAAACCAGAACCCTACAATATGCTTCTTGCAAGAAACTCAGCTGAAGTAGAGAGATACATATAGAGTAAAGGTAAAAGTTTGGAGCAAAATATGTTTTCCTTCAGCTGAAGTGAAAAAAACAGGAGTAGCAATCCTTATCTCAAACAAAGCAGCTGCAAAAATAGATATTATTAAAAGAGATAAGGAAGGAAACTATATCCTCCTAAAAGGTACCATAAACAAAAATGTAATTTCGATACTAAATATCTATACACTTAATGGTATAGCATCCAAATTCTTAGAGGAGAAGTTGAAAGAGTTACAGGAAGACACAGACAGCAAAAACTTACTAGTAGGAGCCCTCAACCTCCTGCTCTCAGATTTAGATAAATCTAACTATAAAATAAACAAGAAGGAAGTTAAAGAGGTAAATAGATCATTAGAAAGCATAGACATGATAGACTTATAGAGGAAATTGAATGGGGATAGAAAGGAATATACTCTCCTTTCTGCAGTATATGGCACTTAGACAAAAATTGACCATGTACTAGGGCATAAAAACCTAATACTCAATTACAGAAAGGCAGAAATAGTGAATACATCTTTGTCAGATCATAATGCAATAAAAATCATATTCAATATTGGGTCAGGGAGATATAGAACCAAAACTAATCAGAAACTGAATGAGTGGATCAATCAACAAATTATAGAAAGAATTAATTATTTTTATCCTAGATAATGACATTAATGAAACAACATACCAAAACCTATGGGATACACTCAAGGCAGTTGTCAGAGGATATATTATATCTTTAAATGCTTATATGAGTAAATTAGAAAAAAGAAGAAATCAATTAACTAAATATGCAACTAAAAATATTAGAGAAAGAACAAATTAAAAATCCCCAGTTAAATGCCAAATTAAAAATTTTAAAAACTAAAGGATGAATTAATAAAATCAAAAGCAAGAAAACTATTGAACTAATAAATAAAACCAAGAGTTGGCTTTATGAAAAAAACAATAAAATTGATAAATTTCTGGTCAATTTGATTACAAAAAAGAAAGAAGAAAGCCAAATTGCTAGTATCATAAATGAAAAAGATGAACTCACCACCAATGAGGAGGAAATTAAAGTAATAAATTGGAGATATTTTGCCCAACTCTATGTCAATAAATTTGGTAATCTAAATGAAATAGATGAATATTTAACAAAACATGTTACCCAGGTTAAATGAAGAGGAAATTAAATACCTAAATAACCCTATCTCAGAAAAAAGAAATTCAACAAGCTATTATTGAACTCCCTAAGAAAAAATCTCCAGGACCAGATGGATTCACAAGTGAATTCTATCAAACATTTAAGGAACAACTGTTTCCAATTCTATATAAACTATTTCGAAAAATAGTGAAGATAGAACTCTGCCTGATGCTTTCTATGACACCAATATGATGCTGATACCTAAACCAGGAAGAGTTAAAACAGAGAAAGAAAATTATAAACCTATCTCCATGATGGATATAGATGCAAAAATCTTACATAAAATCTTAACAAAATAACTACATGAAGTTATCACTAGGATAATACATTATGACCAAGTAGGATTTATTCCAGGAGTACAGGTTTGGTTCAATATTAGGAAAACTGATATGATTAATTATATCAATAACAAACCTATCAGAAATCATATGATCATATCAATAGATGCTGAAAAATCTTTGGACAAAATACAGCACCCATTCCTACTAAAAAACACTAGAGAGAGTAGGAATAAATGGACTGTTCCTTAGAATAATTAGCAGTATCTATCTGAAAACCATTAACAAGCCTTATATGAAATGGGGAGAGGCTTAGAGGTATTCCCAATAAGATCAGGGGTGAAACAAGGATTCCCACTATCACCACTACTATTCAATATCATATTAGAAATGTTAGCTTCAGTAATAAAAGAAGAAAAGAAATTGAAGGAATTAAAATAGAGAAGGAAGAGACAAAACTCTCACTCTTTGCAGATGACATGATAGTCTACCTAGAGAATCCCAAGAAATCATCTAAAAACTACTAGAAATAATTTGCAACTTATCAAAGTCACAGGATATAAAATAAACTCTCATAAATCCTCAACATTTCTATATATGACTAGCAAGATGCAGCAGAAGGAGCTAGAAAGAGAAATTCCATTCAAAGGAACCTCTTACAATATAAAATACCTAGGAGTCTACCTGTCAAGGCAGACTTAGAAACTTTTTGAAAACAATTACAAAACAATTCACACACAAATAAAATCCGACTTAAATAACTGGGCAAATATCAACTGCTCATGGATAGGTCAAACAAATATAATAAAAATGATAATTCTACCAAAACTAAACAACTTGTTTAGTTCTCTGCCAATCAAAATTTCAAAAAATTACTTTAATGAGTTAGAAAAAAATTGTAAGTAAATTCATATGGAAATCAAAAAATCAAAAATCTCCAGGTATTTAAGGAAAAAGGTGCAAAAGAAGGTGACTTAGCCCCACCAGATCTAAAATTATATTATAAAGCATCAGTCATCAAAACTGTCTGATATTGGCTAAGAAATTGAGTGGTGACTCAGTGGAATAGAATAGGTGCTATAGCAGGATAAGATTATAGTAATCTGCTGTTTGATAAACCCAGAGCCCAGCTATTAGGATAAAAATTCTCTCTTCAATAAAAATTGGAAGTTAGTATGGAAGATTAGACCAGCACCTCACACCCTGTACCAAGATAAGATCCAAATGGATACAGGATTTAGACAGAAAAAAAATTATAAGTAAACTAGACAATCAAGGAGTAGTTTACCTGTCAGATCTATGGAAAGGGAAGCAGTTTATAACCAAGGAAGAGATGGAGAACATCATTAAAAGCAAACTTGATAATTTTAATTTCATTAAATTAAAAGGTTTCTGCACAGGCAAAACCACTGTAACAAAGATAAAAAGAAATGTAGTAAACTGAGAAACAATTTTTATGACAGTGTTTCTGACAAAGGACTCATCTCTAAAATATACAGAGAACTGAGTCAAATTTAAAATAAAAGTTATTTCCCCAATAGACAAATGGTCAAAGGATATACAAAGGTAATTTACAGATGAGGAAATCAAAGCAATCCAGAATCATATGAAAAATTTCTCTAAATCACTAATTATTAGAGAAATACAAATTAAAACATCTCTGAGGTACCACCTCAAACCTCTCAGATGGCCAATATGACCAGAAAGGACAGTGATCAATGTTGGAAGGGATGTGGGAAATCTGGGACACTATTATATTTTGGTGGAGCTGTGGACTCATCCAACCTTTCTGGAGAGCAACTTGGAATTATGCCCAAAGAACAATATGAGTGTATATACCCTTTGATCCAGCAATACCACTGCTGGATCTATACCCTGAAGAGATTATGAAAGAGTTAAAACATCACCTGTACAAAAATGTTTATAGCATCTCTGTTTGTGGTGACAAAGAAATGGAAACTGAGGTAATGTTCATCAATTGGGGAATGGCTTAACAAATTGTTGCATATGTATGTGATGGAACACTATTGTTCTATTAGAATTCAGGAGGGATGGGAATTCAGATAAGGCTAGAAAGATTTGCCTGAACTGATGCTGAGCTAGGTGAGTAGAACCAGAAGAACATTGTACACCCTAATAGCAACATTAGAGTGATGATCAACCTTGAGGAACTTGCTCATACCAGTAGGGAAAATCAGGCACAATTTTGAGGTATCTGTGATGAAGAATGCCATCTATTTCCTGAGAAAGAATTGTGGAGTTTGAACAAAGACCAAGGACTATTACCTTTAATTAAAAAAAAAAAAAGATGTCTTGTCGGCGGCTAGGTGGCACAGTGGATAGAGCAACAACCCTGGGGTCAGGAGTACCTGAGTTCAAATCTGGCCTCAGACACTTAATAATTACCTAGCTGTGTGGCCTTGGGCAAGCCAATTAACCCCATTTGCCTTGCAAAAAACCTCAAAAAATTAAAATATGTTGTCTTATTATGTAATTCTACTTTATTTCATACTATATGTTTCTTAAGGATATGATTTCTCTCTCATCATATTCAACTTAGATCAATGCATACTATGGGAATTATGTGAAGACTAGCAAACTGCCTTCTGTGGGAGGGAGGGGAGAGGGAAGTGAGATGGGAGGAGGGAAGTGAGATTGGGGGAAAAACTGTAAAATTCAAAATAAATACAACCTTTCTAATATTAAAAAAAAGGTTTTGCTTATAATAAAAACAGATCAATATGAGCTCAGAAGGCTCTGCCAGAGATCCAGCCAAATAGTTGATATGAACACCTGGAGTGGATTCTCTAAACTCATGCATCTTGAATTTCCTTTGCTCTCCTTCAATTCTGTTTTTCTCATAGAGCACAGCACCCTCTGTGATGAGAGCATGCTATGCTAGGTGGTGCTGTGCCAGTATTTCACATGCTGAACAATCAATTTTAAAGTTCTTAAGAGAAACCTTGAGCCTGTCCTTGCATTATTTTTTATGGCTCCCCTGTAGGCACTTGTCCTGTTTAAGTCCTCTAGTAAAATCGTCTTCTTGGCATACATGTTTGGCATTCAAACAATATGACCAGTCCATCAGAGTTGCACTCTCTGTAGCAGAGTTTGTATGCTTGGCAGTTTAACTTCAGAAAGGACCCCAGTGATTGATATCCTCTCCTACCAGATGATCTTTAGAATCTTCCTAAGATGTCAGCTTCCTGACATGGTGATGGTAGACTGTCCAGGTATCACAGGCAAATAGCAATGAGGTCAGCACAACGGTTTTGTAGACCTTCAGTTTGGTAGTCAGTCTAATACCTATTTTCTTCCAAACTTTCCTTCAGAAGTTGCCAAACACTGAACTAGCTCTGGCAATGAGTGTGTCAGCCTCATTATCAATGTGGTAATGGAACTCATCCATAGAATGCAAGATTTCTCTATTTACTGTAGCCGATTGTTCTAATGTGCTACTGGACCTCTTTGAGATGAAGGACAGCAACCAGCTAAGCAAATGATGGAGTTACCTATATTTTCTAGGTGTTAATTTTCAGGCTAAAATTAACACAAACTGCTGAGAATCGATCCATAATTTACTGCAGCTCAGTTTCAGAGACTGCATTGAGGGTCCAATCATCTGCAAACAGAAGATCATGCACCAACACTCCCTCTACTTCAGTCTTGGCTTGTAGCCTTTTCAAGTTGACAAACTCACTGGCAATGTGGTCACTGACCTTGAAGCCTCAATGAAGGTGTTTGACATGATGTCGGAAAGAATCCCGCTAAAACACCTTGGGAGCAAGGACAAAGCTGATTCACTCCATTGTTGATTAAAAAATCTCAAGAGCATCTAATTGTCCTATTGGCACCAAGTAATTGATGGTCCCAGTCAAGAGTCCAAGAAGCTCTGAGTACATGGAAGATGTCAGGGAGGTGAAGTCTAGAATCTAGAGTACAGAACAGTAAGGAGAGCCAGATTGGGGAAGGATAGATGGGGCTAGATGCTATGGAGACAGTGAGGCCATGTGAACCTGGGGAGGGTGCTAGCTAAACTGAAGACTAAGGAATTCAAACATGCTGTCTTCATTATTTCCCAACTTGCTTAGGAAGTTAGCTGATTACACAGAGATGTGAATTTTACTAATAAAACAAAAAAGAGGAAGGGTCATCTCAACAACTTCAGCTCTGCCAAATTATTCTGAGAAGGGAAATGTAGTTCTGAGAATATTTAGATCTTAGGCCTATAACTTAATGTCTTTGATATGAATTTAGAGCTTGGTAGATAGAAATCTAAAAATCTGACCCTGGGGAAAAGATTGATGGATGATGCAATAAACTTAGCAGCCTTACATATTGGGATAGCAGGGCAAAAAAGGGTTAAAAGCTGTCACTAAATAGTTAGGATAACTCCCATCCCACACTTCTATTGGCTGTAATTTTCTCTCCACCTCCTCCTTTCACCTCCAATCAGGCAGGCCAGCTTCATTCCCCATGGCTCTGTTAATTAGTTTTCAGTGCCAAATTATCATTGAATATATTTTTTAGAAAAAGTCAGAGGCATTGGTGCTCCCAGCTACAGCCAAGCTACAGGGGAGGCAGCTGAGAGTGGATGCAAGAGAAATGCGGTGCTTCAGCTCTCTCTTCTGTGAAAAACCATTTGCCGTGATCTTGTCAAAGGAATAACTTTCAAGTTGCTCACATTTTAAAGATGGTATTAGTTTTTATAGACACTATGGCTAAATATGTCTATTATTGAGAAATAATTGTAAGTGGCCTCCCTGACAAAGATATGGAAAGTCTGACTCTGAAGATCACATAATGGACTGAATCACTCTGGAAGGCTTATTTTAAATTCTACATTTCAATTAGCACATCTATGTCATATATGTATGCGTTCATTGGGTTTTTTTCTCTCACTCCCACATCATTCCCAATTTAGAAGAAATAAAGAAAAATAAAATTCTAGTAAAAATATGAACAAAATGTGAATACAAGCTACCACATTATCCATGTTCAAAAAATCTGTCATCTGCAAGGTAGTAGCAGAGATGTGTGGTAAGGGGGCAACAAATAAGGCAGAGCTGAGACTACCCTCTGATTCTCAAGGATTGAACACATTTACCAGGTGTAAACAATTAAGATCATGCCAGGTGGATGCAATCAACCATTCAAAATCGGAGGGGAGGTTCAAGCTCTGCCTCATCTGCTGCCCCCTCACTTCACCTGCCTGGCTTGGTGGGTAAATCACCATCTGAGTTCTAGATTATTGTTATTCATCTAATATTTGTGTTGTTTTTTTTCTTTCTAAGTCGTTTGTCCTAATAATGTTGTGATATTATATGAATTCTTCTCCTGGTTCTGCTCACTTCACTCTGCATCAGAATTCAAGTCTTCTTACATTTCTCTGAAACCATTCTCTTCACTGTTTTTTTTTTGTAAACCAATTATTCCATTACACTCATAAATCATACTTTGGCATCTATTCCCTAATTGATAGGCAAATGATTTCCATTTTTAGCCACAAAAATATTTTTGTACCAACAGGTTCTCTTTCTTTGATTTCTTTAGACATTTGTGACTCTTGGAGTAGTTGCTAGATCTTGAATCTTCTTGGTTTAATAACTTTTGAGGCACAGCTTTCATTGTTCCTCAGAATGGATTAGTCTGAGTTGGGAAAGGTGCAAGAGTTCTCTAGGTTTGAAACAGAATCCACATAAAGTCTAGGTAAAGAAGTAGTAGAATCAGATTCAGAGCTGGGAAAGACTTGAGACTGGCTTCAAACTCCCCATTTTTACATGAGGAAACTGAGGCACAGAGAAGCTAGGTGGCATGCCCTTGGTTTTAGAAATAGTGAGTAGCAAAGGAAGAAGTCAAGCCCAGGTCATATGATTCCAAATGGTCTCTCTGTTCATCACAACTTAATACATTTGTAAAGAAAATGATGAACTCTCATAGGAAAAATGGTGGAAAAGTCTTGTTATAATTTTCAAAAGAAATAGACTGACTTTAGAACAAGATCTTTTAAAAACTGGGTTGTGAAGAAATCCTTTCAGACCAAAGAAGAAAAAAATTAAAATGAAATCCTGTTCCCTCTATTTTGCATGGAAGACTAGAATTAACAATGAAAACTGCTATAATTGGAATCCTTTGATATCTCCTTTTCACAATCTTTATAGCAATAAATTGCAATATATTTCAATCGTTTAAAAAACATTAAGGGGGGGATAGTGGTAGTGGACTGTTCAAATCTAGACTCTCCATTCTCCATCAAGCTACCAAATTAATATTTTTAAAAACAAGTCAGATCATGTCATTCCAGTTTCATGAAATTCTAATGACTCCTAATTGCAGTGATGATAAAAGACCAAATTCTCTGGTTGGCATCTAAAATCCTTCCCAGTCTGGCCCCAGCTTCTATCTTTCCAAGATGATTTATACAATCCTCTCCAACATACTCTGGATTCTAGTGACTCTGGCCTACTTGCCATTCCTCCCACTTGCTAATTAATCTTCTGCCACCTTGCTCTAACCTCTTCTGGAATGTTCTCCATTATCATTTCTACCTCTTGGCAACCTTGGATCTCTTTAAGCCTAAACTTAAATGCTGCTTCCAAAAAAAGGATAGAAAAACCTTTTTTAAAAACTCAGCTATAAGTGCCCACATTCCAAAATTATGTTGTATACTTTATTTTTGATTTTTTGGCATGGCAAGGGGCCCATTCTTCAGACCCTGGCTCCCACTGGCAGGTTAGGTTTCTAGACAATGACTGATCACTACTACATCTTTATTCAGGATCTTAGCCATAGATCTTAGGGACTGGGGTTAGGGGAAGGCTAAGCTATGTATACTTCTATAAGCCATTAGCCTCCCCCCCATTATTTACTTCTTATAAATTATCAGTCAAATATGATTAATTTTTGTAAGACAAATTAAAAAAACTGGTAAGAAGAAAGGACAATTGTTAAAAAAAAAGAGAGAGAGAGAGAGAGAGAGAGAGAGAGAGAGAGAGAGAGAGAGACAGTAGCCAAACAAGCAGATCAGGGTGTCCTCATACCATCAGGAACCCTGGGGAGAAAAAAGTAAACTAGGAAACCCAGGAAGAGCAATATAAAGATTTATCATTACCCTTCTTTTAAACTCCAACATTTAGCACAATGCTAATAAAACTGAAGTCCAGTATTAAGGTATGACTCGAAGCCTTTTATTAGTGGAAGCCTTTGATGAGTTGAAGCCTCTCTCTGCCTTAGTGAAGTTGTGAGGAATTCCCTGTAAGGAGAGTTTTCTGCTGGTCTGCCAGTTCTGGACCTTGCCCCACTCTGGGCAGTTTGTCTTCAGTGCTTAATATTGTCCCTGCAACTTTGGGACTACCAATTCCCACTTCAATCCCAACTCCAGACCCAGTATTCTCTCCACTGGGCCACCTAGCTGCCTCCAGAAAAGGCAGAAAGAATATTTACTTCTTCTCAGGAATATTTTGTTTGGTTGGTTGTTTGGTTGATTGGTTGGGTGTTTTGTCCTCCTTAGATTTCATCATCATTGTGAATGGTTCCATATTAGTTGGGTTATTTTTTAGCAACAACCCCACAGTATGTGACTCATTCTGTCCAAGGAATCATAAGATATTTTCAACGTGACATAATCTGCTTTGCTCCAATGACCCAAATCTCCCATGAATTCTAAAATTCTCTTTAGGATTCATTCATATTTGAATTACTTTTGATTGGTTGATTGATTGGATAGAGATGTGAAATGGCCTGCATCTTCAGTGATTAATTGGGAGGCAGGGGTACAGTTTGGATACAGTAAAGACTAAGCTCCTTGAGAGAATGGCTACTTTGGCTTTGATCTTTGGTCCCCAGCATCGAGTTCAGAGTTCCCACAAGAAAAGATACTCCAGAAATGTTCATAAAATTGAACAAATTTGCTAATTCCAAAAAAACAGAGAAGAAATGGGCGAGGTCATGAACCCCTCCCAGATTGACCAGGAACTTGGGTGAGTCAAAAACTCCATGACAAAGTCCAAAGTGGAAGTAAACCAACCAAAGTTAAGCCTACTAATGATGGAAAAGTGAGAATGGGGAGTGTGAAGGAGGCCCAAGGCTCCTGGAGACTTTGAAAAGTTTTGCCTTTTAAGTTAAACCTTGATGATAACCCAACGACTATAATTAAAGGAGGGGGAAAGGACTTCTATAACTTCAAAAAAAGATCTATTTTCAAGGTGCTTTAAAAAAAATTAAGCTACACATTCATCATGGAATAATTTAATATCAGTCCTTCTACAAATGGAAAATCCTCTAGGCTCAGAGCAGAGTTAATGGGTAGAGGGACAGAGCTTCTGTGATGTGGGCTGTCAGGAAGATTGACTGCAGGAGGAATTTTACCAAGAGTTAATGTAATAAGGATCCCCTGGGCAGCTTTGAAGCGATTGGAGCTGATTGTATGGGGTTGAGGCCCACTGAGCAAGGCTTCTAATACCTCTGAAAATTCATGTCGCAGGACACCAGGCGTGTTTCTGAGACTGAGATACAAAAGGAAATAAGCCATTCTCTTCACGGCTGGCCTCCCATTTCCCTCTCAGCTTCTTCCCTGGAAAGTCTTTGCTTTGCTCAAATAGATCAGACCTTGTTGATCAGGTTTTCAGAAAACCTGTAGCTGCAATATACAAAGGCTGTTGAGCTCAGATTCACATTCCTTTTCCCTCTGTAAATGCCTTTATCATTTACCAAAGGGAGGCTTGCATATCTCCTAGATTTGATATTCTTAAAATGCTAATGGTTGAGGAGGACATGGATGGATCTCTCTGATCTTTGGCAGAAAAGTCTAGAGACAGTCCTTTATCTGCAATGGGGTCACTCCCAGGGTGAGAGACAAGCCTCCAACCCTGGAAACTTTTGTGCTTGGTGAGATCCAAGGATACCTGATGAAAACAACCTATTTAAGTGCACAGATAGAGGAAAAAGTGATTCCCATTAGTAGGTGCCACCATTTGTACTTCATTTAATTAAATAGAACTCCATTTGTAGGAAAAGGATCTGTAGCTGCTATGAATATCAGAGGGATATATGTGGGATGTTCTAGTTCTAGCTTTGAACTTTGAGTGCCTTTAGTTTCAAGGTGACTAGAAAAAAGGAGAATTGAGAGAAGCAAGAGGTTCCATGAAAGCCAGACTAGCAGAAGCGGGGGACAGACAACTCATGGACCCACACTTCAGCTCCTTAGCATGGATCTTCATGATAGCCATCCCTCCTTTATGGCTCCCAATCTGGAGGTGATTCTTTGGAGCTTGTCATGGAATTTTTGCCCAGTACAACACTCCAGAATGGTGTAGCCCATAGGGCTGACTCTTAGGAAAGCATCCCTGGCAACCCCAATAAGTTTTTGGTCTGAGATCTTAAGTTAAAGTGAAGAAAATGCTAAGCACTGAGGAGAACATTACCTAGCAATTATATCTAAAGCTTACAAAGTCCTCCACATATGATATCTCACTCAATCCTCACAAAACACTAGGAAGGAGCTATTGTTATCTGCATTTCACAAAAGGGGAGTGACACAGATAATGAAAATCTCAGATAGAATTTAAAGTTAAGTCTTCCTCCATATCTAGTATTCTACCCACTGTACCACTTAAGAGTTCGCAGAAACATTTTTAAAGGTAATAAGACAAAACCAAAACAACTTGAGGTCATACCATCAAGATTAGGTGATAATGTAAACAAGTTGTCCTCAAGGCAAACACAAGACTAGTTTATCTAGCAGGGCATAGAAAACCAGATCATGAACATGGAAATACCATGGAATTATATATCTATACACAAAGTGTCCTTTTTTTGGTTTTTGCAAGATAATGAGGTTAAGTGACTTGCCCAAGGTCACACAGCTAGGTAACTGTTGAGTGTCTGAGTCTGCATTTGAACTCAGGTCCTCCTGACTCCAGGGCTCATGCTCTATCCACTGTGCCACCTAGCTGCCCTGACATAAAGTATTTTTACAGAAACATAGACCCCCACCTCAGAAAGGACTTCAGGGCCCACACCTCCAGTGGATGGTCGTTTACCTTGTTTTGAAGGGAACGTAACCTCAAAGAAAGAAGAAAAAGAGTCCCACCAGAGATTAGGTACAGTAAGTCTGATATGGGATATTGCTAGTTTGCTGGTTTGCTTTCCTCTTAGCACAGAAAATCAAACTGTGAAGAGCTCTGCAAATCTGCAAGTTTACAAATTGAATTAAATCCTTTTGATGAGAGCAAGTGTCTGAGTGTGTTTGCAGTGAGCAGTAATGAGCTCTAAGTAAGAAAGAGATCCCCACATGACTCAGACAGAAGATGAATCTCTGCAAAACTTGTAAACTTAAATATGATCTCCTAGCCCTTTGTAGCCAGCCCTTAGGCTTGGAGGAAATGACAAAGACTCAGCTTTCTAAGAAGACTAGAAAGCCAACATAGGAAAAAAAGTGAGAATTATGACCAAGCACCATGATAAGGTGTTTGATTTCATATTTTACATTTAACGATATAAAGAAAAGAGACTCAAATCTAGAATGAACAACTCTTGGGAGGGACATGAGATTTCTAACTCTGATAAGGTCTTATTTGCCCCCCAAATTATTGTTTTCCATAAAGATTGTATTTAGCTCTCAACACCGTATTCATTTTAATATGGAGACTAAACGTTGCCATTATTTTCTCTTTTTTTGCAAATTTTGTGCTTAACTGAGTCAGGGTTTTGGTTTCCCCAATTCATCCTTATTGGGTTGGTCTTCAATCAGTTTCCTTGCCCATCCCCCAGCATCGGTGATGAGATCTCATGGACCCCAACTGAGTGAAGGTCACGCCTTGGTCTCTTATGTTTGATAATCCTTCTAATTGATAGTTTACAGTCATTTTACCATTAGATCTATGTTAGTTTAATAACCAAACCATCAGCAGCAACATCATTATCTCTTACTTTTATAGCCAGTGGGATGATAGGCCATTACATGATTTCATGAAAATGAACTAATGGAAGCAATTTGCACTATTGCTCAAGAGCTTCAGCTTTTTGCATGATAGGGGGTAGGGGTGGGGTAGAAATTCATATCTGTTAAAGATAGACTTTGCCAGGACAACAAATGAGAATGGTGTTGGGCATGTGCCTGGTCTCCTGAGAGTGTGTTTTCTCTCTCCAAACAGCCCAAAGAGAAATATTGAATTAAATAAGCAGCTGGCTTCTCAAGCTGGAGGATTGAATACATCTCCAGTTCTCTGGTCTAAATTCTAGCATTCAGCCTACACTTCTCCTTTACATGAATGTTTAATCATTTTAGCTATATTTTCTTAAACCCCTAAGTTGACCTTTGTTTGAAGTAATAACATAAGTGATCTGTATTTGCATTGCCTGAAGGGATAGAAATTTTGCATAAGGTTTCCTTCTCCCTAAACCCAAATTAAACATTTATATTATTTCATGTTGCTTATTATTAGACTCAAGCTGCTGTAAATCTGTGGGTTCAATGCCCTAGTCAGGATCATGATATTGGAGTCTAAAGGCATTAGAGAGGCCAAGGGTCACACTGTACGTTGTAATGTGATATATGGGGAAATTGAAGCCCCAAATGGGGAATAAATTTCTCAAGGTTACCCAACCAGATTAGAGGCAGTAACCAGATTAGAGGCAGAGATAAATGCAGAGCCCTGGTCCTCTACCCCAAGTGCAAGACTCTTTCCACTAATGATAAAATGCATTCTCATAAGATAAAATCAACCAAAGAAAGTAGACCTCTTATAGGAGAGGTCTAGGGAAAATACTCCAAAGGATCTTTTCCAAAGAGTAAAAATTTCCTGAGAAAATGCAGTTGATATTTAAAAGGTTATGGCTTTTCTTCCAAAAAGAGGCATGTTTTAAACACCAATGCAAACTTTTTAAAAGGCAACTAAAATGAAATATTCAATTAAAAATATACAATCCATCAGGTCCTCCATGCCCATTGAGAACACCAAATATCGGGCTTTCCAAGACTGGTACATTGGTACTAGGGGCTTCTTTAG
This sequence comes from Macrotis lagotis, assembly GCF_037893015.1. Lineage (NCBI taxonomy): Eukaryota > Metazoa > Chordata > Mammalia > Peramelemorphia > Peramelidae > Macrotis > Macrotis lagotis. Next base: position 4,347,969 of record NC_133661.1, read on the forward strand.
GAGGTAGGTTTCTTCTATGGGATTCAGTTTCCATTTCTGTATAATAAGACAGTTCAAATTAGATGGTGTTTAAAATTTGTATGACACTGCCTTCATTTGTTCTAGGGAGACTGCTTTTGCCATATGATTATAAGAATGTTCTTTTTCATTGCTCTGATCCCTGAATTCAATGATCAGTATTAATTCCACTGGACTCACTTCTAGAGAAATAATTGATGAACAATTAGGGCAGGTTCAAGTAGACTTTTTCATTTTCCTTGTTGTTTTTTTGCAATGAGATATGTTTTGTATGACTTCATATATATATATATATATACATATATACATGTATATGTATATATATATATAACAGATTCCTTTTTAATGAGGGGTGGAGAGGTAGGAGGGAGGAAAAGAACTTGTAACATGAAAAACAATGTTAAAAGATAAAAAGTCTTTCTCCTCCCTCCTACTCCTGATACATCCCCCCCCCAAGATTAGCATTTTTTTCTCTTGATAACTTGCTTATACAGTCATTGGCATGTTCTCTCCTCCATTCAGAGATGTGTGGAGGCAGCTCCACCAGGCTCAAGACAGTAAAGCGTTAATTTTTTTAGTATGAACATTTACATCTTACAACTCAGAAAATGCTACCCATCAAGATTTGACATTTTTCTGATTGCCTAGAAGTGAGAGAGTAACAGAGATAATGCATATTAAACTTAAAACATGTAATGCTTATACAGAGTTTTTTAAAAAAACTTAGTTTTAAACATTTGCTACTAACCTCCTAATTTCATTAAACTGTGAACTACTTAAGGGCAAGGACTGTCTCACACAGTTGGTTCATAATATGTATTTGTTGCCTGGGCTTGGCTTATCCCCAGCATGTACTATAGTGACAAATGTTTATATTTGCTTGCTATTCTTGAGTAATATTCAGGGAAATGCTCTCTTCTTGTTCAAAATGTGCTCCTAAAAACTTTACAGATCCACAGTTTGCCTGCGCTCTGAGATGCTCCTCTATAGGCACGACATCAAAACCGAGAATTCTTGAGTATTTACTTTGGTCAGGATGAATTCTATCATGGAGACTGGCAAACAACTTCATCAGGGAAAGGATGCTCTTCCAGATGTTTTCATTTCATTTTTGTTGGCCTTGGCAGGCATCTCTTAGAGCACCTATTTGGACTCTGTGCCTTTGACAAAGATACTCATTGTCCCATTAAGATAGTTTTTTAGTTAAACTACTAGGTAACCTTCTGTCCCATGTATTGTACTTCAAGAGAAGAAGATTTCTGAGACCCAAGTTCAAGGGTTAGCATTTCTTTCTAGGAAATTTCAGTTTTATGCATTTGATTCAATGTTCCAGGATATCAAAGAACTTCTAGAACTTTTGTCACCCATCCCTATCAGTTTTGCAAATGTGGTCAACATACCCCTATACATTTATCCAAGTTATTAATTCTAATAGTAGATAGCAGAGGGCTAAAGACAGAGCCATAGGAATTACCAGGCTTGACATTTCTATCATTTCAATGACTCCCATCTTGCACACTTATTCAAATTGGACCAAGATATATTAGAATTTGACTTTCCAGAATTTTTGAATTCTCTTGATCTGGCTTTACCTGTCAAAGCATGTCTATGTATTTGTAGTACAGGTATCTTTTTTTTTAGGATTTTTTGCAAGGCAATGGGGTTAAGTGGCTTGCCCAAGGCCACACAGCTAGGTCATTATTAAATGTCTGAGGTCGGATTTGAACTCAGGTCCTCCTGCCTCCAGGGCTGGTGTTCTATCCACTGCGCCACCTAGCCGCCCCACAGATATCTTTTATAAAGAAAGTTTTTGGTGAATGATTTGAACCACTTGATTGTTTCTAGGTATGTAGTAGAGTCCAAATTTTTACATCCTACTGAAGTATAATACACAGTTTCTACCATCATGTCATCTCCATGAGAGTATGCCTTTTGTATTATTTTGCTTTATTCCTAAAACTTTCTCATGTGCCACACCCTTTTCTATAAACAAATGCCCACAGCTTGACCATAATCTGTTGCTTCTTTGTCTATGTGTCATTGATGAAATGCATCCAAATGTTGCCCATGAAGAGCTTTTGATTCAATTCTTTGATTTCTGGAATTTCACGAATTCATTTCAGAAAACAAATCACAATACAACTTTCAGTTTTGGCTCTTGGATTGTCAAATGAAGCCATTTATTCCAAAAGGATTTCCCTAGACTTATTGCTGATGTGCTCTGATGAAGGCTATCAGTACTTCCCTTTGGATGAGATCACTTTTGTGGTGACCCAGATTTCATTAATATCATATTCATTTGGGTTTGGCCATCTTCTACTTCCATTGCCATCCATTTCATGGTGTCACAAATACGTACTGATGGGTATTCCAATGAGGTTAATTGCCCTAAATCTATTCTTCATGTTAAATGCTGTCTTTGGGATGCAAGCCAATGTAGTGACATCCACAGACTCAGTGGACTCTGTGATAACCCTTGCCTGCAGTAGACCAAGGACTTTGGAAGTACTGTCTTTATCAGTATCATTTTTCAAATTAATCCAAGTTCAAATATTTAAGTCTACTCTTTTCTGGGGCACATTACCTTTTTTTTAACTTTTAAAGCTCAAAGGACACTCTTATATCCTTGGAGAAAGTTAGCATGAGATGAAGCCGCTATCTAATATGATTCTCAAAGAAATCTTATGACATCCCATCCTTGCCTATCAAGTGATTAATAAAAGGTATGACTCACTCTGCCTTGAAAACCATATTCTGTTCTATTCAGGAGTAATGGTAATGAATTTGAAACCTTATAAAGCTAGAATTGTAGTCAAGAAACATAATTAGGTCCCTACAATATGCCAGAAATTTTGAGATCTGAAGAAAGGCATTTGACAATCTCTGACCTCAAGGAGCTCACAATTTAATAGAGAAAGGCAAATATGAAAACCAAGGGGAAGGGGTGGCAGGAGGAGAGGGAAGTTTTTACATGCACAGAAAGTTGATAAAATCCAACAGCTGAGAAAAGAGATGATCTGAGGAGGTGAGTGTATCAGAGTTGATATCTTAAGAAAGTATAAAGTTCTAGAGATCATCAAGCCTCAGAAAGCAGCCACATGGAAAATGAAGATAACAATCTGAACAATAATCCCTGGGAGATACCACATTTTTAAGTCCATTATCTTTGACATTATACATTCAGTGGCATATTACAAAAAAAAAAAAGCACAATCTTCCACCTGTATGAGCCTTACTAGTCGCAGACTTAGGTTGGTTGCCTTTTGTTATATCCTAGCACTAGCAGTGCATGCCTAAGGCATGAGTGCAGGGCTGGGTCCAGGGCTCTGAAGAATCAAAAGAGACAGCGGAAACATTAGGGTGCTTTGGGAAAGTAGATGATGTCTTGTTGGGTTTTTTTGTTTTCCAGGATGTTTTGACATAGCCTTTTTGTTCCAAGTAATTATATTGCCTTTTTTGCAATTGTTTATTGATTTTAATGATACAAACTATGAATATCTTTTATAAGTATACATGTGTTTGCATGTGTAATTGGCTTATATTTGGAGTGGTCACCATTGGCCTTCTGTGATGGAAAAGCAAAAACTGGAGTTTTCCTCCTATCCAGCAAATTGGCAAATATGACCTAAAATGGAAAGAGTCAATATTGGAGAGATTGTGGCAAGATTGGTGCACACACTAATGCCTTGTGGGTTGCACTGGGAATCAATAGAATCATTTCTGAAAGCAATTTAGAATGGTGTAATAAGAAGCCTATGACAAAACACCTACACCTTAATCCTTTGCAGAGGTGGGAGACACATAGGTTTCAAATGATGCTTATGTTTTCAGGAGTCTTTGATATATTGATCATTTTTCTTATTTTTCCTTTTGTTTTTTCTTTATAAATATTATTTATTATATGAAATAAAATTCTGGGAGGGGATGGATACTGAGAAAATATTATGATATAAAAACAAAATGTATCAATAAAAATGTATTTTATAAACATAAAAATAGATTTGATGACTGCCATTAAGAAAGATGGGCTCATACTTGCATCAGAAAACAACCTGGGAAACTACTTTGCTAGTAATTTATGTGTCACTGGGAAAAGTTTAAGCCAATACGTATCTTATCTGACCCATCATTTTCCATTTTTGCAGACAGACTAGAGTTTCCTACCACTCATGACAAAACTGTTCTGTCATTCATTATATAAATGGTACACGAATTATTTTCATTTTTGTTGCAACTTGTTCTGTTGTATTTCATCATCACCTTTTCATATCCTCCTTGTTTAGAGGCTTTCTCTCTATCTCTCTGTCTCTGCCTCTCTATTACTATGTTTCTGTTTCTCTCTGCCTCTGTCCATCTCTGTCTCTATTTCTGTCTGTCTCTGTCATCTCTGCCTCAGTTTCTCTCTCAGTCTGTGTATCTCTCTGTCTCTGTGGGGGTGTTTGTCTCTCTCTTCATCTAAGTCTGTTTCTGTGACTGTCTCTATATTGCTTCTCTTTCTTTCTCTGTGTCTATCTGCATATCTGTCTCCCTCCCCCCCCCTTCCATCCTCTCTCAATGTCTGATTCTCTCTATCTTTGTCTCTGGGTTTGTCTCTCTATATATATTGTCTTTCTCTCTGTCTCTGTGTCTGTCTTTCTCTAAGGGATATTTTTGTGTTGTTCTTTGTTCAGTGTTGGCTTCTATCCCCTTAATGTTTGGCTTTCATCTTTAATTTGTTAATTAAGGGGATCAGGAATTCCTAATGCTTTCTTTTTCCTTCTTCCATAGTGCACGTTTCTTCATTCTTGCCTTTAATTTGGCAATATGATTTACTAGTTTGCTACTTGGGAATTGGTGACTGATGTAATCTTTGAAGATCTTTTCTCTAGTCTTCAATGGTTTTCTCCAGTCTCCTTTACCATGATCCCATTTCCTTTCTGCCATTTGAGAGAAATCTGGAGAATTTCAGTCTTTCCATAACATCTACTATCATGTTCACAAACTGAAATATTTTTTCACTGTGTCAAATGGTAGAGAATAAGATATCTAACCCTAATGGTGAGAGCAATTACCAGCTTTTTGGAAAATTTCTCCCAATACCTGTTAATATCTGTTCATCTGGTTGTTGAATGCATTTTGTCAGACTCAATGGTACACGTTGGAGATCATTCTTCAGAGGAGAAAAATGCTATAAAAATGTGGCTGAGTAGAGAGAACACATGCAGAATCTGAAGGCTGGATTGTGGGTCCCGGGTCTCCATCTTTGTGAGAAAGGAAGAAAAGAAGCATTTATTACGTGACTGACACTACATGAATTTTGTTACAAATATTATCCCATAGGATTCTTACAACAAACCCAGGGAAAAGGTTCCATATCACCCCCATTTTCCAATTGAGGAAATTGAGACCAAAAAAAAAAAAATTTGACTTGACCAGTGTCACAAATCTAGTAAATGTCTGAACCTAGATTGGAACTCAGATCTTCCTGACTTCAGACCCACTTCTTTTTCCCCTCTGCCACCTAGTTGGGAAGATTGGTCCTTATTCCATTATGACCTTTTCTTTCCTCCTCAGTAAAGTGAGAGATAAAGGCGGGGTAGGAATGTTGTGAATGATTCCTATAGTTTTTCTTAACTCTGGCATTTGCGGATTCTGTGGAGGAGTGGATGAGAAAGGGGGGGAAAATTCTTTTTGTTAACTCCTATATATACATCCATATATCCATGCATACAGACACACACATATGATCGTGTATGGATATGTGTATAAATGGGTGTATAGTTTTATCCATAGGGCAACTGAGTAGAATTTAAGAGAAAACTCTTGATCCTAGTAACCCCAGAAGAGGTCAAATTCAATCTCTCTCAAACTTCATAATATAAATATTAAGGATGGAAAAGTCCCACTATTTTTGTGCTAGTCAGAAATCAGAACTTTTTGTCACATTGATGAAGTAGGACAAGTCTGGTAGAAGGAGCCCAGGGCAACTCAAAGGAGGAAGGTTGTTCAGACAAAAGAGGAGAAGGAAGGTTGCCTTATATTGTTTACAGGCTTTTGGGATTCAGAATTGGACTGAAGACATGAAAGTTACATAGAAATAGAAATGATTTTTGTTTTGGACAATTAGTGATGTCTAAAAATGGAGGGAGGCACCTTGTGAGGAGCAAAGGATAGGTGGCCATCTATCTGACAGGGAGAGAGTACTCCTTTATTGAAAGGGAAAGTGAAGGAACAGTCCCAGGGTCCTTAACTCTACAGGCTCTTTCCTGGTTTGACTTTGGGACCATGATTATGGATTTACAACTCTGTTTATCAGAGCAAGGAGCACCATACCCCCTGAACTTACAAATTTGAGGACTCCCATTGAACTAATGAACCAAAGATGACAAGCACGTATTCATTGGTAAAAGAGCAGATTCAAATTCCCATTTCCCGACCGTAAAATATGCATCATTTTATAGAGCCATTATCGGAGCTTTCAAATGTATAAGCAATCATTTCCTATTGTACTGCATTGATGTCTGGAGCAAATAGTAGTATTACCAATCCGTCAACTTATTGAGATGGGAGCTGTCAAAATATTATGGATGTCTTAGTGGTTTCTGTAGCCTGAATAGGAAAGGAGCAGTCTTTTGCTATTCAGAAGTATACCATTCACCAAGGGCACCATCCTCAAAATGTTTTTTATTGCTTTGGAAGAGAGCTCACATTTAGAGCCCTATTCCACAGTGAAAAATCACCTCGTAATTGAGAGCAACCATATAATTGCAGGAAGGCACCTTGATGCTAGGAGTGTCACTGCATCCATTATTGACAATGGATGTTGTGTAATCCAAACAGAAAGAATGTTCTTTCCCAAGGATTAAGATTAACATCATCTACCAGAAAGAAATTCTTCATTGACTTGCTTTCTTTAATGTCCCATTTTCTTTCCAGTGACCACAAATCCAAAGTCTCTTAGAGACAAATAAATATCTTGGGGTGACAGCCCTCCAACTACATGAATCATCCTATACTCACATTTTCTGCTCCTTCCTATGATGAGAGGGGAATCACCATCAGCTAGAGGAAGGTGAATTCCCCTCATGTTCCCCACACTATTTTCCTTCCATCTCTACTCCATGCTGTTTGCCTCACCTACCTCCACTGCCTGACATACAGCTATTCCTGTAGCCAATTCCCATGTCTTGAACTTAACATTCAATTTGGAAATTTAAAAAATCAGAGTGATTGATTGACCATTAAGCTGAATTCTTTTTGAGCTGCCCTCTTGTACCTCTCAAACAGTACCCTTGACCTCGTTCAGGATAATGATTCTCCTAGTTCCCATTCTGTATTTAAAGGAGAGAAAGCACAAGGATCAGACAGAAAACTACAGGGTCTGATGATGAAAGCATAGACATGGAGCAGGATTAATGTAAGGGTGGAGAAAAAAAGTCCATTTGGCAAACATCCAATCAAGAATCTACTATGTAGGGGTGGCTAGGTGGCTCAGTGGATAGAGCACCCTTCCTGGAGTAAGAAGGACCTGAGTTCAAATGCAGCCTCAGACACTTAACAATTACCCAGCTGTGTGACCTTGGGCAAGCCACTTAACTCCATTTGCCTTGCAAAAAAAACTTAAAAAAAAGAATCTACTATGTAGGGGCAACTTAGATGACACAGTGGATAGAGCTCCAGCCCTGGAGTCTGGAGGACCTGAGTCCAAATCTGGCCTCAGAAACTTAATAATTGCCTAGCCATGTGGCCTTGGGCAAGTCACTTAATTCCATTGCCTTGTTTAAAATAAAACAAAATGAATCTACGGTTAAAGTACTACTCTGGCCCAAAGGTATTAGACACTCAACCTACAGCCAATATACAAAGCCCACAACATACCTGAGTGCTACCCTAACCAGATTAAAGTATAATAGGGAAATGATTAATAAAATAAGTGATAGCCCCCATCACATTATAAAACAAAATCAATATGACTCCTTTGGAGATCTCTTCTATATGGTTAGGAGGCCCCTTTTCTACTTGAGCTCGACATTCCTGTGCTAGATGGTACCATTACAGAACAAACAGTCTTGGCCTCTAGGAGTTGAAATTTCTTTAGAGATAATTTGCACACCTGGAAGTCAATCCAAAGCGTACCAAACTATTACCTGTATTTGTCTTCAAAGGACCTTCAGCTGCTTTGAGGGACATCTAGGTGGATGGAGTAGGAGGCTCTGAACCAAGATGAGCCCAATGAGAGATGTGGTTTTTAAAACGTTCCATCCTGCCTGCTCATTTTAAAGCAAAACGGAGCATTGAATCAGTACTAAAGACTTTAGTAAAGAATAATTATGGGGTTTTATTCAGGACTGTAAAGGTCACTACATTCAATAATTCATTTCATATCACAAACACAAAAAAAAAGCCTCTATGAGGTCTTTTACCCTGGAATTGTTTATCTCATTTTACAGCAAAAAGGAATTCAAGCTCAGTAAAATGATTTGCCCATGGCCATCTGAAAAGAAGGTGTAAGAGGTAGGATTGGAACCCACATTGTCCTGACATGGGCCGGACTCTCTCCACCACAGTGTCTCAGAACCATGGAATGGTGTTGGAGCCATTATACTCTGAGACTTGTGCTGCTAAGCAGGAAGCTCTTTATAGAAGTGGGCCCATAGATGACGTCACATCAAACCTCAGCTCTGACATTTGCCGGGTATTCTTGGACAACAGTCATAGCTGGCATTTATACAGTTGGGCCATTCATATTGTGCCATTACTCTGAAACTGGACTCTGCTAACCTGCCTGGCAGAGCTCAAATTCAGCCCTAAAAAACCAGAAGGGTTTTGAGGACAGCACTATGAGAGACCATGCCTGGTGGCCAAGAACAGATTGTTATTTGAGTCACAGAGGGTGTGGGCATCAAAGAAGGAGCCTCAACAGTAGTGAACTTAGGTATCATAGAACCCCTGACATATTAAGAAGAAAGGAAGCCACAGAGAAGTGCTGGCAAGGGCAGACACTGAAGTTCAAACATATCACAGAGGAAGAGGTTCCTTCACTCCCTGCCTCCTCTTTTTCAAAGAAATTATCTATTTTATTAAACCTCCGATAACTTGGTCCATTTATATTTGCCTTCTTACTGTAAACTTGCCTATATTATATGTGTCTGAATTTAAAAATGAAATTGTCCAACATCTCCTGCAGAGGGTTCTGGGACTAGCTTGGAGCTTCCCAGTGGTTTTTAGGAGATGTGAAGCTTCATAGTCATCTATCTTCAGAGAGCTATTTCTCTAATGATACAATAGAGTCTCCCCACACTAAGAGAAAGCTTCCCTTGGGAGCTGGGCTCTGCAAATTCAGGCAGATTCAGTAAGAGCATAAAGGAACCATCCTAGAAATGACAGAAGAGTAAGGCAGAAAGATTCCTGGGATTTCAGTTGAACATGATGCATGCTATTTTGGAGGAGACAGGAAGGAAATGGAAAACCACTCCACCATCTTTACCAAGAAAATCTCAAATGGGGTCATGAAAAGTCAGACACAACTGAAACAAAGGAACAGCAACAGCAGTTTTAGGAAAGCTGACCATTTAAGGTAGTTTCAGAGCAGCAGCATTTAACAAAGATTTATGGACTATTGCATTTCAGGTACAAAAGGAAGACCATTCTCAAGTGTCCTGCACAATGGCGGACTCCCAAAAATTGAGGGGCATCAAGATAGTCCTCTTGTAGAAGGTGACCTTTCAGTTGAGCCTTGAAGGAAGCTTGATATTATAAAAAGAAGAAATAAAGAAAGAATGAACTCTAGGTCTAGGAATATAGAGGTGAAGGATGGAAAATCCTTTATTCGTGATTTGTTGTTGGGGACAGCAATCCACAGAAATTCTGTCACCTTTCATAGGCCTCTGGGACAAAGACAGGCTACTTGTTCAAACGACCCTCCAGTAGTTTATTTTATCATCTATCTCAAGGTCTTCGAGGTAGATACCTTGACATTGAAGCTCCAATTAATGTGGGATGAGAGTTCAAGATTTTAATAAGCTCTTAAACTTTTGTTTTAAATCACCTCCAGCAATCATAATGGTTTCATGTCCTAAGCAACTTCTTCAATATTCTCTATATTCCTTGGCCCCAAAAGTAGAATGTTAGTATCATTCAAAGGGTGTTTCTCTATTGGCAGGGGGGGCAACCTAAAAAGGGATATAATGGATTTTCTTGAAAGATCCAACTTTCTGAACTGGAGTTTAAACAAAGATCAAAGATTATTACTTTCAATTAAAAAAAGCCATGTTGTATACTACATAATTCTGCCATCTCTAATGTGGTTTTCCTAAAGGATACATTTTTTTCTCTAGACACATTCCCTTTTGCTCAATGCATAGCATGGAAACAACGTAAAGATTATCAGTCTGCCTTCTGGGGGGGGGGGGAAGGGAGAAAACGTGTAAAATTCAAAACCTTACCAAAACTTGGGAGGTAGAAACTACTACTGTATGCAATTGAAAAACAACTAAAATATTTATATAATAAAAAATCCTACTTTCCCCAAGATTGCTAAAAGCTAAGAGAACAGTAAGATGCTGCTGCCATCTGCCTTCTGCATGTGCTGTTAGGAAGATGGGTCCTTATACTATTTGCGACGGGGTCAGAAATCTCTGGAGTTCTTGCTGGTGTGGCAAGCCTTTTGGTTTGTATGTTTGATATTTATGCTGCACATGCATTTACCAGAGCATGTGCAAGGAGGTGAAGATGCAAAGAAAAATAAAAGCTCTCCCTGCCCTCAATGATGGTGGATACAATCCATAAAGAAAGAGCTCCATCCAAGATATTTCCAATTCACCTGCCCTGAAGTTGTTATAAATGTCCTAGAGAGTCAAGATTCTTCTTGGTCAGAAGTTCACTGAATCGGATGCTTCTGATATTCCATGATTCTCAGATTCTGTCATAGGAATAGAGCTTTGCCAGAAGGAAATTTAGTTCTCAACTCGGGGTGAATCCATAAATCAGGCATTTCCAAGTGCCCACAACTTTAGTCTGAAGAAATCAACATCTCACTCGGTTTTTTCCCACCAAGGCCATTAGTCCTTTTCAATAGTTAATATACAGCATTAGATTGCTTCAGTTATTTTTCTTTTCTGTAGTCTTATAGGGTCGATAAAGCTCCTCCCTCTGGCATTCCTCAACAACTCTTCCCTATATGTTGCCTCTTCCTCCGGAGCATAGCAAGGCTCTCTGCATACAGTAGGTGTATTTTGAAAGGAGTGAATGGGAAGACCTTATTAGTAGTCCATTCCTTTGTCATTAGAAAAGATCACATATGGGAGAAGCTAGGTGGCACAGTGGATAGAGCACTGGCCCTGGAATCAGGAGTTCAAATCTGGCCTCAGACACTTAATAATTACCTAGCTGTATGGCCTTGGGCAAGTCACTTAACCCCATTTTTCCTTGCAAAAAAAAAAAAACAAAGATCACACATGATTTTCCCATTGAAATAGAATCCACTATTTCCCAGTGGAATTTCCCTAGCATCCCTTAGTTATTTTATTTACAATCTATAGACTCTCTAACATTTCCTGTTGAGAATTTCTTAAGTCTAACCTGAATCCTTCATGCTCCAATTTGCTTAAACCCATATCCTCTTGTGATGTCCCTGAGGAAGATGAAGAGATCTGGCCATACCCTTCTATAGGAATTCTCTGGCATTATGGTACTTCAATACAAAATGGTCTGTTCCTCATCGTACCGCTTTGAGATCCAGTAATCTCATTAGGGCTTTCCTTTCTAGGCATATGTAGATTCATTTGATAACCAACCAATGGAATCCTGAAATTTTCATATGACTGTAAAGCATAAAACTCTGTGTGATCCAAAGACTTAAAGTGCATTCACACCCAGCAACATGGAGAGACTCCTGAAGGGTGCAATCATACTTTATCTTATAACAAATAACTGTTCCTCATAGAGGAAAATATTTCATCAGGAAATTGCAAGATTGAAAAAGATGCTAGACTGTTAACTCTAGAAGAGAAAGTTTGACAACTTCAGAACCAGAACATCCCACAGATATTTTTGTGGCTACAGGACTTACTAAGACAGAACGTCATGCCATTGTGCAGACCTCTATGGTGGTCTCATTAGTGGTCATGGATAAAACAGGGCAGATAGTCAGGGATCAGCTGCCATCTGCAGCATTTATTGGAATGAATGTTCTTATTGAGGGAAGCCCATTTCCAATGGTTCATCTGAATATAACTATCTTCAAGTTGGTGTCTAATAAATGACAACGATTTCCTTATAGTATGTGACTTTTTTCTTCTTTTAAAGGAAATAAGTCACTATCTTCTACCTTCCTCTGCTTTTTCTGACTCTCACCATCCAGGTTTCCTTTCCTGCTCTTCATTATCCAGCAGAGGTATAAGATGTGGGACAGATTTTTATAGAATTCTTAATGACTTTTTGAAAAATGAATCTCACTCTGAAAATTTGCTAACATGCTTCTACCAATCATTTTCCTTATCTATTATTCCATTTTCTTACCGAAAATCGCCCATTCATCATCAATGCAATCCACTTTGACAAACATTTATTAAGGTCCTATTCTGGAGAAGGGGATACAACCTGTTAACTTGGATCATGCTGCGTTTTCCAAAACCTAAATGGCATGACTGACAATTGATAAGCCAGGCTTTGCTAGAACTAAGATTCACTGTACCAGAGAAGAAGAGGCTGCCAAGAGATGCTTGTGTGTATGTAGATTTGTATGTGTAGTTATGGACATGCATATGTGTACTGTTGGATTTGCATGCTTGAATGCATTTTCTTATTTACACTGGTATATTGTGAAGATATGTGTATAGGTGTGTGTGTGTGTATATATATATATATATGTATATATGTATATAATATATTATTACTCTTGGCCACATGGTCTTCTGTTTCAATCTGCTAAGAGGGGTTCATGATCTATATTACATTCATTAAGTATTGTCTCAAATAATATTCCAAACCAGAAATATAACCTAATTGGAAATGTTTCCAGTATTCAATCACGAAAAACACCACTGCCATCACCAGTCATGGAATAGTCAGTTAATAGCTCCTCTCTGTTGTTAGCATCTCTGTGGCCTGTTCATTCTCTTTTTCAGTAGTTCTTAAAATTCACACATTCATCACTCCAGCTTTCATTTTCTCTGGTAAGCGGCTTCTGATGCAATCTGAACTGAATTTGAATCTGCTTGAATCTGAATTCAAATATTCTGCTAAGGCTGAGAAAACCATCCTTTGCTGATACTCGATGGTTGTCTTCAGCTTGGTTCCGGTATGATAAACATCCACTAATATTTTTTGTTGTAGTTTATGTAGCACATGGAATTTCCACTAAGTTGTTCAAACCTCCAGTTATCACACATGTGTTCATTCAACAAATGCATTGTCAATCAATCCATTTCTTTTTTAAAAGGGAAATAGAAATTCTCTTTGCTAAACATACTTGTGGGTCCTACACTCTCTAAAATGTCCACATGGTAGCAGTTTCCTTAGATCAAGTCACACCTCTGGGAGGGTCTTTCATATTTGAAAGATGGACAAGAGGTAAGAAGAGAAGAGACTTCTGAGCAGCCCAAACAGAGGCTGCACATTGTATACACTAGGTTTATTTATAAGTAGACATCTCAGCCCTTGCCTGTGCTCTGAAGGTTGTTCAACTTCATTGGGAGCCTACAGCAAATCAAATGAAAGGTTGTGGCTAGAAGAAAGTGCAGGGAAGGCAGCAGAAGGTAACATGAGGACTGGAAATAGAAACAGAATTTTAAAATGAACTAGATCATAGGTGGGTTTGGAATGATGTCCCTGTGACATGTCATTATGTCACTGATGTGTTAGTTTCTTCTCCTTAGGGGTATGTGTCTGAGGAATGGGAAGCACTGGAAAGTAACACTAGTATTAAGGGGGAAAAACACTGATGAATCATTTATTTTAAAATGAGAAAAACAAGGTTAGAAGCTATCACTTGTCTCTGCCTGGTTTAGGAGCAAATCACTCTACCATTCTCAATGATCTCTCAGTGATTAACTCTAATTCATTGAAATGAAGGGGACTGGTAGAAATGTAAGACAGTGTATGGGGTTGGGGGTAGGGAAAGCAGGAAATCCCTACGGTCTTGATTTTTTGGAGTTTGTCTTTTTTTTTGCTAGGCAGTAGGGTTAATTAAGTGACTTGTCCAAGGTCACACAGCTAGGTATATTATGTGTCTGAGGCTGGAATTGAACTCCTGACATCCTGATTCCAGGTTTGCTGCTTTATCTACTTTGCCACCTAGCTGCCCCTTTCCACTGGTCTTGGAAATAATGGATCCTTTCCTAATTTCTCCTCTTCCATGTCCAGCTACTTTCCCACCAGTGATCATGCTGCCAAGAACAGCAACCAAGCCCTGGCAAACTTAACCCTTTCATCCCCATAACTCATTTGCTGGAAAAATGGTGTCCCCATTGGTGGTGCACTTTATTTTCCTGCCTCTATTTCCCTCCATCATTTCCATTCTCCTTTCCTATTTATCCATGTTCCAGTCCTTAATCTAAATTCTGCCTTTGGTCCTGGGGAAAGGCATCTCCGTCTTTTCTTTTATGGGTTCCAATAATTGACCCTGAAACTCTTAAAACCAAAGCACCTTCCCTTGCCACCATTCCCTTATGTGTTCTCTCCACATATTAGAAGGAAAGTTCTTTAAGGACTGGGAGTATATTTGTGTCCACACCTCTTAGAGAGAGCAATGTTTAGCACATAGGAGTCATTTAATCAAGGCCTCTGTTCTTTAGATCTTGGAGCTGCAGAAAAGATCAATGAATTCCAAGTTTCCTTCTAACATTGTGGTCTTAGATCCTACAATCATGATGAGAAATAAATTGCTTCCTCAAGGAGAGTTTAAGATGTGTTCCACATCCTCTGCTTTAAAAATCTGGGGATCAGATGGAGGGGAATACATTTTGAAAAGATTTCTTTTTTATATGTATAAATTTATTTATTTATTTATTTATTTATTTATTTTGAATTTTATGATTTTTCCCCTAATCTTGCTCTCCCCCATACAGAAGGCAGTCTGTTAGTCTTTCCATTGTTTCCATGGTATACATTGATCTAAGTTGAATGTGATGAGAGAGAAATCATATCCTTAAGGAAGAAACATAAAGTATGAGAGATAGCAAAATTGCATAACAAGGTAACTTTTTGTTTAATTAAATTTAATAGTCTTTTGTTTTTGTTCAAATGCCACAATACTTTCTCTGGATACAGATAGTATTCTCCATTGCAGATACCCCCAAATATTCCCTGATTGTTGCACTGATGGAATGGGTGAGTACATCAAGGTTGATCATCACCCCCACGTTGCCATTGCCGTTAGAGTGTACAGTGTTTTTCTGGTTCTGCTCATCTCACTCAGCATCAGTTTATACAAATCCCTCCAGCCTTCCCTGAATTCCCATCCCTCCTGGGTTCTAATAGAACAATAGTGTTCCGTGACATACATATGCCACAGTTTGCTAAGCCATTCCCCAATTAAAGGACATTTACTTGATTTCCAGTTCTTTGCCACCACAAACAGGGCTGCTATGAATATTTTTGTACAATTAATATTTTTGCCCTTTTTCATCATCTCTTCAGGGTATAGACCCAGTAGTGATATTACTGGATCAAAGAGTATGCACATTTTTGTTGCCCTTTGAGTGTAATTCCAAATTCCTCTACAGAAAGGTTGTATGAGTTCACAGCTCCACCAACAATGTATTAGTGTCCCAGCTTTCCCACATCCCTTCCAACATTGATCACTTTCCTTTCTGGTCATATTGGCCAGTCTGAGAGGTACACTGAAAAAGATTTCTATCCCATTTCATGTTTATTCGACTCCATTCACTAAGGCAGGTAAATATGTAACAACTGAAAAAGATTTCTAAAACTAAATAATTTACTATTTTAAAAAAATGTCTTTGCTAAGTTTCAGCATCTTAAAAAGTTAAGCTTTGATTCTCTAGAAAATGCATTTCTGTGGAATAAAGTATCCAATTCAATTTAAGTGTCTACTCTAAAGAATGTCTCATTCTGGATGCTAGAAATTCAGAGAGACACAGTACAGGGGTTACCCTCCAGGAGCTTCTAATTTAATAGGAAGAATGTATGAGTAATGGTGACAGAAGGGAGAAAATATGGCAGAATATAATACAACAGGTACCAGATTTGAAGTAAGGAGAAGTGGGTTTGAATCCATTTCTGCCATTTATCACTTACCTGACCTGTAATGATCTCTTCTTCCTCCCCTGTATGATAAGAGATTGAAAGTATCCCCTAGTTCATGTCTTTCCTCTTCTCTCCCCCTTCCTTGATACAATTATCCCCATTCTTTCTTCTCAGAACTTAGTTTATAACATGCAATTTATTCATTAATTGTCTATGATTTTCTCTGATTGCAGTTTCACACTTAATGAGCCCTATTTCCCAAGAAGAGTGGCAGCTTCCTGATGACCAGCTCTGAGTCTTTAAAGGACACTGTTAATTGATGGACTGATATTACTCTCTAATTCTGGAAGTTAGAACCATATTGGATAATAATTGGATTCTTCTTGTTCATTGATACATGAACCTGCTTATCTCCCTAAGTCCCTGCCTTCCTACATGTCTGAGCTTGGTTGACCCACATGCTCTTTTGGCCCCTGGTCTGCTACCCCAATGGGAAAAGCAACCCTTCATTTCTCTCTCAAGTCTCCTCTTGGGAACTTTGGGGACGTACATGGATGAAGATACACTGACTTGTGAACATTAAAAATATTCTCCTAATTTATATGTGTGTGCTATATATAGTCTCTGACCTTTAGTTTAAAAGAAAATCTTATGGCAAAGTAAATCTCGTGAAGAATGTGAATGAGATTTGCTTTGTCCTAACCAGCCATTGTGAGACTTTCTGAAAGTTGCAGTTGGGGAAGAGGAAGGGAAGTCACCTGGACAGCCAGCAATAATCCAGGGCTCTAGTTCACACCTTTAAGGGCAGGGCTACTGGCCAAGCACAGTTGAAGATAACCTCAACAGATGCTCAAGAAAGTCTATCCATTCAGTAGATCCATGGGGTGGATCATACCTGCCATATGCTGGTAATTAGGAGAACATTATACTTTGACAGGGGCATTCCTCTCCTAAAAAGGGGAACAGTAGGCTTTGAATTGGAAGAGCAGATAGAACCCTGCACCTGGATCAAGTTGTCAGCAATGTGTCTTAGATATTACATGTATCAAATTAAATTTAAGACAACTGTGTCTTAGACATATTTAAAAACTCAACAACTCTGAATCAAAGGTAGCAAGATAGAATGAAAAAAGCAGGGCCCTAACCCTTGGAAAGACTGTGTTTGCCAGCCATTTAATTCATCACAAAGTGTCACTTATCCGTGCTTCATATTTGTTTCTTCTAACAAATGGAGATGAAAGTAATACCTGGATTTGTTAAGTCAGGGGGTCATTGAACGGAAAGAGCTTTGACAACCTCAGTGACTCAGAAAACAAGCCTATAATAAGGGGAGCGAATCTGAAAGGAATTGAACTTCACCTCAAACCATTGTCAAAATGAGGTTGCTAAGGGCCTGCTTTAAAGGCTGGATAACAATGGCTTTGTCATCTGTACATCAATTGTTCGTTCCTATGTTTAATGCATGGTTTGTAAAACTCTTTGAACCCATTATTTCAAGGTTATAAATCTCCTAATACCCTTTGCTTTCTCATCCTGTGGCTTAAACCTTTTGTGTCAGTTTGTGATTTTTAAATTAATATTTTTTCTTTCATTTTTCTCTCCCCCCCTCCCTCACTTTCCAATTGGGGAAAAAAATAGAAAACACAAAAATCTTGCATTAAGTATTTGAATGCCAACCATCAAATCCCTCCACTGTCCTTGACTCCAAAATTATCTCTTATCAACCCTTTCTCTCCATTTTGTATGGATATGGCTGCAGGCATATTTTTGACACTATTAGACGGAGCTCCCAGAAAACAGGATCGATGAGTTTGCCCTTATTTTGGACCCCAGGGCTAAGGACTTGGTCTAAAGAACAGACTTCCTAAATACATGCTGCCTGGCCACATTGAGAAGTATATATCTAACTCTGCAGCTCAAGTCTGTCCCAACTTTACCTGGAGGAGGGTGACACACACTAGCTTCACGACTCTCCATCAAGGGACAGTCACTGCATGGATTGAAATTTGTACAGCTCTCCACACTGTTTGACTTTAAAATACTATAATGTATGCATTGTGCTGGCACTGCTCACTTCACTGCATTTCCTTTTCATCTGAGCTTGGCTGGACCTCATTCCCTATGGAGCTATTGCCCCTCCTGCCTCGGGATGTATGGACATCTGGATGCCTCCTCATTTATGCCTCTTAGAATCTCTAGGATCTTTCAAAATGCAACTCAAGGACTCTCTCAGACCTTTCTGGTCCCCCCAGTTAATGGAACTCTTGGCTTTCTCTGGTTCCTCTGTATTCCTTAATATACATTCTGTGTCACATGTATATGGCAGAATGGAACCCTCCTTTGCTTCTTGAGGAGAGCAGTTCTGTCTTTTGATCCCCATGCTGACTGGCACATGCAGATACTTTATATATCTTTATTGATGTAATTAAATGAAAATGTTTGTTTAATTGTTATTGCAGATATGGATTTTTCTTTCTAAAGTTTGTATCTGGTGACCCCTAGCCTAAGGAACTTCTGTCACTGGAACTACCACAACTTTGAAGTGCAATAAAAAAGAAAGACAATTGGGGTTGGAGGCCTGAGGCAATTCTTTGAATGTACCAAGGGAGCCCCAGAATCATTGGCAATGTCACAGTGGACACAGGACCATGGGTGATGAAATTCAGTCCATGGAATGTTGGAGAGTCATTTTGAAGACCATTATAGAGTCATTGACTTATAGTTTGGGAAAAGACTTCAGTGACCATCGAGCCCTGCATAAGAATCCTGGTTACAAACTATTCTAACCAATGTTTTTTCTACTCTCTATTTGATCAGCTCCAGGGAAGGAGAGCCCATCAGCTCCCAAATGGACCATTCCACTGAGGAACAGATATTCCATAAGGAAAATTCCCCTTAGATCCTTCTACACCTTCTGCTTGCTCTGCTCTGGGGGAGGAGGTCAAAAAGAACAATTATTTATTAATTAAAGGTTTGAAAAATACTTTGCTTCCCAAATACTCTTGTGATAGCTTTTGCTAATATTATTCTCATTTTATGGATGAGTTAAGCCAAGGTTCCTAGAGAGGAAGGGATTTGCCCAAGGTCACATAATTAGAAAGTAAACTAGTTGGAATTTGAAACTAAATCTTTCCTGGCTTTAAATCCAAACTAACTGCTTTTCTGGCAGATTGCTCACCGCTGTATAAACCCCATTGAAAAGATGCTGTCATTGTTTGAACGAAATGTCTTCTCCTTAAGGGAATAAGTGCACACATAGAAGGGAAGGGTGATATGAAGATGGCTGACCTTAAATTTGACATGTGACTCTGAGGCTCCCACTTGCAGTGAGATGAAATCATTCTTTTGTCTGCCTAGAACCCTGTCTTCTTCCTTGACCCTGAGGCTCTGGAAGCTGACCTCAGGATCTCACTCCTTCCCAGCTCTTGCTTCAGACTCCCTGTGATTTCTATGGCTTCTGCCCTTCCAGCATCTCGGCTCCCTGTTAATGTTTATTTTTTTGACTCTTGGGTCAAATTTCTTGATTTCCACCTGTTTAAGATGCCCCTCTCCTACTGCCCTCCCCTAATCTTCCAAATAGGGAGAGCCTAGTTGGTACTTTGGAACCTGCCACCTTTTCCCATTTTTATCTCTATCCTAGACAGGAACAAGGAAATGATAAAACAGTGAAATTGTCAATCTTTCTAGCATTCAAAGACAATATGCACAATTTCATCGTCTCCACTCCCAGTTCAATCCCTTGCTAGTCATCTTCCTTTCCCAAGGTTCTCAAAAGAAGAAGAATGGACAGTCAAAGACTGCCAAGAACATTTTATTACTTTTAAAGGTCAATCTGACAGTGACGGATCTCTTTGTGAGTGATGTGCTTGCTGATGTCTTCAAGATACCTAAAAGTTCAGAAAAGGGAGTGCCCAGAAAAGAACATTTAAGATTCACAAACTTCCACATTCTTTTTTTTTTAGTTTTTGCAAGGCAATGGGGTTAAGTGGCTTGCCCAAGGCCACAAGGCTAGGTAATTATTAAGTGTCTGAGATCAGATTTGAACTGAGGTCCTCCTGACTCCAAGGCCAGTGCTCTATCCACTGCACCACCTAGCCACCCCTAAACTTCCACATTCTTAAACATAACTTTTTTTTATTTTTCCTGTCTTCTTTGGAGACTGACACATATTTGAAAGATTTCTTTCAATTTGTTTTTAATTTTATGATTGAACAGAGAGTATTGATATTTTAAAAGTTTATAGCAACGTGGTCAAAATCACAAATCAAGAGAACTTTGGCTAGAAATTTAGAGCTTAGCCAGAATGGAAACCCACACATTACCTAATTGGGCATCCCCAATGAGTAAAAAATGGAGTTAGAAATACTGTAAAGCTAAATCAGGTGCTTTTAACTTGACATTCACAGATTCCCAAAGGATCCATGGATAGATTTCAGGGTTTTGTGAAGCTCAATTTTAAAACATATTTAATTGTATTTCATTATAATTTATTTCCTTTGTAAACATATGTTTCATTTCATTATTTAAAGATTTTTTTTCCTGAGGAGAAATCTTTAAACTTCAACAGAATATGAAAAGATTCATCTCACACACACACACACACACACACACACACACACACACCACACACACACACACATACACACACACACACACACACACACACACACACAAAACCTTTGAGCTAAAAAGATTAAATCATATTAATAACATACCCTGAATTATGCATTTGACTAAATGGTCCTCTCCCTAATTCATACTGATAGAGATGCCTAATAAGGGATACAGGGAGAGATCAAAGCTAAAGAAGCTGACTTAGATATTTCTGCATCAAGTTTTAAGGGAAGACATAGAAGTCAATCAAATCACCAAGCAGGCTGAGGAAAAGCCAAATGAAGAGGTGAGAATACCTGTACTTAGAAAATGGTAGGAAAAAATGAACCAGTTCATGGAACAAAAAGCACATAAGAGGAGAACCAGTGAAGGCCAAGGTCATAAAAGTGCAAAGTAAAGAAGGTTATCAAAATGGAGGCTGTCAGCAAGGTCAAATGCCGACAAGAGTTGAGAAAAGACAGCTTTGGTAGGTAAAAATTCATTGGAAAATGTGGGGGAATAAACTTTCAGTTGAACAGACATCTTATTGGCTGATAATTGAGTGTGTATCACAGAGAGACTGCCATTGTAAGAAGAGTCATAATGTGAGACATACTCCTCACTCTGGCAAGAAAAGGGATTAGCTCTGAGATCAGATTGAGAAATAAATTTGGGGGGACTTGGCCAATGAAGCTATTTAGGTTTTTTTTGCATACTTGGAAGGTTTTTCCCCCTCCTCAAAAATAAGAGCAAGGGACAAAACATGAATTTTTTCCATTAAAAAATATTTTAATAAAAAATGCAAAGGCAAAAATGCAATACTAGATCTCAAACTATATTTAGCAATCATCAAAACTATCTGGTAATAATTAAGAAATAGACTGATAGATCAGTGTGATAGATTAAGTCCACAAGATGTAATAGTAAATCACTATAGGAGTCTGAAACACTATAAGTGTTTCATCAACTCAAGAACTCCAGCTTCTGAGATAAGAACACAGTATGTAACCAAAAAACCTGATGGAAAACAGGAAAACAGTATGGCAGAGCCTAGGTATAGATCAACATCTTATGCCATATACCAAGGTAATATCAAAAGGATTCATCATTTAGAGATAAAGGTAAAGACCATAAGCACATTAGGAGAACAAGGAATCATTTGTCAGATCTATGGAGAAATGAAGAATGTTTGACCAAACAAGAGACAGAAAACATTACAAGGTATAAAATCAATCATTTCGATCATATTACATCAAAAAGGTTTTACATAACCAAAACCAATGCAACCAGGTTTCAAAGGAAAGTAGAAAACTGGGAAACAATTATTACAGCAAGTATCTCTAATGAAACCCTCATTTCTCAGAAATATAGAGAACTGATTCAAATTTATAAGAATGCAAGTCATTTCCCAATTGATGGATGGTCAAAAGATTTAGGCAAGCAGTTTGCAGAATGAAGAGTTTAAAGCTATCTATAATCGAATTGAAAAATGCTTTAAATCCCAATTGATTGGAAAAATGAAAATCAAAAGAGCTCCAAGGTACCACCTCACAGCTATCAGATTAGCTAATGTGAAGAGGAAAATGATAAGTGTTGGTAAGAATGTGGGGAAAATTAGGACATTAATGCACTGTTAATAGAGTCATGAACTGATCTAAGCATTCTGGAGAACAACGTGGAACGATGGCCAAAGGGCAATCAGATTGTTCATGTCCTTTGATGCCACTACTAGGTCTGTATCCCAACAAGATAAAAAACAGAAAAAGACCCATACGTCATATATATATATATATATATATATATATATATATATATATGTATATATATATATATATAAATATCAGTTCTTTTTGTAGTGACAAAGAATTGGAAATTGAGGGGATGCCCATCAATTGGGAAAAAGCTGAAAAAATGATTGTACATGAATATAATGGAATCCTGTTGTGCTCTAAAAGACTTAACATGAACTGACATGGTAACGTAAACAGAACCAGGAGGACATTGTACAGAGAAACAGCAATATTGTACAACAATCAACTATGAATACCATTTCTTCTCAGGGATCCAAGACAATTCTAATGGACTCATTGTGGAAAATGCCATGCACATCCAGAGAAAGAACTGATGGAATGGGAATGTGGATCCAAGCATACTATTTTTCATTTTATTTTTATGTTTTTTCCCTTTTAGTCTGTTTCTTCTTTCACGTTATGACTAACATGGAAATGTTCACTACTTTAGAGAGGGAAGATAGGGGAAATTTTGGGAATTCAATTTTAAAAAACTAATTTTAAAAATTGTCCTTACATGTAATTAAAGAAAATTAAACTTTAAAAAAACTTATTGAGGAGATGATGTCTGTTAATGGGAAAATAAATGAAACCCTAGAAAAATTTAATTTAATCGTTGAGTCCTGAATGTAATAGCAGTGAGCATTTACATGGTGTAGGTTTATGAAGTGCTCTACAACTATAATTGTATTTTATTCTCTCCTCATGTCAGCATCGGACCCTGTGAACTAGGTCAAATTATTATCCTCATTTTCAGCTAGTTACTGGCTGACCTGGAATTTGAGCACAGGTCTTCCTGGTTCTCTATCTAGGACTCTGTCTACTATTGGACCTAACTTTATGGATTCATGTTTGTATGTCTGTTTGTGTGTGTGTGTGTGTGTATGTGAAAGAGACAGAGAGAGAGAGAGAGAGAGAGAGAGAGAGAGAGAGAGAGAGAGAATGAATGATGGAGACCCAGAAGAGAGTGGCCTGAATGATGAGAGACAGGGTGAGCCGGTAGTCACTCTGCTCAGTTTGATATAAAGGAGACATGTTCAACACCAACTTAAAGCCAGTTGCACCAGCTCAGTCTGCAGCTCAGTAAAATGGTTCTAACAATCCCTACAATTCTTGCATCAGCTGGTTTGGGGAAAATTCAAAGGTAGAATTCGAAGTAATTTTCCAAGCTGCACTCCATATCCCAGCCATTATCATCATCATCATCATCATTATCATCATCATTAAAGGGAACAGTCAGGTCTTATAAAAGTGAAAGCTTTTCAGCAGGAAAACTAAAGGGGTTTTTATTTTTTTTTCCTTCCAGGCTATGAGAGACTGACCCCAAGGCGGGATAAGGGGAATTGCATTGGAATTGAGCAAGAAAGGTTTTGATTAGTCTTGACAATGAAAGATTGAATGGAAAAGCCCTCCCACTGTTGGGCATTAGCCAAAGGATTGACCATCACCCCCTGTTGGTTCAGGGACCCCCAGACCGCCAGGCAGGGGATGGATCCAATAATCTTCATAATCTTCTTTCCTAGAAGTGTTTCCTTTACACTCTCAACCTTGAGTCAGCCCTTTTAAAGACTATACCATTCAGGTCTTAAGTATCCTTTCAACTCAGTTTCAGGGCAACCCTTCTGCCTAATGACTTCCGCTCTCCTACCTTTTAAAGTGGGTGAACAGAGAGAAGAGTAGGCCATGGCCAAACAAGCCCACTGAGGCCTGGTGGCAAAACCTTAGCCTCCAGCCATGGAAGGCAGATCCCTGGTGGCCAGACACCCCCACTTTGGAGGGGACACTCTAACCCAGTTATGTCAGGTCTGACAAACTAATTAAACAAGTGTTTAATAACCTGTAGTTGAGCATCTAGAAGTTAATAGCTTGTAAACCCAAGCTGTCATTTTGTAATCAAGGATTTCGTTTCACTCTATCTGCACTCCCGGAGATGCCGCCTGGCTTTCCCCATCCCTTCTGGCTTGGTTTCCACTAGTGACAGCTCCACTGCTCTGAGGAACTCTCTTGGGCTTCTCTGCAAGAACAGCAGAGTGTGAGGACTTCACATTCTCCGAGTCTGGCCCAGACGCCCCCGCCTGTTCTGCCTTTTTTATAAATGGAACCCCACCAGTGCATTTCCTTTGTGTTCTTGAGGGAATAGAATAAAGGCAAATGAGGCTGGTGGAAGTTTAGAATCCCTGCATTATTTATGGGATGAGTAATACCTCAAAAATGTATTCTGAGTGACTAGCCTTTCAAGTACTCCTTTTAAATGAGAAATGCAGGCAGGCACGATGAGCTGGCATGTCCAAATGCTATGTTTCACATGAAATTCACTCATTCCCTTAAAGCCATTAGGAATCCAGTGTAAAACCCTTCTCCTTTTGGTAAACTCATTCAATGCCCCTCCCCCTTACCCCCAAAGAAAGATAAACTGGGTACAAAGCCAGGGAAAAGAGAAAACATTGCCCATGGTTCAGTGAGAATGGTGGCAGCAATAAGAGCCATTGTTTAGACAGTAGTTTAAGGTTTGCCAAGTACCTCCTATGCAGTTTCTCAAGGATAAGCACATTCCACTCCCAGAGCCCAAGAGTTGTGTCTACATCAGGAATGAGATGTCCCATAAACCCAGAATGTGCCAGGGATGAGCTGATAGAGAGATGGGGGGGAAATGCATCAAAGGGCAATGCAATCATTAGGCTGGGCATTTTCTGCTATCAGAAGCCTTGAGTCAGGTACATTAGTGAGTTAAAAGCTCTCCCCTATGGCCTGAAATGTGATTCACAGACCCCAAGTTCCTGGCCACCCTTTTGGCTTTTTCTTCTCCCATCCATTCACCTCTCTGGGCACAGGTCAAAGAACAGAGACTTAATTCTCAACCCAAGAAATTGTAGCAGCTAAAGAATGGATGGAGCATCAAGAATTCTCTAAGGCCAGAGCAGGGGGTGACATGTGCCAGCCCCCGTGCCTAGAGGAGAATTTGGAGAATTTAAATTCCTAAAGCTCAGGTTTCTAGGAACGTTTCTGGAAGTTCATGAGGGCTATCTCTAAGTTGAAGAACAGCTCCTCTTTCAAGAGAAGAGGACGAGACTAAGCACAATGGCTCTTCAAGAAGGAAGATCATGGAAGTGGTTCCCAGAACAGGAAGAAATATGAAAAAGGAGCTATAGCCATAATGTCCAATTACAGTGAACCTGGAGTGCTCATTATACTATTACATAGGGTTCTTTGGGAAGTTTGGACGAAAAGAATCTTTCGGGGCGGCTAGGTGGCATAGTGGATAAAGCACCGGCCTTGGAGTCAGGAGTACCTGGGTTCAAATCCAGTCTCAGACACTTAATAATTACCTAGCCCTGTGGCCTTTGGCAAGCCACTTAACCCCATTTGTCTTGCAAAAACCTAAAAACAAACAAAAAAAAGAAAGAAAAGAATCTTTCCCGGCTCATCTCCTCAATGATAACTGTTATAA
This sequence comes from Macrotis lagotis, assembly GCF_037893015.1. Lineage (NCBI taxonomy): Eukaryota > Metazoa > Chordata > Mammalia > Peramelemorphia > Peramelidae > Macrotis > Macrotis lagotis. Next base: position 4,374,006 of record NC_133661.1, read on the forward strand.
TGTCATTATTTAATTTTTATTCATTTTCTGTGGGGAAATTCTGTCTCCTGTATCATTCTTTCTCCTATGAGGAGAAGGAAAGTACACTATCTATATGAAATATGCTGTATAATCTTGAATGATCTTATGAGTTGAAGGGAGAAGGGAGGCTATGCATGTCTAGATACCTATACATGACCCATACTAGGAAATTTTTCAGGGTATGATCTTTGTGGCTGCAAACAAGTCAAAAATGTAATATTTTAACTATAGACTCAGGTTTTGACCTAATCCATGGGATGTTAAAATTATGCTACTTTAAAACAAAATCAGAGAACTTCAGAACTGAAAGAGAACTCAGAAGTCATCTAGTCTAAACTCCCCTAGGGAAAACAATCTTAAACACTCTATACTTTCAACAAGTGAAAGTCATCTTTTACTTATAAACCTAAAGTGTGTGGGTGGGGGTGGGGGGCCTCTCTCACTTCTGGGAACCTCTAATTGTTAAGAATGTTGTCCTCCTCCCTCTCCAACAGGTATTTGTCCTGATTCACCATGACTGAAGGTCTCATCTTCCAGTGTTTGACACACAATCTCTCCATTGCCAAGGTAGAGTAAATGTGTTTCTATCCAAATTATAAATGTCATCAATCTGCTGACCAAGGAAAAGAAAAATATGATTTTTTCATTTTTTTTAAACTGGACTTTGTGGCCAACTGTGATAAAAATAAATAAGCCAAAGGAGCAGGTGGATAATTGATTCTTTTTTTGTGTGTGACACTAATGTTCTCTCCTGAAACCAGTTGCCCAAGGTTCTGAGATCATTTGTCTTGGAATGTATGGCTCTTTTTCTTACCACTGCATTGCCAATGCATTAGGAGGTAGAGCTCAAGTAGAGAAAGACAAGCCAGACATGAGGGAATCATTTCCCCGGGTCCTGAATTTTTGCAAAAATACTTTATCCCAGAATGGGAGGAACTTTTTTTTCTTCCCACTGGGGATTTCTACTTACAAGTTTGGTTTTTATATTTGCAGATATTCTCTTTGGGGACTTATCTAACGAGTAGCAAAACCAATTTTTCTGAACTTCCAATCAAGCTAATGAGGATGTATGACTTTTCTCAGGGAATCTTGGAATTAACATATTGATGTAGAAAGTATCCCTTGAAGGAGATAAGACACTGAAGCAATAACAAGCCAAAGTCACCTGTTTTAGCATCAAAGTGGATGAAAGTTACTTCAGAGGATGAATGTATTTGCATATCGATTTCTTCTAAAAGAAACCTCAGAAAAGTCTTGATCTTAAAATATATTCTAAATTCAGAAAGAATTCTGTCGTTATTGGGAAACAACATTCATTAGTAATGGGTCTATAAAGCTAAAAGACCCAGGCATTCATCCTCAGGATTTGCCTTCTTCTAAGGGGCTAGGCCAATCTCATTTACAATTTAAAAGCTCTGTGGGCCATAAAGATCCTTCGTCTAATCGTATCATTTGATGGAGGGCATGAACATCACCTTACCAGCTATGTTTGTCCTTCATTCTCAAAGAAGACTACAGCATAAAGGAGGTGGTGCTGTGACAAGCACATAAATTGGATTTGAGTGAGGGGCTGTTGTACAAAGTCATCAAGCTCACTTTCTCCTCCAGAGTCATCTAAGTCCAATGACCAGATATTAATCAGAATAACTGGAGATGTCCCTAGATGTAAGGCAATCAGGGTTAAGTGACTTGCCCAAGATCACACAATTAATTAGTGTTGTGTCTGAGGATGGATTCAAACTCCCTTCCTCCTGAATCTAAGACCAGTGTTCTATCCACTGCACCACCTAGCTGCCCATTACAAGAAGTAAGTTTCCAGGAATAAAATAGTAAATATTCCTATGCTCTGCCCTATTGAGATGACATCGGAGTATTATTTTCATTTCAGAACACCACAGATAAGAAAATTGAGAAGATGGAGAATGTCTAAAAAAATTGATAAAGGACTCTAAGTCTATTCCAGAGAAAGATTAGGTGAAAGAACTGAGGATGTATAATCTGAGAAAGAAAAGACCTAAAGAAAGTGTAGGGGTTCTAAGAATAGAAAAGGATATACCATGAAAGAAGGATCAGGCTTGTTTTATTTGACCCCAAAGGACAGAACCAAGAACCATAAGTGAAAATGAAGGATTTTTCCAATTCAATTCAGCTCAGTTCAGTAAGCCTTTCTCTTTCCTTTTGCCTTGGATGAGTAAGACTCTGGCAATATCCTTAGGTGGGTCACAGTGTCTGAATGGGAAGATTATCTCAGTTGCCAGCAAGGGTAACCTGTAGTAACAATATCTCTGATAACTCATTCTCCAGCCTTTTCTAGACTGACTCTAGAGAGAATTTACCTTCAAGGAAATGTTCTGTTAGGAGGTTTATCCTCACTGGAAGCCCCTAGGGTCAAGGCAAATTAGTCATGTGACAGAACTTGGGATGAGTCTGGCAACCTAACCCCACCACATCAGGTTTTTCTGGGTCTGGGATTTCATATCCCCCCACTGAACCTCATATAACATGAACTTGAGACACTTTACTGCTTTCCTTATAGATCTATAGACAACTTTCAGTTTATCAGTCCTTCCTAAAAGATGGCACTTGATTTGGCTTGTTCTTTGTTCTCTAAGAAGACCATGACATCAATGAAGTGAGGTCATGTCATATACTTACATGGATTTGGTGGGGGGAGGGAATTCTGTTGCCAGGCTCAATTTCGCCTCTAGAAGCAAATGGGTCCAGGGGTTAGACATGAATCAGGACAACTGGAGACAGCCCTGGATGCAAAACAATAGGGTTGAGTGACATGCCCAAGATTACATAGCTAGTAAGGCTGGATTTGAACTCTGGTCTTCCTGACTTACAGGCTAGTCCTCTACCCACTGTACCATCTAATTATCCTTCCTTATAAATGTTACATAAAAGCAAATACAATAACCCAGATGGCTTCTAAGTAGGACTCTCATTGACCAGCACTGAACACAGTGAGCTGCAACTCAATTTCCCTATTGTCTACTCCTTATACCCCACAAATTAGAAGATTCACAGAAGGACAAACATGAACTAGTTGCACGATGGCACAGAGGAGAGAGCACTAGCTCCATAGGCAAAGGGTTGAAATTTTCTCTTTGATACTTCGTACCATCTCTCTGGGTTTCAGTTTCTTCATCTGTGAAATGAATGGGTTGAACTACATGATCCCTGAAGTACTTTGTGGTTCTCAGTTGGGGTCCTATGTTCTTTGAACACCGTAGGATGTGTAATTCTATTAAGAAAGTGGACTTATGACCCCCTACGGGATTGGGCTCTGTACTCAAATAGCTATATGATAGTGCATGGTAGTGTTTTACATGACTATATCAAATAACTTGCTTTCTCAATGCAGGGGAGTGGAGTGAAGAAAAAGGAGAGAATTGGGAACTCAAAATTTTAAAAATAAATGTTAAAACTTGTTTTACATATAACTAATATGGATAATATTTAACAAACTAAAATATTGTATCAAAACATGAATAAAAGACTGAGAATCCTGGGATCAGATGTATTGTAATAATATTGACCCCATAAAAATGTTGATAATTTAAATATACAGAAAAAGGAAATGTTGTCAATGGAAAGACCACCAAGTTCAGAGTAAGAAAAAACTAGGTTCAAGACAGCTCTCTGACATATAATGGCTGAGTGACCCTGCTAGATCTTTACCTCCTTAGACATCTCACAAAGACTCTCAAACGGGTTGTTATCTCCATTAACAGAGGAGTTTTCCCCACTGGGAAATTCCTTACACCCATGAAATTACAAGTCCAGTATTAAATGGATGAGAGACAGAGAGAGAGAGACAGAGAGAGGAGGGGGGGGTGGATAGTAAATAGTAGATAAAAAGAATTTAACACTATATTACAATTATTCATGAAGAATATTGGATCCTTGAAAATAGGGAACGGATGTGTTATTTGGTCTCTCAAATAAATGTTTGTTATGTTGAAAGTCTGGAAGCTTTTGGGGACAGGTCCAGCTATTTGTAAGAATTAATCTGTCTCTAGTCCAGGCATTACCAATATGTGGTTCATGAATTTGGGGGGTTTTAAATATATTTTTAAAACTTTATTTCAGCATAAATTGCTTTGTTATTTAATTCTACATGTAACTTCATGAATTATAAGATGAGGAAGAAGTCATCCAAAGTTATCACTAAACATGGTCAAAGTAGTTCCCAATAAAAAGGACTGAGAATCATCACTGATGAGACCCAAGACAATTGTGAATAACTTATGATAAAGAATTCTACCCATCCCCAGGGACAGATATGGTGGTAATCTGAAGATAAGTTGAAGCATCCTTCTTTTTTCCTTTATTTGTCTTGAGGTTTTCTCTGTTTCCTTTCACAGCATGACTTTTATGGTAGTGTTTTGCATGACTATATCAAAAAAGTTGCTTTCTCAATGAAGGGGAGTGGAGTGAGGAAAAGGGAGAGAACTGGGGGACTCAAAGTTTTAAAAGTAAATGTTAAAACTTGTTTTATACATAACGAATATACTAATATGGATAATATATTTAACAAACTAAAATACTATATCAAAATATGGATAAAAGACTGGGATTCCTGGGATCAGATTTATTTTAATAATATTGACCCCATAAAAATATTGAGAGTTTAAATATACAGAGAAAGGAAATGTTGTCAGTGGAAATACCACCAAGTTCAGAGTAAGAAAAAGCTAGGTTTGGGGCAGCTAGGTGGCACAGTAGATAAAGCACTAGCCCTGGAGTCAGGAGTACCTGGGTTCAAATCTGGCCTCAGACACTTAATAGTTACCTAGCTGTGTGGCCTTGGGCAAGCCACTTAACCCCATTTGCCTTGCAAAAACCTAAAAAAAAAAGCTAGGTTCAAGTCAGCTCTCTGACATATAATGGCTGAGATCACACTCCATCATATAGCTATTTGAGTACAGAGCCCAATCCCATGGACAACTTATGCTTGGCAAAGGTGATAAAATTCTTCATCTATTTCAGAAATTGCATTGGCTGCAGCCCAAGTGCTAACCCTTTATGTGGATAAGCTGAAAGAAGGCTGCATGATAATCATATCATGAGATCGATATCCAATTGATTGGAATTTCTGTGAATTATACCATTCGGGGGGGGGTACAACAGTCATTTGAAAATTTCATTTTGTTTGATACTAAAGAACTCTCACATTTTTCCTATAACCCCAGAATCTTGGCTTTTTGGCATGTGATATATAGAAAGAATGGAAATTCTGCTGAAGAGAAAAAAAGATTAAAAATAGCAGTTGGTCTCAAACAAATGTACACTGAAAGGGTCTGTGTAGGAGGCACCAAAATGTGGAAAATGTTAAAAGCATACAAAAAGAGGAAGGTATCAGAGAATGGGAGCAGGGGGTGGTGGAAGACATTCTTCTTTCTGAAAATACAGTGAGACAACCAATACCCCATCAATAATTAGTTACTGATTGACGGATGCTTTTCCAGCTTTGTAAAAATATTCTGGAATAATCTTTACATGCTTTCATTGAGGGTCTCCTTGGTGAAAGCATAAAAAAGACTAGGTGAGCTTTCACGAATGATGCTCCCTGTGATACTTCATCTTTGTACTCACACAGTTGGCTGAATTGTGTAAAGAATAACAGATTCAACTGTGCTTGTTGCATGTTCCCTATTAAGAACAATATATATTTTTAAAAACCAAATTATTCTATTTAATAGGGCAAAAATATCTTCTTAAAGATTTTCCTCCAACCAGGCAGCTCTCATTCATATGTCAAAATCCTAAATGATTCCTTGAAAAATAAAATAATAGAGACCTCTGATAAAGTTCTAATTTTGAAAATCAAATGAGGCATGAATTATGGAGAAGTATCCTGAGAAAAGATGTTCTGTCACTCTCGTGGAGAACATCTCATGGAAAGGAAAAGGAATTCCCCTTAATGAAGAAGTCTAACAGATTTTTCCTGTTTGGAGTGAATTGTGATCTTCATTGGAAAGAAGAAACACATCAATGAGTTTGCACAGCCGTGGATTCTTGAAGGTTTAAATGGTTTATTTAAATGGCAATTGCAGGAGAGGTAAGTGGGTGTAGTGTATAAGGTCCTGAGGAACTTGCAATTCCAGGGGGGGTTTGACTATAGCTTTTGCCACAATATCCAAAGGCTTGGGAACGTCTCATCCTTCTGAATCCTAATAGAAATGGAAGTAATGGTAGTGTTGCCAATGGAGTAAGTACATTTTTATTCCACCACTTTTGAGTTATGTAGGACACATTTGAGTTTTTTAAGGATAATTTGACTGGATGCTCTTAGACCTACTTTACCCATCTGTAAAATAGGGAAAATAAAAATTGCAATAACAACTTCTTGGGATTGTTGAGGTAACCAAATGGATCAATGTTTATGTAGATAGAGCCCTCTGCAAACTTTAAACTGCAATATGAATATTTAATTTTATTAACCTGCAAATAAAATAACAAGTCAGTGTTCATTTTGTGGAAGATCTCAGTCCTCTATATTTGACTGTTTCTGAGCAAAAAGCATAAAGTCTAAAGAATTATGTATCCTCCTCAAAGTAGTCAAATTTCCAAGTAAGTATACCCTTTCCCATGACACAGTAAGTGTGGAAACTGCCAAGGAACTGCCAGATAACTGGCTAAGTCTGGAATTTGTATTATGTGTTAAAATTCAGGATGAATATCCTGGTACATGAAAGCCCAAATGTACCATAGAGGACAGCTAGTCCAACTTCCCTACAATTCCAGTCAGCTCCATAATAGTGCCTACACCACCTAGCAACTCTGCACAATTTGTATTGGTTGAAAATTTCTCCTTCCCTACAATGGGATCCCAGGAAGGGAGCCCTCTATGCTCTAGCTCTGTCCCACAAAAAGAAGAAAATCACTCTTATCCCTCTGCCATGAAACAAGGTTTCAAAGATTGAAAAGTGCCCATCTATCCCATTCCCCTCACTCTCAGTCTTCCCTGATGCAAGTTTAATAGCCTAATTTCCTTTGAATATACATTTACCTGGGTTCAATACTCTGGTCACACTCCCACAGAAATGCCCTAACTGATAGTGTCCCTCTGAACATATGACTTTGGAGCCCAAAAATGGCAGCAGGAGAAGACAGAGAAGGTCACTGTGCTTTCATTATGGAGGTCTGAAAATCTAGCCCATAATGTGTGGGAACCACTTCCCAGACTAAGTTTCCAAACTATGCTTAAGCTATTCCCTAAGAAAAAAGGGAAAACTCCAGATGGCAAAGGGAAGCAGCAACTTACAGCTTTGCTCATCAATATTCAGCACTCCATTGGCTATATCTTTCCTGGAGAGGGGTTAGGGGAACTACATTGCATACCATGAGTACCTAGCTGCTTGCTAAAAGTGATTTATACAAACACAGTTTCCAATGGGCATCTATGAATGATGAGCTGGATAGTGAGCATCTTAGAAGGACAGAGATTTGGTCTTAGAAAGTGTAACTCCAGTCAACCTGGGTCACTGTGATTCCCAGACTGACTGGATTGGGGAGATTTTTCCTCTCCCTTCTGACCCCCCCCCAAAAAAAATCATCCACATTTCACTGAGAGAAATCTACAGCAACTATAGAATTATGATGACCCATCCAATCAATTGACAAATGGAGTTGTGGGCAAGTGTAGAAGGGACTCTGGCTCAAGCACAAGTTTGATGATGTAAATCATCAAATGTAAAGATGATTCAAGAGGAGAAGTCTGCAACATCAAACAGCATCTTCTTTACCATCCATACCATAGACAACAAATGGTCCTCCAAGTTTTCTCTGAACAAAGAAAGTGAACTCATCATACTCTGAGTGGGCAATTCCATTCTGGAAGTGCTATATTAGCAGTTTAGATAGATAGATAAATAGATGATAGATAGATAGATAGATAGATAAATAGATAGATAGATAGATGATAAACAGATAGATAGAGATGATATAAATATTAAGATATGGGTATAGATATAGGTACAGGTATAGATATGGATATAGATATAGATACAAATATATGTATGTATGTATAGACACATATATAAATATATACATTGATGTACATAGATCAGATTGAAAATGGACCCTTTGTGCCCTCCACCCATTTCTAAGAACCACGGCTTCAGAAAGCAACAGAGAACAAGGTGACCTACTCTGTCAGATTTTCCTCCTGAAAGGTCAGTTGCTTTTCCGGGAAGTCTGGGACATCTCCTTTTGTGCACTGGATGTTCTCAAAGGGCAAGCAGGGAGTCAGGGCAGCCCAGCAGTTGGTGAAGTCAGAGGGCTCACTATCTGGGGACAAAAGGTGCCTAATGGATTGTAACTATTAATTAGTACATATGTTGCCTACAGATACTCTCTAAAGCAATCCAAATGACAGGCCTTCCAAACGCAATCATTCTTTCATGTATCGCACAGCTCCACTACTAATTAAAGATCTAAAGTGCTCCCAGGGTCATCAGGGAGCATTCTTTTAACTGAACAGTGAAAATTATGTAATGCAGTAAAGAAACTGGAACAATAACTGATTTTCTAAACAGAGGTAGCAAAGAGTAGAAAAGACTGAAAGGATGGAAACCCAGTCTAGGGTGTACTGGAGAGGCCAACCTAGGATGGAAAGGGGAAGCCGCCATCTCATCTGACAAGCAGGGACCCAAAGTCAAGGTCAGAGGCTTCTATTTTTTCTTTTTTATGCTCTAATGTTTATACTTTGGTTATTAAAGAACAACATTAGAATAAGAATTACAATGATGAAGAAATATTGTAGTTATAGAGAACTTTACAATTTGTGCTATTATTTGTAAATGTGATCTTATTTGAGTCTGTGCAGTTGATTATATTATTAACGTATTTTATAGACTTGGAAATTGAGGCACAGTTAGGCTATGTACCTTGCTCAGTCACATGCTCATATTTGTACCAGTTAAACCATGAAGATGAGCATGTGTGAATGACATTCCCCCCCTCCCAAAAAACTCTTAGGTCTGCAATGAATCTTGATTAGACAATGAATTATTCATGCCAAAGATCTGAAAGGCTACACCTCCCTGCCTTTGAGTCTCCCCCCCAAACACATAACCTACCTGACAAGGGTTCACTCAAACTCTACTAGAGAATGTGAACTGAGGGGAATACACCACTCCTCAAAATCATCCTCACCCTCTGGGAAGGGACCATTTGACTCAGAAAATGATATCAGCAAATGTGGCTTTGGCTCTCCAGGTCAGGACTGAGGGTAAGGCTGCCACAGGGAGAGTGCACAAAAAGCAGGAAGACCACTAAGAAGAAGGCACAGAGGGCATCCTTAGTCAGTCATGTCAGAATGAAGAGAACCCTCCTGGAGCCTGTAACTATGTAGCCCAGATCTTGTCTCTCCCGATATCCCATATATATCCTATCTGCCAAGAGTCTCTAATAATAGGTGTTATTTGACATCTGCTGACCCCAGGGATCTGCTGGTGATTTATGCCTCTTGGGGAAGAATCCTCTGGGATAGGTGTTATCTCCCTTTGCATTTCAAATCCATCTGTTCCAAAGAAGGTGAAAAGCTTCATTCCTTCTTTATCTTACCTTGAAAGCAGGAAGTGCAGCCAGTTTCCAGCCTCTGTTATTGTCCTAGCTCTGAAAAGCTCCTTGTCTACACACACAACCAACCCCTGAAAAGGATAATTAATCAAAAATGGTAAGTGTGAATGCCTGAATCCATTCACCAGGGCCATGAAGATTGAGAATCAGCCCCATTTCTTAGCAGCTATCATGGGACCAATCAAGAGACTTAACATTTTCTGAGTTTCCACGATAGGGTCCTCTCTTCTTTCCCTATTACCTTCCCTCTCGCCATTTCTTCCTGAAGAGATCACAGAGTGAAATTAAAAATACACTCATACTTATGATTCCTCTTTAAATCTGGTTTTTGGAGGCCTTGAACATGTGAAATAGCGGCTTGGGACCAGACTATAGATTTAGCAGAGAACTCAGGGACTAGCTGGTCTCAATGTCTCCTTTCAGAGATATGGAGACTGAGGTCTTGTGAGATGGAGTGACTTGCTCAAACTTCCGCAGAGAAGAGAAAGGCCAAGATGGATCTGAACAATTGGTACTAGAGCTTGCTACCCCCTTCCTCTTTGGGGAATGAGGTTGGGAATGACAACAATCAATGGCAACCACTTTGGGGGGGGCAGATGGGAGTATAAAGGGAAGGATAGAGAAGATATTAATGATTCGTTTCTTACTGAGTCCTTCCTCCATCCCTTTAAATGGGTCCCAGTTCAACATATTATTCAATATTCCCTTTGGGATGATTTGTATTCATTTTTCTGGGTATCTACCATTCAATCCAGAAGAGTGCAAGCTCTGGAAGGGTAGGAATACCTTTTATTTTGTCTCTGGATCTCTGATGACAGACCCAGAGTTAGTATTTAATCAGATGCTTGTTGGATGAAAGAATGACCAATAATAAAAAGAACAAATCAAAGTTTCTCAGACTGAAGATCCAAAAGGGCCACCTGCCATAGGTATGAATTAAAAAGCCAGTCCCATACCACAGAACTGGTCCCACTGAGCCAGGATTTGGATTTATCCATGACGATCTTTGCCAGTAGCATAAAACATACTCCTATGTGTCCATTCTCCCTTGAAAGGCTGACATCAGATTAAAATACAATCGGAGATATTTAAGAAAATAAATATAATTTCAGGACAATACATGTGATGTTAATTTATGGTTTTCTAAGTCAAAAGGCAGCTCAGAGAAATCCATTTCTGTTTGAGTTTGACACCATTATTGTGGGATAGGAGGAGTCAATGAAATGCCTTCTCTATTAAGCTAAAGCTTCATCCTCACCCAAATTAATGTTGCTATTCTGTGAAGGCGGGGCCATGGCGATGATCTAGGTTGTAGTACAGTGAGGACCACAAGACTGGCCCAAGAATCCCAGAAAATTAGAAAGTAAGACTCTTTCCCTTTATCACCAGATGGGGAAAGCAAGGACAAAGGTTCTGACCTTGTTTTCTCCATATGGTTATGTTCAGCTATTAATTTGCTGTGTGACCCTGGATAAGTCCCTTCTGGGCCTTTTATAAAACAAAAGAACATGAAGGATTCATTCCTCTTCTGACATTCTATTGGTCCTTAAATAACTCTAAATTTCTTGTTTATAAGCTAATGATCTGAGGATCTTTGACCTTTTCTCCCAGTTCCAATTTAAGCAGCATTATCTTTATCATCTTGGTATGCTTAAATGATAGAAACCCCCAAAAATCTCTACTTCATATTTTTCTTCAGGTCTAATATACTTAATGGTGGGATTGTGGAGAGAGACAGAGACAGAACCAGAAAGAGAGAGACACAAAGAGGCCTAGTGAGAAAGAGAGACAGAGAGAGCCAAAAACTCTGTTGATATGTCCACATGGAATCAGACACACTTAGACTTCTGCAGCAAAATATATGTAGAAATCACTGTGTGATAATACAGTGTCTGTGGATCAACAGAGCTTTTGGTTCTCTCTGTCTCTTCTTTGTTTCTGGCTGGCTGGCTCTTCCCACCCTCTATGGGAATCATGGACACAAAAGAATTTCTTCAATTTACTGTCAGCTGAAGGTGTGACTCTGGGCAGGCATTTGACAGTCTCATCAGGATCACTGAGCCACCCAACTGGCTGCTCTTCACACCACTGAAATAACACTGAAAAGAGAACTGATGGGACACCTGCTCTGTCAATATTCCAAAAACACCAGTGGGTTTTTCCTAGGTTGTTCAAATCCAAAAGGACCTCAGTGGCCATCTAATCTAGAACTTATCTGAGAAATAATCCCCACAACAACATTCTAGACTATAAGACATTAAGCAAGTCACTTAAACCTCTATCAACTTCACTTTCCTAACATGCAAAATGGGGAAGTAATTGCCCCTGACTCTTCGGGTTGAGGTGAGGATCAAACAAAGTAATATGGTCAACTTATATTAAGCCTTATATGAATGCAGACTCTGTTTCTTTGTATCATCATTGGTCTTCCTAAACTGTGATACCTTAGAGTTAAATATAATGCTCCAGAGGTGTCTGAAAAAGTCACAGAAGCAGAAGACTCTCTTCATCTCCTGGAAGTTGCTTCTCAAGACAGCCCAAGGTCATTTTCTTTGGGGGGGGGAGCTATCACCCCCAAAACAATGAGCTAGCATTCCATTTCATTATTTTTCAACTGAATGGATGGATGGATGGATGGATGCATGGAAGGATGGATGGATGGATGGATAGAAGGATGGATAGATGGTAATGCATTTCTTAATCACTTGTTTGCCAAGAATTTTGCTATATCCTCTCATCAAGCATACAAACATACAACTATATAAAGGGAAAGCTAGTTCCACAAGCGATGAGCATCCATTCTAAAGGTGTAATAAGCTTTACCCATTGGGGAGAGGTGCCCAGGGGCAGAAGATCTGGTCTGGAAGGACCAACTGCAGAGCTGATTTGCTCATTATCCATGGTTGGACATAGAACTAGGACAAGGCAAAGAGGGAGATAGAACTGAATTCACGAGGACATTTGCTATCACTCCATCATGTCACCTAGTTGGATGCAAACAAGAGAATACATTTCCTTGAACTCATAAAGTATCTTCAGTGCAGGTGCCTCCCTCTCTGCCTGCAGTTTAGCTGGGCTAGGTGGGGCAGGGACAACCTAGGCTGGCAGGGTCTGGGCCTAGGTGGCTGACTCTCTGAAGAAGGTTTCCTCCCTGCCAGGTGACTTCAGTTGCCTATTAATCCCCCTAATTCATTTGGTCTCCACCTCGGGTGAGCACCTGTAGTCTCCTATCTGGGCCCAGCTGCATTGGAGTTAGGGGGGATAGGAGTAAGGGAAAGCAGAGACCCTGCTCTTCAAGGGATAGAGCAGGAAATCCCTCCTAGGGCTTCGGGTTTTGATTCTCTTCTCCCAGAGAGAGGCAGCCAAATAATTGTCTCCTAATTAGAGTTTGCAATCAATAGTTTATCTTTTGAAATAAACAGGTTCCTCCTGCACCTACTCCACATGATGGAAGCACAGAAAGCCAGCCGCGGTTGGGGTGAATGTTGGGGAAACTGGGAAAACAAGCTTTCCAAACTGAGGAAGGAGGGAGCTTTGCAAATATGGAACCAGTGACATTCCATTTGGTTAAAGCTGCAGCAGTTTTCAAGTTTATTTATTAAAAGACAAAGAATTGTCACTAATAAAAGGGGAAAAAAGCATCCCTAAGAGATGCTCAGTGCCAGTGTGTCTGGGAATTACTCAGGTGGCTTTCAAGGCTAATAAGGAACAGCAACTCTGTCTTTATTGCTTCTTATGAGCAGAGATTTGCAATTTTAGGCTGCAGAGCCCAGAACTATATTTTGCATTTAAGTATTCCCATTGCTGTAGCTATGTCTCTGAAAGCCTTTGAGGGTCTCATCTCTTCAAGGTAGTACCTCAAACAATTGACAGACAATTATTGATAGGGGTGGGGGTTGGATAAAAAAGAAGAAAAAAGCATCAAACCAAGGCCCCTGTTAAAAAGAAGACATTATGTTTATTCTTCCTTGGTCTCGCTCTGGAGTATCTAGTAATTGGTATCACTCCAACTGCAGACATGGGCCAAACTGAGGAGCCCTGGGGGAGGCAAGAAAATGAGTTTGGAAAGCCCCTTATACCTGGTCATTCTGTCCAGGAATTCCCAGAAATGAAAACCAAAGTTAGGATGCTGGCAGGAAAGAATATGAATATAGCTTTCTTCCTTAATACCAAGGCATTCATGTAAGGGACACCTGCCCCTCAGAAGTCTGCACTTGCCCATGACTGGTCCATCCCTCAGATGGTCCTGAGAAATATGTTGCAGGGGGAGCTCCAATCAAGTGACCCATCATTGGTGCCAAATAGAACTTTGCTCAGATTTGACCCATGTAAGACTGGGAGCTTGAGTTCAGGGACTGCATTTTGCCTTACTTAGCATCATATCTCACATATATAAGTGATGAATAAATGGTGATTTTAACTACTGACTATTATGACCTTTTCTATCCATGTGTGGTGAAATAGATAATCTCAAGGGAAACATAATATATATATATATATATATATATATATATATATACATATATATATATAAACATTTATTTCACACATATAGGTATCTGTTTTGTGAATCTAAGAAAGAACTTTCTTCAGATAATACAGACGCACATCTCTTTTCCAAGGCTTTTGTGAGGAAAATGCTTTAGTTCCTAGCCATTCAATAGAAATGGAGTTCCTGCTGTGGTTGGGCTTGGCTCCTTTTCTTTCAGGTGGTCTTTTCCCTCATGATGTCTTCATGTTTCTGAGCATGCTTACCTGGACCTCCCTGCCCTATTTTAGGAATCTGATCCTAAATGTACAGTAAAGAGGTGACTTTTTTTCAACTGTTTCCCCATCCTCCAAGGCAGGCTTTCCTTTCAGCCTCCTCTACTGGTCTGCAGACACCAGAGGAAGTATTGAGATAGAAAATTGTGCTCATCAAAAACAAAGCAAATCTATTTCCAAGGAAGATTTATTGGGTGTTCAAAATTTGTGATGAAAGAATTCCCAGGTTCCAGTCATACTCATTGAATTATGTTGCTAATTCCAAAGGAGCCATTCATGGGATGAGGAAGGAAAATAATTTTCCTTACCCTCAGAGAATATCAAACTGGCATCTGAGCTTCCAGGGACTAGCTGTGCTAGAAAAGATGGTTTTGTTTATTACCCTTCACTGTATGCAAATATAGCAGATCTATAAGTATCTGTATCATTGTGACTTACAATTGATATTCTGAAATATTAAGAATGAGGAGTTTTATAGATCTGGTTATAAAATTAGAAACAAATAGAGGTTTACCATATTGGCCAATAAAAACAGATGATTAAGGAAATTAAATTTGCATACCAACTATTCTACATCATGAAAAACTTGGCAGCAATCTGCTGCCTATGTCATTCCATGAATTTGGGAAAAGAAAAAGAATGCAATGATGCAATCAGGAGACTCTCCCCACTGACAAATTGTGGGACTGAAGTGAATGGAAGACGTTTTCAGTCAATCGGTTAATAATTAGTCAAGTGGCATTTATTAAGCTAGGCCTTGAGGACTGAGGAAGAAAAACAACACCCTTTCTCAATAAGTTTGCATTATCAAAGAAAGGGCTGTGGAAGACTTTGCCCACTGTGCAGGGGAAATATAGTTGAGAAAAGAGATTTGAAACAAGGAGACCAGTGGGGAGCTAGTACCATTCTCTTGATGGGAAGTAACTAGAGCCAAAGATAAGATGGCAGCCGTAGAAGCATTTAAAAGAGAATTAGTATGGGACTTGTAGATTTCAAATTCAAAAGCCTTGGCCAGAGACTCATGACTACATCATTATCCCCAAACTGTTCTTCCCTTTACCCTGGCTAGATCTTGGAGGTTCTTAGGTGTCCATAGGGGTGCCCCATTGAGGGCAGGACCAAGTTTTTGCCTTGCTTTGTATCCCTGCCACATAAACCATGGGAGGAGATTTATAACTGTGTGATTTTTCACTCACTTGGTAACCTGTCCACCTTTAGATATCTTGAAAAATCAATGTCTTCAGTGCTTTCAAGATTGCCACACTTGCAGTCCAGATTTGATTTGATTTTTTTCCCTGTAAGCACTTTATCTAATTCAACTCTTCTTCCTGATTTCCTTTTCTTGAGCATGATGAAACTTCCTCCTATAGTTCTTAAGACCTTAAGGTCAAAATAGTATGACTCTAGTGTCATCCATTATGAAATCAATTGGTAGAAACATCCTCTCTGGTTCTGTTCCATTTCTGTCTGTGTTTCATCCCTACAAGACCTTGAGATGACTTCTTTTAGCTACATTTCAGGTCAAACTTTTCATAGGTTTTTCACTCTATTTGAAGCAATCCTGCTCATAACCCTCCACCACTTACTGTGGAACATTTGAAAAGAAGTTTATGGCCTATTTTCATCTTGACCTTGACTGCTCTATTTTTGCTTGGACAAATCAAATACCAAGGTGGTTTCTGGGGTTTGGGGCAGCATCATTACTGTGTCTGCCTTAAACCAATAGCTTAAACACTTTTGGGGAAATTGTGCCCATTATAATCAATGTCTTTTTTCATGAACTATTCCTCAATGTCAATGTCATTGGGTCATTGGAATAGATCAGAATGGAGCTCTTATAGCTGCACCTGGGGTTATCAATTTATCTTTCCCCATCCCCCATGTCTTCCAGCTTGGTATTAATTCATCCTTTCACTCTACTTCTTCAAATAATCTGACTCAGTAATTGCCAGACAATTCCCCAATAGTGATGAATTAAGTCGCTATCTATTAAAATAGATGGTCAGTATGGGGGGGGGGGGGAGTATATGTGGAAAAGCACCAGAACCTTCTAGGAGAAAAGTACTCCTGATAAAAAGAAATGAGATTTCTGAATAGTGTACAAGACTTTGTCTTTTATTCTTTTGTACATTAAAATAGCCATATTTTCTAATATATTATTCATTGTTCTCCCCTATCTTGTATTTCCTTTCTATCTTGCACTGAAGAGGCTAAGAATGAATGTAGATATTTAGAGTCTTTACAATCTGATTCCAGGTCTTCTCTCCAGACGAATAAGATAATATTCCAACTCATACCTCTTGGTAATTCTCATATATAACATTCTATCTCCCATCTCCACCTCGGTACAGGTT
Source organism: Macrotis lagotis (assembly GCF_037893015.1). Lineage (NCBI taxonomy): Eukaryota > Metazoa > Chordata > Mammalia > Peramelemorphia > Peramelidae > Macrotis > Macrotis lagotis. Next base: position 4,390,736 of record NC_133661.1, read on the forward strand.
CTCTATCATGCCAGAAATGTACTTGCTTATTTCTTTTTCCTGTTAGAATACTAAATTTCTTTCAAAATTTAGTTTAAATATTACTTCCTGCATGAAGCTTTCTCTGATTGCCTCCAGGTATTATATCTTCTCTACTCTCTAAGAAATTATCTTTATTTAATCTTTGTATATTTTATTTTTCCAACATGCCTACATTTCTGTGTCCCTTAGTAACAATAATTAAAAACTTTATATTATGTTTTAAGGTTTGCAAAGTTGTTTAACATTTATCTCCATAGGTCCTCACAAAAAGTTTGGGTAGTAAGTGTTACTATGAATCCTGTTTCACAGAATAAGAAAGGGTTAAAAGAATTTAGGTGATTTCCCAGGATCACACAAACTACAATGTGGCTGTGGCAGGTTTTGAATTATAAACCCAATGCAAGGGATAGATTGTCTCATTGTTGCTTTTGCATTTCTAGTATCTAGCACAGTTGCTGACAGACGAAGGAAGGGCTTCACAGAGGATCATTCATTGACTAGTTGATGCTGATTTGAGTTGGATGATCTTGACATGGCATTGATTTTGTACAATGTAGGTTGGCAAGTAAATTGTGCTTCTATTCCTAGTGGTCTTTTTGCTTACGTTTATCATGAACTTTACCAGGCTTCATGAACTAGGACCCCATGCAATATGATGTTGTGCTTTTTTGTGGATTTACCATGAAGAATATCATCATCTCCTTTCCCCCCCCTCTCCTAGGTGAACAGTTCAGGAATCTTATCATTGAAGTTTGGTTTCTTTTTAAATTATGAGGATATTCCTATTGATATGGTTCATTTCTGCAGCAATCTATCATCTCACTGAGCACTGGGGAAAAAGATACTACATTTAGAAAACCCTGCATTAAATTAATTTATACAAATGCAAGATAGAAAGGAAATACAAGATAGGGGAGAACAATGAATAATATATTAGAAAATGTGGCTATTTTAATATACTGATATACTGAGGTGTTCAGCATCCCTTGCATACTTCTCCAAATATTTTTATCAGAGCTCCAAAAGTAAAAGGAGTTCCACAAAGGGTCTAGAGACCTTGGGTAGTTTGGTTTCATGAGTAGCCTTTGGTCATCAAAAACATTAACCACCAAGAGGCCAGCCTACTGGTGAGGAGTCTCTTCATATTTGGAGAGACCTCTGGCTGCAGCATAGGCCTTCTGTATTTTACTATGTTTTGGAAAAGCTTATTTTATGAAGTTCAGAATAAAATAATTATTTTAACAAAGACTGCATTTAAAACATTTCTGAATTTGTGAGCACCTTTTATTCTTTTGGCAAAGTCTTCAAGACTCCAATTTCCAGCCCTGCTAACCCCTTCTCTTGCATCCCAGGAGCAATGAGATACCAGATTAGGACCTTAGTGAAAGGAAAAACGGAGGAATGAATCCAAGCAAAAGTCATGCCAGAAAATATACTTTTCTTTCCTTCTCTGACTCTAAGTTGCTTAAAAATTTATTTCTACATAGTCTGAGGAGCAGATTTTATATTCATAATATTAATCACCTGTTAGTTTAATACAGAAGCAATTAAGATAAAGTTGATTATCTCTGCTTCACATGCATAAGAACTATCTGGCCAAGGCCCAAATAAATGTGTGTGACTTCTCTCCCTCTAATTCTCAATAAATGCAATATGAGCCTTCAACCACATTAATATTGCCATTTTAATGTCTACCAAGTAATGATGAAGAATGCAAGTACATTGTGGGAAAATTATATTAAAACAGATTTGGTTATCTTTGCCAACCAAATTATAAGTCAAAAACATTACTCTAATTCTTCGTATTTAGAAACTTACTCTGAAGTTGATCACTAAGCATATTCCATGAAGTTATATCAGCTGAAAGAGCAGGGTAGTCCAAGTCTTCTTTTGGCAATTCATGAAGAACAAATGACACTAGGACCCAAAGGAAAGGTGAATGGGTAGGACGTTATAGAAACTGAATCTAGAATGGAAGTAAAGAGATAAAATTAGAGCACAAGAAATGGATAGAAGTCAAGATGTAGCAGAAAGAGATGACTAAATGCAAAGAGCAATAGAGTCCCAGTCAGAGGAGATTGCCTGATGTCCTGTGTTCTCACTACTGCCCAACATCTCTCTGAGCTTTCCCCATTCTCCCATTCCCTGCTCAACACTTAAGTTGAAGGTCTCATAAATCCCTCATGTGTGAACTACTGCCATACTTTCTTCATGGTCTCTACTTCTAAAGTCCCTCCTTCTCTAGCCTGGCTCCAACTCAGTTGCCAAAAAGATATTCCTAAAGGACTGGACTTGTGGTCCACACCTGCTCAAGAAACATCCATGCCTCCCTTTTATTTCTGCCATAAACTATGCATTTCTCCATTGAATATTTTCAAACTCCTGAAGTCTGATTCCACTTTCTTTCCAGAATGATTTCACATTCTCTACATTCCAACCTAATGGACCCATTTAGCATTCTTCAAATCTGACATTACATTTCCTTACTCTGTACAAGTTGAACCCCAAAGCTGAAATGCTTCCATAAAAATTCATTGACAAATGGTCAAAGGATATGCAGAGGCAATTTACAGATGATGAAATCAAAGAGATCCATAGTCACATGGAAAATTGCTCTAAATCACTGCTTATTAGAGAAATGCAAATTAAAGCATCTCTGAGGTACCACCTCACACCTCTCAAACGGGCTAATATAATCATAAAGGAAAATGATCAATGTTGGAAGGGATATGGAAAATCTGGGACACTAATACATTGCTGGTGGAGCTGTGAACTCACACATTTCTGGAGAACAGTTTGGAATTATGTCCAAAGGGCAACAAAAATGTGCCTCCCCTTTGATCCAGCAATACCACTACTGGGTTTATACCCTGAAGAGATGATGAAAAAGGGTAAAAACATCACTTGTACCAAAATATTCATAGCACCTCTGTTTGTGGTGGCAAAGGATTGGAAATTGAGTGAATGTCCATCAGTTGGGGAATGGCTGAACAAACTATGGTAAATGTATGTCATGGAACACTATTGTTCTATTAGAAACCAGGAGGGATGGGAATACAGGGAAGCCTGGACGGATTTGCATGAACTGATGCTGAGTAACATGAGCAAAACCAGAAGAACATTGTACACCCTAACGGCAACATGGGGGTGATGATCAACCTTGATCGACTCGCTCATTCCATCAATGCAACAATGAGGCACAATTTGGGGCTGTCTGCAAAGGAGAGTACCATCTGTATCCAGAGAAAGAATTGTGGAGTTTGATCAATGACCAAGACTATTACCTTTAATTTTAAAAACAATGTTATCTTATTAAGTAATTTTTGCTATCCCTTATATTTTTTCTTCCTTAAGGATATGATTTCTCTCTCATCACATTCAACTTAGATCAATGTAAACCATGGAAACAATGTAAAGACTAACAGACTGCCTTCTGTGGGGGTTGGGGGGATGGGAAGGAAGATTAGGGGAAAAAATTGTAAAATTCAATAATTAATTAATTAATTAATTAAAAAAATAAAAACTCAGTTCGGGTGTCACATACCATATAAGATCTTTTGGCCCAGCCCCATTGTTAGGATTCTGTCCATTCTTTGTTTTTGTTTTGTTTTGTTTTGTTTTTTAGATTTTTGGCTAGGCAAATGGGGTTAAGTGGCTTGCCCAAGGCCACACAGCTAGGTAATTATTAAGTGTCTGAGACCAGATTTCAACCCAGGTACTCCTGACTAGAGAGTTAAACCACAGGGGCAGCTAGGTGGTGCAGTGGATAAAGCACCGGCCCTGGAGTCAGGAGTAACCCTACCACTGCCAATATTTCACCAAAATTAAATCCAAGTCCCATGAGGGACTCTTGGTTTTATTTTGTCTTTGTATTCTGTTGACTAACACACCTTGAGTGCTTAATAAGTGTCTTTTAGAATGAAACTAATTGAATTAGCTATGAGACCTTGGGCCTATGTTTAGAAATTCTTTGAATCTTCATTTTTTTTTCATTTAAACAGTAAGTGAACTAATCTTTTTAAAATATTATTTAAAAAAATGTTTTACAAAACTTTAATTAAAATTTCAATGAGACAGGCCTTCAGATATTTAAGTGACACCTGTGCAATTTGGGGAAAGAATAATCCCAACTTTGACCCAAGATCAGAGGTATAACTTTCAATATTCTTCTTGCTTTAGGAAAATTTGTGCAAAAAAATATAGATACAAAGCTTCCAGGATGGTTTTGAAGCTGTCAAGGTCTCCCTATTGTCCTACAAAATCCATCCAAACTCCCTTTAGGCAAACAGAATTATTGATAATGAAACAGTGAATCAATGCTTTTAATTGTCAGTGTATTAATTGTCAGTGTATTTAATTAAGATAGATAATAGCTAAAGAGATAGACAGATAGATAGATAAATATTCTTCCACAATACCTACAAACTGGAAATCCATTTTACTTATTTAGAAATTAATGATTTGGTTAAAAGGAATGCATTGGTTAATATCATTTTGTGTATAATTCCAAATTGTTTTCAAATTATTTTTATGATTCCATGAACAGTATGTTGACAGATCTGTTTTTTCCATAATCCTCCAACACATAATTTTCCTTTTATTTCCATCTTTGCCACTTTGATGGGTGAATATGATGTAGAATCTCACAATTACTTTAATTTTAATTTCACTAATTAGCAGATTTGGAGCATTTTTATATGGTTATGGTAGCTGTGACTTCCCTTGAGAACTGTCTGTTTATATTTTTAGCCCATTTTTTTTTAATTTGGGAATGACTTTTTCTGATAAATTTGAATTGGTTTTTTTTTCCTTTGTATTAGAAATGAGACCTTTGTCAGAGAAACTTATTATAATTATATTTTCAAATTAATTATTTCCCTTTTAATCTTAGCCTTATTATGCTTGTTTGTGCAAAAAAATGGTCCATTTTATATACTGTGATTCTCTCTAATCCTAGTTTGAACATAACTTTTTTATCTTTAAAGTAGACAGGCATTTTTCCATATTTCTCCATTTTATTTGTTATGTGACATTTTATAGCTAAGTTTCATACTCATTTGCAGCTCATCATACTAAAAGGTGTGAAATGTTGGTCTTAATAGGATTTCTTCTACTGTGCTATCCATTTTGCCCAGGCATTTCGTCAAATAGTGTAAACTTATCCCAATAATTGGGAACTTTGTATTTATCAAACACTAGAAAATTAAATATATTTCTTTCTTCAAGTTATGTAGCTGATGTTTCCACTGATCAATATCTCTTTTTTAAAAACTTGCTATTGTTAAATTATTTTATTAATTATTGTTTTGTTATAAAATTTGGAATCTATCACTATTAGGTCTCCTTTGGTCTATTTCTTTTCATTATTTCTTTTGAAATTGTTCAATATTTTTCTTCCACATGAATTTGCAATTTTTTTCATGTTCTATAAAGTTATCATTTGGTAGTTTGAATGATGTGGCATTAAATAAATAAGTTCATTTAGGTAGCATTGTAATTTTTATTTTATCAGGTTAGGGTTAGAAGCAAAGTTTACATTTATTATATTTATATATTTCTTATGTATATCTTGAAGGCAGATTTTCAAGTATTTTATATATCATGTAGTTATTTTAAATGGAATTTTTCTTTCTATCTATTCCTCCTAGATTTTATTAGTATTTTATAAATAAAGTTGGTGAAAGAACGAAGGTAACAAAGAAAGAAGGAAGGCAGGAAGGCAGGAAGGAAGAAAGGAAGGAAGGAAGGGAAGAAGGAAGGGAAGAAGGGAAGGAGGAAGAGAAAAAAGTGGGGTTTTCTATCCTTGATTCACAGTAATGTACTTGAACACAACTCTCCATCTTTTGGCTTCTTACCTTTGTACTTCATGTTCCCCATATGTAAAATTGCCTGCCTCCTCAGCTTTGTCTCTTTGTTTCTTTGACTCCCTACGAGATTCAGATCTAAGTACCTAACACATTATTTGCTCCTATTAAATGCTTAATAGATATTTGTTGACTGGCTGACTGGGAGACTCTCTTCATAATGATTTATTCTTAAATTCATAGAAGTAGAGATGTTTAGGTACCCCATTCTGAGACATTACACCTTAGAGTCAAGACTATGGTAATGCCAAGTCATTGGTCATGACCACAGTTCTCATCATGGCTCTGAATTGTTTGCATACCATGGCCTGTTTCATGACATCATTTCCATATGGAGGGTAAGGCAGAAAATCTTTAGCTAGTAGGATGTCATTGCTTTCTTCCTCATTTAGCTAGTGATTCTCTGACCCTAATATAATTGCTTTCACAAATATGATCATTTAAGCAGAGCATCTGCCTTATTTACCACTTGACAAACATATCCATTCACCAATTGTACAAATCAAAATTTGGGAAAGGGACCGATCACCCTTGAACAGCTGTTGTTGTCCAGTTTTATGAAATCTCCCTATCAATATTCACCAAATCTACCCTCCTGGTTTTTACTCGGACAGCTTGTCAAACCAACGAGACTCTCTAGGTCTCATTGTATCAGAAATACCAAATTCAAAAGCAATAAACAAAGACTTTTCCTGAAAGTCAACATGGCGGCATTGGGAAAAGAACTAGTCTAGGTTCATGTCCTGGTGGTGACAGTAAGTAACATCCTCCTCCTTCTTGGCCACTCTGCAGCCTTCATTATCAATGTTCATTTTCCCCTCTAAATTATTTCCTCATTAGGTTTTAGTGACACTGTTTTCTCTTGGCTTTCCTCCTCTCTGTCTGACCATCCCTTCTCATCAACTTTGATGGCTCTTCTTCCATATCACAGTCACTAACCTAGAGTGCCCCCCCCAAGTTTTGACCCTCTTATCTTCTCCCAAATTACTATTTTACTGGATGATTGCATCAACTCCCATGGGTACAATTATCATCACTATGAAGATGATTCCCTGATTTATATATCCAGCCCTAAACTCTCACTCTAACTCTCACATCTCCAATTGTGCATTGAACCTCTCATAAGTGTGGATCCTGTTAACATCACAAAACTAACAGGTCTACAAACACTATCTGTTCTCTCCCCCCCCCCCCACCAAAATCCCTAATCCAAGGAAAACCTCTCTCTTACCTTTTTTTTTGTTAATATTGATGGCACCATTATTCTCCCAGACACTTAGGCTTGCTAAGTCTTGTCATTTCTACCTCCTCAATATCTTCTATATACATCCCTTGCCTTCACCCTCAGAACAAAAACTCTAATATGGGTTCTCATCACTTCATTGAGGGCATGATGATAACATTCTAATTGGTCTACCTGCCTCAAGTCTCTTCCTAGTTCAACCCATCTTCCATTCCACGTCCAAGGTGATCTCTTAGATCATCATTCACCTTCCATTTTGGTCCTAATACAGCCTTACTCTTCTGATTTTCATTTCATTTCATCAATCCTGGGGCCACTTCCTTCATTTTCATTCTTCTTAGACTTTACTTCTTTCCACTTACTCTCTAATATAGAAACATCTTCCTTATGGTTCCTCAATCGTGGTACTCCTCTGCCTGAATCCATACCTTTATGTTTACTGGCTGCTAACCAGTTGGTTTGCTTCACTATTTAGCTCTAATTCCACCTTCTGCAAAGGACCCTGTAGGTGATAATGCCTTCTTATGCATTGACTGAAGAAATCTTGTATGTACACAGCTATTTGTATGTTTTCCGTCCAAAATAGGACAGAATCATAATGGGAGCTCTGTAAAGTCAGAGATTGGTTTGGCAGCCTTCATCACACTTATGCTTAGCACCATTCTTTTTTCTTTTTTTTAGTTTTTTGCAGGGCAAATGGGGTTAAGTGGCTTGCCTAAGGCCACCCAGCTAGGTAATTATTAAGTGTCTGAGACCGGATTTGAACCCGGGTACTCCTGACTCCAAGGCCGGTGCTTTATCCACTACGCCACCTAGCCGCCCACTTAACACCATTCTTAACATTTAATTCATCAGTGTGTGTTGACTGATTTCAATTACTGGACCTTGATTAGATGGATAATATCAGGACAATAAAAATCACAACCTATTTCTCTATTTGTTTAAATTAATCTATTTGATTAAAATCAAAATTTTAATTCACTTTGGAAACATTTTAAACCTTAGAATGTGGTTGTGATAAGAGTTCTTTAGGTTTCTGGAAGAGTCCATAGAATTATTAATCAATATCCAAAATATATGAATACTATCACTGGTATTATTATTATAATTATATATGGATATAAATTTAATTTGTGAAATCCTAATCTATTGTCCTCTCAAAAATGAGATTATTGATTAATACCATTTTTGAGTGTAATGTGTCTCTCCAAAGACAAAAGTTCAGTTTTGAAAACTACCTAAGATGTTGCAATTTTTTTTTTTGGTGAATTCAATCATTTTTCTATATTTGTTCCACATTGAAATATCACCCATGCACAAAAGAAAATTATAGCTTCACACTGGCTTTTTATTTCAGTAAATAGAAAATATAAAAGGTAACCTGGCTTTAAAAAGAGGTATTTCTCTAATCTTCAACTAAGACAACGGGGTGCTGTATCTGAAATATAATCACACGTTCCTTCTCCCACGAAGCCCTGAGGTGTGGGATAGAGTCCCAATTATGCCGTTTCTGTGGAAATCAGCTCTCTTGCCTTTCTGAAATATAATTATATAGTCACATGTGTTTGATTCTCAGGCATGTACATCACCTTTGTGTCCTCAGCACCCAGGGCCAGCTTCATTTTCCTTGGATTCAAGGTGTGATATTTTAATAGAATACAATCTAATACCTAAGAAAATAAGCATGGACCTGGGAGTAAGGGCTGGGGGGGAATAGAAAGGAGAGTAGAGTGCTTCCCTATATCATGAGAAAGGAACCAATAAGGAATGTAAACTCATGTCACCTCCTGAGAGAGATACAGGGAAGTTATAAGAAAAGAATAATGATATTAATCATTCTATCAATGAGGTCAAGTTTACTCAGGAGTCTTAGAGAAATGATATTCTTTAAAATAAAATATTATTGATTCCTATTTCTAAATTGTGATCTGAGACTTTCCCTATAATAAAGAAAGCACTTAAACCAAGTCAACCAGGTCAGCAGTCCTGTCAGAACAATGTATTATACATTGCTCTATAACTCAATATCTCCATCTCTCCAAGCCATGAACAAACAAACATTCCATCTTGGAAGATATTATATTTGGACCATTTGCTGCCTTTATCTGTATCATAAGCTTCTTTTTAGAAATAACATTGAATTTCACTGTAGAAAATTTGAATGTTAAGAAGTAATGTTTAGGTTGACTTCTGGAAGTCCCAAATGGCCTCTATCATTAGCCTTTACTGTCCACCAGTGAAGGATATATGCAGAGAAAAAAAGTAACCAAGGAGGATGACTTAAGCTCTTGTGGAAGTAACATTAGAGGAAAGTGGATTTGTAGTTTTGTTTTGTTTCGGTTTCCTGAATTTCGCACTAGTTCATTTCAAGAAGTATAAAGCAACAACTCCATAAATTGGATATTGGGGAGAAAGACTGAAACATCTAAAAGAGTGGACCATAATAATAACTTCAAGGTCCTGTGGAGCACCTCTTCCATGATCTGGATATAATTACCTTCAGCAAAGTTCTCACTTTTGAAGAGATTGCTAATTAAGCAGGTGTTCCCTTTTCTTCCTTCTTACTTCCTCATACCAAGTGTGTTGCATGCTATCAAATCCACCAGTCTTGTTGCATGCTAATACATCCACTATCCTTGTTAGGTGCTCTGATCAATGGTTTTTGAATAAAATGGAAAAATATGAAGACTTTAAGAAATATCTTGAATTGAATTCACCAAAGCTCAATTTATCCAGATTCCAGGCAAGAATTGAATGATCTCTTACCTGAATGAAAAAGACTCTTGACCAGGCAGACAAACAAGCAAACCAATAGACAGAAGGAATAGAGATGAGATTAAAAGAGACAGGTTAGAATGGAATTAAAGAAGTCAAAATGAGAGAGCTAGTTTCAAAATAACAAAGATGATTTATTATTAGCAACAGTACGGTTCTTTTGAACTGAGTTCCCACAAACCCAATCTAAACAATTGGTCTGAGTATTTAGATTTTTGTTTACATATCTTGACTACTACTAGAGCAAAGCAGATTCTAAGTATCATGGTTGAGGAGAAGGAGAATAGCAAGGAAAACCCTAAAGTAACTGAATCCTAATAAAAGAATAGAATTAAAATGTTGGGGCAATTAGGGAAAAATACTTTAGAAACAAAATACTATTCCTAAGACACTCCTTACAAATATATCTATAGGTGTTTCTATAGAGTGTAAGATCTGTTCAAGGAAGACTAGTACCTTGGTGTGAGGGCTTCTGAGACCTTATCAGGGCTGCTTTCCACCTTTGATATCCACCTGAGCCACCTGACTCTCACCAGTGACTCCAGGAAGTTGTAGCAGGTACATCAGCCACACCCCAGTAAACTGTTTCAGCAAACAGGCTAAATCAGGTTGAGGGTAACTGAGGGTAACTCATCAGTGAGTAGTGGGTGGGGGGAGCACCTACCCCAAGCATGGGAAACTGGGAAAGGAAATATAAGGGGAAAATTAACACTTTACAAGAGAAAATTATCATCTTACAACAAGAAAATGAAAATACAATTGGACAAGTGCAAAAGAAAATAATTCTTTCAAAAACACAATTGGGCAAATGGAAAAGTCATTCAAAAATAGAATTGACCAATAGGAAAGGGATTTGCATGAGACAACAAGAATCTGTTAAACAAACCTCCCCAAATACTGAAAAAATAGAAGAAAATGTAAAATATCTCATTAGCAAAGCAACTGACCTGGAGAATAGATCCAGAGAGACAATTTCAGAATCACTGGACTTCTTGAAAACATTGAGGAGGAAAAAATTTCCTGGACTCCATACTTCAGGATATAGTGAAAGAGAATTGCCCCAATATCCTGGAACCAGAGGGCAAACCAGTTATTGAAAGAACATATCAATCCCCTCTGGAAAGGGATCCTAAAATGAAAACAACAAGGTATATTGTGGTCAAATTCCAGAATTATCAAATAAAAGAAAATCCTACAAACAACCAGAAAGAAACAATTTAGATACCAAGAAGACACAGTACACAGGACCTAACTGCATTGAAATTAAGGGATCAAAGGACCTAGAATATGATAGTCCAAAGAGCAAGAGAGCTTGGAATGCAGATAAGAATCCACTATCTTGCAAAACTGAATCTTCTCTTCCAGGGAAAAAGGTGGACATTTAACAAAACAAGGAGACTTCCAACTCTTCCTGATGAAAAGATGAGAGATTAATAGAAAATTTGGATTTCAAATGGGAGACTCAAGAGATACATGAAAAAGTAAAGAAGGAAAAAAGGAAAAAAAACTGTTATCCAATAAGATGAACCTGGCTATATCCCCACCTGGGAGACAGGTTCTCATAACTCTTGAGTACTGTAACTATTAAAGAGAATATACTTAGCCAGAAATAATGGACAATCATGACTTATCCATGACTCTGATAGAATGATTTTAAAAGAATATCTCCTTAAAAGGGGGCAACAAAGACGCAGGAGGATGGAGGAGATTTAAGGGGGTAAATTAAATCATATGAAGAAGTGCAAAGGACCTATTGCAATAGAGGGAAAGAAGGGAGAAGAGAACCACCTGATCTTACACTCACCATATTTGGCTCAAAGAAAGATTAATACACACACACACACACACACACACACACACACACACACACACACTCAGTTAAGTTTAGAAACTTATCTTACCTTTCAAGTATTAAGAGGGAAAAGGGGGAGAGGGGAAGGGGAAAGAGAGAGGAAAAGAAGAACTGATAGAAGGGAAGGAAGAAGGAGCAAAAGGAAAAGGGAAACAAAGGGAAGGGGGGCTGGATATAAGGGGGAAAACACTCTAAAGGAAGTGATATTCAGAAGCAAGATACTGGGAAATAGGGATAAGTGGAGAAAAGGGGGAAAATACAAACAGAGGGAAAATAGCATTGAGGGCAATAAAGAGTTAGAAATTATAACCTTGAATGGGAATGGGATGAGCTCTTCCATAAAGCAAAAGCAAATAGCAGAGTGGATTAAAAACCAGCATCAAAATGCTGCTTACAAGAAACTCATCTGAAGCAGAGAGATACATATAGAGTAAAGGTACAAGGTTGGAACAGAATATATTAAGCTTCACCTGAAGTGGAAAAGGCAGGGGTAGCAATCCTTATCTCAGACGAAACAACTGCAAAATTAGATCTCCTTAAAAGAAATAAGGAAGAAAACGATATCCTCCCAAAAGTTACTGTAGATAATGAAGCAATTTCAATACTAAATATGTATATACCAAATGGCAAAGCATCCAAATTCTTAAAAGAGAAGCTGAATAAGTTACAGGAAGATATAGACAACAAAACTCTCCTGGTGGGAGAGTACAACATCCCTCTCTCAGAATTAGATAAATCTAACTATAAAATAAACAAGAAGGAAATTAAGGAGGTAAATAGAATGTTAGAAAACCTAGACATGAGAGATCTTTGGAGAAAATTGAACAGCGATAGAAAACATTATGGCTTTTTTTATCTGCAATATATGGCACCTATACAAAACTGACCATGTACTAGGACATTAAAAGCCTCATAAACAAATGCAAAAGGCAGAAATATTGAATATTTCCTTCTCAGACCACAATGCAATAAAAATCATGTGCAATAATGGGCCATGGAGAGATAGACCTAAAGCAAATTGGAAATTAAATAGCATCATGTTAAAGAATGAGTGAATCAAAAAACAAATTATAGATAGAATTAATGATTTTATCCCAGACAATAACAATAATGAGACACTATACCAAAACTTATGGAATATAGTCAAAGCAGGAATTAGGGGATATATTATATCGGTAAATGCTAACATGAATAAAATAGAGAAAGAGGAAATCAATGAATTAAGCATGAAACTAAAAAATTAGAGAAAGAACAAATTAAAACCCACAATTAAATATCAAATTAGAAATTCTAAAAATTAAGGGAGACATTAACAAAATTAAAAGCAAGAAAATTATTGAACTGATAATTAAAAACAAGAGTTGGTTTATGAAAAAAATAAAATAGATAAATATTTGGTTAAATTGATTTTAAAAAATTACTAGTATCAAAAATGAAAAAGGTGAAGTCACCACCAGTGAGGAGGAAATTAAAGTAATTCTCAACTATTTTGCCAACTGTATGCCAATAAATTTGACAATATAAGTGAAATGGAAGAATATTTACAAAAATAAAAGTTGCCCAGATTAAATGAAGAGGAAAGTAATTACCTAATAACCCTAAATAACAGAAAAAGAAATTCAACAAGCCATCATTGAACTCCCTAAGAAAAATCTATAGGGTCAAATGGATTCACAAGTGAATTCTATCAGCCATTTAAGGAACAATTGGTTTCAATTCTATATTAACTCTTTGAAAAAATAGGTGAAGATGGAACTCTGACTAATTCCTTCTATGACTCCAATATGGTGCTGATACCTAAACCAGGAAGAATCAAAACAGAGAAAGAAAATTAAAGATCAATTTCCCTAGTGAATAGGGACACAAAAATATTAAATAAAATCTGAATGGTTAGGGGCAGTTAGATGACACAGTGAAGACAGCACCAGCCCTGGAATCAGGAGGACTTGAGTTAAAATCTGCCCTCAGATATTTAATAATTGTCTAGCTGTGTGACCTTAGGGAAGTCACTTAAGCCCATTGCCTTAAATAAATAAAAAAAATCTTAGTGGCTACAAAATGAATGCAGCAAGTTATCATTAGGATAATACCAAGCAGAATTTATTCCAGGAATGCAGGATTGGTCCAATATTAGGAAAGCTGTCAGTATAATTGACTATATTAATAACAAACCTAACAGAAATTATATAATTATCTCAATAGATGCAGAAAAAGCCTTTGACAACACAGAACACCCATTCCTACTAAAAACCTAGAGAGAGTAGGAATAAATGGATTGTTCCTGAGAATAATAAGCAGTATCTATCTGAAACCATCAACAAGCATTATATGCAATGGGGATAAACTAGATGCATTCCCAATAAGATAGGGACAAAATAAGGATGCTCGTTATCACCACTACTATCCAATATTTTGTTATAAATGTTAGCTTCAGTAATAAGAGAAGAAAAAGAAATTGAAGGAATTAGAATTGGGAAGGAAGAGACAAAACTCTCACTCTTTGCAGATGACATAATGGTATACCTAGAGAATCCCAAGAATTCATTCAAAAAATTACTGGAAACGATTAGCAACTTTAGCAAAGTCACAGTATATAAATAAGCCTACATAAATCTTCAGCATTTCTATATATTACTAGCAAAACATAGCAGCAAGAGTTGGAAAGAAAAATCCCATTTAAAATAACTATATAAAATATCAAAACTATATGAAATAAATAAATAGAACAAAATACTTGAGAGTCTACCTGCCAAGACAGACTCAGAAACTCTATGGAAACAACTCCAAAACACTCCTCTCATAAATAAAGTCAGATTTAAATAAGTGGGCAAATATCAACTGCTCATGGATAGGCTGAACTAATATAATAAAAACGACAATTCTACCTCAATTAAAGTACTTATTTAGTGCCATACCAATCAAACTTCCAAAAAATTACTTTAATGAGCTAGAAAAAAATTTAACTAAATTCATTTGGAGAAACAAAAAGTTAAGAATATCAAGGGATTTAATGCAAAAAAGTGAAAAAAATGCAACTTAAACTTACCAGATCTAAAATTATATTGTAAAGCTTCAGTCATCAAAACTGTCTGGTACTGGCTAAGAAATAGAGTGGGGGATCAGTGAAATAGACTAGGTACAAAAGAGACAGAAGGAAATGATTATAGTAATCTACTGTTTGATAAACCCAAAGAGTCCAACTTCTGGGATAAGAACTCACTCTTCAAGAAAAATGTTTGGGAAAATTGGAAGATAGCATGACAGAAACTTGGATTAGACCAACATCTCACACCCTATACCAAAATAAGATCAAAATAGGTGAAGGATTTAGACATAAAAGACAATATCATAAGCAAATTAGGAGAACAAGGAATAGTTTACCTGTCAGAAATATATGGAAAGGGGAGCAGTTTATGACCAAACAAAGAGATAGAGAACATCATAAAAACCAAACCAGATGCTTTTGCATAAAAACCCACTCTATCAAAGTTCAAAAGAAATGTAGTAAATTGGGAAACAATTTTTACAACTAGTGTTTCTGACAAAGGACTCATTTCTAAAATATATAGAACTGAGTCAATTTAAAAAAAAAAGCCATTCCCCAAAAGATAATTGTCAAAGGATAAGCAAAGGCAATTTGCAGATGAGGAAATCAAAGCTATCTATAGTCATATGAAAAGTTTCTCTAAATCGTCACTGATTAGAGAAACACAAATTGAAGCATCCCTGAGGTACCATCTCACACCTCTCAGATTGGTAATATGACCAGAAAGAAAAATGAGCAATATTGGAAGGGATGTGGGAAATCTGGTGGAGCTGTGAATTGACCCAACCTTTCTGAAGAGCAATTTGGAATTATAATAAAAATGCGCATACCCTTTGATCCAGCAATACCACTACTGGGTCTATACCCTGAAGAGATCATGAAAAAGGGTAAAAACATCTCTTGTACAAAAATATTCACAGCAGTTCTGTTTGTTGTGACAAAAGATTTACAGATGTGGCAACTGAAGTCAAGAGAAGGAACATTCATCAACCTAGAGTACAAACTGAGACTTGAACTCGGCTTTTTTGAACCCCCTTACTTTCTCCTCTTAAATTTCCCTGTACTATCTTCCTTGTTTGATTCCAATAACAGAGGAAAAAAATGAAAATTCATCATGGGAAGTTCTCCTAATCTCATATGTGCCCTGGAACCCAGAATTCACACAGGGACACTGTTTAACATTGGTCAAGATTTGAAAATGAGCTAAGAATTTATGTCTTAGCTCTTGAGAGCCCTTCCAGTTTTTGCCTTGCATCCAGGAAACTTCCTCCTGGGTGACCTTGGTTGGTTCTTGCTTGTGATTTTCCTCTGCACACCTTTCAGATAAAAATATTGGACCAGCCCTTTACAACATCCCTTTCTCATATTTGTACCAATAATTTGAAAAGTTCTGAAGGATTATTACTCTGCATTGACCCCATGGCCCTGGGACAACACAGTTTCATTTTATTAATGACCAAAAAAATGGGATCTTCTTGAAATAAGGAAAAACTTCTTAATAATGAAGAAGCATTCCAAAATGATCCAGGCCATTTCCAAAGACAGTGGGGTCCTCCTCACTGAAAGTCTCGAAATCAAAAATGGATGATCAGGGCAGCTAGGTGGTGCCATGGATAGAGCATGACCCTAGTCAGGAGGACCTGAGTTCAAATACAGCCTCAGACATTTAAATTATTACTTAGCTGTGTGACCACGTACAAGTCACTTAACCCCATTACCTTGCAAAAATAAAAAATCAATGAATCAATGAATCAATGAATGAGTGAATGAGTGAATGAATGAATAAATAAAAGGATGGCCATTTGTGGAATGTGTTATAGAGAGGATCTGGCTGTGGACATGATCATTGTAGACCCTCATGGTCTTCAGGGACTGCTCACTTCAAAATTCCAACTCTGTGTACCCATGAACCCTCTGTTTCTACTGCATAATCATGATGGGAAAGTATCATACTAACTACACTAAGCCTAAAGACATCAATGATGGCTCTTCATTCTACACACATCAGCCAGAAGAGGCAGGAGGTCATACAAAAGCAGAAATGTCAGGGATTGTGGTCAGTAAGATAAGCACCCCAAATTTTACCCAGATGATTAATCTCCATAGAAAGATTGCCATTAATACTCGGTCACTGGGATTGTTTTCTGAAAGATTTGAGTTTCAATGCATCCTCAGACACTTAACTAGCTCTAGGACCCTAAGCTAATCACTTCATCTCTGTTTGCCTCAGTTTCTTCACTTATAAAATGGGAGTAATCAAACAACTCACCTTACAGGATTGTTGTAAGCATCAACTGAGATAAAATATTTAAATCATTTTGAAAACATTAGGATGCTATGTAAATTTTAGCTATTATTAATATGAACCCCAACAAAAGACTTTATCCAGGTATATGTTGAAACTGCCCTAGAGCAAATTCCAACTGAGAAGATAATTGACTTGGCCTAACACCAGGTATAGTACTTGGAATATTCTAGGGACTTAAATAATTGCTTGGCCATTTCTGTTCTCCTTTACTTTCCTCTGAAAACTTTTCCTCTTACTCTGTTTCCTTCCTTCCTTCCCTATGTGACCAAATCCACTGAATTTTTCCTTTTGAAGCAAGAATGTCTTTGGTGATATCTTAGATGGCGATGTTTGCTTTGGGCATCATCATGATGAAGATGCTGCCATCATCTGCCCTAACTCTCTTAATTGTCTGTTAACCAGTAGAAATTGGCATTCTTCAGAGATTGTGGTGATGCATGATCCTCAGTCCAGGAAGCCAGGATACCAGTCTCCAAGTCTTTCTCAGAAGATAGACTGTTTATGAGATATCATAGTGGTCAACTCATCAATTTGCCCCTTTTGCCCATTCTCGCCCTGTGTGATTTAGCCAGTCAATCAAATATTAATCCAGGACCTACCATGTGTCAGTCACTGTACTAAACAGACAAGACCTCTCTTTCTCAGAGGAAAGTCTGTCTTCTGTTGAAGAAAAAATGTTTATACTTAGCCTCTTCTTATATGGTCTCTGTAAAGTCTCCTTTTCTAAAAGCTAATTGCTAACAGTTAGGTAAATGGATCTAGGGCATTATTCATTGAGTCAATCAGTGTCATAGAAAAGATAATAATTAGCACTGACCAATGACATTGGGGAGAACACATGGGAATGGGGGATCAAGGAGATAACAGGAGAAAAGAACCACTTCTGACCCTTCATGTCAAGAAGTCTGAATGGAGATGGAGCCAGCCTTACTCTTGAGTCCTATCTTGTCAGTGGAAGTGGGAGCTGGAATAAGTGACTCAAAGACTAGATGATACATTACCAGCTGTTACATGCTACTACCCAATCATGGTCTTCAAATTTCTTACCAAATTTCTTATCATCTACAACTGTTTTGAAGGCAATTAGGGTTAATTAATTTGCCTAAGGTCACATAACAAATAAGTATCTGAGGTCATATTTGAACTCAGGTCCTCCTGACTCCAAGGGCTCTGTCCACTACACCACCAGCCTTACCTACAATTGTCAACCTCTGATCATCCTGGTGCTCTTTGACATATTGATGTCAAAAGATGACTTTTTGCAGCCCATGGCTCATCCTCCTTCCCTTCATCTTTTCATGAGGAATTTGTTATAAGATCTCTGATTTCCAAGATTACAATAATAATTCTATTTACTAGATAAACCCCAGAACAGATTGCTACTCAGTCTCAATTATATTCCTGTCTTAAGAGTTAGGCAAAGAAGCAACATGATTCTGACAAAACACAAGATTCCATCTTTAAAAGAAATACAAAATTAAAGTAGCCAATTAAATGATTAAACAGATTGGAGAATGCATCCTTCACACAGCTGGAGAACAGTGGGGGATTTTTGCTTCAGAACACCTGGTATTAGATGTGAAAATGTATAAAAGAGCTCATCAGCTACAGGCTGTCACTGACAAGTGACTTCAAACAGTATCCTGGCTATCTGGTTAAGAAAAGTCACACTGTGGGATGGGAACCATTCTTCTGATGAGCCACCAAAGCAGTCAAATCCTATCCCATATCTCACTTCTAAAACTGGATTGTGAGCATACAGGAGCACAAAGAAGTTTCTAGAAGCACCAATGGAGCTGTCTTTTTATTAAAACAGCAAAGCAGGCCTTAGGACATCACACCTCAAATTTCCAGATGGCTTCTCTGAAATTCCAACAGGTCAGGTCTTAAGAGCAGGTTTTTGAATTTGTTACCATTGCCTTGAAGTTATCACCAACCTTTCTTCCAATTTGGCACATGTGCTGTGGGGGGAAGCAAGTCACTGAGGAAAAGGTGATTCTTTTCTTAGAACCATTGATTCACAAGAATTTCTCTCCTTCAGAGTTCAGTTAGAGAGAGCAGATGATAATGAATGTGTCTGAGATCATCTCTGCCAAAAGAGACAGCCACATGTCATGGAAAGTAACTTGATCATGAGAGTACTCTGAGGATATTTTCATATGCACTCCTTACTGAAATAAGTAATGCTCTGAGTCTCAGTTTCTTCATATGTAAAATGGGATAATTATACTTGTACTGACATTTTCTTGGGATGAACAAATGGGATAATGGATGTTAAAGTGTTTTCTAACCTTTGAGTTGCAAGATACAAATCACAGTGACCTTAGTGAGAAGCTAGAAATCCCTCATCCAGAGGACCGCTATCTCAGAAACCAGGGCATAGGTAAAAATGGAGCCTCCAGTTTTAAACATTGATCCACCAGGAATCTCAAAACTAGGTAGAATGGCAGTGGCATTCACTCCTATTGATAGCTGAATAAGAGTTCCCCCTCCAACATAATAACTGGCAATTTTATATCACTTTAAGATCAGGAAAGCACTTAACAGGTGTTATCTTAGTTGATTTTTGCAACAACATTGTGAAGTAGATGCTATTATCTTCTCTTTACAAATGAGGAAACCGAGGCAGAGGTGAAATGACTTGCGCAGAATAACACAGTATCTGAGGCAGGATTCAAACTTGAAGCTTCTTGACCCCAAGCCTAGTACTCTTATCCATTGGCATCTAGCTGTTGCCATTCCCAATTAAGTGGTCATAAGACTTCTGCTTGAAGATCTCCAGGATAGAGGGGCCTGTTATTTCTTAGAACCCTTAGCTGGAGATTCAGATGCCAGCCACTAGTCACCACTGAGGTTCTAAGAAACAAGATGCGGTGATATTAACCCTGTACATAGAAGAAACAGCTGAGTTTTAAATGGTGCCTCAAGGTTTACCATATACTATCTCATTTGAGCCTCACAAAAAGCCCTATGAGGTGAGGAGAAGGATTTAAAAAGAACTCTGTGTGTGTGTGTGTGTGTGTGTGTGTGTGTGTGTGTGTGTGTGTGTGTTTCCTGGAGAAAAGAAGATCGGGGTGACATATGTCTTTAGGAACTTAATAGAAGGTGATATATTTATTTTGCCTAATTTAACTGGTCAAAAATATTGAAGGGAAAATAAGAGAAAGAAAGATTTTCTCTTGATATAAGGGATGTATCTCTGGCTCTGTCCCAAAGGAGCTACCTTACAAACTAGGAAGAATGGCAGTGGCATTCCTAGTTTACCTTCCTAGGCTACCTTAAAGTTATAAGCTTGCATTCACTAGCAGTCTTCAGAGTCAAGCTGTTCACTTGCTGGGTATGCTGCAAGGGGAGGATGACTCAGATTTGAATCTGATTAGACATAATCTAAAATAAAGTTTTCTTAAATGGACAATACAAAGAAATAGAAGAAAACAATGAGAATGACAAGAGATCTATTCAAGAAAATTGGAGATACCAAATGAATGTTTCATGCAAAAAAAAAATGGGCCCGATAAAAGACAGAACACAGAATAACAAAACAAGAAAGATCTCAACATCAATGATAACCATAATTCGGAAGTTACAGATCTCCTGGAAAATGAAGTCAGGTGGGCCTTAGGAAGCATTACTAATGTTAAGACTAGGGGAACTGATGGAATTCTGGCTGAGCCATTTAAAACTCTAAATGATATTACAGTTAAAATAATTTACATAATCTATCAGTTTGTTTGGAAATCCAAATAGTGGCCACTAGATTGGAAAAGATAAGTTTATGTCTGGATCCTAAAAAAGGCAATGCCAAGAAATGTTCTAAGCACCAGACAATTATCCTGATTTCCCAACCCAACAAGGCTTTGCTTAAGATTCTCCAAGCTGGACATCAGCAACATGTGAGCCAAGAATTACCTGAAGAGCAGGCTAGTTTGGGAAGAGGCAGAATAGCTAAGAACCAAATTGATAACACTTTATAGATTATGGAGAAAATAAGGGAGCCTCAGGAAAAAATCACCAACATCTGTTTCATTGACTAACTTAAAATCTTCATCAGTGTAGACCACATCAAAAGGTGGCAAGTCCTCAAAAAGACGGGAATACTTAGCTGTTTTGTGAGGATCCTATATATGAACCAAGACACTACAGTTAAAACCAAGCATGGAACAATTGAATGGTCTAAAATAGAAAAAAAAGAGGACAACAAGACTACATGTTTTCAATATTTAGCATACATGTCAAATATAGCTGATAAAATGCAGTAGATGATTCAAGAAACAGAATTTAAGTTGCTGGGAGAAATATCACCAGTCTCAAATGTAGATGATGCCACTCTCATGGCAGAAAATAAAGAGTAATTAAGAAGTCTCTTGATGATGGTGAAAAGGGGGAACAACCACATCAAAAGACCAAGATCTTAGCAGCAATTGATCCTATCACTTTCCAGCAAATAAAGGAAAAAGAAATGGAAGCAGTGTCCGATTTTCTATTTTTGGACTCAAAGATCACTGCAGATGGTGACTGCAGTCATGGAATGAAAAGCTGTATGCTCCTTGGAAACAAGAAAACTATTGGCAAATATGGGCAGCATGCTAAAAAACAGAGGCATCACTTTGCTAACAAAGGTTCACATGGTCAAAGCTTTAGTTTTTTTCTGTTAGCAATGAATGACTATGAGAAATGAACCCTAAGGAAAGCTCAGCACCACAGAATCCATGTATTCAAACAGTGGTGCTAGAGAAGATTTTGGAGTCCCTTGGACAGCAAGGGGATCAAATCGGTCAGTACTTAAAGAAATGAGTTCAGGCTACTCACTAGGTCAGATACTGAAGTTGAAGCTTAAATATTTTGACCGCAAAATGAAAACTTGGAACTCATTGGAAAAGACTCTGATGTTGGGGAAAATCAAAGGCAAAAGGAAAAGTGAATGGTAGAGGATGAGATGGAAAAATAATGTCATGGAAATAATGAAAATGAACTTGAGATAGACTTCAAGATACAGTTGAGGTTAGAAGGACCTGTTATGCTATGCTCCCTATGGTCCCAAACATGTGTTTGTGAGTTCCCTTCCATCTCTGAAATTCACTGGTTGCTATTCCAATCAATTTAGGAAGCTGAGGTCATATACTTTAGGGATAGTCAACTGATTGTTGGACTACCTGGTGGAATTGGCCTCAGAAATGAAATATGAACTCAGATTTTCTCAATAAAAGATCCATAATTATTTCCCCTCCACCATGCTACCTCCCCAAAGGCTCCTACATTTTAATACTTGCTCTTAAGAATTACACATATTCATTACCCAAAGGAATGAATCTCTAATGGTGTTATTTCAGGCTCTGGCAGGAGGGGAGATATATTTAGGTGTAGGAGGCATATCCCTTAAAGTATACCATGTGGGATGTCACCTATTCTGCCTACTAATAAGCCTAGATCTATAAGAAGACATAACATATGGGATGAACCTGTTTAGAATTTGCAATTTCCAACTCTCCATCAGAAAGATTCAAGCATGTTCAGATGATCTTCTCAACTTTTCTCTCCTCATTCTTCCTTGAGAGGCAAGAGATTAGCATGTCTGGGGAAGAAATTTGATAAGTTCTAGTATTTATTTCTAATGGATCAAAAGTGTTTGGTTCTCTGCCTAGGACAAGGAGCTATTTAACACAGAAGAACCAGGGAGAGAGAGAGAGAGAGAGAGAGAGAGAGAGAGAGAGAGAGAGAGAGAGAGAGAGAGAGAAAATGTGTTTATAACCATATTCTCAAAGTTTCATCTTTTTTCTTTTGCAGTTCTACCCTAATGTTTGTGACATAAATAGGCATATAAATTGAAATCATATAATTATTGTCATCAAATCAAAGTTATAGGTTGATTATACTTCCTTCATAGATGCACCAGGGTTAGGAGCATTGTTCTTTCCAAGAGAATGTTAATGGTCTCTGCATGACTCCATCTTTGTGAATAACCATCACTGATCCCCAGTGTTCTAGGATCCACAGAAATATCCTAGTCAGCTCAAATGCCCTGCTCAAAAATGCACTTTGACATCCCCTGAATGGACCATCCTCAGGGGCTCTCTGACTCATGGAGACAATCTCCTTTTTTGTAGGTTTTTGCAAGGCAACTGGGGTTAAGTGGCTTGCCCAAGGCCACACAGCTAGATAATTATTAAGTGTCTGAGACCAGATTTGAACCCAGGTACTCCTGACTCCAGGGCCGGTACTTTATCCACTACGCCACCTGGCCGCCCCAACAATCTCTTTCTGTAATTGGTCTTTTGGAAAGCAAGAAAGAAAAATGTCCCCCAAAAACTTGCACTCATGTATGCAGCCATGAACCCTTTATAGCCATACCTGATCACTTGGCACCATTCTGTGAAAGGTGATCCCTGCTGGCAAAAGGGAGTGATCGCTTCCAGTCAAGCTATGGATGTTTTTCACCAGAGATTAATCCAAGCATTGTCAACTGAAAAGACATAAATGAGATGTCCTTAATGCATTCTAAAAGGCCAGTGTGCCAATAGACAAATGACACCTTCTCATCCTTTTTCACCTTCCAAAGAACAAGCAGGCCAATAGAGAACTGCCTGAGGAAGATCTAGTGGATTATGGCTGTGACAAAGTCCCATCATAAGGATGCCGATCCTTTGGATTTTATCCAGTCTTTCTTTTGCATATATTTATATTCAGTACATCAAGGCCTTGAAAATGTGCTCAAGGGAAGGAGGAAATTAAGAAGCTGTGGCTAAAGACTTTTTCCTCTCCTCCACCCCCAGTCATGTCTAACAGAAATGGAGACTTGACTGGAAGATGAAAAGATCAGGTCCAGGTTCCCACTGGCTATCAAATGCCAGGAAGACATCACCTTGAACATCAGAGAAGTCAATCTATTTCAATATACATTTATTAAATCACTTCTCTGTGCCAGATTCTATGAGAATAGCTGAGATACAAAGAAAGGCAAAACCAGTCCTTGTCCTTAGGGATCTTACAGTGACAACCCTTAAACAATTGTGCATAAACAAGATAGAAGATGCTAACTCTAAGGCAGGGGTGGGGAACCTTCAGTGACTGGGCCATATTGCTCTGGCACTGCCAAGGCAACTTCAAATTCAAAAACTCTGAGAGCTTCTTAGGAGTGAATTAATTAAATATTTGACCAAATATAGTCAGTGACTGATGTTATAAATGTTCACATAGCCCTAAGCAGAAAAAGTTTCTGACCCCTGCATTCAAGGAGTCAATTATTTAACAAGATTTTATGGAGCACCTGCTATGTAGCGGCCACTGTTTAGGGACCAGGGATACATGTATTTTAAAAAATGAAACAAGGGTGGCATAATGGATAAAGCACCAAGCACCGGCCCTGGAGTCAGGAGTACCTGGGTTCAAATCTGGTCTCAGACACTTAATAATTACCTAGCTATGTGGCCTTGGGCAAGCCACTTAACCCCATTTGCCTTGCAAAAAAAAACCTAAAAAAAAGAGTTCATATTCAAGTAATTCTTATCAGATGGCCATTGTTGTTACCATTGCCCATTGTTGTTATTCTGGATAGTTCTCAGATTTCTCTTTTCATTTCTGCTCCTATAGATTGTTTACTCCAGACCCTTTTCTTCTTCCTTGTGTTCCATCTCAGTTCTGAGCCTCCATCCCTAGACTCTACTAAACAACATTATCCATTCTTTCAGGTGGTTTCTTTGCTCTGGAAGAAAAGTCTGACCCCTGCTTATTAGTCATTATTGTGTCTTGACTCAGGAATAATGCTGGCAGAGATAGGAAAGACAGTGAAATATTGAAATCCCTTTTACTGACAGCACACAAAGATTAAAATGCATTTCAAGAATTTTTCTTGAAAATTTCTACTTTCATGTTCTTTTAATTTCTTTTTTTGAGGTAACTAAGATTAAGTTGCCTACCCAGGTTCACACAGTTAGTAAATGCCTCATACTGGATTTGAATTCAGATCCTACTGAGTCCAGGATTGGTGCTCTAAACACTCTGCCACTTAGCCACTCCAAATTGATTAAATTTTCTTAAAAACAATGTTGCCATTGACATAACCTGATGACCAGTGCTACCTGCAATGTAAAAACATAAATGTTCTTTATTGGAAACCTGGGGTCCACAATGAAGTGAGCTAATGAATGTTTTATGCTATTGATACAAAAGGGGACTTGGTATTTAGGGGGTGGGAGGCAAAGGATTCCCCCACACCCAAACTGGGACTCAAGAAATAAAAAAAAAAAATGATATCAGAATAGCACTATGAGAATTAGTCCTGGGTGTGGACCAAAAGGGACCCTGGCATGAAGATTTGGGTCCAATGAAAATTGCTTTCAGTTTCAGTTTCTCCACAACAATAATAAACGAATAAATAAATAAACAATACCATTTTTAAAAGAAAATAGCATTTATAAAACATTTTTTGATTTATAAACCAATTATTGATTTTTTTTCTTATTTATTTCTCCTTTCTTTTGACATATAAACTAGAGATCCAGGAGGTAAGGACCAGGTGACCTGAAAGTAGATTTCTGAATTCAGGATCTTAATGAATGATTTTGGTCCCCACTTAAAGAGGATGGCTTAGAGATGGGAGAGCCTGGAGGCAGATGACCAACCTTTACAACTCTATGATAAATCTCATCACAGTGATGACAGTTTTCTATCAGCCATATTCCCCTCCTATAGTTGCAATGTTTTCCTCTCTTCTTTGCCTGGAAGTCTCAGGTTGGCACTCTTCAGATACAGTTAGATCAGTAGAACTCAGAGCTATCTCTCAATATAGAATCTTTGGAATATGTAGTATCAAGCCTACCTCTATCCCTGGTTCATTTCCATAACCCACAGTCACCCAGCTTTCTTACCACACTTAAACACCAACCTCCTAATGCCCTCCAACTGGTGGTCTTGTCTTAAGTCCCTTCCCTATCCAATTCATCCTCCCCTAGCTGCCAAAATTATTTTCCTGAAGTATAGACCTGATCATATCACTCCAACTCCTCAAACCTCTCTTTGCATGATAAAATAAAGTCTTTTGTTTAGCTTTCAAGGCTCTTTGTAACCTTGTCCCTTCTCACTTTTGCCACTGCCCTCTAAACAAACTGTGATGCAACTGTGCAGGTTGATTTGTTCTTTCTTGCCCAGGACACACCATCTGCTTTGCATTGGCTGCCCTTGTTACTTGGAGTAGTTTTCCATCCCTCTCAATCCTGCCTCTGGGAGTCCCTCTCTGGGTTCCTTAGATTGCATTCAATCATCATCACCTTCTGCAGAATGTCTTTCTTGGTGCCCCAACTATCAGTGACCTCTCATCTGTTACCCACCTTTTATCTACTCTTGTATGTAAAGAATAATTTTCATGTCATCTCTCCCACTAGAACTGAAGCTCCACTAGGTTAGGGACTATTTCTTCTCTTCATTTCCCCAGAGCTTAGCATGGGGTCTGGCATGCAAAGGATGCTTAATAAATTATTGCTGATTGATGCATCCACTGCAGAAATACTGCAACTCATTCACACTACAAGATTGCCCTGGATGCTTTCACATGGAAATGACCTTTCTCTAGAAGTCCTCCTACCCTCATTCCCACAAACACATGTAAAAATCCTCTCCTTTCAGCTACTTTCATAGGAGAAATCCAAGGGCCTTCTAGCTCTAGGAAAGACAAGGATAATTATACATAGGCATGATTCAAAGAGAAGTCTATAGGGGTTTCAAGGTCTGGGTGGGAGAAAAGGGTAGAAACTTAAGAGAGTCCAGAGAAGAATGTTCTGAACTTGAAATACCAGAGACCTGGTTTCCCAAACCTCCTTTAATACTTCTTAACTGTGTGACCACAGGCCAATCATTTAGCCTCTGAGCCTTGGTTTTATCATCCACCAAATAGGTGTAAAAACTGTAATAATCTGTTTCATCGGGAAGTTGGGAGCAAGGATACAGATAAAACACTTGGCAAAGGTTCAAGTGCCCTACAGAAATATCAGTAATTATTATCCTTTCCAGTGAATGAAGTTTTCTCAATTAAATTGTCCTCAACAATCCAATTTTTCCATGTGCTTTCCTCTCCGTATTCTTCAGAGGCTAGAGTGACTTCTCTGGGGATTTCCTATTGTGTTTCTCAATTTGCTTGTTCTTACCAACACACATGTTTTATTCCAAATACACATCATGTTTTATGGGGTGCCTACTCATAATTTGAGGACACAAAACATAGTAATTATGAAAGCTCTTTTCTTTCAGTGATGATGGAAGAAAATAGAAACAGGTTGGCTGTGAACACTCAGTAGGCCAGCTCCCAACTGGGAATTGCACCATCTTCTTTAGCTGCTGTCATTTAACACCATAAACATCAAGTTGGAAGCAAAGAATAGCAATAAGAAAGAATCCTGGAAGGCAGAAGAAAATAGCTTAATTATACAGCCACGTCCTAGTCACACACTAGCCCAACAATGACATTTAAAAGAAGAATGACAAAAGAATAAAGAAATGTGACCTTACGGAGGCAAATGGGCATGAACCTACACCAAGATTCCTTTCCAATGACCAACTTTCTTTCTCAATTTGTAAAATGTTCTACATGCTGTTGGGACAGACTGCTGAGATGCACACATTTTCTATCAAAACATCCCATTTGGTTCTCATTTTTCAAGACCTTCACAAGGAAAAGAGTCATAAAGACACTGAGGAAGTCTATGACTTTTTAAGGGGCAAACAGTGAGGACCCCTTCCTTTATAGATATCTCTTTGTTTCTGATCATTTTCTTGAGCCCTTTACAATGTGGAAAGCTTTTTCCTACAAGTCCCATCCAATGTATTTTGCCAATGTGGCGCCTATGTGTCTCCAGAGGCAGTAGAAGATATGAAAGTGGCAGCAAGATGAACAACACTGAGCTGCTCTCACCTGTTTGGACTCTTCCCTTGAGGCCAGCAAACTCTATCGATGTGATTACAAATTTCCAGATTCTTAAGAAAACACCACCCTGTCTTCAACTCTCAGTGCCTATTTTTTTCAGTCGTAGTTCCTTATTATTCTATATCGCCATTTTAGATACTTCTCCAAAATGGATTATTCTTTGTCCTCACCATGACCTTCAATGCCTCAGACTCATACTATTTCCTCAGAGCAATGTCTCTGTTCTGTCTTTACTTTCCTCAGGTCACCAATCATAACCCTTTGGGAAATCAGTTCAATGAGGCATACTCTACTCTTGAATCCTTTGCATCATTGATCTGTTACTACTCATGCCTCGCCAAATCCCAGGCCTGAGAATTCCACCATTAACCTTCTCCTGTCCAGATTGAATGGTGATGAATAAAGCTGGAGATTGTCATGTTGACTAGGCCCATTCCAAATTCTTATTGTCTAATCTCAACTGGACACGCATTGCAACAAAAGAATAATCTTACTGCTGAATAATTAATTTCCACTTCCAAGAGTAAATGTTCACTTCTCAACCTCACAGATCTATCCCTTTGCTGAGTTTGTTGCATACTTTATTCTTTAAGTTACAACTATCCCAGGTGAGTGAGTTCCTCTCTCTTCTAAATATCAGAGCCCATTGTTTCCTATAGTCTCTGATCAAGCAAATTATCCTCCTCTCTTCCTTTTTTTAGGTTTTTGCAAGGCAATGGGGTTAAGTGGCTTGCCCAAGGCCACACAGCTAAGTAATTATTAAGTGTCTGAGACAGGATTTGAACTCAGGTCCTCCTGACTCCAGGGCTGGTGCTCTATCCACTGTGCCACCTAGCCACCCCATCCTCCTCTCTTCCAATGCTTAAAACAAATATTTGACACATAGTAAGCACTTAATAAATGCTAGTTAACTGACTGACTGACTTCCCATCAAGGTCGACTTCTACATATGATCTCCCAATTCCATCCTCTCCAAGCATTCCTTGTCCCTTCATTATTTTCTGCTTCTCCAAACAAATGTACCAGTTCTTTCACTGACAATGCTAATCATCTTTTCCTCCTCCAACCATGCCCAAGTTACTTTCTCCTCTGCTGCTGGGGACCTAGTTGCATCTGTCCATGGTTACTAATAACTAGTAGTATCCTGAATACCCTTTTCTTCTATGGAATAGAACCTAAAACCTGATGCAATGTATCAGTTGAGATCTTAAACCACCACATGGATGAACTATACCTACTGTAAAAGAGACTAATGCACTTTAAATGACAATCCATCTAGTTCCCTAAGAAAACCAGGACCTTCCTACAGACTAGGAAATGGAGATGATTTTTATTCTAATCTGCTTCCCCATGACTGCACTCCTTTGCCATGACTTCACTCAAAGGAAGACCTAGACAAAAAGATCACATCACGAAGTATTCAAAATGCCAACTTCTGTGTCCAGGAGCATTTCTTCTCAGATATCCATAACACTGGAAACTAGCAAAAACTAGTAGAAATATTTCAGATCTTGTAATTACTTGCCTCTACTTCCTTCCTTTTTTTTTCAAGGCAATGGGGTTAAGTGGCTTGCCCAAGGTCACACAGCTAAGCAATTATTAAGTGCCTGAGGCTGGATTTGAGTCCTCCTGACTCCACAGTTGGTACTCTATCCACTATACTAGCTAGCTGCCCCTTCTACTGCCTTCCTCAAAAAAAAAGCAAAAGCAAAAACCTTTTACCACAAATGAAGAAATCATGGTCAGACCCACTGATTTAAATCTCTTCTTACTTTGTCAACAATCACTGGAAGGGAAATACTTATTGGTAAGAAGGTAAATTCAAAGACAGGTTCCTGGAAAAGACAACAGAGGGGGTTCTTGGGAGTTAGGAACTTAGAAGCCAAGAATTGTCCCTATTAGGATACACTGGTGCTCATCCTCATCATCATTCCTGCCATGTATACATGTGCATCATGTCCTTGGATGTCCCTAGAGGTCCTGAAAGCTGAGTGATGTGAATGTTATTTTCTCCTTCACAAAATACCTTGTAGTCATTGTGTATATATTCTTTGTAAGTCTCCAATCAACTTATAGTGAAGGACGTAAATGGTTGGTCTCTAATGTCCTTTATTATAGGAAAGACCTATATCTTTCCATTTTGAATATAATGAGGGCAAAGGATATTTGATTTTTAATCTTTCCATGCCCAGTGCTTGATACAGTGACAATCACATAATAATTTAGACTAGACCCAGGAGTTTATTGTTGTAGGGAGCTGGCCATGAAGAAACTTTTTTCCATCAATGCAAGTCATCACCTTCTCTTCTTTGTAAGACTCTTTAGGTCTTAGAATTTGGCTGGGGCATAGATCAGTACAGTGACTCCCAGACACAACTGAGAACAGGATTTGGACTCAGTTCTACAGGGATGCTACTTCCCTATTTACTATATCATGGTGCCACCTCCCTATCACATAGTAGGTGCTTAATAAATAATTGTAATTTATTCCCCATTTTACTGATTAGGAAACTGAGACCAAGAGAAAACAAGTAGCTTGTGTAAGGTAACATTGTAGGGACCTGAACTCAAGACTTCTGAGTGAAAGTCCTAGGCTATTTCTATTGCCCTGCACTGTTGTTGTCTTTGTTAGTTCTTATGATTTTTCATGAATACTTTAATACATCAAACTTTCCTTTAAATATTGTGTCAAGGATTTTAGATGCATAATTCCAGAAATGTCCTTGTGCTGAAGCCCCATTTGCTGAAATAAATTTTAACCAGAACACGCTCTATCTGTGCACATTCTTCTTTTTCTCTCTTTTTATATCACTAACTTTGAAAGTCACAGTGCATATTATACAAGAAATTTAACTTTGCATGTGCTACCTGGTGGCTCCTCTGACCTCATAAGTCATTCTAAGAATAGAAGAATGGGAAAATGACACATCTTGGATTGTGAGCTTTCTTGTAGAGTTTTTCAGGCTAGACAAGGCACAACCAACACATGGTGGGTCAGTTTGTAGAAGGTTTTCTAAATCTCATCTCTTGTTTGGGCAGCTTGACAATCCTCTGGGGTATTTGGGGCAGGTAGCAAAGGTTTTAGTTTTAGGGACCTCATTTTTTTAATTATTTATTTATTTAAGGCAATGGGGGTTAAGTGATTTTCCCAAGGTCAAACAGCAAGGCCATTATTAAGTGTCTGAGGCTGGATTTGAACTCAGGTCCTCCTGCCCCCAGGAACTCATTTTTAAAAAAAGAAAATAAGAGACCAAAATGCCACATAGCTTGTCAATGATCACCCCTAAGACATCATTCACCTTGTCCATGGTCGTACAATCACTCATTGTCAAAGGTAGCATTTAACTTCCAGCCTAGCACTTTGTCCCAAGTAAAGCATTATCAATCAAGGCAAAAACCAAGGAGGGTCAGTCACAGGCTATATGCAAACAAAGAAGAATGAGTCAGTGAGAAAGGTGAGAACCTGGGAACCAAAGGAACTGAGTTTGAATTCTTTCTCAATTACTATTGCTATAGATATTAGAAAGCTTCTCACCAGCTCTAAGTGGATTTCCTCCTATTCATGAAGGAATAGATTAGATGGCTTCTGAGCTTCCTTCTAGTCTAGATCTATGAGCCCGTGATATTAAAATATAGAAACTCAGGGTCTAGAGAGACTTCAGTCAGGAGAATTAAGCAGAATGGGAGCTAGAAAAAGGCAATAGGAAAAGAACTCGATGTTGAGGCAGGGGAGGCAGCTTCTAGTGTTTTACTTCTCTGATCATCATCTTGAAATATGAAGGGATTGTCCAAAAAAAAAAACCCAAGGTCCCACCAGGTCTTTCTTCTATGATCTTATGTGTATCTCTTAGCTGATATAGAGGAAATGAGGTTCCTGATGCTGATTGATGATGATGATGATAATAATTACAAAAAAAGAGTAATAATGACAACAAGAGAAAAATAAGTGTAGAGGGGTGGCTAGGTGGCATAGTGGATAAAGCACCGGCCTTGGAGTCAGGAGTACCTGGGTTCAAATCCGGTCTCAGACACTTGATAATTACCTAGCCCTGTGGCCTTGGGCAAGCCACTTAACCGCATTTGCCTTGCAAAAAAACAAAAAAAGAAAAAAAACAAAAGAAGTGTCTCCCCCATTCAGTAATATAGGGATAAACCTCTGCTTCATATTTAAGATAGAAAAGATATACTTTATGAGCCTGGGGTAGTGTCTTCACCTTCCACCCTAGGGGTACAGTCTCCATCTTTACCACCTCTCACCAAAAATAAAACAAGAGACAAGCCTGTAGAAATCTAAATTAGCATCCCCCCTTCCAGAGAGACTTGTCAGAAGTCTCCCATTCATACTCATCATAAACCTGACAAAAGCTGGTCTTCATAGACACTGAAAAACCTGGCTTAAATGTAAATAATCCCTGCTATCTGAAGATTATTGTAGCAGTGAGAACCTGACCTCTCTGCCCACAAGGGCCCAAAGAGGTGATGAAACTATAAGAACATATGGAAACAAGAATATGGTTGGCCCCTGTATGAGGTTATATGGAGAGTGGCACCTCCTACCCCAAGATAGGAGGATTTCAGAGAACCATCTCACAACTACCCTGGAAGAAAACAATATAACAGGCAGGTTTGGCATTTTAGTCATGGGAATGTATACCTCTGAGAGTCTGTGATTTGCTAAAGGTCCTACATAAAGTTGATGGTAGAGTACCCCTTGCCAGGACACCCAGTTGTCTCACTTATGTTCTCACTTTGGTGGAAATGAAGTCATGTCACTGTCATCACTAGAGGTCTGCCTTCATTAAGCACAAAATACATGAACCTCAATCACTCCTCAACTTTCAACCTTAATGAAATGTCTCTGTATTGCTGTAGTGCGTTGCTAGGATCACTGGTTTGCAGAGTGTGGCCTTGAAAGGATCCCCTTCTTCTTAGACTCAATTGAAGAGATTGGCCCAGAGATTATCTCTCATCTCTCTCAGATGCTGGCTGTTTCCATTGTTGCATTTGCATCTGATCCTCCTTTTCAGATATAGTATATGTTCTTTGTGATGATTTTGTTTTGTTTTTCTCAGACACCATCGATAACAAAATTTCCACACAGTGGATGTTAAGAAATACCCACGTAAGAGTCATTACTAGACAGAATTATGACTTTAGCCAAGATGATCTAGGGTCCCATTGGAAATAAAATCTTCCCTCCTTCTTTCACTTTCCCCTGATATTCTCCTATCACTTACCTAGAGACAGTATGGCAACATCCCATTCTTGCTCATAGATGGTTGCCAATTAATCCCTGAAGAAATGATTTTTTTTTTTACTGCTGACCACTATCAACTCATAGCTCATGATGGCTGATGGTACCATCTTTGTGGAGGGTATATGCCTTTTAAAATGGGACTTGTGGGGATCCAGACCCTTGCCAGCCAAAGAGGATGAAAGGATGAGAGTATAAGGACAGATGGTCAGACTGATTTTACAGAATAGATAGCTATGTCTGGCAGCCTGGCAAATGATACCCCAGAGGTAACAGTGTGTGCTCAGCCTGGTCCAAAGATAGGCCTTCCCTTTTGCCTTAACTGAATGAAGGAAACCACAACAGTCAAGCACTGGGTGTCCCATCAACAGAATTGGGAGATGTGGAACAACCCCCCCCCCCGCCAGGTGCTTTAGGATGCAGAGCTTGAAGAGATCAAGGATTTCATCTCACTGTATAGAGGAGGAAGCTGGAGGCTGTGGGGGAGGCCCCTCATCCTCCCAGTCAAAATCTGGCAGAGCAAGGTTGAAACTTAGAGCTTTTTACTTAATAAAAAAAAAAACACTTTTATCTACTTTTTATTTTTCAGCCAGAGATTAGTATAAGTCAGTCAACAATTACCAAGCACCTGCCTCCAAGAAGCAAACTTTGTTCCTGTCAGCAATAGTTCTAGTGGATTTGCCACATCAGGCCCTGTTAGATACTGTTATGTGTGGGAATCTTCATCACTTGGTGCCCTTGAGCACCAGAACATTGTTTTACTAAATGTCACGGGAGTGGGAGTGGATTAGGGACTGGGGAGGATATTTAAGCACTTGTATTTTGGTGAATAAATGAAGACCTTGGTGTACAAAGGAAGAACTTGTCTTCCTCGTCTCCCACCCCTTCAACACTTGCCTGGGGAAGATTGAGGGAGTCCAGAAAGGGACTCAACAATTCCCCAACCAGTTGATCCCCTGAAATCTCAGCACCCTGGATGGACTGTACTCAAGCCCTCCCCCCAACCTGTTCCTCCCACTGATTGGAGGGCTGGGGAGGGGTGGTTGGATGGGGTGGGAGGGAAAAGCACTCACTTTCCACCAAAGCTTTCCTTTGAGAGGTCTGAGAGGTGATCTCTCCTGATAATGCTCCATTTAACATCAGCAACCTGCCCCTCCCTGGCCCTCCCTTTTTCTAGCTTCCATTTATGCTTTGTCCTTTCTCATTAGATTATAAACTCCTTGAAGGCAGGGATTCTTTTCTTTCCTGATCTGTATCCCAGGACTTAGCCCAGGGCCAGGGATAGAATAGGTGCTTCTTATTAACTTTTATTGGATTATATGGGCCAAGGATCCTGTCTGGCTCCTATCCAGTTTCTGTTCCCATTCAAGTCAATAATACACTTCATCCTTCCACATTAGGGAATCCAGAAAATTCACAAAACATTTTCTTGGCCCTGCTTTCCAACTAAAGAAGAAAGTTGTATTATGGGATATTTCTAGTCCCTTTTTGTAAAATTTGGGTTAAGTATTTGGTCATAGGCTGTATGTCTTCTATTGGCCTTGGTGTATTGAGGTGCCAGCAAATCTCCCAAAAAATCTCCATTTAATTTTTTATGTTAACTAGAGATGAATTAAAACTGATAGAGGAAAGTAATGAAAGAGAAGAGAAAACTGTGGTGGGTAGTAGTAGCAGTAGCAGTAGTGGTAGTAGTAGTAGTAGTAATGGCAATGGTAGTAGTTGCAGAAGTAGCAGGAGTAGTAGGAAGAGGAGCAGCAGCAGCAGCAGTAATAGTAGTAGTAGTAATCAGTAGTAGTTGTAGTAGTAGTAGCAGTAATAGCAGGAGTAACAGGAGTAGGAGTAGAAGTAGTAGTAGTAGTAGTAGTAGTTGTAGTGGTAATTTAATAGTAGTAGTAGTAGTAAAAATAATAATAATAATAATAATAATATTCATTTTAAGGTTTGAGAAGTATTTTATGTATCTTATCTTAATTGATCCTGACTAAAACTATGAGAGGTAGGTGAGAATTAGCCACATTTTATAAATGAGGAAACTGAGGCAGGCAGAGGTTAAGTAACTCATCAAAGGTTCACAGATAGGAAGTATTTAAAGCTAATTTGAACTCAGATCTTAGTGTCTCAGAAGTCTAAAGCTCCTATGCAATGCACCGTCCAGTTGCAGTTAAGCATACCAGTAACAATTATATAGTTATAGTAAGTATGCAGAGCTATTTATATACAAAATCTGGAGTAGCCAAACAACCAGCTTTTAATTGGTACTTGCGATTCACCTGGCCCCGTGTTGCCCTGTAAAAGTGGTGCTCTTTTACTTAGGAGGAGACTGAGGCTCTGACTGGGGTGACAAAGCTGGGCATAGAAGAGACAGTATGTGAAAACAAGTTTTGGGTTTTGTTTTGTTTTTTACTGCAAAGATAGAGTATGAAGCCACCCTTCTGTTAACCTCCCGACAATATCGCTAATAATGTTTTCTCATATAGATTAGGTAAACTTTGATATCCTCTTCTCTCTAAGTTTTTGAGACATCCCTCTCTCCTGGTTCTCCTCCTTCTCTGACTGATCCTTTCCCCTTTGCTGGATCCCTCTACAGATCTTCTAACAGTATCTCTTCTAACAGCAGGTCTCTCTCCAGAGTCTGTCTTGAACCCTCTTTTCTTTTCCTTCTAGACTACTTGCCTTGCTGATCTCTTCAGTTCCTAGGACTATCCTAGGCCCTTCACTCTCTCCCCTCCCCTTATGAAAGCTATTGATTTCACCTTTATATCTCTTGAATATGTCCCCTTATCTTCTCTGAAACTGCCACCACCCTGGTGAAGACCCTAATCACTTCCTACCATGATTATTACAATAACTGTTGGTGGGTCTGCCTGCCTCATGTCTTTCCACTCCAATCACTTGAGCAATTTTCCTAAAACACAAGTTTCATTGTGTCATCTCCTTTTTCAATAAACTCCAATGGCTCCCTATTGCATCCAGGATCAATATTCTTCTTGGCATTCAAATCCTTCTTTCCTCCTTTCCAGTCTTTTTACATCTTATTCCCTAACACACCCCCTTCAATCCTGTGACATCAGTCTCAAGGCTGTTCCACATCTGAGACCCTCTATTTCTCAGCTCCAAGAATTTGTTCTAGTTGTTCCTCATTCCAGAATGTTCTTTCTCCTCCGTACCCACTCCCTGACTTTAAGTTCCAACTAAAAATCTTGCTTTTTACAAGAACCCCCCAATCCCTCTTAATTTTAGTGCTTTCCCTCTTTTAATTATTCCCTATTTGTCCAGTAGATAGCTTGCTTTGTATATATTTGTTTGCATGCTGTCTCCCTCATTAGACTGTAAGTTCCTAGAGGGCAGGTATTGTCTTTTACCTTTTTTATCCCTGGGATTAGCAGAGTGGCTAGCTTATAGTAATGTTTGCCCTTCACTTTGGAAGAAGAGCACATCAGGGATGGGGGTGCCATGACAATCACTTGACTTGGATTTGAGTGTGTGTGAGGATGGGGGCGGGGGGGAGAACTGTGCTAAGTTGCCAGGTTCACTTTCTTCTCTAGAGCCATCTGGATCCAGCAGCCAGATATGAATCATAGTGACTGGAGATGGCCCTGGATGCAAGACAATCAGGGTTAAGTGACTTGCCCAAAATCACACAGTTAGTATATATCAATTGTTTGAGGCTGGATTCGAACTCTTGTCCTTCTCACTCGAAGGCCAGAACTCTAATCACTGCACCACCTAGCTGCCCTGGCTAGCTCATAGTAGATGCTTGCTAATAATGAATATTATCAAATTGAAATACTGTGTGGTGTGATTTATGGATACCATTGACAAATTGGATGATATGTCAGTCCATCAATTTACTGAGCATCTGCTCTGTGCCTACACTATGCTAGGAAGAAAAAAACCAAGGCAATGACAGGGTTTTGAGATCTTGCCATGAAAATGAATCCAAGTATTTTTTAAATGACACTGTCACTATCTGCCAAAAACTATGTCAAGCAGCAGAGATATAAACCCAAAGAGCAGTCAAAATCCCTCTTCAATTAGAAGAGCAGAGGAGTAGAACATTAGAAAAGATACCTGATGAACTCTGCCAGAGAAAGTGCAAGGTTATTTTGATGATGTGTTTGGAGCAGAAAGTAGAAAACTTGGGCAGGACAGCATGGCAGCAAGAGAGTTTGCAAAGATGGGCAATGCACAAAGTTCTTTGACCCACTCATTATTTAGAAATAAATTATTTAAATTTTGAGAGTTGGAAAGGACTCTTTCAAACCATACATGATTGGAATCTTCATTGATGTTTGTCCTTCATTTTCAAAGAGGTCCAATGTTATCATGGGTTATGACTTGCACGTGAACTGATTTATGTGAGGCAGAATTGCACAAGGTCATCAGCCTCATTTTCTCTTCCTGGGTCATTTAAGCCCTGTGGCAAAATGAAAGTCAAGATGCCTGGTGATGGCCAGGATGCAGTGGATAACCTTGGCATTTTGATGTCTGACCAAGCTCTAAGCAATTTACAATGTATCCTTTATCTGAATTCATGGTTTTTGGAAGAATTTTTTGTTATCCGCCCATTCTTCCAGGGGAAGTCTTAACATAAATATCCCCCCAATTCACCAACACTTCTGACTTCTGTCAATCACCCTCAGCCCATCTGCTGAGCCAGTTTGCACAGGTTATGGTCATTGTTCATGCTACAGCTTCGTGGAGCCACAAGTTTGGGTAGGGTAAATCAGGTACCACAGATTGGATAAGCAGCCTTGAATAAGAGTCCAGCAATCCCTCCTAGGGACAAGTTTTATGAGCACCCCGTTCACCCAAATCTCCACCATAATTGATCCAGAAGTGATCACTCAGAGTTTGCTTGAAGCTCTTCATGGACGAGGAGCTCACCACCTCTCATTGCAGTCCATTGTCCTTTCAGACAACTAGAATTTTAAGGAAACTTCTTGATTTAAAGTCTCAATTAGTCATTCACTCATTGCTCCTGGTTTTTTCCCTCTGGGGTCAAATCTAACCATCCAATCTCTTCTCCACAGGTAAGTCTTTAATACACCTCAAATCAATCATCAGACTTACTCACTTCTCCAAACTTTCTTATTACAAATCTAAATTCCTTCAAACAATCTTCACATTAAACAAGTTCCAACTTATTCTTCCATCAAGTGTGAGTACTTTGTTCATATTTTCATTTTAAATTATAATTTTGCTGTTGTCTAGAAATCATGGGCTTGACATACTTGCTTTTCTTCATTTAATTGTGACTTCTCTATGCCCTAACAATGTTTATGAAGATTTACATGTGGTACTTAAAAGGAGACATAGTCCTTAATATGCATGTTCAAAAATTGCCAAAGAAATATATATTGATTTTTCTAGTATTCTATTTTTTCTAATATTCAGGTACCTAAATTACCTCTTTTCTGTTACATGTATCTGAGTTTAAAAGAAGCATGTTGAAATCAGCAATAATTATCAACTTAATATCTAAGCAATTTTTAGATTCAATTAATGTTTTCTGTGGATAGGTATAATCACAACTACTTGTTCCCAATAAATTTAAGACAGATTTTTTTAATCATTCATAGTACTTTTAAGCATTACATTGTTTACTTTATTTCCTGTCAACCATATCTTGTTTCATTGCTGTCTTGTCTGATTTCAATATTTTACTATTGAGTTTTTGATATTGCTATAGTTTTGATCTATCATTAAATTCCATCCCAATTCCTCATTTTAACTCTTTAAATCTTTTATGGTCTATTTTTCTCATTTTTGAATAGACAACAATTTTTTTTCTTTTGCTTTCTAATTCATTTGCCATTCTCCTTTGTTTTATGGGCAAATTTATCCCATCCACATTAATGCTAACTACACCCTGCCTTTTTCAATTCTACTTCTGGTTTTTCCTAATTCACTAGAGTTTCCCTTTTCATCAATCCCCAAAAGAAGAAAAGTTTGCACAACAGAACATGAAATAGTTTGTGATTCAGTTTTGATCACTGTAGACCTTGGAAACAATGTAAAGACTATGAGACTGCCTTCTGGGAGGGGGACAAGATTGGGGGGAAAATTATAAAATTCATAAAATAATAAAATTTTAAAAAAAGAAATACATGGGGAAAAAGAAATAGTTTATGAAAGAACTTGTTTGTCAACTTCAGTAAGGTCATTGAAGGGTGTGCGGTCTGAGACCCAACCCTAAAATTCAAATAGATAGAAAGACAACTAAATTGAAATAGCTAGTGTGGCTATACCATTCAAGACTCCACTCTGGAAAAAGAGAAAGACACAGAGTCAGAGACAGAGACAGAGAGACAGACAGACAGAACAGAGAGAGTGACTGATGACAGAGAGACAGAGACAGAGTCAGAGAGACTGAGACAGAAAGATACACAGAGACAGACAGAAAGAGAAACAGAAAGTCAGAGACAGAGAGAGACACACACACAGAGAGAGAGAGAGAGAGAGAGAGAGAGAGAGAGAGAGAGAGAGAGAGGAGAGAGAGAGATCTTCAGGATGGAGTCTTAGATAGTATAGATTTTGATAACATTAATGAAAGTGAAAGACAATTGGGTGTTCCACAGATTATTTCATGTGGTAATGTTAAAAATTGTCTTTTTCCAGAGGCCTCCCAAAATGGAAAGGGTCTGTGGAAGAGAAAGAATAGACAATCCTACTCTGAAGATGACACTATCTTTGTCTGTGACTAACTCAAAGACAATTTAACAGTCACTTGACAAAGCCATGCATAATCTCTCAACATCCTTGACCTACTTGAAAAGATGGGGCGTGAAAGAGAAATGAAAGATAAGGTAGAGAAAGCATAAAATTAAAGAACAGACTTCAGTCCTGGAGTCTAGTTAAGGATAAAAGGATAAGGAAGACACTGAAAGCTTGGTCTAAAATCTCCCTCCTCTTCTCCAGTATTTAAATTCAGAAGCCCTAACCTCAGGCATCAGCACAATATATGCACATTTCCAGATGGAAAATAGTTCACTAATGGCTGAAACCCAGATATTATGTCTGTGCTATGGGAGGGTGGCCAAAAACTCCCTGGGCTATTGGAGGAGGCATGAGGCTCACCATTATGGCTTTGAAATTTTATCCACAATTTCTAATGGAAACAATTTCCCTAGCCTCTCCCTGGTTATAACCACAGAAGATACAGAATGGTCCATTGAGTATTAAATGGGGCCCAGATTAAATAGGTCACATGGTAATTGTCACAGTTGACTGGATTCACAGCTAGCTTCTTACCCCAACAGATGGCCAGCCAATGCAACTAGCCCCCACATATCTTTTATTATGAGGGGGCATATAAACAATCACCACCAAATGACTTGGGTTCAAAAAAGGGTATCTGGCCTGGTGTACATACTATAACAGTTATAAAACATCTAATCTAGGTTCTGCCATCCCCGGAGGAAGAAATTATTGACTATTATCAAAAGGAATGGTTCCTGAAGTTGTAAGGTTATTTTCATAAGCAGAAACTGCCTACAAAGGTTTTTCTTAAGCATCTTAAGTTTCGGGTCATATTGGAAACTAAGTCATCCATCCTCCTCGTATTAAACATGGAAAAAGTAAGATTAGAAGAAGGGAACAAACTTGTTTAAGATCAGGGTCAGGATTTGAACTCAGCCCTCCTGACACCACATTTCTTGCTCTTTATTCTGCATCAACTATATACACCCTGAGTGGGCATCCTGTTAAAATATCTTAGTCTCAGTATGTCCAAAATCAAATTCAATGTCTTCCTTGCTTATCTCCAATTTATCCTTTGTCCAATTTAAAGAGAGCTGTTTGCCTTGACTCTGCCATCACGCTGTGAACTCCTGAAGATTGGGCACCGGTTTTTGTCTTTTTTTTTTTTTGTATCTCAGTGCACAATGCCTGGGACATTGTGAGACCTAGTCTTTTCCCTAGCAAAATGACCAAGCTCATACGCAAGGATTTTTTTTGTCAAATAGATGTATTTCCACTGCAGAGTTATGATCTTTTCTGAAATTAGGGTGCTTCTGGCTTCCTCATAGAAAGGACAGTCGGGTAAGAGCGAGTGAGAAGGGGCAATTCTGTTGGGTGTCAATGGATTCTTGGTCTCACACTTTGCAGTGCCCTCCTTTTCAGGAAAGGATCTTCTCGCACTATAAATGCTTGGAAGCAAGGCTTGGTTGGGGAATGGGGAGCTGAAAAGATGTTGAGAATCAGACAAAATATTAGACTTCTGAAGAAAGCATAATTTCACAAGATTAAGAGACAAATACTTTAAGGAAATGTTTCTGGTTCCTGTCTCTTCTAACAGAAAAAAACAAATAATAAAATAATCTTAAAATAAATGTTAAAAATTAAAGAAAATAGTGAGGTAAAGGAAATGGGAAAAATCCTGTCCCTTTTTAGGTACTTGGTTCACAGTCTAAATTACTTTTGTAGGTGCTCAAATGATCCAGAGGATGATAGGGATGATGACCCAGGACCATGTCACCCATGAAGCATAGTTACCCAAAGGTAATCATAATCATGGCATTTATGCCCTCCCTAAAGCTCATGCTTTGTTTATACTTTTGAAGCCCATTGTGCAATCTGAATTTTAATACAATTAACTATAACACCAGGAAGAGGATGCACATTATATTGGTGGCAATCATGCCCTAAGGTTTGCATTTGAGCCAAATAAGCTGCCTTCTCCCAGCAGGTTGTTTCAGAAAATCATCTTCCTCTACCTGCCAGGAGTCACTCGGTTTGTTCTGAAACATTGCCAGGGCTTCATGCCAGCAGGACTGGTGGGCTGCTAGACTCTGGAAGAGCTTTGAAA
This sequence comes from Macrotis lagotis, assembly GCF_037893015.1. Lineage (NCBI taxonomy): Eukaryota > Metazoa > Chordata > Mammalia > Peramelemorphia > Peramelidae > Macrotis > Macrotis lagotis. Next base: position 4,432,820 of record NC_133661.1, read on the forward strand.
GCAGGATCTGGGCAGGGGAGAAATGAGGCAAGGAAGGAGCTTTGCTGTTCTCACTTAGGGGGCAGAGGAAAGGGAAATTGTGCACAGAAGTCATTTCATTGTGTCCTGTCAGAAGATGGGCTCAGGAAGGAAGAGAATGAACCTGCCAAGTCATACTCTCATTGGTGGCCTAGGTTCCCAGAGAATGACTACTTCTAACTATTCACTCTTAAGTTTATAGGAAATCACCCTAAGAGACTAGGTTTCTAGTTCTGTCATTCAAAAACGCCACCTTTAGCAATCAGCCAGTAGCCTCAATCAACACCCAGCAAGGACATTCACTAAAGAAAAGAGTAAAAATCTTTACTACAAATATTCCCCCGCTTCCAAACCTGGAGCACATTCTTCCACAGGGTCAAGCATGGGCTCTAGTTCATAAAACTGTGGTAGAGAAACCCCAGGGTAGATAGGTTTTCATATAGCAAACCATAACTCATAGCTCCAGTCACTTTCTGGAGTGAATTCCTATCCATCTTCTCTGAAGCAAGGGGTCAATGTTGCTCAGAGTTACTTCTCACTTCACTGGATTGACTTTCCACATCTGAAATTACTTTGGAAGTGGCATTAGCTCTTACTGGTCCACATATTTTGGTTTTTATCCCAAATGGAAACACTGTCTTCAGTTATTCAATGATATGGTTTGAATTGTGCAATGGGAACTATGAACAATTAGAAAGAAGTTTTCACTCCCTAATCTTCTCCAGTCTCCAAGAATGATTCCCTTGTAAGGGATTTGGTTCTAACTCTGGAGCCCCCCATTTCTAGACTGGTTCACCATTTGATTATTTTTACTATTGAAATGCTTTCAACTCTTTCCAGCCCCAGGAGGTAGGGATGACTTATGTGGTTAGTCAATAAACTGCTCCACTATTGACCCAAACAAGAAATCCATACATCATATGAAGACAACAGTGTAGCCATCTTGTTTTCATATTAGAACTTCATGCTCATATATATATTGCATCAATTGAACTACAAAAGGGGAGGTGTGGAAACCTCTCCCTTACACTCCTGTTACATAAATGCAAGGCCCTTCACCATTCCAATTACTGTTTTGTTTAAGTTCTCTAGTTTATCAGATTATGTGTTCCTCCTAACATGCAATCAAGAGTTAAACATGAGACTCTGGATGTGGTTTGACCAGGGAGGAAGGCATCTTCCCACGTGGTTATTGGGAATAACCTAGTTGAGCTTCAGTGTCCTTTGGGGAAAAAAGATGGTATTGGACTTGAGAACTTTGGAGGTCCCTTATATCTCTCTAAATCAATATATCTATTATAGAAATTATTTAATTACATGGGTAAAGTTAGCATTTGAAGAATATTCTTGTGTTTATGTTGATATTGCAATGAGAATCAAAAAATATCCAAAACTTAACATAAATTACGAGAAGAAATTAAGAAATTCTATTCCTTACCAGAGACCCTTTCTTTATTAAGCAGTGGGAGGAAGTACCTTGCTCACAATCTTTATTAATAAAGATGTGACTTTATGCCACTTAGTAGGAATTAAGCCCCCCCCCCAATTCCTCTTTGAAATAATCTCTCCTAAGTCTCTGTATTCAAGCCTTAGAGGATCTCCCGGCACCATTCCAGTGGGTCAGCATGGCACCTTCTCTTAAGACAACATTCCATATTGCTTCTCTGTGTTGTTCAGGGCTTCAGTATATTTCCTATTCTCATTGTCTTCTACTATCTGGGCCACACATTAGGGCATCCCTGGCAGGAGGCAGCCAAATGCACTACGAAATGAAAAAGAAAAGAATTTTATGACACAGTGGAATTACTCTCATAAACAAATTGTGATGATTTAATTTGTTTATTGAGAGCTACATGGTCTGCTTTTTCAGCAGGCTCCCTCATCCCTTGGGATCTGTTGTGTAGCTGAAACCACCAATGAGCTGTCGCCTCCAGCAATCAAACAGAATAGAGTGAAGCCATTGGCAGGCATAGCTGTATGAATGATGCCTTTCATTTACTAGAATGCCATCAATAACACATACAAGGGACTATGTAGCACCACGGGGGGGGGCATTTCTTTCCTCAACACAAATTTGGGGCCACCCCCCTGTGAATGCTTTAAGAAGACTTGCTCTGTAACAGGATCTTTCCCCATGGAACAGGGTACTGGTCCTGGGAGACAGCAAGTCATTAAGACGGAACCATTCTCTTTCCCATTCCAGTACAATTAATGAAATCATAATCCAAGAAGTTATTTCCTAATTGAGTTATCAGAAAATGCCTCTTATACTCTGGCTTTGGTTTCCTAATTAATTTTGTGATGTAACCACATATTTTTAAATGTACTGAGTTTCGGCAGATTTAAGACTTGGTACGTTAAGCAAGAAATGAACCTGCCTATTGCCCTCCTTGGCATGCAGAGGCTAATTGCTACCTGTCATGACCATGCAACATAGAATTTCCTTGAATTTGAATAAGGGGATCAGATAATCATTTGGGGTTTCTGAAGACAACCATCTTCTCAATGATCTTGGTGATCTAGATGGACCAATAGCTGGTCCACCTTCTTTGGATAAGACCTGTCACCATCTCTCTGAAACTGAAAGTGTCCTTGATAGAGAAAAGTCCCCAGCTCAGAGTTCTTAGAAATTGTTGGTGTCAAACAATACTGCAAGGACAAACTAGTTAATGGTGATTATCCTTTTTGTCAGGGAATTTTTGAATTTAGGAAGGCAATGTTTATTCATTTATAGCCATACTAACCCATAATCTTGCTACTAAATTGAAAGAAACGTGTTTCATATCAAGCACAGGCAAGGGTTTAAGAGTAAAATCTAAAGATTACCATTCCCTTGCATCACTTAGAGGCAAAAGGATCATAGGACTGATTAAAGAATCCTAGAACTGGAAGGACCCTTAGAAGTCATCAAGTCCAGACCCCTCTTTTTATAAATGAGTGACCTTGTGCCCAGAAACTAAAGTAACCAAGTTCTCACTGGTATCTGACACAAAAGTCAAATTCAGAGAAACAGACTCCGGATCCTACTTCTTCCCCACTAAGCCATGTTGCGTCTCACCAGACCATACTTTGGAGTGTCCAAAACACAGAATTTACACCGGAAAGGGGCTTCACCTACCATCTCCTTTGCTTCACACTTGATAAAGAAAATGGACTCTTATGAACCTGACAAGTGGTTGTCCAGACTCTTCAAGAAGACATGCAGAGACATCTCTCCCAGCTTGGCACTGCATGTATATGGTGCTGCCCTCTATTTCATGGAGCCCTCCTTTGAGCTGATCTTCAGTTATTAGAAGGAGCATCTAATAATCTCTAACCATTGTTCATGAGGCTGCTCAGACTCAACTTTGCAGCTTATGGACATGAAAAAGAAGAAGCAAAATGACCTTCAGGGGTGGGGGGTGGGGGTGGAAGAACAGCTAAACTGGGACCCCATTGGTATTGCCTCTGATCTCTGAGCTAAAGACTTTCACATGTATTTCATGTTTAAACACAGATAAGTGTCTGAGAATTTATCTCCTCATCGTCTTATGTGAACACACATTTTATCCTGCATTTCGCAGGCCCCCACCCACCTCTGAGTCCTGTCTGATCTTCCTAGGTTGACTATGGCATTTCAGAATGTCTAAGCTAATGTCCTTTAATAGTTTGTTAACATTTCTTGATCTCTATAGTTCCCATTAAAAGCTGGTCTAGCAGCTCCAATTGAGGACTATAGGTTTCAGGATGTCCGCCTCTGCCTACCCCCCCCCCACAGGGTCTGTTCTATTGGATAGATCTAATGGAAAAGGCTCTGTCTTTGCAGCCCTCTTCTAATGTGCATCTCAAAGCCTGGCTTTCAAGTTGTGAATTAAATGGAGGGCCACCCTGAGAAGACAGGAAAACTGCTCTAGTACCTAGACAGGAGATGAATTCTTAGGAGACAGCAATCCTGGAGAAATGGGATCTTGTTAGTTTTGACACAGGAACGTATTTTATGGATGGGTTGGATAATCATCAGTGTATAACCTGATTGGTTAGCCACCAAAAGTTTCATGATTCTGTGTTCATTCTGTATAAATTGTCCCCCAGATTTTCTATTTTTGTTGGTTTTCACAAGGATGCCAGCCACCCATGGGTTTTGGTAAGATCCTAGAGTATTAAACTTCATTTATTAACTAACTTTGTCATTTCATTCTTAGGCTAAGAAAATTATGGTTAACAAGAGTAATTATCTAAGTCATGGTTCTAACTCCACTGATATCATTCACCTGCAACTTAAGAGGCATTGTACTAGAGATTGGGAATATGAGAATAAAAATGAAATACCCTCTGACCTCAAGGAGCTTCCATTCCACCAGGGAGGGGAGGAAGGGGAGGAGAAGAAAGGTCTGCCAAAGGCAGGAATAAACTTGGACGAAAAAACACAAGAGAACTTAAGAGGATAGAAACAGTTAGAAGCTAGCAGGACCAGGAAAGGTCTATAGAACCTGAGAAGAGCCTAGAAGAAAGTGAAGGATTCCACTAGGAAGGAAGTTTTCATTCTCACAGTTTAAAAAAAAAAGGCTGCATGAAGGACAAATGAAATGGAATTCCAAATAAAGGAAGGAGTTGGTACGTTACTTTGTCTGGAACAAAGAAAATATGAAAGGGATTAGAATAATGGTTGGTCTTATGTGTTCTTTGGGAAAAATTGAGCCTTAACTTTCCAGAGGCTAGATTATTGATGAATACAGTGACTAGATAAATTACCAGATTCCTATAATTATCTTAGCTGTGTAAGAGATGATGAGGGCCTGACTGAGACTTATGGTCACATGAGTGGAGAATAGGGGGAGCACAGATGAGGAGCTGCAGGAGGGAAATAAACAGGAGATTAAAAATGATTGGATTTCGGGCAGCTAGGTAGCACAGTGGATAGAGAACCAGTTGTGGAGTCAGGAGGATCTGAGTTCAAATGTGACCTCAGACACTTAATAATTACCTAGCTGTGTGACCTTGAGTAAGTCACTTTACCCCATTGTCTTGCAAAAGAAAAGGAAATCCTTTATTGATCAGGAAGCCAAAAGGGAATAGCATCCCCGCCCCCCATAAAAGAAAGAAAATGATCAGATTTAGGAGGAAAGGGAGAGAGGAAAAGTCAAAAAGTTGCACATTTGGATGAAGGGGATAATGGTGATGGCCTTAAAGGAAATAGGGAAATGTGAAGGGAGGTTTATGCCTAAAAAGGAAATCTAGAATGGTTTTACATACATGTACATATTTGTGTCAATTGTCGCTAACTTGGGGAGATGGAAGGAAAAAAGAACAAAAATTCCATAATAACGTCATGGTACATTTAAAAGGAATAACAAGGATTCCACACAAGAGATTTGGAATTTCATTCACAATCTGTTTTAGTATTCTACTATGTTATGGAAATGTTTATTTTATTTCTTAAGTTCAGAATAGAATAAATACCTTTAAATAAAGAGAAAATCTATAAATTCCATTAAGGATGTGTTAGGGTTGAAATGTTGAAGGAATATCAAGATGATCAGCAGATGACAATATACAATTGAATCTCAGGAAAGGAGTTAGGGCTGGACAAGTGGGTTTAGATATGAATAGTCTAGAAAAATATTTAGCCTTGGATGATCAAGAGAGAGAAAATTAATAACTGAAGCAAATGAGGCTCTGTTAATAATTCTCCTAATCAGGAAAATTGAAGTTTTTTTCTTTCTTCCTAATGTATTATTTATTTATTAACCTTCAATTTTTTTGAGTTCCAAATTGTCTTTTCCTCCTGCCACTCTTCTACTCACTGAAAAATCAAGCTATGTTTCAATTACAGAAATAAAATCATGCAAAACATATTTTCATTTTAGCAATAATACAAGGAAGCAAGAAAAATAACATGGAAAAAATTAAACTTCAATTTGTACTCAGAATTTATCACTTCTGTCTCTGTAGGTGCATAGCATTTTTCATCAAGAATCCTTTAAAATTGTCTAAGATAATTATATTAATCAGAGCAGCTAGGTCATTTATGTCATCACAGAAAAATTGCTAATACTATGTACAATGATATCCTGGGTTTGCACACTTCACTTTCTATCAGTTCATAGAGCTCTTTCCATATTTTTCAGAAACCATGCCTTCTATCATTTCTTAGTGCACAATATTAATCCGTCACAATCATATGCCACAATCTGTTGAGCCATTCCCAAACTGATGAGCATGTCCTCAATTTTCATTTCTTTGTCTCTACAAAAAAAGAACTAGCATAAATATTTTTACACATATAGATCCTTTTCCTTTTTCTCTGATCTCTTTTGGGTACAGAATTAGGAGTAGTATTGTTGGATCAAAGGGTATACACACTTTTATATTCCTTTTGGCACCATTCTCAATTGTTCTCCTAAATGGCTGAACCAGTTTATTAACTTAGCTATTTTCTCTCATACTTATAGGATTTGTCATTTCTGACAAATTTCTGACCTCAGAGTCATTTTAGTTTGTATTTCTCTACTGGTTTTTTTCCCTGTAAACAGGAAACTGTAAACAGCTTTGATTTCTTATGAAACAGTCTCTTCATATCCTTTCATTATTTATTAAGTGGCGAATGGCTCTTATTTTTATGTTTAACTCAGTTTTCCTGAGAGATGAGATTTTATCAAAGAAACTTGCTGTGGGGCAGCTAGGTGGTACAGTAGATACAGCACCGAACCTGGAGTCAGGAGGACCTGAGTTCAAATCCAGCCTCAGACACTTAATAATTACCTAGCTGTGTAGCCTTGGGCAAGCCACTTAACCCCATTGCCTTGAAAAAAAAACCTAAAGAAACTTGCTGCAAAAAAATTTGATATTATATCCTTGTCTATGGTATATTTTAGATTAATATACTGATTATCTCTTTTAAATTTCATTTTTTTAAATTTATTTATAGGGTTAAGTGACTTGCCCAAGGTCATACAGCTAGGCGATGGTTAAGTGTCTGAGGCCAGATTTGAACTCAGGTCCTCTTGATTCCAGGGCTGGTGTTCTTTCCACTGCATCACCTAGCTGCTCCCTGATTATCTCTTTTAAATAAATTTGTCCTTGTTTTTGCTTTGTCTGAGATATAATTGCTAATCCTATCTTTTATTTTTTTACTTCAGTTAAAGCATAAAAGATTCTGCTCTAGTTCCTTATTTTATTCCTTTGTGGCTCTCTGTTTCAAGGGTGTCTCTTCTAAACAACATATTGCTCCATTCTACTTGCTAGTTCATTTGGCTATCCACTCGCATGCATATGACTTGGCTCATCTCATCCATAAACATTCACAATTATAATTACTAAGTACATCTTTCCTTCCATCCTATCCTCTTTTGTTTATTCTGTTCTCTGTCTTTTTATTCTACACTTCCTCAAAAATCTTTTGGCTCTTTGACCACTGCCTCCCCTAATTAATTCTCTTTTAGGTCATCCTCTCTCTCTTATTTTCTTCCCATATAAGATATATTTCTGTATGCAACTATGTGTCCATGTAAATATACTCATGTGTATGTGTACATTTACATGTCTGTATATTTTTAACCAATTATGAGAGTGAGGTTCAAGCATTATCTTCCCTCTTTTTTCCCCTCCACCATAAAGCTCTTTTTGCACACCTTTTTTAACATGAGAAATTTTCCCCCCAACTACCTCTAACTCCCCTCTTCTCCCAGTGAATCTCTTTTTCTCATTTCTTTATTTTTTGAGATCCTTTCCACCTACTTGACTCGCACTCATGCCTCTATCGATTTAGACTTCTAACTGCCCCAATAATGATAAAATTTTTAGAAGTTGCATGTTTCAACTTCCCCTATAGGAAGGTAAACAATGTAGCTTTATTAAGTTCCTCATGATTTCTCTTTCATGTTTGCCTTTTTATGTTTCTCTAGAGAAAAGGTTGAATGTCAAATTTTCTATTCACCTCTGCTTTTGATCAAGAATGGTTGAAAGTTCTCTATTTCATTAAAAATCCATTTTTCCCCTAAAGGATTATACTGTTTTGCTGGCAGCTAATTTTTAGTTATACTGGCTCCTTTGCCTTCAAGAATCTCTTGTGAAAGTTGTTAAATTTTGTGTGATCCTGATTGTGACCTCAGAATATTTGAATTGTTTCTTTTTGGATGCTTATAATATTGTTTGACTTTAATATTTCTGGGAGTTTTCATTTTCAGATCTCTTTTAGGAAGTGATCAGTGATTCTTTTAATTTTTTGTTTTACTCCCTTAGTCTAAGCTATCTAGGCAGTTTTCCTTTGTAATTTCTTGGACCATAGGGGCATCTAGGTAGTGCAGTGGGTAGAAGTGGATAGGAAGGCCTGACTTCAAATATGGCCTTAGACACCTACTCAGTAAAAACCAAAAATAAAAATAATTTCTTGAAAAATGATGTCAAGCTTCTCTTTTGGAACATGGTTTTCAGATAGTTCAATAGCTGTTCAATTATCTTACCACTTCAATATCTTTTCTAAGTCAGTTAGTTTGGGGGCAGTTAGGTAACCTTGTAATCAGGAGGACCTGAGTTCAAATCCAGCCTCAGACATTCAATAATTACCTAGCTATGTGACCTTAGACAAGTCACTTAACCCTGTTATCTTGCAAAAACAAAAATAAAATCCAAGTCAATTGGTTTTCTAATAAGATACTTCACATTTTATTCTGTTTCATTCTTTTGACTTTGATGGTTTCTTGCTGTCTCAAAAAGTTAACTTTCACTTGTCCAAATTTAATTTTTAAGAAATTGTTTTCCACAGTGAATTTTTGTATCTCTTTTTCCTTTTGACAAATTCTTCTTTTAAAGGAATCTTTTCCTTCAACATGTTTGTGACTCTTTTACCAAGTTTAATTATCTTTTCATAATTATCTTGCTTCACTCTCATTTCTTTTCCTATTTTTTCTCAACTACTACTACTAGTTCTTTTTATTTTTTTTCCCAAGAATTCTTGTTTAGTTTGGGTTCAATCAGCCTTTTTTTCTTTAAGGATTTCGTAGTAGCTCCTTTCATATTGTTTCCATCTTCTGAATTTATGTCTTGGTCTTTCCTGCCACCATAGCAGCTTTTTAAAGTTAAGTTGTTTTTTGTTGTTTATTCACTTTCCCAGTGAACTGTGTTAGAGCTCTGCTCACCTATGAGTGGGGAGGAAGTATCCTGAACTTCAGGATATTTCCCCACTATTTTTTTCAGAGTTAATTTTGGGAGTCTGCACATTTTTAAGATATGATAACATGGGGGAAAGTGTGGACACTGCTCTCCTAGTCTATACTTTGGCTTTTACTCAGGAATTTTCTCACCTTTCCTCTGAGGTCAACTTTGGGAAATATTGTTTGTTTCTTTTTTTTTTCCATTTACATGGTTATAGTCATTATGCATATCTTAAAGGAAGTCATGGCAAACCAAGAGGTAGAGGGCGATCATTCTATGAATGGAAAATGGTCTATGCAAAGGCACAGAGAACAGAGATGAGTGGAATGTACTGTGCAAGAAACAACAAGGTCAATATAGCTGGGTCAGATGGGGAATTGCTCTGGATCTGGTTTTTCTATTTCCCTATATATCAGGAATATTAGACCCTTCACAGATAAATAATTTTCTACAATCATAGCTTCCTTTCTTATATCAGTCAATTTGGTATTATTCATTACTTTTCAATTTCATATTATCAAAATAATCATTACTTTGTCTTTTGTTATCATCTCTAGCCCTTGTTTAGTTAACAACTATCTCCTTAGTCCATTTGTAAAAGTGACTTGATCTAGTTCCCAGACAGATAAGCAGATAGACAGGGGAGAGAGAGAGAGACAGACAGACAGACAGACAGACAGACAGACAGACAGAGACAGACAGAGACAGACAGAGACAGAGACAGAGAGAGAGAGAGAAAGAGAGAGAGAGAGAGAGAGAGAGAGCTATATAATGTAACTAATATTTAGGTCTCATATCCATTTTTTTTAAGTTTATAGTATTATAACATGTAAAATATTGGTGTAAACCCCAATTTCTTTTTTTCCTACCAGCAATTTCTACACAGATTGATGAAACCAGATTGGGCCCGGTTGTTCCTGACTCCGCTCGGCTAGTGTGTTCTAGTGGTCCACTTTGCTACTTTTCACCAAATTCCAAATAACGCTGACGGTCGCTTCTCCGCTGTATAAGCCGGGGCTGCAAATGCTATTCTCCTTTCATTTGCATAGTTATTTTCTTTCCATTATTTCCCTTAATATTCTCAACCTTTTGTTACTCCAAATGAATATTGTTATTCTTGGTCTAATTTTATAAAGAATTCCCTTGGGTATTTTACTAACATGACAGCAAATCGTTAAACTCATGTAGCTAACATTTGTTTTTATTCTGTTGACATAGTACTTCCATGAAAAATGAATATTCTTCAATTATTTAATCTGTTCTTTGCTTCTTTAAAGAGTGTTTTTATATTTGTTTCATTTGTCTTGAGTGTGTCTTAACAGACAGATTTACGCTTACTTTCTAATTATTTCAAATGGTCCTTCCCTTCTCTTATTTCTTCCTGAATTTTGTTATTGAGCTGTAGAAATGCTATTAAATTTGCGTGTATTTCTTTTCTATCATCTGTAAGCTTATTTTCCCTTCTATTACTTTTTATTCTTTCAAGAAAAAATATTGTTCTTAATATTCTGCCACCCTCCTCTATAATGTTGCGAAAATGAGTTTACTCTTCCAACAGATGTTTTTCTTGGCTTCTGTGTCTCCCCTTAGCTCAGGGATCAAATCCGAGTTGCCCAAGGTAGTTTCTAGTCTCTTTTGACCACCATATTGTGGCAGCTTATTTAAATTAGCTACATTTATCTAAAAAAATATGAACAGATCCTCGATTATCAATATTAAGGTCAGTATGAAATACAGTGACATTTGGGCACCACTTAGTATCTATCATTGTCACAGAAAGTGTCCTACACTGAAAGCAAAGAGATTCCTAAATGATGATGAGGTTCTCCAGATAGTTCTATTCACACATATCATTGCACTGATTTCATCAAGCCTCAGAACTCTATAAAACTCCTTCAGTAAGATCAACAGACACTCAAAGAGATGTATTTGCCCAGCAATTTAGGAGAAACTATTTTATTAAAAAAATAGATAGCTCAGGAAAATGGCATCATCATTATATGGGCAGCCCTGTCAGTTAGATTACTGTATCCATAGAATAGGGACAAACAAGAACTCAGAAGATATCGTTCTGATCCATCATTACTCTTCCAACAGAAATTTTTTCAACATTCAAATTCTCTCAAGGCTACTCTCTCATTATGAATTAGGATATACTTAGGTCTTTGATGCATTAACATTGTTCATGACCCAAAGAACAATAGGAAGATGTCATGTCAGCATGGAAAGACGCCAAGCACAGTCTCAGAGATGACCTGTATGGGAGATAAGGCATAAAAGTTATCATAAATGGAATGCAATAACAAAAAAAAGGAAGTGAGCTAGGGTATTGTAAAAGTGAAGAATAATAGAGGAGCAGCTAGGTGCTACACTTCTACCTGGGATATGTGAAAGGGACAGAAGCCAGTTAAGGTCTCCAATCTACTGACTAATTTTGATATTGAATTCATGTGAAGACATGGGCAAAAAATTAAAAGGTACTGAGAGGTACAAATGGAATTGTACAAGATAGATTTTATACAAATAGAGGAAGTTACTCCATGAATGAGCTCATACATCATCAAATTCCCCAATCTGGGAGAATGGTGTATTTCTTTAGAGAGTCTAAGAGGAAGAAAGGCGAATGGAGTTAAGTAACTGCTACTTAACCAACATATATGTGTGGGGGTACATACATACATTGTTCTATCTGACTTTCCCTTGGATCATTGACTTTTCATGTTGGAAGGACTTGGGTAGTTCAATGAAAGGAACTATGAGCTATAACTATGTGGGGTTATCCAAGATGAACAGACCGTAGAGGAGAATTCTGACAAAAGTTGAGAAAAATCCTATGTACAATAAGGAGGGAACAAACTTGGGGAGATAACAGATGACAGAAGGGTTTATGGTCTATGGGGTCATGAATATGTGGGCATGATTGAATGACTAACTTTGAATCAGGAAAATCTGTATCACAGAAATCCAAATCTTCCTCATTTAAAGACTGGCTAGTCATCTAGCACCACATCCCATTGCTTTACGTTATCAGTATTACTAACCATCAGTTCATCAAAAGGACTACCATCGATCGAGCACAGTGCTAGATACACTCAGCAATCCAAAGATAAAACTGGATCTGTCCTGTTTCTCAAGGAGCTTTTATTATACACAGAGACATGTGCTCCATTGTCTCTCCCTTCCTCCTTCCCTACCCTCCATTCTCCTTTCCTCTTCTTACATAATATATGCATATATTATATACATATTGTATGTGTATATGGTACCATAATTATTAAAAATATCAGAATAAAATATGTTATTCTATCAATAAACATTTGTTAAGTTTCTATAATATGCCAAACATTATAATAAACACGAGATAAGCAAAGCAAAAGATACTCTCAAAGACCTCACACTAAAATGACTGACTGATTCATAGAATCATGGAAAGTTAGAATCCAGAATCAAAAAGGGAACACCGAATCAAAATCTTTGTTTTACAGTTGAAGAAACTGAGAGCTAAAGAGAAAAACTTGACTTGCCCAAATCCATGGTTGAACAGAATGAAAACTTGGGTCATCTGACTTGAATTGCTCCTATTTCTAGTCCCATTTCTTTTATTCAAATAAATGTTTCACATTTCTTCCAAATGGGAATTATTTAGAGACTCAATAAAGTATTTCCATTTTTAAAATTAGCACTGCAAATAATGGAAGGGAATAACCCATCTGATCATGCTTTAAACTGAAAACTCAAGAAAGTGTTTTCAAATGGTTTGGAAAGAAAGCAAATAGTACTGATGCTTAGGAATATTTTTTTTAACTTGAAGAAATAATTGTTTGGAAACAAAATGATGTGCTGTGGAAAACCAATCCCCTGCTGTCTTGAGAGCATAAACACCAGCAGGGCTAGAAGGGGCCCTCAGGAGTATCTCAGCAGGAGAGTCCAGACAGAGCTGCATCCTCAGTCTGCACTGACAAAGGAGGCTAAATGTGTGTGTGTGTTGTCATTGTTGATGTTTCTAATTCTACATAGGATATACCCTGCTTGGGAAGCCGCCAGCACTGGATCTGATTGGCACGAGACTGAAAAAGACTTCTTCTGTTATTTGTCTTCTATGCTACTGAGAAGCAGATTGAAGTTGTTTTCATTTTTTCCTAAATGACTTCAAATTGTAAATTCCTGGAATTTTCAAGTTTTAAGTCCATTAACTCCAGAGAAACAGAAAATCTTCTTAAAGGTCTCCAAGTGGTTAGATGATGATGAAATCACTTGGTTTGAACATTGAAAAGTATCTCAGCTAGTCCAACCCACACCTAAAAAAGCATTTGACAGCAATGACTACCTCATGATGTCTTTCAAAGAAAATGAACCACGACATACTGAGATATCCTTGGTGTGAGTGATAGTGCTGCTGAGGTCTTTGCTGCTGTCCATGGCAGTACTGAATATAGTGATAGATTGGCGATCATTGCTAATTCTTGCTCTTTCCCTGATAGCAAAGTTTTCCTTTTGAATCATCTCATAAAACCAAGTTCTCTCCTCTGAAAGAGTCATAGACAGAGTCTAATCCTTCTTCCACTTCAGAGCTTCTCAATTACTTGAATATAATATAAGATACTTCAGCATTTTTCCTTTTAAGGAATGCTCATTTAGCACATACTAAAAACCCTAACTCTCCTGACTTCCCTTCTCTGAAGATTGGTGAATATTTTCTATAAACCGTGGCACTTTGAACTGAATAATGTACAAGTAATCCATGTACTAACTGACCAGAACAGAGTACAGTGGAATAAATAGCACCTTTATTCCTACAAGCCATACCTCAATTAATGTAATTCAAGATTATGTGAGATTTTTTTTATCTAAAGTATCACATTGTGGTTTGAAGTCCACTGAAATCTTCAGAGAGTTTTTAAGACAATGTTTTTGATCTATCCTGACTCTATTTTGTATTTATTAAGTTGATTTCTTGAACCCAAGTCCTGACTTTACATTTATGCTGTCATTTTCCATTATTAGATTGAGTTCAAAGTCTAGCCTCTCAAGATCTTTTTGAAAATGGAGAGCCATCTATTATGCTTCCTAATCCTCCTAGATTTGCCATAATATTATGATGAGAATAACAATAAAAACAAGAGTATTTATAAATTCAATTTAAGTTTGCAAGATCATAAAAACTGTTACTATAAAATTACTTTTGAAGCCATGTTTCACTCTGTCCATTGGTCTCCTTTGGTCATCTCTGGGTGTTCGCAATGATTCTATTGTTCATCACCTCCCATAGCTTCATTTTCTATTCTACAATTTCACAGACAGCTCTATCTAACCCTAGCAACACTCCCAAATTCAAGCATTACCTTACCTGGGCAAAGTGAATGTCTGAAATTCATCATGTCTGGAAACGGCATTCATTATCCTGTCCCAAAAGACATGCTCATCGATTTGTCAGGACTTGCGACTATCCTTCCAGTTTTCCATGTTTACTCAGAATACTCCTAAGCTCTTCCCTCTCTCTCTTCCCCTACATGACTAATCAATTATAAATATCATTAATTCTCTCTCTGCAACATCTCGAACATTTACCCATTTTTCTCTAATAACATGACCACCATTGTAGTTCAAGACTTCGTCATCTCTTACTCACAGTATTGTAATAATTCTCCTTTTTTACCCCTATGATCAAATCTTTCCTTCTTTCAATCCATCCTCCACACACAGCTGCAAATGTGATTTTCCTTAAGACAGATTTGATCCTGTCATTCCCCTGGGAATCTCTGTCTCTGCCTGAAGACCACCCCCCCCCAAAGGAACCAGTCACAAGTCATCTATGAGCCTTCCCTGGAAGGCAATAATCTTTCTGTGAATAGCAATATTCTCTATACATTCTCTTTACTTGAATGTACTGGAAACTCTTCATCAGGAATCACTGCATTCCAAAGGTCCAGGCTCTCTTCTGGCTTGTGCATTTTTACAGGAATAAACAATTATTACCCACTAGACTGGACTCTTTGAATAAAGAATAGCCCAAAATACTGTAGAGATTTTCACTGTCAAGGAAATCAAGCTAGAATTATAAAAGCTAAATTAAAAGTAAACTGGGTTGAGAGGAGAAAAAAAAGGGAAGAGAAGCCTTAATTGTTCTCTCTTTAATAGCCTCATTCATGGCCTCTTTCCTGTCTCTCACAATGTTACATTCACTCATGAAGTGATGAAAATTCAAGAAAAACAAATCTTTCCAGACAGCAACTTCTCTGATTATTCAGGCACAGGGAAGTGCAGGCATTTGCCCCAAAGGCTAGAGTTAGACAATTGTGAGCTTTGCAAGAATAAACCACACAAAAGTGGAGGAGGACATCAGTTGACATTTCTTTGACAAAGAATTGTCCTCTTGGCAGTCTAGTGAGGGAGATAGGCCAAAAAATTGTTATGCCCGATTCATAGGATGAGGAAACTGAAGCTCCAGAGTTGTAAAGTTATTTGCCCCAAATTATTCACTGAGGTATGGTTGGTTCCTGGAGTAGAAAATGGGCTGTAAGATACTACTTTTTGAGTCAGTGAAATCAAATGCAGCAGATCATCCCCTGATCTGTACATAAACAGAAAGATGGCCAGATTTTTAACTAAACCTTAGGATGAGTATAGCAAAGAAAATGGCATCAACAGATTAAATTATAATCGACTAGAAAAAGACTGTCACAAAGTAGAGATATTCCCCTCTGCTATATCATCTCATTGCTGGCCAACAGTATTTCCCATAATTCCATAAGTCCCCCCTGAGGCGTCCTTGGGAAGAGGCCCCTTTTTAAATTCTCTTTGATCCATTCCAAAGCATTTCCCACTGTTCCCTCATAGTTTATGTTAGAAGGAAATATATTTCCTTTTAAATAAATAAAAGGGATATTATTTCCTTTAAGTAAGGAAGTATACATCATTTTTCAATGGCTTTTCCCAATTATTCTGGTCACTGCATCCCACATGAGACAAAGAACAAAGGGAAAGGCTGAAGGATATGGTCCAAATCCTAAAATCTCTCTAGACCACAAGATTGCCATGGAACTGTCCACTTTGAATCATTCCCTCTCTGGTCTCCTTCTCCAATTCAATTCATAGCAGCAAACCAGATTCCCAGAAGAATCTAAGTCCCCAGAGGTCTCTAGTCATGATCTTGAGGGGAAAGGGTGTTCTGATCCTTTCCCTCAAAAACCCCACCATGTGTGCTTCTCACCAATACCAGTCAAGTGCTTTAGCCTTAGCAGAGGGCCTTTGTTACCCATTGTAACAAAGACAATTGCTAGAAAAACAATTCTCCCAAACTGGAGGCATCCTCTTCCCTGGCACACATGAGGTGCCTGGGAAGGGTGAGCTCAAACCCATTGACAAAGAGGTCACTCCTAGCTCTGGGTCGCCAGAAGTCTTTTGTTCCATGGACCAAGTCATTTCCCTTTCAATGTCCATCTCGCCTGAGCCTCCCATAGTCCTTGGTCAGAATTTCTGTCTTCCACACTTGCTCCAGGAAACTTTTTGACATCTTTGAGTGGCAACCATTGCACATTCATTTGCTGATATTTCTCTGCAGCTGGTCCCCTTCCCCCACCCCAGGCTGAGTCAATTCCCTCAATTAGACTGTGAACTCTTTGAGAGAAAGGTGGGTCTAGTTTCTCTCTCTTTGCAGACTCAGCACTGAGCACAGGACCCACCATGGAAGAAGCACTAAATAAATGGGTTTTTTCCCACTCAATAATTAATTTGAAAACATCAGATAGTTTGCAAAATGTTGATTATGCCATTCCAGTGCCTTAGAGTTTTATTCATTAGAAAAGTAGTTTTAAAGAACGTTAAGATTTGCAAAACAGTTTCCATCCACTGCTGCTTTTGGTGACCCTTTCAACAAGCCTGAGAGCAAAGTGCAATAAGCACCTCCATTTTACATGTAAGGAAATCGAATCTGCAAAAGGTCAAGTGACTTAAATGCTTTGCCCAAAGTCACACAGCTATCCAATATAAGTTGTATGGTCTGAAGTCAGGTTTTCCTAAATCAAATGGTTTAGTTATTTTTAGGGCACAGTTCCCTACCTAGCTTTAGATCATTTTCTCATTCTCATAATTGCTCATTCCTTGGGGTGGACTGAGGGGCTTAGTGTATTCTTTCATCTGATGTGAGTCCCCCTACTATGTTCTGTAGCCCAGCATATTTTCATTTGTGTTATCACCTTTCATACACTCCAAAGCAATCAGACCAAGGGGCTCATTCTATCTAATGGTCAGTTTTTCCATTCTTCCTTCTCTTTTTGAGCTGAGCACAGGTTGAGCCAGGTTGGGATGGGTGTGGCCTTGAAGGTGTTCCCCCTTTGAACATGGGAGATAGCCTGAGTCTAGATAGCAGCACAACCCAAAGCCTTCTCACAACCAGCTAATGGAAAAAGTGCCTTTTCCCATGTCATGAATGCAATCAGTAGAAGTGGGAGGAGCCTTTCTATCCAGACCTTCCGAGGAAACTTTACACTTCACTCAGTAGAATGTAAGCATTGGAGGGCAAAGACTTAGTGTTTAGCCTTTGCATTTCCTGTGCTTGGCACAAACAATTTTGGCACAGAGGAGGGCAACTAGTTGGCACAGAGGATAGAGTACCAGCCCTGGAATCAGGAGGACCTGAGTTCAAATCCAGAATCAGACACTTAATAATTGCCTAGCTGTGTGAACTTGGGAAAGTCACTTAACCCCATTGCCTTCAATAAATATTTTTTTATGTGCTTGTTGGGATAGGATTGCATCAGAGAATTTCCCATTCACCTGGACTGTGCGTTCTGTGAATCTATCTCCAGGCATATAGTACACTTGTTAAATAATTTTTAAAAAGGCCCCCTGTCTCTTCCAGGACAGTGCCAGGAGCTGGGGCATCTTTAGTTTAGAGCCTGTTTTCTAGAAGACAGAACTTGCTTGTGAGAGAATCAACAGCCTTACTTTGTAAGGAAAAAGTAAACTGCTCCTAACTAAACAACCTCCCAGAGCCAGGCATCTTCTCAGGTTTCTGGGGGGGGGGGGGAGGGGCTGTCCTGCCTGCCTTGGCATAGGCAGATGTCCTGCTGTTCACTTCTCTTTTAAATATTGTCAGGGCAATGAGCAAGGTTTTCAGGGGAATAAAAAGCTTACTGTGGAGGGGGAGAGTTGGCATGACTGGAAAGAGCAGCCAAGATGGATCCTAAGGAGAAGATAGGCAGAAGGGGTCTTGGCCATTGGCTGAGTAGCGGAGTCCATAGATGACTGAGAAGACCCTCTGCCAGGCAGAAATTGATTTGGTCATAAAATTCACTCGTTTCTCGGCAGAGTTGAGAGAGAAAATTGGGGTTATGTTGCTAATGGGACTTGTAAATTTCTCTACAAAAATGTCACATATCTTTATCCAGGTTGAGCCCCTGAAGAAAAAAGTGGGAACCCCATTTCACTCCTTGTTCCTGCACACCAATCAAAAATCCACCAAGTAAAATCAGAAAGAGACTGGATCTGCCTTAGTTTACATTTCTTTAAAATGAGGTGATAGGCATGAATTGCCTCTTTGCCTTCTTTGATCTTCCTAGAGGGTCTTAGGATTTAAAAGAGAGAAGGGCCTTGGGTGCTTACATGGTCTAATCTCCTCAATTGAAAGAAATGGAAATGAATTGCAACTGGGATTATCCAATCACAGACAGGATTTGAACCCAAATCCTCTGTCTTTAAGTAGTCAGTCACCTAATATGGTACCTAATATGACACTTAAGGGTCTACCAGGCACCATGCCAACAACCTGGTATACAAAGAAAGGCCAAAGTTGGTTCCTATTCTCAAAGTCTAATGAAGGAGATAACATGTAAACAACTATATAAAACAAGCTATAATCAGGATAAATTAGAGAGAATTAAGGGAAGGAAAGCCCCGGAATTCATTTTTTTCCATTTCACCAAATTGCTATTAGTGCTATAATATTATTTTTACTGTTAACTTACTTTTGTGTTGATGATATATTAGTTCCAATAATCAAATGGATACATCACTTTAAATTTTACAAAAAATTCTACCTACATAATGCAATGCCTCACAATGACTTTGTAAATAGCCCAGATAGCATCGTTTTCATTTTAAAAACTGAGGGTCATTAAGGTTAAGTGACTTGACTACAGTCAACCCAGCTATTCAGAGCTTGGTATGGGGTTTGAACTCAGCTCCAGGGTTTCATTCACTACTGATTTGGCACGATTTTATATATCCTTGGGTATATGCAAAATGTAGCTCTTGGAGTATTGGATATTTGGAATTAGGTCAAATCCATTTAACAATTCCTGAAATAAGCATACCTGTTTTTATGTATTTTCTAGTGTATCTTATGATCAGTAGAGAAGCCACAATGTAAGCTTCAGGATCTAAAAGCTAAATCCATGCTAAAATACTAAATGCTGTGTGTTCAGAAAAGGAAAGAGAGAAAGGTCCATCAAATGCAGTCATCAAACTTTCTCAATCTTCTAAGATGTTTACAGTCATATAGTCCTTCACTCGGTATTTCTCAAATTTAAATGACTTTTCACTAGGCTTACTGAGCTAAGAATGAAGGCTAATTCCTCACTGATTGGTCTTTGTCCTTGGTTTTCTAAAAAGACCAAAATGACATCACTCTGAGACCAATGACAATGTGTATGACTGGTTGACCAGACCAATGTGAGTTTGGAATACTCTACCACAGCTTGGGAACCATGTTGTCCATAAGAACCCCTGGGGTAGGTACTCTAAATTTATGTATATCATGTTTCATTTGAGCTGCTTCAATTCTGTCTGCCCCATTGATGAGGGCACGCCATGCTGGGCAGTCCTGTGCCAGGGTCTCCCAGGCTGTACAATCAATTCCAAAGTTCTTCAGTGAGACTTTTCAGGGTCTCCGTATGTCTTCTTCCAACCCCCTTGTGAGCACTTGCCCCATGGGAGTTCACCATAAAATAGTCTTTGGGGCAAGTATACCTGTGGTATTCTAACAATGTGCCCAGCCCATTGTAGTTGCATTCTCTGTAGCAATATTGGAATGCTGGGAAGTTTAGCTTGAGAAAGGACCTCTGTGTTTGGGATCTTCTCCAGCTAGGAATCTTCAGAATATTCCTGAGACAATTTAAATGGAAGTGATTCAGTTTCCTGACATGGAGCTGGTAGACTGTTCAGGTTTCTCAGGCAAATAGCAATGAGGTCAGCACAACAGCTCTGTTCACCTCTGTTGACTTAAAATTTCTCATTAATACCAGAGCAAAAGAACTGTGAGGGGCTTAATATCAGTTTAGGTCAATTGTCCTCTCCTCTCTTTTTCTAGAAGCCTGGATTTTTCAGGATATCACATGCACCATCACACAGCCCACAGAAAACATCTCTGACACAGGTTCATCAATCTTTTGGGATTGGTGTAGTTAGTACTAGAAGAGATATTAGAAAATGGGTCCAACTAACAAATTTTATAAAGAAGGAAAGTAAGGAGGGAAGTAAGGAGTCACATGATTTAGCTCCTATGGGTAATGAAGTAGAAATAAAGCTGAGATGTGAAGCTAGGGCTCAGCTCCAAATCCAAAGCTCTCTTCACTGTAGGTTCTTCATAAAATCTACTACTCTCATTATGGGCATATACCTATGGTGACTCTAGTCTTGACTTTTTTAATATCTAGTTCCATTCTTATAGAAGGTTGACCATGTGGGCAGCTCTCACTCCTGACACTTTGGAATGGGATGATACCCTAAAATACCAGCAATAACCCATCGGAAGAAACATCTGGTCATTCCTTTAAGATCAGCCTCACCCTCAGCTCCATCCAGAACTCTGTTCGGGTCAACCCCTAGCATCAACATAAAGAAGAGATTGTCACTAGTGATTTGATTCTAGCTCTCCATTGGATTGAAAGGCATTGATTTCTCTTGTAAATACCTGTGGTGTTTTGTATCATAAAGTAGAGAGAAAACAGCCCCTGCTAGCATGAGGTTGCCAGTGGAGTGCCCTGAGGAATGGTGTCTTCCTCTATGAGGAACATTTTCCCCACTGATGCAGATGAAAATAGAAATGGTTTTGTGGTTCTTGTTGCTGTTGGTCTGTACAACTTGCAGTGACACAAAACTGAAGGCAATAATGAATATACCCAAATGAATAGGCCCTGTTTTAATAACAGGATCCCTCCCAAATTCAGACAGGCTAGAATAATGTAATCAAATGTTAAATGTTAATTAAATATTAATTTTAATTTAATTTAATTAATATTAATTAAATGTATAATAAATTAATTTAAATTAGTACATTTAATTGATTAATTAAAGATTAATTTTAATAATGATAACTATAAAACCTTATTCTTGAATTAAAAAATCTTGACCATAAGTTATTTTGATGTGTGTGTGTGTGTGTGTGTGTGTGTGTGTGTGTGTGTGTGTGTAGTTTTTTTGGTGGGTGGGGAGGAACAGAGAATGTGACTAACCAGCAGTTTATCTGAAAAAGCTCCAGAGATTTTAGTACACTGAAAGGTCAGCATAAGTCAACAATGTGAGATGGCACTTTAACAAGCTAACAAAATCAGAGGTCAAACCAAGAGAAGCAGAGTACCCAGGATTTGGGAAATGAGAATCTAATTGGATTAAAGCCCAGTCAGACCATACCTGGAATGCTGTAGTCGGTACATTGAGAAGCAGCAGAGGATCCAGAGGAGAACAACCAGAATGGTGGACACTCTGTAGATCACACTACATATCAACTACACTACACATACTACATATACTACACTACACACTACAAATCAGTTTAATGGAAATGTTGACATTTAACCTGAAGAAGGGAAGACAGAGGGGACCAAGGCCATGACAGCCACCCTCACGTATCTGAAGATCTAAAATATGTAAGAGAGATTAGATCTCCTCTAGTTGGGCCTAATTGGGAGAGCTGAGTTCAAAGAAGGAAAAATTTCAGAGAGGAAAATATTGCTCATTTATAAAAAATTTTCCTAACACTTTGAACTGTCCAAAGATCCACTGTCAGAATGTAGTGAGGTCACTATCTCATGGATGCTAAAGAACCACTTGCTGATGGAGAAGGGAGTCCTCATCAGGGACAATGTGGACTGGGTGTCCATTAAATTTTATTCCTTTCAGTTATGGTCATTATTTAAAAAAAAATAAAAATAAAAATTTCTGCATTTCTTCCTCCTCTGCCCATAGTAGCCTACTGCCTAAGTCAATGAGTCATTTTCAGGGGATGGAAATGGTCTCCTTGGACAGAAATTGTTTTGCAATGCTCTTTATTGCAAAGGGACTTTATAGGAACCAAATGAATGAGTGCTCTCTTCTATGTTTCTCTGATCAGACCTTCATTTTTCTCCTTCCTTATTGGAGTTAATTTATAGGAGTGGATTTCTACCTTTGGTGAAATAGACCCTAATTGTTTTAATAAATTAATGATTGAAATTAATTGGCTCTGGTAACCCAGGAGCACTGTGAAAGAGGCAAAACAATGCCCTCATTAAAGTTTAAACTCAGGCCCAAGATGTAGACGAGTTTCCACTGCTCACTTATGTGATTTTTCAGGGCTATACAGAAGGCAAGAGGGCTCACTAGGGGCCATAATGAAAATGAATATTTTAAGCATCACAATGGGCTTCCTGCTCCAATCTACCCCTAAATGACTCACTGGTAAAGTTACACTGGAAATGCCAACCTGGCTGCCAATATAATTATGAGCCCCAGTGACTAATCAACAAGACAACACTTCAGCACAACAAATAGGCAGAAATGAATCCCTTCTGCAACCCAGTTCACAAATCCCCAGATACATCCAAACACTGTCATTATAGCTCAAACAATGGCCTGACTGACCAGAAAGGAAATGGCCTTCCTCTTTGAGATTACTGTATTTCTTCCTCACCTCTGGTAAGAGATCTGATACATTTCATGCTACCCATTAATCTAAACTAAATCTGTAATTCTTTTAAAAAGCCTTAGCTCTCATAGAACTATCACTTTTCAGAACAGATATACTCTGTGAGACCTGTCAATAAAATGAACCAAATCCTCTAACTTCCATTTCAGAGTTCAAGATGAAATGGATGGGGGGAAAACATCTTAGAAAGTTCTCTGAAACTAGGGGACACATTGGAACCCACTGGATGATGAAGTGTGATCACAGGAGCTTGCTCTACCTGGGCAAGCATACCTTTCCATCACATAGGCCTGCAGGGAAATCTATTCCTGCACAGCAAGACTGCTGGCAGATGGAAATAGGAAAGGGGCCATCTCAGAACAGAAGGGGGAGAGGGAGGGAAAGCTGAACATCCCTAGAATTTCACTCTTTCAGTGTCTGTTTGCTAGGAGAGGAACTGTCACACAAAAATCCTTAGAGCTGTTTAATCTATAATGTCCATACATTTTCTCCAATGCCTTTACTGTTATTGTTCTTATTATATAGCTGTTGCTCTTCTGTTTGATGGGGTTTCCTCAAGAAATAATCTGAGTCCAAATTGCCATTCTTTCATTTTGAATGTATACTACTACTCAGCCATCCCGTCCTATTGGCCATTCCCTGACTTCATCCTGGCTTTCACCCACACAAGGAATTCTCTGTCTCTTCATTTCCCTGATTCGTTCAAAGATCAGTTCAAACCCTACTATCTGCAGGAGGTTTTTCCTAATCCCCAACAGGGTGAACCTTGGTCTCCAACATCTACTTGGATCTATCGCATATATATTTAATTTTTTACATTTTTACTCTCTTATTGAAAAGGTAAGCTCTTCATGGATAAGACACGTTTGTCGTTGTATATCTCTTTTGTTAAAAATTAAAAGAAAGTAACAAATATTTACTGATTTGATTTTTAGTGTTTTGTGGAGTATTGTGAACATGGATCTTTTAAAAAGTGTTTGATTTGTTTTGATTTTTTTTGTAATTGAATAGAAGTATTAGGATATAAGCTCATCTTTCATTGGTTCAGATTGTTCTCAATTTTTTTATGGTTCAATGTCCCTTTAGGAACATTGTTGGCAACAATTCAGACTATTATGATGCTCCAATTTCAATATGGTTTATTGAGTGAACTTTCAAGGATATTTATTTCAAAGTCAATTTTTTAATTTTACTCTTTTTCATCCTTTTGGTGTATTTATAGTAAGAGTGAAGTGATCCAATACAGAAGCACTTTCCCATTATTCTTTATATTTGATGTCCTAGAGACGGATAAAACAATGGGATAAAGCAAAATGGACAATGCATAAAACAGAAAATGAATGGATAAAACAGAGGGACAAAACAATGACTTTGGAGAACTGAATAAGTTATTTCAGCCTGTAAGCTCCTCTAGTGTGGACCTGATGTAAAGAGATCTGGTCCAAGTCAAGGAATATCTAGGACAATGTGAATCACATCAACCTTGTCCTAGTCCTACATGTTTCTAATTTCTTCTGAAATGTCTCTGTGTTTTGCAAGGTTTAACTCCATATAGTTTAGAACTTTTTAGTAATAAACATAGTGAGATCTTTTATAAAACTTTGTGGATAAATTTTTATGACCAATAATCTGTATAGTACTTGTGGCCAACAGTTATGCCTATAAGAGTGTTCAAGTTCCACAAATGTCCCTTTGTTGAATTCTTATATCTATTTGAGACTGAGATTAGTAGTATAGCCATTGTACATCTGTTAGTTTAAAAAGAGAGCAAGTTTGGGAAATGTAATGTCACCACCTGACCATTTTCCCAAGTTCCTGAAAGAGTCCACATAGGGGCATTCCACAATACTAGACTGCAGTTTCCATAACTTCTTGACATGGTCTGACTTAAACAGCAAGTCCATGATCCTTCATGATCACAATTTCGAGTTGCAATGACTTGATCCCGAATGGTTTTCCTAAAACTCTCTATTTCTATAAACAAACCCACATGATTCAACCACTTGTTTAACCTTTCTTAATCAATATACTATGTACTGAGTACATGTGGCTGTGATTTATTGAGGACCTTTTGCTATCACTCATGTCTCACAGCTATTTCATAAGGTCTTAATCATTGATTTCCACACAGAGATAAACTACTTTGGACTATACTCAACAAATCTGATGGCATATACCTGTGGTCAATTTTTACTGTGGTTGTGAGCAAAAAGATTTGCTTGCTTCAAAATTATTCTAGTCCTTTCTTTTCTTTGTTTTTAGGTTTTTGCAAGGCAGTAGGGTTAAGTGACTTGCCCAAGGCCACACAGCTAGGTAATTATGAAGTGTCTGAGGCCAGATTTAAACTCAGGTCCCCCTGACTCTGGGACCAGTGCTCTGTGCCACTGTGCCAACTAGCCACCCCTAGTACTTTCAAACTAATATATCATGTGTTCTAAAGAGTTCTGTCAACCTTCTTCCTACTTGTTGATGAGGAAGTGTTAATCTTTCCATAACTTCACTGAGATGACGAATCCTTAATTTTGTTTTATTAACATTACTTAGGATGATTGTTTTGACATCTCCTAGAAGTGTTGATATTAATACAGCTGGGTGAAAAGTATTAAGACTAAGCTTTTGAAAAATACAGCACTCATTCCTATTAAAAACACCAGAGAGCATAGGAATTAATGGAGTTTCCTTAAAATGATAAGTGGTTTCTAACTAAAACCATCAGCAAGCATTATATGTAATGGAGATGAGCTAGACGTATTCCCAGTAAGATAAGAGGTTAAATAGGGATGCTTGTTATCATCATTATTATCCAATATTGTATCAGAATGTTAACTTTAGCAGCAAGAGAAAAAATGGAAGGAATTAGAATAGGCAATGAGTAAACCAAATTCTCATTTTTTCCAGCTGATATAATGCTAGAAAATCAGCTATAAACTACTTGAAACAATTAACAACTTTAGCAAAGTCACAGGATATAAAATAAGCCTGCATAAATCATCAGTGTTTATTGCCAACAAAGCTCAGCAGCAAGAGATAGAAAGAGAAATTCCATTAAAGTAACTATAAACAATAAAATACACAGGAGTCCATGAATCAAGACAAACCCAGAAACAATATGAAAACAATTACAAAATATTTTTCATACAATTAAAATTATATCTAAATAATTGGGAAAATGTCAATTGCTCTTGGGTAGGCAGAGCTAATATAATAAAAATGACAATTCTATCAAAATTAAGTTATGTATTCATGTCAATCAAACTGCCAAAAAAGTATTTTATAGTGCTAGAAAAATAGTAACAAAATTGATCTGGAGCACAAAGAGTCAAGAATGTCAAGAGAATCAATGAAAAATATTTCAAAGGTCTAAAATTATATTATAAACATAAATCATCAAAACTACTTGGTACTGATTAAGAAACAGAGCAGTGAACCAGTGGAATAGATTAGGTACAAAAGAATCACTATAGCAATTTACTGTTTGATAAACCCCAAAGCTCCAAGCTCTGGACTAAAAACTCACTATTTGACAAATACTGTGGGGAAAACTGGAAAACAGCATGGCAGAAACTAGGAAAAATAAAACATCTCACATCCTATACCAAACTAAGGTCAAAATGGGTACAGGATTTAGACATAAAAGGTGATACCATAACACAATTAGGAGAATCAGAAATTGTTTATCTGTCAGATCTATGGAAAAGGGAGACGTTTATGACCAAACAAGAAATAAAGAACATTATAAAATGCAAATTACATTAAACTGAAAAGGTTTTACACAAATAAAATCAATGTAACCAAAATTAAAAGGAATACAGACAGCTGGGAAACAATTTTTACAGCTAGCATTTCTGATAAAGGACTCATTTCTAAAATATATAGAAAACTAAGTCAAATATATAAGAATACAAGTCACTCCCCAATTGATAAATGATCAAATGATATGAGCAGGAAATTCTCAGATGAAGGGATTAAAACTATCTATAGGCATATGAAAAAATAATCGAAACATTACTGATTAGATAAATGAAAATTAAAACAACTTTGAGGTATCCCCTCACACTCATCAGACAAGTCAATATGACAAAAAAAGGGAAATGATCAATTTTGGAGGGGATATGTAAAAACTGGGACACTAATGCACTGATGGTGGAGTTATGAATTGATCCAACCATTCTGGAGAGCAATGTGGAACCATTCCTAAAGGGTACTCAAGCTAGGTATCCCCCTTTATCCAGTAGTACTAGGTTTGTATTCAAAAGGGATCATAAAAAAGGTGGAGAGACACACATATTCAAAAAGATTTTAACAACTTTCTTCTGTAATGAAAAAAAATAAAAATTGAAGATATGTCCATCCCTTGAGGAATATCTGAACAAACTGTGGTATATGCATGTGATAGAGAACTATCGTTGTGTAAAAACCATGAGAGAAGGGACTTCAGAAAAGTCTAGAAAGGCTTACATGAACAGATGTGGAGTTAAATGAGTAGAACCAGAACATTGTACACATCAATAGCTATAATCTATGATGATCAACTATGAGAGATTTAACTCTTATCAGCAGATGTTCTAAAGGAATTGTGATAGAAAATTCCATCTTTATCCCAAGAACGAACTATGGAGTCTGAAAGTAGTTCCAAGCATACTATTTTCAGTTTTTAATTTTTTTTATGCTATATGTTTTTTCTCTCTCATGTTTTACCCCTTTTGTTTCAGTTCATCTTTCACAACATGACTAATATGGAATATGCTCAACATGATGGTACATATATATAAAACCTATATGAGATTCCTTACTGTCAAGAGAAGGGAGGGAAGGCAGGGAGGGAGGAAAATGTAGAACTGAAATCTTACAAAAATAAATATTGAAAATTATGTTTTCATGTAGTTGTAAAAAATATAAGAACATTTTAAAAGTTTTAATGCTGCCATAAGTAAGAAGAAAGTCCCCATATGCACCAAATACATATATGTGTGTATATATGTATATATATATATATATATGTATGTATATAGTGGTATTTTATGATAGCAAAGAACTGGGGGAGGAGGGAAGAAATTGGAGAGTGACTAAACAAATTATGTTATGTGAATATAATGGAATATCCCTGAGCTATAAAAAATGGCAAATATAGTGAATACAGAAACATGGAAAAGCTACAAAAACTAATACAGAATAAGCTAAGGAGAACCAGAAAAACAATATAGAATGATTAAAACTATGTGGATGCAAAAAAGCAATCACCAAAATAATCAAAAATTGTTGTTATATTAAACATTAGAGATTTAAGAGGACAACTGAGCCCCTCTTCATGGGTGAGAGGCTCTGAGTATGGTACATTACACTTCTTTCAGATTTTTAATGTGTTCATCAAGTTATTTATCTTCATTTTTTTGTCTCTAAAAAATTTGTTATATAGGTTATCTTTCCAGGAAGAAAAATGGGTGGAATTTTAGCAATGTTAAAAAAGAAAATACATCAACAAAATTTATTTCATAAGAAAATTATTGAGTGGTATTGTACAAATATTAACTTCTTAAATAATAAACTTTAACTGCAGGAGCCCAGTCAATGTACAACATATTCATGTTTAATTTCTCCTTAATTATCTTACACACTAGGTGTGTCTTGTCTAGAGATGGCATCATCTTTATCCCTTTGTTCAATTTGACCTCTAGATTCAGATTCAAATGATATTTTCTTTATTCTTCCTTGGTAGATTTTAGACTTGTGATATCCAAATATTATTTTGATATTATTTGAGAAAGTTTCAAAAAAAAGCTAAGGTGTTTTTATTTTCCCCCAATGGACCCATGTAGCCTGATATGGCCTGTGTGCATTAAAAGATTAATAAGACATTTAAGTACATCTCCCTCTTGGATTTGAAAATCATACCTAATTCTACTATAGCCAAGAGTAATAATAATGAGATTAATATTCACTTTACTTAAACTGTATCACTGAAAAATATTCTTTTTATTGCCTAGACATCTATCTAGATAGCAGATGACAACTTCTAGCATGTTTTAAATAGAAAATGGTTTTCCACATGGACCTGAAATTAGCAGAACCCTGCAAAGCCTTGAATGAGGACCAGAGGCAAAGGTTTTGTAGTAATGAATAATTACTCAATTATTGACTTGTTCAATAATCATTGGACCAATAATGAGTTTCTCTTTTTATTCCTGGGAATTTTTGGCATACACTTTTTTAATCCTGCTTTACAAAAGTAATAAAAGCATCATTTTCCTATATTTTAAAAAGGCATTTATTGGTGCTACATCTTTTGAAAATAAACAAGATGTTTTCTGTTTAAAAAAATAAAATATAAGATGGGAAATAGACTTGTATCAGCAAAGACGCTGGTTAAATACCAATAGTTATGGATCCTATCCAGGCATGCCTACATCCACTTCTCCAGAGAGAACCCAGAATTCAAGTCATTTCCTTTCATGGAACTGTTCAGTCATTCATTATATCCATAATGCACAAGTTTTGGGCTTCATATTTGAACCAACTTGAATTTTCATTGTGTTTGGACTTTTCAACCACATGAACAACAAAAATTTCTTAATCATGCCTCTTTGGATCTCAAGCTGTTTCATCTCTCCCTCTGATTTTATCTTTTTTTCATCATCTTCTATACAATATTTGGTACTGCTATTTTGTTATGATTGCTATCTCTTGTTCTTTGTACTATCTTAGGTGGCAAAATGAACAGAATTAGGTTCCAATCCAGCTTCAGACCCTCGACGGGTAACTGGACAAGTCACTTGGCCTCTATTGCCACAGTTTATTCAACTGTAAAATGAAAATCATAACAGCATTTAGTTCATGGGTTTGTGGTGAGGATCCTATGAATAGTATTTGTAAAGCACTTGGCATAGTTTCAGACGTATAGTAGACACTAAATAAATGTTGTTTTCTTCCTCCTCTTTGCCCTTGTAGGCTTTTTATTTTCAGCTGTGACTGTAAGAATTAGATATACATTGACTTTTTTCAATTTCCTTCAGTATATTTGGTATTGTTGATATTAGGATTGGTGTTGCCTTTAATCATGTGGCATGTTACTTATATTTTCCATGAGAAAAACATCCTAGCTACATACTGATGAAGCCTTCCAGTGTCTAATTCTGGGTCTTAGGAGGATTAAGCCACATCTGTCTTGGAATGTGATATCTGTCCTCAGAAGTAGCCCTAGAGAGCTCCAGCTCTCTTCCACCATGGCAGTGGCTCCAACATATGAGGGAGGAAAGATGTTGAATCGTGGTGGTGTTGTTGCTACTCTGTTAAATATTATGGAAGAATACATTCAAGTTAGAGTGAGAGGGTGAGGGTAGCCATTAAGGATAAAAAATGCCCTTTGAAATTCTATTCTAAGTATATGCATCCCCTCTTCAAAACTATTGGAGACATTGCCAATTCTCTCATTTTTAGGTAGTGTTTCCTGAGTTGTGGTCAATAGAAATGTTCGGCACCTTCAGGCTATTCTGAAGTGTTTCCCACACTTCAGAGTTAAGCACCTCATCAATTTCTACTCATTTCAACTAACTTGGACATGAAAATTATTATTTCCAATGGTTTTTCTGAAATAATTAGCAAAACCTTGTGCAACCTGGAGCTGAGCCTAGGATTGACAAAACCAGGATGAAGTCCTTGCCTATAACTTGGGATTTGATTCCAATTTTGTTTTGTCCTTTTCTATGATATGTCTGTGATACTTTTGTGATGATGCAATATGAGCCATAACATGATGCCTTCACATCTTCAGTTCATTTCCCTCTCACTCCTGGCTTGTTGGCTTTGGAGGATACTGTCATTCACAATGAAGCATTTTGGCTTATCTCCATGTGATACCAGAACCCAAGGAATTACTATTCACCACCCAGCCCCCTCCCTGTACCTATCAGATCCTTGGTTCCTGAGTCCAGCTCACCTCTACTATGATTCTGCTCCCTATAGTTCTTAGATTTGCAGGGGCAGCTTCAATACACTCTCTGAGGCCTTAACCCAGTCATTGGTATTGTCAGAGGCTGGTCAGCTGACCAGTGATTCAAGATTCCTCCGAAGCATTCATAGCTTCTATGGCAATCTCATGACACATGAAGTCTCTGTAGAATATCACCCTGCCTAGCATTATTCTCCTTTGACAAGGCTCCTCCACCACCAAAATATGGATAATGGGCTGGACCTTAAGAGGGCTATAACCTACTACTTCTATTACTACTGCGGCTGCTGGTGCCACCCCCACTCCCACCCCTGCCAACAGTGCCACCACCACCATCACTAACAATTATAATGATAACTACTACTCTTTCTCCTACTACCTGGAATTTCTATATACTTTTAGATTTTGCAAAATCTGCACTAAACCTTCATTCTCTGGCTTTAGTCATATCATTTCTCATATCATTTCTTCTTGAAAGTTTCCATAGCACTTTGACTTGGTCTCTCTCTCCCAAGGCTCAATGCCTTCAATGCAAACTTATCCATTCATTTCACTTAAGATAACTTCTGTTCTAATATAAGCCTCTTGGAAGTGAGAACTGTGTCATTATTTTTCAATTTTCTTTTTTTTTTGACTCTCCAGAGATTCAGTCCCTTGTATACAGCAAATGCATCATAAATAACTGATGAATGAATGCATACACACAAAATTTTCATATAGCATAGAAAACAACTGCAATAATGCTCATCCTCATGATCATTTTCTGCTTTATTCCATTTTAGTCAACCCTTTATTCAACACAAAGACTACAAACTCAGTCTCTAAATCCCACCAACTTCCATGGATGTCGTGGACAGAAAAAAGAAGGCAACCTCCCAGTCCTCTGCATTCCCAGCAGATCCAGGAACCCACAGACAGGAGCTCTCCTTCCAACAATGTGGCTCACATGCCATGCAAGTCTTTCAATCTAGTGTGTGTCTCATGGATCTCTCCTCTCAGTTCACCATCTTGGAGTAGGGAGTGTAGAAGAGGGAAATCTGACTCTGGGTCTCAGAGCCCATCCTCATAATATGATGTCCAGACCAACATTTTATGTCTTAAACAAATGATGCTCAAGCATCCATTGACTATACCAAAAATGAACATATTTACAGGGGTTTGACCTTTGGACCCTTATTTCTTTCCACATTAATTGTTCCCATTTATATAGTGCTTTAAGGTCTGTAAAGCTGCAGGAGCCAGCATGCATAGGAAGGCAACTCGTCATGGTACCAGGGCCCTAAACCAGACTGGTAAGATGACTGCTGAATTTCAAGAATGTGAGAAGAAACAAGGCAATGGGCAGGAGTCCTGCCCCAAAAGAGCTGAGCTCTAGTCTGTTTTGTGCAGCATCACTGGGCAACCATTAGCAAGTTGTGTATGTCTCTGAACTGCTGTTTTTTTATCTGCAGTGGCAGCAGCCAACTGGTATGACCCCAGCATCTTACATTGGGAGGGAAATGAGGCCCCTGGAAGTGAAATGTCTTGATATCTGAAGCAAGATCTTGCCTGCTCTAGCAGGCTGGTGGGAATCCATTGGAACCACAATGTTCTCAGAGAAATCACCTTGACTTACCACAGAGAGAGGACATATAAGATGATGCCATCATGCCTAAGTCCATACCTGCCAGTGTTTCCCCATCAAGATGGCTTTCCCTTAAAACTATTGATTCTGCCTTGGGGCTGCATTGTGACTTAGGTGGTTTGGTGGTGCCCTGGGGAGCTGTCCTGATTTTCAGTCATGCCTGCCTGCCTCCCTACCTTCCTTTCTTTAAGTGTGTGTTGGGGAGAGGGGTGGTAGACTCTTAATGTTGCCTCTGTCCCAGGTTACAGAGCTGATTAAAGTCTATGTCTGGAAAGTTACAACCACTTCCAAGTATGATTGGGGGGGGGGGGGGACAAATCTGATTACCCACAATTCCTAACACCAGTGATCAATATTCATCATCTGACAACAATAAAAATATTGATTCCAAATGCAGTTTAATAACATTGACTTTTAGTGCACTGAAGCTATCTCAGCATATTTTAATGGCTTACGTAGGCACATACATATATTCATTTCCCAGAGTCACAGAATTCCCAAGGTAGAAGAGATCTCATATGGAGATGTCATATGGAGTCCAACCTACTCAAAGTGCCTTGAAAGGGGTCATCTGGTCTTCTCTTGGAATACTCCAAGCTGCCTTGGGCTGAAGGGGGCAGATGATTCTCCTCTCTAAGAGTTCATATGGTCAAGAAGGTTTTTCTTGTGGTTAGCTACATTCTGACTCCATGAAACTCCTATCCATTACTCCTTCTTCTGCCCTGGGGTCAACCAGTCAAATCTGGTTTCTTGGCAATCCCTCATCTATTTGATGATCATGATCATTTCTCCTCTTCACAAGTCCTTTCTTTTCCAGATTTCATGTCATTTTTCTATGATGAATAATTTGGCAGCTAAGGGTCAGTGACCCTATCCTAGGTCAAAACAGGAGGAGAGGACAGCTGATCATTTGGGGTCAAACCCCTCTCTTCTGAATAAGTGAGTTGAAAAACAAAGGCTCTCTGAGAAGAAGGTAGAGTCACCTCTGCCAAATGTTCTCCTCAAGTCCCTTTGTGTATAATTCAACCCTTCACTTCCTAGATAAGCCCCATGTCCTATATGCCCCCAGCACAGCCAGCTGTGACCCAGGGCCCTTTATGCCTGAGGGATGGAAAATTGGAAGATCAGACATTCCCCGACTCTGGCCATCACCTCTTGTCATTCCTACCTTGCTAAAGTGTCCCTCTCTCCTAAATCATTCTTTGTCCTCATTGAGGTGTCCATTCCTTTCACCCCTCAGCCTCCCTTTAGCCATGAGCCTTTGGGATATTGCTTTCATACCTCTATAATCTTGAACCAAATACAACTCAACCCTGACTTCTGCTCTCAAATCCTTGACTCCTTTTCCCAACTTCACTCTCCTCTTCTCAAATCTCAGACCTGGATTACTCCTACCATTCATCTCCAATACTCTGCATTATAAACCACTGAACAAAGCCAGGTAATGTCTTCTAGTATGACTGAATGGATATGTTACAAATTCAACTGTCCAAACTCAACTGGGCCTAAAGTGGCCAGAAGACCTTCATGAACTATGAAGGCCAGGGTTAGGAAGATCTTACAATATTTAATAATAATGATGATGATGATAATAATAATAATAATAACATTTAATACCATTTTATGGTATGCAAAGTACTTTAAAATGAAATCTCTTTTGTCCCTCATAAAAGCTCTAAAGATAGATGCTATAATTATTCTCACTTTTTTTAAATAAGGAAACTGAGGCAATTCATATCACTAGTAAGTTCCTGAAGTTGGATTTGAATTGAGATCTTCCTGACTCTAAACCCAGTGCCCCTGAGCCTGACTTTCTTTTAAGAGTGCATCTGTGGGGACAGCTAGGTGGCACAGTGGATAAAACACCAGCCCTGGAGTCAGGAGTACCTGAGTTCAAATCTGGCCTCAGACATTTAATAATTGCCTATGTATGTGGCCTTGGGCAAGCCACTTAACCCCACTGCCTTGCAAAAACTAAAAAAAATTTTAAAAAGAGTGTATTAGTGAGCTCTCTGCCATTCCCTCATCCCAGGGCTGGTCAGTTCCCTCCTCCACAAGCTGCATAATAAGCAAAGCACATCCCCTTCAATCAGGAGGAATCCAGTGAATCCCAGCTGGTAAAAATCAACTGTCAGAGGGTTCTGACTGAGACCAGAATTTTCCCAGTTTGGCCGGGGCTAGGGCATTCTTAAAGATTTAGGCTCATCAACAAGACTAGAGGAGGCATTATGGCAGGGTCACATGAAGAGAGGTCTTTTTATTCACCCCAATGATCTGGGGTTCCTTTCCATGTTGACTGGCCATTCCAAATCAAGCTTAGCCATCTCAGGTACTTTCTTAATTCTCAGTTTTTCATGGTTGAATAAGAGCTATACAAAGAAGAATTCCTGCAATGAACAACCTATTAATCCAATCCAATCCAATAAATAATCATTAGTACCTGCTATGTGTTAGGTGGTAAGGATAAAACCATAGGAACAAAAATGAGTCTCTCCTCTCCAGAAGCTTAGACTCAGTGTATTGATGCAATATGCAAACCCATTAAGAATATGTAGGATATTTGCTAACACTTGTGGTACTCTAGAAGGGATGTCTGTGGGTGATAGTGCTTAGGTGGGACCATAAATGGTAGTCCAAGGGTCAGTTGTGTGCCAAGGACAAGGGGAAGGCAATTACTAAATAAAGAAATAAATCAAACTGGCAAGCTAGAGCAGAACACAAGGAGGAATGAGCCTCACTTCAAACAAACATGGTGAGGGAGCTTGGAATAAATGGGCTTCATGAGCTATGTTTCCATAGTGGATCTCACCCAGTGAGACAGAGAAAGGGATAGAACTCTCTGTTGCCCTCTGCCAACCCAAAACTTCTTTTAAAAGGATGGGCAGCAAAAAAAAAAAAACAAATGAACAAAACATGAGGCAGCTAGGTGGCACAGTGGATAGAGCACTGGCCCTGGAGGCAGGAGGACCTGAGCTCAAATCTGACCTCAGATACTTAATAATTACCTAGCTGTGTGACCTTGGGCAAGTCACTTAACCCCATTGCCTTGCCCCCCCAAAAAAGATAGGCAGATAAAAGACTATAAAACCATGCCTACTGTTTGACCTAGCAGTGCCACTACTAGGTCTACATACCAGAAGAGATGGAAGACAGGAACAAAAAGGACTTATATTTATAAGGATATTTTTGGTGTGGTGACAAGGAACTAGAGAATGAGAGGTTCCCATTGATTGGAGAATGGCTGAATAAGTTGTGGTTTGTGATTATGACATTATTATAAAAAATGATAAGCAGAACGCTCTGTAAAAAAATTTACATGAGTAGATGCAATTGGAAATGTACTATATACAATGAAATAGCAATATAGAATGATCAGCTGTGAATGACTTCACTTTTCTCAGCAATGATGTGACTCAAGACATCTCTGAAGGACTTATGGGAAAGAGCTGATGGTGTCTGAAAACAGAGAAATGCATGCTTTTTTTGCTGTATTTTTCTTGAGGTGTCTCTTCTTGGGGAGTGATTAGGTTTACTCTTGCAAGGTGATTATTGAGATATTGCTTTTCATGACTACACATTTCTAACTATCAAATAACTTGCTTTCTCAATGAGGGGGATTGGGGATGGGAGGGAAAGAAGGAATTCAGAACTCAAGTTTCTAAAAGTGAATGTTGAAACTTGTTTTTGCATGTAACTGGGGAAAAAAATTAAGGATGGGCAGAGGAGGACTGGACACATAGAGTTTATTTCAACTTTTCCCCATATTCCCATGTCTAAGATCTTGTATTTCTGCCTCTAAAAACAATCATCTCTGCTGTCTTACAGGTCTCCATTTGGGATAGAGAAATGATGAGTTTGGCTGGCATGTTTACTCATGGTACTGCTGATGTCTTTGGCATTCTGAAAGAACACCAGTATTAACTTGGCTTTATGACAAAGGGCAATTCCACCCTAGCTGGATGGGATTATTCTATTATTTCACTAAAGCTGCATTCACAAGTATTTATAAATATTAAACAGTACAAAATCTTCCAGCTACTATTCCCTGGGTACACAATAGGCATTTTTTATTTCCATCTTGCCTCTTTAGAGACTTATAAAAGAATCCGCTGATGGGCCAGTCAAAGTATGTCATCACTGAAGAAGCACCTCTGCAAAATTGAGTCTATTAGAAAGGGTGTATTGGCTAAAAACGGGGTTGAGCACAGTGGTACTTAAATTGGTAAGAGCAAAGTTGACTTCTCTTTTGAATTAAGAAATTAAGTTGTTTATTTAAAAGGTTTTCATTTTAATTCCCAACAGAATTTGCTCAGTTTAGGATACAGTGAAGCTTCATTGATGATAATAATAAATAGCTACACAGTATAGGAACTTTTATAGTGTATGGACAAAATGACCATGAATGCTTGTTGATTGACTTAGTGACTTTTTATAGTACTTGAAGGTTTTCTTTTTTTGCAAGGCAATGGGGTTAAGTGGCTTGCCCAGGGCCACACAGCTAAGTAATTATTAAGTGTCTGAGACCGGATTTGAACTCAGGTACTCCTGACTCCAGGGCCAGTGCTCTAGCCTAGCCACCCCCACTTGATGGTTTTCAAAGTACTTTTTCTAGATGTATTAAATATATCCTTTTTGGATGACAGTACAATAAAATTACACTCAATAAAAGCACACAGAATCATAGATTAAAAATTAATTTAAAGCCAAATGGTTGGCTGTTGTTCTTTGTGCTTAAGGATGACCAAAACAACATCACTATGTCATGGGGTTAAGGTACAGTGTGTCTTGGTC
The DNA here is from genome assembly GCF_037893015.1 of Macrotis lagotis. Lineage (NCBI taxonomy): Eukaryota > Metazoa > Chordata > Mammalia > Peramelemorphia > Peramelidae > Macrotis > Macrotis lagotis. The sequence continues at coordinate 4,470,233 of NC_133661.1, forward strand.
AATCAGACCAATACAAGCTTGAAGGTTCTGCCACAGCTTGGATATAAATAGTCAGCATCAACATTTGGACTAGAGATGGCTCTAAATTTATACATCTCACATTTTTTGAACTTCTACAATTCTGCTTTACTCTTAGAGCACAGCACCTTGATGTAGGCATCCCATGTTAGTTAGTCTTATGCCAATATTTCCCATGTCTCACAATCAATTTTACATTCTTCAGAAAGACTTTGAAAGTGTCTTATCACTTCTTCTGACTTCTGCATGAGCATTTACCTTGTGTGAGCTCCCCACACAGTAGTCTTTTAAGAAAATCTACATTTGGCATTTGAACAACATAACTAGCCTATTGAAGTTACCTACTCTGTAGTAGAGTTTGAACATTTGGCAGTTAAACTTGAGAAAAGACCCCAGTGGCCAGTCCCTTACCTTACCAGTTGTTCTTTGGAATCTTTCTAGGTCAATTTAAATGGAGGCCATTCAGTTGTCTGGCATGGGTATGCTGTCCAAATTTCACAAGCATACAGCAATAAAAGTCAGCCCAACAGCTCTATAGATCATTAACTTGCTGGGCGGTCTAAAACTCTTCTCTCCTACACTTTCCTTCAGAGCCTCCCAAATACTGAGTTAATTCTATTATTGCATGTGTCAACCTCATCATTTATGTCACCATCCCTGAAAAGTATACTACCAAAGCAAATGAACTGAACACAGCATTTAAAATTTATCCATGCTGCCTCTTTAGAAATGAATGAATTATCCTGCTGGTAAACCCTGTGGAGCTATCTTTTTTCAATTAGCATCTTCTGAATTTCCCTATCATTTTTGTCAAACCAGCCAGATGAGTTAATGCTATCCTGTACACTAAATCTCTGAAAGGTGAACCCTCCTTTTCCTGCTCCATTATTATTATCTATCAGGTCATTTTCCTACTTTTTCTCCAAGTTAGCAATGAACTGCTAATGCTGAGAGAAGCTCTCTAATCTGTTGCCATTAAGTCTTCTGGTAATCCTCTTGCCTTGGGCTTGCCAATTTTGTTGAATGGGAATATTTATCTTGGAGAAGATAAGTCTTTGATCAGTTCAGCATTCTGCACCACACATCACCTCTATCCTGTCTATCTCTTCTCCTTAGACTGACACAGTCTATCAAATGCCAATGTTTGTTGCAAGGGTGCATCTATGAAGTTTTTTTGGATTTAGTAAACAGAAGACAGTGTCTGTGAGAGATCACGAGATGCACAAGTCTTCAGTGGTAAATGGTCAGTATTGTTGCTGTTTCCAACTCCATTCATCCCAAGGATTCCCTGCTATGTCTTCTAGTCTGTACCTACCCAAGCACTAAATTTCACCCAGGAATTATGAGTTCTTTCTTTTAGAAAATTGATACTGAGGGTTTCATTCTCTTCATAAAATCTTTCTTTGATCTGATCAGAATTCATTATGTTGGAAGCAAGGACATTAATGATGGTGGCATGGCATTTTACTGCAAGTGGAAATCACCTTGTTGTGAACTTGTCATATCCTCCCTTTGGTAGACATACAAGATTGCTAACTAGATTCATTTTGATTACAAAATTTATGACAGCTTCATGGAATTTCCCTTCTCTGTGGTCACTCCAGAAATATGTGTATACAGCTCTGACATCAGTCAGATTCCCTTCATTTGATAACTTTTTTCACTCAAGGTTGCTGTATGAATGAATTCTTGCTGAATTCTCTCACAACAAGATTTGTTTATCTTCCACATCTACTGGAGTCTGTGTTGTCCATAAGTGGGAAGCATTCAAAGCCCCACTTGCAGAAAAATGTCTATCCCTTGATGCTTGCATCAATGAAATAAAGAACAGATCATGAATTGGGCATGCGACTTGAAAAAGCTAGGAAAAGAACAAATTAAAAATCCCCAGTTTAATACCAAATTGGAAATCCTGAAAATCAATGGAGAGATTAATAAAACTGAAAGAAAGACATTTAAGTAATCAATACAACTAAGAGATAAGTTTATTTAAAAAAGAAAACAGATTAAAAAAAACACTGGTGTAGATAGAAAGGGGAGCTATTTCACAAGATCCAAAGTCAGTCTGCTAAGTTCTGAACAAGTAGGCCTAACAAACTTGAACCCTAATAGTGACGGGGAGGAGAAGATCGTGGGAGAGAGAATCCAAGCAATTGTTTTCTCTGAACAGATGAGACTGAAGGAGTTCGGAAGACAATATATGAAAAGGGTAGTTTTTGAATTTTATGAACTTTATATGTGTGTGTGTGTGTGTGTGTGTGTGTGTGTGTGTGTGTACACACATATATAAATATATATATGTATATATATATATATATATATATATACTTTAAAAACCAAGTTTTATTGAATGAAATTCACAGTTTCCCACAAAACACTGTTCCCTCCCTCATCATTGTATACATAATTTGTTAAGTTTTATTGGATTTTGTTAAGGTCACAACAAGGGAAAAAAAGGTTCCATAGCATTTAGTGACCTGTTGACTCAATTTGATTTGACCATGTACTAGGGAAAACAAAAAGGCCAATGTAATTCTTCTTTGACGGGCAAAAGTTCCAAGAATAGGGGTATGATTCCACTGTATGCTGCCCTCATTAGATTCATCCAAAGTATTGTCATCAGTTCTGCCCATACAATGCATCTCATACCTTTCTTTTGAGTGTGACTATCCAGGAGTCAACAGGATGGAAATGAGTTCATTTGTGCACAACTGGGATCCAATGTAAGGCCAGTTAGTAGTAGATTTCATATCAAAGTAAACAGCTTTATCCACTGCTCATGAACATCCTGGGAGCCGAGTTAAATCCTGGGTGTGATAGATACAAGATAACATCCAGGACAGTTGGAGGCAGAGAGTACACAGAATAAGACTTTGGGATGACATGAGAGAAGCCTCCAATACATATTGAATGGAGGTAGAAGCATTAGACTTATCCCATTTGGCTCCAGTGTGTAGAAGCTAGAAGTCAAGCAGGGATGCTATGGAGGTAGAATTTAAATCTGGTGGCAAGCCAGACTCTCTGGTAATGAGAGTGTCCCACAGTGGAAGAGTCTGTTTTAAGAGGAGGCAGAAGATGGACACCAGTTTGGCAGGCTTGTTATTGGAAGGATTTCTTGAAGTTATTGGCTATTCTACTAGGTCCCAGAGGTCCTTACCTATTCATGAATTCTTTTCCTCTATGGTTCTCTGAGAGGCCACCCACATTTTAAGGAGGAGAAGGGAACCCTGGGATCATCTAACCCAACCTCTTCATCTAACAAATGAGAAGATTTTTATACAAGGAGATGAGACACATCCAAAGTCACGGTGGCTATAAATACCCAGTTCAAGGACTTAACCCAGAGCTCTGCCTCTAGGTGCCCCTTGCACTCTGAACTGGGGAGGTTGGGAGAGGTGCAGAAGGGCACTAGGTCTTCACAAGGTCACAGCAAGCAATGACTTTGCAGGGCATTTTCAGACTCAGGGTTGGGACTCCATAAGACACTCCCATAAAACAGAAGGATGCCAAGGTCATGCGGCAAGCAGCTTACCTGATGGTCATGATTCATCTTGCAGTGAACTTTTATGGATTATAATTGTTTGTCATGGAAATGCTATCACTCCCAGGATCTGACTAACTCGGCCCCCAGGAAGTTTGTGAGAGGAGGATAAAGCTGCTTACTGTGATATCAAATCTGCTACTAACAGGTCTTATATTAGATTCCAGTTGTCCACAAATGAACCTATTTCCATTCTGTGTCTCCTGGATCGTCCCACCAAAACAGAGGTATGAGATGAATTGTGTGGGCAGGATCCAAACCAAATTACTTTGATTAATTGTAAGCTATTAATGATGATGGTAATGAGTCTCCTACTCAACAGACTATAAAAGAGGGACAGTGACTAGAGCCTCAACAGAGTTCAGAAAGTGTTTCATGTAATCTCCCCAGTCTCCCTCCTCCCTCTTCACATTCACCAATTCTGACTTGATGGGGTAAGAAACTTCAAAGGCCTGTCATGGTACTGTACCATGGAAAACCACAAGAGGGCACGGAGGGAGTGGTAGCCCATGGTGTAATGAATGGGACGACTCCTCTAGGGCAGAGAAGCTGGATTCAATTTCTGCATCTAGGACCATGAGCAAATCAGTCATTTAAATCAGCCATGCCTCAGTTTCCTCTTCTGTAAAACAAGACAGCAAGACTGAATCCTGAAAGTCTATTAGCCTATGAAGTTGTGCATAGTAGAAATGGGTGTGGTTATCATTGTGATTCATTATTGAACCTCTTCACATCATAAATCCTTTAAATTGAATTGCAATTCTGCTGCAGCAGCTTTGAATGAAACTGGACATTTCTATGAGGTTTGAGGAGATCACCAAGCACACACATCCATGACGTGACCCCAGGAAAAGGAATTACTGGTGCTATCATCCTCTATTCATGAGAAGCCTGGACCCCAGAAGTAAAGTCACCCCACAGGGTCCTGACAGCTGGTCGGTATCCAAGGCAGGATTTGAACCCAGTTCTTTGTAGGCTCAGATCTTCCCCTTGCCATCTGCTGTCATCCTACCTCTAAAGATGCAGGCATTTATTTCTGAAGTTTTTTCCCAGATTCTCAGCTCTATTTCTAAAGATGCTTGGCCACTCAAAGAGCTGGGAGGCTGAGGACTTGCCCAGGCCAAAGGTTTGAAGCCAAGTAGTTCTCATTAATATTCCCCATGTACCTCTTCATTAAAACCTAGGGTTATCCAGGCTAGGCTGAGGCCTTTCCGAATGATATCCATTGTTCAAGGGCACAGTGGAATTGGAGGCAGGCAATGGAATAAGATGCATCTGCTGTGACTTCACAAACAAATTTCACATGTTTTCAGTTCAATTCAAGAAACATTAAAATCTTGCTCTGGGTCAGACCCTGTGAGGGTTGTTGTTGATACAAAAAAAAAGGAAAAAAAAGAAAAGAATACCCAGTCCTTTACTTTCTCCTAGAGACCATGACATGGACCCAGATAACTAAATATAAAGTAAATGCAAAGTTAACCAGACCAATTCCAAAAGGCAAAGCACTTAAATCAATATATGAAAAGAAGACCTTTGCCAGTCTGACTGATTACTTGGGGTGGGGGAATGGGGGGAGGCACCACAGTGGCCCAAAGAGACATCCAGCTATGCATCTCACTGGGGAAAGCAGACTCAGCAAGAGGGAGCATCCATCCTTGCCCACCCAGCGGACGCTGATGGCCCAACCGACTGAACACCAAAAGTGATATTACATCATCTCTAACAAGACACAACAAGACCATTTTCTATTCCAGAAATTAGCCACAAGGCAAAGACTGGACATCCATCTGTGCGTGCCTGAAACACACTTCCAGAAAGTCCTGGGTACTTGTCATGGACTTCTGAGTCAGGGAGAGCTGTGGAAATTGCCCATCATGAGCAATGTGCCCCCTTGACTGTGAATTTTCATGTCCAGATGGGTTTAAACTGGAATGCCCCTTGGTCTGCAAGCTAGTGGAGTGACTGCATGTTCTGCTATCATCCCAGAATTATTTTCAACGTAGTTCTTGACATCAGACTTCATATTCCATGACATAGAAGTCAGAGGCATGCATTCACACAGAAGTGTTTTTTTCTAAATTATATTCCTGCTTTTTCTGAGTGGAGAAAAGAAGCTTATCTATCCATGCCCATTTAAACAGCAAGGAAATTGAGGCAAAGAAGGGAAGCAAAAATGAGAGACTCCAAAGCCATTCCAGAAAGGGAAGGAAATGGAACTTAGGTAGATTGGCATCCATGATGAGTTCTTGGTAGTGAATCAGGACTGAACTACATCAGGTTTGGGATTTGACTGAGAAAGAGCAGCATCCTTCCACCCTGGGACTAATAAATGGCTTTCCTGACCATCTCAATGGATATCGGAATCAAGGTGTATAAGAAGATTGGACCCAAAGCAGTAGCATCAGCTAATGACAGCCTGCTCCAGTCGTACCCCATGTTTCTCTCCAACCTCACATTGAGACACTTCCCTCACCTGATGCCAACAGCCAAGAGTCTCACTAAGTCATTTGATGAAGAACCCTTCCAATGATCTCTGATCGTCCCACGCTCATACAGTGTCAGCCTGGAATCTCTCAGGCAATCACCAGAAAAGGGAGTGGGAGGAGAGACCATGTGTCTCAGGACTTGCTCCTTTCTCCTCTCCTGCAGTCCATTTTTCTGGACTTACCCTCTCTCCTAACCCCTGACACATTTGAGTTTTGTCTCCTCCTGCTTCACTCCCTTCTTCCTATGCCCCCCTCCCATAAGACATCTATTCTATTAAGATTCATGTGCAGCTATTGGGCCTTACCACTGGAAGGGACCCCAGGAGGAACAGATGTGGAGGAATGGGACACTTGCCCTATTTATACCTAAGAGCTCCAGCTTCAAACCCTGGCTATTTTACTGACTGTGTAACCTTGGGCAAGTCATTTGCTTTGCTCAGTCTCAGTAGCTTCATCTATGACTTCAGGAAAGATAACACAATCAAGTGTGGAGGGGGTTGATTTTGGAATCAGAGAGATTTGGGTTTAAAACTCACTTCTTCCATATACTGACTATGAGATCTTAGACATCCTTTAAAATGAACTTACTTCAAGAACTCTCTAAGACTCTGTTGCAGATTGGGTGACTAGCAGTGGAAGACCCTTCCAGTACTCAAGGTTTATTAAGCATCTGTTCCATGCCTGGCAGGTATCAAACACCATAATAAGGTAAATTCCCTCTACCTTTGAGGCTCACATTCCACTGGGGTTCCAGCTGTTTCCCACAGTAATCCCTTCAGGACATATGACAAATAGTGTTTGTGGGTCCTGAGATCCTGAGAGAGCAAGAAGGGCTTCTGGCCCCAGCCCTGGAGCTGGAGCTACACATCAACAGGAGCCCCAGGCTCTTCTAAGAAAAGCTGGGAAGGTTGTCCATGCCAGGTATGAGACATCCTAGGTAAAGACTGAGAGGAAAGAGATAAGGTATTGTCTTTGAGAAACAGGGAACAGCAGGACAACTTAGTGGAGCAGAGGCCACGCCGAGGGGAGCGATGGGAAATCAGCCCCAAGCCAGGTATTTGAGGACTTGGCATGTCAATGAGAGCAGGAGCTACCAAAACTTCTTGGCCAAAGTGGTCACTTATGCAGAAATGCATTTTAAAAATATTAGTTTGGCAGCAGTGAAGATCAATTAGAGAAAGGGGAAAATGAGGACAGCAGCTCCATTAGGAAACTGGGGCAGTAGTTTAGTTGATGGCAAAGATGAAGTCATAATTAGAGGAATTATTGTGTTAGTATAGAGGAGGTAATGGGTGCAAGAGTCATTGAGGAGGTGGAACTAACAGACTAGGTGTTACTACACATGGCAGTGCATGGACTGTGGGAGTGGAAGGAGAAAAGAGAGTCAGGACTGACTCTGCCATGGCTATCCTCAAGGGTACTGATGCCATCCACAGAAATAGGAGAAAATTCAGGGACTGGCAAATAGAAGAGTCGTGCTTTGAATTTAGATCATAGATTTAGAGTTGGCACCTTAGAGAGCATCAATTATAATCTTCTCATTTTACAAAGGAGTAAACTGAGGCAAAGAGTGATTAGGTGACTTATTGAACTAGGTGACATTTTAACTAGGTCCCCAAATCAACACCCAGGGCTCTATCTACTTAACCATCTCACTGTCCCTGAAGCAAGATTAGAAGCAGCAGAAGTGCCTGCTGCCCAGGAGCCTGGCTATGTTCGCTTATCATCGTTCATTTAACTCTCCTCAGCCCACCCTCATTGCAAGGCAAGGACAAAGAACCAAATTAAGGGTAGTCACTGAAGCTAAGAATTTAGAGGCTGAACACTTAGGAAGAGAAAGAGAAAATCTTCTAAAGTCCAAAGAAATTAATAATAAAAGGAGAAATGAATAGAATTTAACAGAAACAATAAAGATGCAAAATAGTTTTTGACCAGAAAAAGCATTTGAAGCATAAGTCTAAAATGAGATATTAATAAAATGAAAAAAGAGATGTTCTATGCAATTCAAAAGAAGCATCTTACTGTGACAATGAAAGCAATTATTGCAGTGTTACATCTAAATCTAGAGACATTCTGAAAAGATCAGGGATTTAAATATCTAACAATGGAAAAAATCATGATGTCCCCATTGTTTTTGAAGACTACAGCAAGGCCAAGAAGAGAATTCAAGTTCCTTTGGCAGCTCAGAGACTGACAGCTAGAAAATCTCAAGAAACTCTATCAATGACAACACTGGAAAAGAGCTTTGAGCATCTCTGTTTTCCTCCCTCCTCTTTTTCTGAATATTTCTCCTTTTCTATCTGTCTCTGTCTGTCTGTGTGTCTCACCTTTCCCCTCTTTCTTTCCTTTCCCCGGTCTATGTCTCTTTGTGTCTATGTCTGTGTCTCTTTGTCTGGCTGTCCATCTCTGTCTCCATCTCTGTGTGTCTTTCCCTCCCTCTCTGTCTCTTTGCTAGATATCTCACAGCAGTGCCAGGGTGCAGTGGCCGGGCAGAGTGACTGAAGCCAGGGCCCCCAATTATCAGGGAGGTTCTCAGAAGTTGCCTTTCTGCATCTTCAGCACCTAAAAGATGTGAAGCAAGACCTTCTGGGTCAATCAGTAATAGCCACCTGGAGCATTGCTTTGTGAAACTTCCCTCTACATCCTCCTGCCAGTCAGTGCCTGGCACACAGGGAGGGATTCAGAAATGTGTTTTCCATCCTTCCGTCCTTGAGAGGCTTGGATTTAGTGGTAGGGATGCCATTTCTCTAAGATGACCACCATAGTCAATTCATTCCATCCCATACCAAGTGCATCTAGTCATCAAGTCTCATGGATCCACCATAGAAGACCCACCTAAGATACCAGACCTTCGCCAGACCAGCTCATGCTTCACTGATGCCATAGCAGCATATGGGTGTTGCAGCTCTTGTCCACCCTTTGCACTGCCTTCCTGACTCTCCTCATCTTCCTGGCTGTATTCATCCTTGATGAAGTCTCTTGTGCTTACCACTGTTCAGCCCCCCACCTTTACCCTGACCCACCATGAATCTCTCCATTGCCCTTTGGCTCAGCCATAATCAAGATTCCTTTGAGAATACAGTGTCTGCTGGCCTTGTAGCTTTGCCAGGAGAACCCTGATGGGGAAGAAATGGGCCTTGATTACCACAAATATATAAGATCCAGAACTATTCCCCAATATGTAAGTGGTCAAAAGATATGAACAAACATATCCCCATAGGATTGCACTATTATCAACCAGAGAAGACAGCTCCCAGCAGATTGGCAAAAATGATCAGAAAGAACACTGGAGGCTTGGCAAGAAGACAAACTGCCCAACTTAGGGCAGCCAGGTGGAACAGAGGAGAGAGCACCAGCCCTGGAGTCAGGAGGACCTGAGTTCAAATCCAGCCTCAGACACTCGATACTTACTAGCTGTATGACCTTGGGCAAGTCACTCAATTCCATTTCCCCACCAAAAAAAAAAAGAAATCAATAAGAGTTTGGGGCAGCTAGTTGACACAGAGGATAGAGCACCAGCCCTAAGTTCAAAGTCAGCCTCAGACACTTGATACTTATGAGCTATGTCACCTTGAGCAAATCATTTAACCCCATTGCCTCACCAAAAAAAAAAGTGATTCAACCATCCTGGAAATCTTGTTTAGGATTATGGTAAGGAAAAAAAAGATTAAACTCTCCATACACTTTGACCCAGAAATCCTACAGACAGGCAGAGGTCTTAAAAGAATCCAGAGAATAAAAGACCTGATGCACCATATATATGACTATAAGTATGCAAAATTTACCAAATAAAGGTAAAAGTATCATTCCAGGAATGAACATCAGGACACCAGAGCCTGCTGAAAATAGGTAGAGCCATTTATAGAAGCTGACCTGAGCCTTGGAGAGAATCAAGGTTTCTCCAAGATAGCATGGTTTCTCCAAGAATAGGAGGAGGAAGACTTGGTGTAGACTTGTAGAAATCAGAGACAAGAAAGGAATGCTCCCTGGGGGTGGGGGAATTGAGGGTTGAAAGGGGGTCTGTTTACCAGTTAGAAAGCATTGAGGAAAGCAGAGGGGTAGGGGCAGCTAGGTGGTGCAGTGGATAGAGCATCGGCCCTAGAGTCAGGAGGATCTGAGTTCAAATCCAACCTCAGACACTTAATAATTACCTAGCTGCGTGACCTTGGGCAAGTTACTTAACCCCATTGCCTTGCAAAAGAAAGAAAAAAGAAAAGAAAGCAGGGGTGTGAGTTAGCCCAGAAGGACTCCCACATGGAAACAAGACCAAAATACATGTCATGCTAGGAGGGTTCAAGAAAGAGGAGAAGCTCAAAGTAGGGGACCAGTCAGGAGACTATAGCAATAGCCCAGGTTAGAGGTAATGAGAACCTTGATTAGAATGGTCAGAGCATGAGCCAGTAAGTCAACACACATTCACTAAGTCTCTACTGTGTGACAGGAATTGGTTAAGTGCTGGTGATTCAAAGAAAAGACAGAAGACTGTTGGTGCTCTCCCAGAGCACCAATTCTATGTAATCATAGACACAGGACAAATGGAGATCAGCAGCTGACAGAGGGATGAACATGAAGGTGTGCTGCTTGAACAGACCCTGCAAATGGGAAATGAATGTGACCTCTTTCTGCATTTTCTAAATCTGAAGATTTCAGAAGCAAATGTTGACAGTAAAAAAAAAAAAAAGTTCCAGAACTCTCCCCCTGTGGGTAATGTAGTTTGATATTTGACCATGCCAGTGGCAGTAATAGTCCAATTCCTTTCCATATATTAAGACAATAAAAAAGAAATCATGGCAACAATTTATGCCCATTTTGATGATTTTTCCTTTACACAGTATTATAAACACCTAGATGCATGGAATCATCCAACTTTCAGGGCCAACTCATTGATTTTTCATCAAAGAAGTGTCCAGCAAGACTAGAACAACCTGCTTGGACCCATAGCCAGATGGAGAGAGAGAGAGAGAGAGAGAGAAAGAGAGAGAGAGAGAGAGAGAGAGAGAGAGAGAGAGAGAGAGAGAGAAAGAGAGAGAGAGAGAGAGAGAGAGAGAGGTATATGTTATCTTGCTTTCTTTCTTGCATCAAATATTTTAATGATAACCTTTTTTGTAATGATTAAAGGATTAAATATTTGGAGTTGGAGATCTGAGGTATTATCAAATAATCAATTACAATTTCCCTTGTTTTATAGATGAGGAAACTGAGGCTCAGAGAAGCTAAGTTCTTTTCCTAAGGTAAAACAGGTGGCAATTAGAACTAGGATTTGAATTCAGATATTCTAGCTACTAAAATAGTTTATCTTATATCACTAAACGGCCTCTAGTAAATTAACCAAAGTTTAGAAGAGAAATTAGCCTTGTTCAGAATCACTTGGTATAGCAATTCTGGACCACAGGTACTCTTCAGCCCAAGTCCAGAAGGATTCTATCCATCTTGCTTTGGAGGGTTAATAAGACCATAAGTTCACACTTGAAACAGTACTTAAAGGCCTTTGAATTCCAACCCCTCCCATAAATATGAGCAAACTGAGGTACAGAGATGACAATTAACAAGTGTCCAAGGCAAGATTTAAACTCAGGTCTTTCTGATTCCAAGTCCAACATTCTTTCAGACCTCTGTATGTTTGACATCAGTTGGGTGGGGGTGGAGTTAGCCCAGATGGACTTCTAAATGCACGTCACGTTTATTGAAAGACAATATCATGAAATCGTTTCACCTGCCTAGCACGATCACTATATTGCAGTCAAGTATCCAGGGAGTAGAGGTGAATTACAGTCCAAGGCCTACCCACAAGGCTGCCTCTACTTGCAGGACAACAGATAAACCCACTCAAATACCTCATCATCATCAGGAGTCTGTTACTACAATCAATGATTCCCAGCATCTATCTCCCAAAATCTCTGACAGAGTCTTCCATAATCTCTGTCATTGCCGGCAACCCAGCAGACCCATGTCTAGGGGCTCCACAGGTTTAGGTTGAACAGAAAACTGCAGTAGATACTCAAATGTCTTGATTTGAAACTGGCAGAGCCCGTCCTGTTCAATATTTTTTGTCAATGCTTTGGGAAAAGATGGAAAAGACAAGACAGCACATGAATGACCTATGATAAGAACTAACACGGATTTGGTTCCTGGAATATGGAATTCAGATCCAACATATCGTCATCAGGTGAGTATGCTGGACCAACAGAGTGGCATTTCAGGGAGACTAGTGTATGAAGCCACGTTTCTCAGTTAAAAGACACAATTAGAAAGAAACAACTTGGTAAAGTCTGGTTTGTCAAGAAATCACAAGAAAAAAGATCTGGATGCTTGAGGTGCCCACAACTGAATGGTAGTCCACAGTGTGGGAGGTGTCAGCTAGAGATGCCATGTTCTCTATAGTAGAAGTCCAGACCAAGGGAGACAGGACAATGGTCCATGGAGCAGACCACTCCAAAAGTGGCACCTCAGTATTTTTAAATATCATATTTTTAAAAGCTTGACATACCAATAAGTGCCCAGAAGAAGATGACTGTAAAAGGCTAGATTTATGATTTATGTCAATGTATCCAGTCTCACTTGGGCAGCAATGTAGAAACCCAGAAATAATATATGAAAGCTCATGTCCAAGATTGCCCCAGTAGCAACTGGAAGAGAAAGGCATGACACCCCAGTCGATGGATTCCATAGCTCCCAGTCACATTGCTTCCCCGCTGCGGAAACAAGCTGGGTCATTGTTTTATCTGTTACATCTTGCACAAAACGATATTTTGCTCATGATGGGCAGCTGGTAAGTTTTCATTGGATTTAATTGACTCCATTCAAAATCCTTCTAATGATGGTTGGTATAGAGGAGTCAAAAGCATCATAAAGCAATAGTAATAACAATTATAGCTTATGATAATATTCATTATGTGCTAAGCACTTTACAGTGATCATCTCATGGATCCTCACAAGAGTCTTGGGAGTCGGGTGCTGCTGTTATCTCCATTTTCGACGTGAGGAAACTGAAGTAAGCAGGAGAAAGTGACTTGCCTAGGGTCACACAACTACTTAAGTATTTGAATTAGGGTCTTCCTTACTCAAAGTCCCCAGAACTCTATTTCTTGATGCCTAGCTGCCAGTTTTCACAAATAAAAACAAAAGCTGATATTTAAGTAACAATTCAAGGCTTAGCCCAGCACTCCCTCACTCAAATCCATGTACTTTTCATGGCATCACCTCCCTAATATCATGGTCTTCTTCGAAAATGAAGGACAAAAAACATTAGTTGGCAGAAATCCTTGACTCAAGGGGAGCATGGCAAGGAAAAACACAGAAAAGTTGAAATTTTGTTTTCTTTTTTTTAAGTCATGTTAGGAAAGAGGGTTGGTGTGGGGGAGTGGTTAGAAACCCAAACTTGGAGTCCATCAATCTTGTCTTTAAACCTTACCTCTTACCTATGTCATATGTGTGACCCTGGGAAAGTCCCTTACCCTTTCTGTGTCCTATATGATGCTCTCATTGTGAAACAGACACCTGTCTGTATATGGAGAGGATGTTCCCCGTTCATCCTGCCCCTCCTCACTAACCAGCTATTTTGTACTCTTCTTTCTTCAGGCATGACCAGACAATTCCGGGGAGGGTTTCCAGCTCTGCTATTCCCTAAATCCCTACATATGTCTTCATGTCCTCTTCCACCATCCCACCAAAGAGAAGCTATGATAATTAAGTTGAGAATCAATAGCATGAATTTCTATCTCCACTCTGAAATGCATGCCTGGATATGTAATGCAAACTCTCCAATCTGCTCTTCATCTGTAAAATGTATATAATTATAATTGCATGAACTCTCAAGTGGCAATGGAGAAAAATATGGCAGATGAAGCAGAATAAAGCAAATTTTCCATTATGACCTTGCTCTCAATGTCACTGAAGCACTATACAGCTTCAAAGGGAAAGAACAGTCAGAGGCTGAAAATGCAGGATGACTAAAAGATAGTGCATGGTCAGAAATGGAACTGAAGGGGGAAAGATAGGAATAGCCCCCTGTGAAGATTCTCTGGAAGAAAAAGCATGAGAATCTCCTAGGAGGAAGGATCGCGATCTGCCAGACCAAAGGGAGCACCCATGTTGATGTCATGTTGATCAATGAGAGGATGGGCATGCTAGTGCTGACATGGAACCCCACATTCTAGTTCTTTCTTCTCAAGAACTCAAGGAATTCTCAGACCTCCAGCTTCTTCTCTACTACAGCCATTTTTATGCTGTTCAATTTCACACTTGGTAGGTCAGCCTAGAACTCTAGAAAACTTTCACGAAATTTTGACCCTTGGGTGCTCAGAGAATAAGATCTATTCCCTGTCTGATGCCATTACTTGTTTCAGAACCCAACTTAGGAACAACTCAGCATAAAAGAACCATTTGCTCTTGTAGAGCCTACTAGGATCTGAAAGAAACTGAACCCTGGTCCACAAAGCCAGGGAGAGGCACATCATTCAAGTCTGTTCCACAGTTATGTACAAAGTACAGTGCACAAGGATAGCTCCAGTATCTCCCACAACCTTTCCCTCCTCCTTGCCCCCTTCTATATTGCCATTGCCATTATATTAATTCAAGTTCTCTGGCCTATGCTAAGAAGCATTTCCAACAGATCCCCCCAAAAAGAAAGCTAATCCCTCCTCTCTGAAGTATCCAAACTTCTACTGCATGTCCAATGATCCTGACATAGAACCAGGAGTAACCATCCCTCCATAATCAAACACTATGGATGGCTTTCTCTTCACTCCTAAACAAAAAATGCATTCCAGAACCAACTCCATTGCCCCCTCCTTAGTGGCTAGCGCAAAGGGATCGCCCTCCTCTGAACTCTACCATGTTTGTGTCCTTTATGGCCACTTCTCCATTGTATAACAACTTATTCTGGAAAAGTCACCTCCATAATGGACTCTTAAGAACCAAACATTTATATTGCATCTCCCAACCCATCAACTGTCTGCCAAGTCATACCACCTATTTCTTTAAAATACAGATTTAGACCTGCTTCCTTCAGGAAAGTTCCCAAGACTGTAAACTACAATGTTTCATTTCAAAGATCAAATATTGCATATCTTTTCATGTTTTATTTAACTTACATACATGAGCTGACTTTTGGTCTGTCTGTATGGGCCACTGGAAAAACACCAGGAGCTGCAAGTCAGTCTCTAGACTCCTCTGTCCTCAAAGCTATAAGAGAAACAAAGTTCAGCATCCCCATGGGGTTTTTCCTTTGTACTTCCAATCCAAAAAAATATTTATTGAATGTCTATGATGATTTTTTTGTTCTTTCCTCAGATCCTCAGTGATTAGTACAGTGTCTGACACAAAGGGAGCACATGATAAGTATTGACTGGCTCACTGATTAGGAAGAAACCCAAGAAAAAAAGGAATATCATAGAAGCCATGGGGAAAAAAATGAGTATCCAAGGCAAATTGGCAGTGGACAATGTTGTACTATATTTCTCTAGCTAGGTGACATAAGGGATAGAGTTCTGGAACTAGAGTCTGGAAGACTTGAGTTCATATCCTGCCTCAGATACTTGCCAGCAAATTGAATCTGGGTGAGTCACTTCACTCTGCTTGCCTCAGTTTCTTCATTTATGAGCTGGAGAAGATTTAGCATAGAAAGGCACTCCGGTATCTTTGCCTAGAAAACAGCTGAAATAGCTAAATAATAGTAAAAACAAAATAGATATAGAGATTGTTGCTTTTCAGTCATTTTTCATTCATGTCCAGTACTTTGTGATCCATTTGGAAATTTCTTGGCAAGGATGCTGGGATGTTTTGCTGTTTCCTTGTCCAGCTCATTTTACAGATTAGGAAATTGAGGCAATCCTGGTTAAGTGACTTACTGGGGTCATATAGCTAGGAAGTGTCTGAGTTGGATTAAAGTGTAAGAAGATGAGTCTTCCTGATTTCAGAACCGGTATTCCATCTACTTCATGACCAAGTTGACAGATGTAGATAGAGATTCACCATCTGTGCCAACAAAGGTTCGAGGCTCATTGAAGTTAGGACTGGTCTCATTATTTTGTGTTTTCAAATTCTCTACTCCCCATCACAATATCTTATACACTGTGATTGCCTAATAAATGTATTATTGTTAATACTATATCCTGCACATAGTTGGTGACTAATAAATGTATTGAATCTAAATGAATGGATTTAACTGGAAAATAGTACATATGTGTGTATGAATTTTTAATATATATTAAACATAAAGATAGATGATGGATGGATAGATGGATAAGTAGATAGAGATGATAGAGAGATAGATGGAGAGATAGATGATAGATAGATAGATAGATAGATAGATAGATAGATAGATAGATGATAGAGATGTTAGAGAGATAGATATGATAGAGAGAGAGGATAGATAGATATGATAAATAGAGAGATAGATAGATATGATAGAGATGGTAGATAGAGAAATAGCTAGATGATAGAGATGACAGAGATAGAGAGATGATAGAGATGATTGATAGATGATTGATAGATGGTAGATAGAGAGATAGATAGGTAGATGTGAGAGACATAACAGATAGATAGATAGATAAAGATGATAGAGATAGATAGAGATGAGAGAGAGAGAGAGAGATGAGAGATAGATCGCCTTCTGATAATACTGTAAGACTTAAGTGGTGATTCTCTTATAACAGACTTGCAAACTAGGTAATAAAAATGTGATTTTTCTCCATTTTGCAGGTGGGAAAAACTAGAATCAGAAGGGTTACACATCTTGTCCATACTCACAACCCCAGAAAGAGTTCAAGTTGGGTTAATATCTCAAGTCTCTTCCCTTCAAAGCCAAAGTGTTTTCCCCTCTTCCCACTGAATGAAGAAAAACTTCAGCAAGCCTTACTCTTGGAACACTCAACAGCTTAGGACAGATACAAATATATATATATCCACCACTCACAGATCTGTCCACATTCTTCTCATCCATTGAAAGTCCAGGCTGAGTGGTAAGGTCAGTAAATTGGCACCTTTTACTAGGATGCTAAAGTCACTAATGGATCTCAGGGGAGGAAAAATGTAGATAATGTCCATACCATTTTGATAACAATTCTCTCTTAAGAGCAAGGTTTTTACAAAATAGTTGAACTTGTGCCTCCACTTCACCATGCTGATTGCCTCTGCCTACACATTTCATAATGATTACTGCTATAGTGAGTGTGTATGGGAAAGCAATTTTTCACTGTGCAAAATGGGATGGAAACACAGCAGCATCATAGCTGCAGAGAGGGGGCATCCCTAAGCAGCTGTGGAGGTTAACTACCTTCTTTACAGATGAGGAAACTGAGTTTCAGAGAGGTAATAAGTATCTAAGGCATGATTGAACCTCTGACCACAAGACCAATGCTCCTTCTGCTGCTTCTCTGGTCACCTAGATCACAGGTCCCAAGGAAATCACTACAGTCTGCCCCTTGCCCTCCAACCTTAAGGGAGCCTGCAGTGTTATCTACCAATTGTACCTCACTGAGTGATACTTCACATAACCCATGTCTATCCTTGGCAGGGATCGTTCCCATGCCTGGAAAGCTCCTTCTCTTTTCCTCTTCCTCTTGATTTCTAGGGCTCCCTTCACTCCTCCCTCAGCCACATTCCTGCCTTAAGTTCTTAAGGACACAAGTCCTGAACCCAGACACCTCTCCCTTTTCTTCCCTGGCCCCTACTGTTCAGTTTTCATTATGTGATGTCTTCTGCCATTAGAAGGTAAGCTCCCTGCAGGATGGAATCACTTTTCTCTTCATTTTTGAAGCCCCAGAGCTTGGCACATGCCTGGCCTAAGTATGTAACCATTGCTTCTTCCCTTCTTTAAGACCAGGTCAAAACCTGGAGGCTTTAGTTTTTCAGTTTCCCCTCTCCCCCACTGAGAACCCCTTCCATGCACTCTGTGTGCAACTAGCTATTTCCATGGTATGCCCCCTTTAAATATCAGTTTGAGGAGAAGAACTGTTGGCTTCTTCTATGGATCCTAATCTCTTCCCACAATTCCTGGCAGAGATGAGGCTTACTGTTTGTGGATATATTGGTGGCCATCTCTGGAGCATTCTACCCTTAATGTGGCTTGGGAGAGCCAGGCATGTGGCTGTTCATTGTTATTTTCAAGGCAGTATGTTATGGAGTTGGCATCCTTGCTCCAATCCCACTGGGAAGGGGGCTGCAGTCATGGTGATGTAAAGCTCAGGACTGGTGGGGTAAACCTAGGTTCTTGGGAATCATTTCCTTATGTTAGTATTAAATGTGCCCACTGATGGGCTTCCTCCAATGATTCCATCTTCTATCACTCAATAAGATAGCATTGACTTTTAGAAAGGATATTTACTAAAGTGATAAAATAATAACAGGACAAAGCTATCTATCAAAAAAAATGTCTGTGACAGTGTGTACCACAAGGCTATCCAGGGGAAAGTGGCCTCAAGCTAATACAGGTCATGGGGCAGAGGGATGAACTCCCAGCTGGTGAGGATTAGCCATCCATTCTCCCTTTGGGGAGTCCTCACAAAATTCACCTTGCTTATGGAAAACCTACTCTGGGCTCCATGTAGAGTCCTGAATCTACCTTCATTTGTGTGTCCTTAGTTCCCAGTATAGACCCAGTTACCCAGCATTCCAGGCACACTGCTTGGATGTGACCCCAAATCCCTGACCTCAAAGTGCACAAGCTCATCCTCTGTTCAGGGCTGGTAAGGGGAAAGGATAAAGGCTTTCTAAGAGGACTTGGATGAAGCCGCTGCCTCCATGATGAGCTAACTGGACCTGAAATAAGGGCAAGAAGACAGAGCAATGGATGGGGCCCTGGACTTAGAGCCAGGAAACCTTGAATTAAAATCACTCTTCTGACCTTGACTTAGCTGTGTGACCTAGGAAGGCCAGGTAAACTCTTTTTTTAAAGGTTTTTGCAAGGCAAATGGGGTTAAGTGGCTTGCCCAAGGCCACACAGCTAGGTCATTAAGTGTCTGAGGTCTGATTTGAACCCAGGTCCTCCTGACTCCAGGGCCGGTGCTCTATCCATTATGCCACCTAGCCACCCC
Organism: Macrotis lagotis; assembly: GCF_037893015.1. NCBI lineage: Eukaryota > Metazoa > Chordata > Mammalia > Peramelemorphia > Peramelidae > Macrotis > Macrotis lagotis. The sequence continues at coordinate 4,489,312 of NC_133661.1, forward strand.
TTCAGGTAAACTCTCTTAACCTCACTTGCCTCTTCAGTATAGCAGAAATGTTTTTGCTCTCCCAGTCATTTTTTTTCAATTAAGTCTGACTCTTCTGACACTCTTTGAGATTTTCTTGCCAGAGATACTGTAATAGTTTGCCATTTCCTTCTCCAGCTCCTTTTACACATGAAGAAAGTGAAGCAAACAGGATGAAGTGAACTGCCCAAGGTCACACAGCTAAAAAGCATCTGAGGCTGAATTTGAACTCATGAAGATGAATCTTTGCAACTCTAGACAGCACTCCAACCCTAGACCCAGTGCTTCATTCCATGGGGATAATGATAGTTCCTAATCCAGAGTTATAGGGGGCTCATAAAGAGGTAATAACTGTTAATGAGGTATATCTTTTAGAGTAGAGCTATGTGTAAAGAGGTCTCATTAGCATTAATACTGCTGTTGTTGGGCTCTAATCCGACTTGATCCTATTACAGGACTCAGTTTCTTTAGTTAATCTGGCCCCAGTGCATCTCCTCTACATTAGGCTCCATTTCCTCAATGGTGTTCATTCCTTCCAAATGGATCAGTGGCTTCCCCATCCAGTTGGATGCCCTTGATTGATTGACTCAATAGAAGCACTCCAATCTGGTTAAGACAGTTTCTCTAAGTGGGCTTCTGTGACCTCTGATTTGATTCAATAGATTCCCCACCCAGCCATAAATAAAATAGTGGTGGAATTGGATGCTACCTTAATAATCGAAGCCGCATAGAACAATTCCAGAAGAATGTACGCCTCTAAAGCCCAATCAGGCTGCAAGAAGTAAAGAGCATTGGATATAATCAGAACTAAAGAAAATATTATTTACAGCTTTACACATGGAGAATTTTTTGGTTTGAAGATGTTTTGTTCATAGCACATTACGGGCTCCCAACAAAAGAAGAGTGGAGTTCAAGCCTGGGCTGCTGGGGGTGAAGGCAAATAAATACATCATCATCTGCCCCTCTGCCAATCCCGGTCTCTGTGGAACAAAAGCCATATAACACAATGCTTAATCACAATGGACGCAGGATAAATGTCTTTTTCATTGATTGATTACGAAGCTGTATAAAGACTAGATCTTAGGAATCATCCCTGGGGATATTGAGGACTATGATTATGATGATAGTGAGAAGTGAGGAGAAGCTTGAGGAACCGATGCCAAAGTTAATGATAAAAATGGAAGGATGCCTTGGAGAGCTGCAGATGGCAGTCAAGAATCATGAGGTAGTGGTGAGTGACATGAAGAGCAAATGAAGATAGGAGGGGGCACCCCTTGCCAACTGGTCCAGTTATTATTGCAAAGAGGCAGAAACAAGGGTAGTTGTGAGAGAAAACAGAAGACAAAAGAATGACTCTCTGAGTAAAGATGACTAAAGCTTAAGACTAAAATGAGGAATTTGTGGTTCACAGCTATTTGATGGGGTTGTTTGGCAGCTAGGAGACAAAAATCTATTCCTCAGCTGTAACTTTGATGGCAGAATTGTAGGTTTTTCTTTCTCATCGTCAGATAGAAGTCAAACAATATTCACTGGGGCCTGTGTGTTGGACACTGGAGATCATGGAGACCAGACTACTGAACACAGATTTCAAATTTGGGTCTGAGATGCATCCTCGAAGCCAGGACCAGAAGAGACCTCTCAGGTTGCACCATTGCCTGCTGTCTGAAGGAAGAAAAGTGTTTGGCAGCTGGTTCTGGGAACAGAACTGAGCTTTGGACTCAGAAGAGAGCAGGCAAGTCTGGATGTTGGGTCGCATCAATCTGATTCTAAGGCCATGGGATCATCTAATGTTTCATTTTACATTCCCTTGTTGGGGCCTCTTTTCAAGGAGAAGTTTTTGACTATCTGGGGAGTTATAAGATTATATAATCCTAGGTTCTAGTAGGCAGACATCCCATAATCAGGAGAGTGAGGGGAGTCATTGGATGGGAAATAGAGAAGTGGTTGTTAGAAAATCCCGGGCTAATCAGGAGGCTCAGAACCTCAAATGGGGATTCAGGGGCAAGATATTAGAACCTACTGAGGCAGGAAGCAGCAGCAAAGAGGAGAAGCTGGCCCAGAGGGAGGCTCTGCAAGCATCAGGGAAACATTCAGGTCTAGGATGGACTGGCATCCTACCCAATGAGGCATCTGCAAGGAGGTAGGGACCAGAGTCATAGGAGTGGAGAAGGCCTCGAGGACAGGGAGAAAAGACTCCTGAGGAATCTCCCTACACTTGACTTGGAGGAGCAAGATGAGAGCTGACTGAGGGACATAGCCCCACAGCTGGGAAAAGTGCCCGCTGGCCCAGACTTGAGGTTCCTGATGGAGGGGAGACTTCTATAGCGGAAGAATGAATAGATATGCCCCAGGAGGCTGAGGTCAAGACTCTTGTTTGGATAAATTGACTTGAGGACCTTCACTGAAGGAAGCAATGCTCCCAAAGTATTTCACTTTAAGAAGACTAATAAAAATCATCAGCTTCTGCATCCTCCTCTTAAGATCCAGGGAAGAAAACATAGATCTCAGAGACAGAGACCGTTAATCTCAGTCCCAGTTGGGTAACTAATGAACTGTATGACCAGGGTGGGTCACCTTACCTCTCTAAACCTCTGTCTGCTCCTCTGCAAAATGGGGACAGTCCCCTCTAACCTATCTCTTGGGGTGTTAGGAGCATCAAAGGACTCAGGAATGGAAAAGAAGGAAGGGAAAGGGGAAGAAGAGTAGGAAAGGAAAGTCAGAAGACAATGAGGCAAGAAAAAATAAGTATTTATTAAGGTTTAACTGTGTGCTAAGAACTGAGATACAAATACAGCAAAGCAATGACTGTTCTTGCCCTCAGCAAGCTTACACTCTAATGGGGAAGACCAGGCACAGAAGGGAACCAAAAGAGGGCAGGAGGGAGGTTATGGAATGGGCAAGCTTGGTTTTCCTTCCTCACCTTCTCTGGGGCTCAGGCACATCAGTCCTGTTTTAAGCATCCTCCCTCTATAACTCACTTATTTCTCTTCTGAACCCAAAATAAACGATGCTGTCCTGGTATCACACACCCCAACACACTACACACACATATACACATGCAAACATGTCGCCCACATACACAAATGTATACACACCCACAGCTGTGAAACATGCATGTCACACATATGCAACACTCACACAATATGTGTGTGGAACAGTGTGCATATGCACATGCGACACATGTCCATAAACAACGCACACAACACGCACATAAGCATATCACCCACATGCACACATGTGCGTGCATACCACACATGCAACACACATTACACATGTATGCACACACTCATGCAGCGTGCGACACAGCACACAGACCATGCATGTACTACAATACAACAGTGCGTGTAAACACCACATATATACCATGCACAACATACACATATACATGCCTATTACATGAATCTCCATATACTTATAAACCCCACACACAGAGACTATACACACACATACACACACCACACACATTCACACACTCAAACATACACACACACCACACCACACACATACCATACACAATATACACACATGCATCTATCACATACATCTCCATACACTCATAAACTTCCCACACACAGACTATACACCACACACACACACACCACACACATGCTCACACCACATGCACACACTCACACATACACACATCACACACAAACCACACACACCACATACACACATACACACACCATGCCACACACGTACCATGCACAATATACACACACATGCATCTATCACATACATCTCCATACACTTATAAGCCCCACACACAGACTATACACCTTACTCATATATATACACATACCACACACCACACATAACATGCACATATGAACACACACCATACATAATACCTATATTCACATATCACACACTTACATCCTATATACAGACCACACCCTCTTACATACATGCATGCATGCACATATACAAACATACCAAACACATTCACACACACACACATACACAGCCCTCCAAGTGTCCAGCCTACTGACTACCAAAGACATCACATCTAATTGTGTCCACTTTATGGTCAAACTCTTATGGCAGCTCTTTTGGTTGGGCTTTGCATTGGCAAGCTCCTTTTCCACCATCCTGTTCCTGTGGCAGTCAATGGTTTGTTTATTCCCCACATGTGGAAGACAGGCCCAGCGGTGAATTACCCAAGCTGTATTTCTGCAGCAGATAATTCTTGTCCCCGCTGACCTCTTCCTTTCTGGGTCTGAGCTAGCCTGAATGGCTTGTCATCTTTTTTAAAACCCCAGGTTATTATTTCCACATTGCTCCTTCCGGAACTTACTGCTAAGTGACTCAGAACAATTTGACAATCCACAGAATTGAAAACACAACACCTGAGCTGTGAATTCAACTAGCCTGATAGTCTCGGGATCAAAGAGGTCTAGTTATCCCAAAGACTTCCCGTTAAGTCTCTAGAATGATACATTTTTCTGAATCATTTCAACAAGAAATTCTTTCCTATAATGTATATTTGAACCCATATGGAGAACCAAAAAGGGAATTTCTCACCAGAAAAAAAGAATGGTATTTAGTGACTATATTAACAATCACACACACACACAGAAATACAAACATACACACACACACACAAACACTTCACACACACACACACACACACACACACCAATAAATCGGGTCCTCCAGTCTTATTACAAGCATTAGATTTAGGATCAGAATTTTCCTTATACAAAGCCTATTTGTGAGACTCTATAAATCTTTAAAGGGATTGTATATTAAAAGGCTTTTTAAAATATAGTATTTTACGGGTTGTAGATTTCATTTTGAAGTGCAGATCAATAAAACCTCTTCTACCAAGCAGGGTGAGCTTTTGCAAGAAGGCAGAAGAGGGGGAGCCACATTTCTGGAGGGCAAACATCTACCTCATGCCCATTTGTTCCAGTTTTAGAAATCAAAGACCATGAGCACCTGTACTCATTCACCAGATTGCAAGAGAAAGGGTCATGAAGAAGCCACCCCAATGAAAAGGGCAGAGGCAAAGCATCTGCACATAGGCTGGTGAGGGGGGAAGGAGATGTTATCATCTTTGCCCAGGTGGGGGCTTCATTATTTTAACTAAGAGAAATGCCTACTCCATTTGGGTTATTTAAAAGGTTTCCATCACAATGATGGATTGGGGACTGAGGGCAGTGGATTAACACTTGTAGAAGCTTGCCTTTCCCCCCCAAGAGGAAAACTTGAAGGTCAATGGAAATGTGCCTCAGAGAGGTTTTTCATTGGATTCCTGGGGAAAATGATGGGTCTGGCAAATAGGAACCATTTAAATCTGAAGCCTGACATTATCTTTGTCCTTCCTGACTGCTCATAGCCAACAGGGTCAGTCTACTTTAGCAACATCTCTTATATTTCCTTCTCCCACAGTCAGCACCCCAGTGTTGTCTTTAATTAAAACCCCAAAAGACTATTGCAATAACAACCTGACTCAGTTTCCTCAGTTATTCAAGACCTAAAAAAGTTCATGCATAAGCAATAGACTTTTATCAGAAATTCTTTAGTTACCTTTGGGGAAAGTCAAAGACAAAATAAAAAGGAGTGAGGAAGAATGTGAAGAGGGAAGAGGAGAGAAGTTTAGGTCTAAGAATACTTCAGGGTTCCATTAAATAGAGGTGGTTGTGTTCCCACAAACACCTATAAAGTGTCAGGCAACTTATAAATACTATCTCATCTGATATACAGACTCAATGCCAAAGAGGTCAATGAGTGAAGTCTTTGGCATGCCTGACTTCAGGTTATAGCAGGAAGATGGAGGAGAATCAGGTATTTAGGACACCCAAGTTCCACAGAGCTATGTGCCACCACCATGGAACATGCCTGGTTGGACTGTCTGCTCCATGGCAGGACAGCTTACCTAATCATTGTAGTCTGAGCCTTATCCTAGGATCCACATCAAGCTTCCCCTGTAGGCCATGCCCATCACCTACCAAATATGGTTCAAAGTGAACCTGGCATGTGAGGCATCCTACAAACTGGAAAACCCTACTTTCCCCACCTCCTCTTTTATGGCACTTGTCCATGTGCTCAATCCTTCAACCAAAGAAAACAACTCATCTCCCCATGTCTTGGGTTTCCCCTGTCTCTGTTAATGGTATTCGGCTATGACTGAACCGTCTTTCTTTCCTCTCTTTGTTTCATGCATATACATCCTTAAAAGTCAAACATGATTGTCCCTTCCCTTAACCTCTATCCCTAGTAAAGAACAATCTTTTCCCTTAGGGACTCTCAGAGGACTTGATTTGCTTCAGCTAAATGATTCTTCATTGTTGTAAAAACAATTGTGTTAATTAGCAAGTTCAATGCAGTTCACATTTTCTAAATGTCCTTTTAAGTATGACAGTTAACTGAAAGAACTTGGGAAGCAGCAATGGATAGAGGAAAGAAGAGAATCTGCATAGCTGAAGAGCAAGGAGAGTGAGCCATGTCTACACTAGGCTAGACTACACTAGACTACACTAGACTAGACTAGGTTAGAGAAGCAGGATCAGGTCCTGGATGGACCAGGGACCTCACGGGGAGTTCTTAGACTTCACTATCTGATTCCTGTAAGTGTGTCTATTGTTTTTTCGCCATAGGGTGAAGCAATTGAAGGGAAAGTGTGATCTGGATATCTAGAAGCATTTTGAAATTGTATGAGTTACAGATTTTCTTCAACATGATAGTATCTAGAGTATTATTGTTTCTTTTGATTAAGTAGCTGAATAGTTATATTTCAGATCCAAAAATGTCATCATTGTGAGTGATTGGATGCATCAATAGAACCGTAAGAAACGGGGGTACAGGGACTAGACTAGTGAGAAAAGGAAAAAGTATCTATTTTCACAGGCTTACCCCTAGAATCTGGAAAAAGTCTGATTGTAAATTGTACTGGGAGACATTTAACAACCAGCTCTAAAAATCTCACCTTCTACAAACAGCCTTTCCCCATCCTTCTTACTTTTAGGATCTTCCCTCTGTTAATGATTTCCAATTTATCCCATGTAGAGATTGTCTACAACCTTGTCTGCATGCTGTTTCCTCCATTAGAATAGGAGTCCCTTCAGGGTAGTGCCTTTCTTTGTATATCTCTTAGCAATGTCTGGTACATGGTAGGTGATTAATAAAGGCTGGCACACATACATAAATACAAATATAGGTGAGATTGCTATATCTCTATTTTTAACACGTTCCCCATCCCTTTCTTAAGTCTAGGTATTCAACAAAATGATGAATCGAGATCTGATTTGTAGTTTTGCCAACCGCTGGAATGTAAACACTAGCACTGAAGATTTAACAAGCAGCCCACATCCCTCTCCTCTTGGACCTCATCGTACTCTGCTTTGGTGATCGAGCTCTGAGAACTAGCTAGCGAGCAAGCCAAACCCAGACAGTTGGGGAGATCAGCCCCCAAAAGAGGGTTGTTCTACAGAGACCTATGTTCTGAGGTGGTGATGCCTCACTCTGTACCTACACCCCCCCACCCTGGAGTACAGTCTTTGTGTGTGCTCAGGAAATCTATGCAAAACAAATAAAAATCCCTACAAGATAGCAAAGGAGGGAGGGACAGCCCTGGAAGCTGGGGGATCTGGTGAGTATAAGGGAGGGTTTAAGTGGTTCTTCATTGGAAGAAAAGGACCTTGGGAGGAGGAAATAAGGATGGAAAGCATTGGCATTGGTATCTAACTCCCCCCACTTCCCCCCACTACTCAGAAGAGCATGTTGGATAAGTGGTATTTTAGAAGTCTATTTAATTACTTAATATATTCTCTGTCAAGTACCTATGTGCAAAGATAAATGCGTATCACAAGACAGGTGAGGGACACTCATCCCATTGAATTCATAGAATTGAAAGGAGCACGAGGATGAATCCCAGGATGAAATGAAGAGAATTCCTATCTTGGGTAAATAAAGGTACTGCTGACATATCCACCTTCATCTTCATCTTCATGCTGGCACAGAAAGCCTTGGGGTGAGAGAGCATGAAAGAATACAAAACACCCAAGGACATGAAGCATCCCTTTTGTGAGGAGAGGTGATCAGTTCCCCAGGAAGAATCAAAGTCTTCAGAACATGCCATGTTCATGAGATGGAGAGCTATTTTCTCCTCTTTGTTAAATGGTTCCCCCCACCATTTCACTGAGAAAGAGATTTGGTGACAGATTCACAAATTTTACTTCAAACATGTCATGAAAACACCACAAAAGAAATGTTTAGGCTCCAGCTTAATCTATCTCTTTTACAAATCCACTGCCCTGGTTTTGTGCTTAGATTACTCTATTGTGGAATAGATTTATCTGTATAAATACTTTATTATGCCTCTTGATTACAAACTACTTTCAGGGAGGATTCCTCACCTTTTGGCACCTTCCCCTACCCAAAACATGCAGGAAATTATAGTTTATAAATGTGTGTTATATTAATTAAATAGTTAATGTCTTCACTGTGATCAATGCAAAAAGTAGATGAGTCTCACAAAATAGAGGTGTGAATGGGCTACAAATCCCCCCCCATGATTAAAATAAACTAAGTCAGGTGGCAAGTTGGTGCAGTGGATAGAGCACCAGTCCTGGAGCCAGGAGTACCTGAGTTCAAATACGGCCTCAGACACTTAATAATTACCTAGCTGTGTGGCCTTGGGCAAGCCGCCTAACCCCATTGCCTTGCAAAAACCAAAAAATAAAAAAAGTTAACAAGTTTAAAAATAAAGTCAATCAATGAAATCTCATGTCTATTGAAATATTGTTCTTCAAAGGCTACATTAAACTAAACTAGTTCAAGTTGTCCCTTCATTCTCAAAAAAGTTCATGGCATCAGGGAGGTGATGCCATGACAAGCATATGATTTGCATGAAGATGCTGAACTAAGTCACCTGCCTCACTGTCTCCTCCAGAGTCATTTGGATTCAGTGGCCAGATAGGAATCAGGATGACTAGAGATGGCCTGGATCTGAGGTAATCAGAGTTAAGTGACTTGCCCAGGGTCACACAGCTAGTAAATGTCTGAGGCTGGATTCAAACTCCTGTCCTCCTGACTCCAAGGTCAGTGCTCTATCCACTGCACCACCCCATAGAATTCAGAGAAAGAAGTTGGATGCTGATATGATGATGGAAGAGTAGGATGAAGCCCAAATATTTCTTGTGACTTGCTAATTTGGGATAATAGAGGGGCAGCTAGGCTGAGGTTGTCCTATCTATTCCACGGTGCCCCCATTCTTTCTTTTGAAGGATAAGATGGAACACTGGGAAGATTTTCATTATGAAGAATGTCAAGACCTGAATTAAAATGGATTTCTGACCATATAAGGTAACCATCAAGCCAAAAGGCAAAGAGAAGAGAGTTAAAACAGTTGAAGAAATTCACAAAAGAGTTGAGTGAATAGTTATAAGAGATGACTCGACCTTAGCCTAGGTCCCTGGACTGATGAAGGGGCAATTGGTGGTGCCACCACAAAGATCAGGGTTCTTGAAAGTGAAAAACTGGTCTTGGAGGTGGAAAAACTCATTTTTATTTTGCAAGTCTGCAAAGTTCACAGATTAAACTTTTTCCTGAAGAGACAATAAACTGCTTGAGGATAAACTAAAAAACAAAGGTCTAGGTGAGAATGCTTAAGTGAAAGAGAGAAAAGAAAATAGCTATAGGAAGTGACTGGGCCTAAATTGAGTGGTGAGTCCATACACAAGGGAAACATGGGCCAAACTTTTATAATCTTGTCCACTTCTGGTGCAGGGAAGAGTCAAGGAAAAGCAAGGAAAAGGGGGACCCAGCCAACCCTCTATGTGACTGAGAGACAGGAAACTGGAGAAGGGGTAAAGGGATGAGCTGAAGTTGTTCTTATCTTGATGAATTTACATTTAACAATGAAGTTACATTGACCAACAAGAGGGAATTTACATGTGATTAGGGTCCATGCTGTCTGCTAAGGGAGCCTTCAAAAAACATCAGATAGGCACAAAAAAATATTTTCTTAATATTAAAAAATAGATATTTCTCCTTCAACAAAACTTCCTGGAGCCATCTGGCTGAGAAGAGTGTTCATAGTCTTTGATAATAGAAGTTTATCCATGGGGCTAAAGAAAACAAAGTCATTATCTAAGAATTCTGGTGGAAGAGAAAGCTACAAGACTTTCCAAGTACATTATGTATATTTGAGTGAGATTGCAAGTGAGTGGCCTGAGGTTCATTGAATGGGGGGCTAGAAAAGCTGGAAATCCTAGCAGTGGGGTTTCATGTCCAAGATGACTCCTTGCAATGGGCAGTCACTAGCCTGAGTGGAAAGAAACTCAATCAATGCCCCATCCCAGGGCCTGGGGCTGCTGGATCCCACAAACATGGTGTTGACTCAGGAAGCCTTGAGAGAGCATGAACAATTAGTCTCAGCTGAAAACTGAGACTCAGATCTGACAAATTGAAGTCAATATTTGAAGTGAGCTCTGGACTGCAGGGTCCACCTCTGTACCCTAAATAATTTAGCCGGGGGGAAAATTCTCATTCTGGGAAGCAATGTAGTGTTTTGGTGCTGCCTGCCTGGGGAGATGGCTGCCAAAGCTGACCAGGACTGACAGAAGGCATCATCCCACTGCCCATACACCATCTGGCATCTAGCAGTGAAATCATTAGTGCAGTTGCTCTGAGAAGTAAGAATTCGGGTGGTCACTGAATTCCCAATTCTCCCACCAGGAGAGATTCTGATTGGATGGTCCAGAGAGGAGACCCTTGTCTTCGGGTGTCCATAGGCTATAGCCATAGCCCAGCACCAAGGATCTGAGTATTTAAACATGCATTCCTAACACAGAGACTTGCAATGCTGATGACCAGTCACACCTCTTCAGGAAAAAGGAAAATCCATTTATTTAAGGTACCAATCCATCACGCACAGTTTCATTTTTACCAGCTTAATCCTCTTACCTGCAAAGTAAGGGTTTCTTCACTTCAGAATTGCAATAGAACTCCAGAATGGCTTTCAAGATTCAGTGCAGTCAATGTGGAAAAATAAGTGTGAACCCTCATGGGAGGAGGATTTTCAAATCAATGTAAAGTATGTGTGAGACGGGGCCTTTTCAAAGAAAATAGGTCCGCCGGTCCGCAGGGTTCCGTTCCTTCTTGGGATTTGCTCATGTGAAGTAACTATGAGGTCAAAATTCAATTGAGAAAATAACTTTGCTTGTTATTCTCTCACGGCAGCCCCTGGGGAGCAACAAGGCTCCGGTTTGGAGCTGGCAGTAGACTGGCTATCAGCTCTAATGGCCTCCATGAAAAAATTGCCTCCCTTGCCCATAATGGCCAATGCACTTGGAGAAGAAAGAATGGGTCGTTGGGAAGGCAGGATCAGGAGCCAGATCACTGGGGAAGCAAAGGCCAAAGTAGAGCAGAGCCTGGCCTCGAGAAGCTTACATTCTACTGGGAGCAGATAAACATACCTACAAGAGTATGCAGATAGACACAAACAAAAACAATTCCAAGAGGGAAAGAGGGCTAAGATGTAGTCTAGTGGGGGAGATGCATCGGAACTGGCCTCGCTTGAGCCCTCCCCACTTTTAAATGAGGATCTTCATCTTCCAGAGGCCCTAGACAAGTCACCTGTACAACCAAGGTCTAGCCTCATATGACAGGCAGGCCAGATCTCGAACCCACTAGGTCAAGTCAGACATGATGATGATGGAGAAAAAAGCTCTGGGCCTCAGGCCTGGGAAAACACCCCTCTATGATATGACCAGTGAACCTTTGCTTAAATACAAGTCCCAGAAGGGAAGAGGGGAGGGGCACCCCATTACACTTTGGAAAAGCCCAAATTCTTAAGGACTTTGTTGTTTCTTCTGAGAATCCCATTTGCCACTACTTCTGACCCTTGAAACAAATGGTCTAATCCTGTTCCTACTTCCCAGCCCTTCAGGAGCACAGCCATCCACTAGGGATGATTTGAAATTCAAGACCCCTCCTTTTCAGTAGGAAAATGGCAAAATCCAAGGCACTGAGGCTGACATCAGACTTCTCACTGCTGACACTGGGATTTGAATCTGACAAGCTGACAAGCTCAAATGACAGTTCCTGGAAGAAAATTCAGTCCCTGTCCTTCATCAAAGGAAATGCAATTTCCTCATTTTGCCACTCCCATGCTACAAGGTGGAATGCCATCTCATATAATTACCTGACACAGATGCAAATGTTAATTGTTGAGACAAAATTAGCTCTGTTTTCGCTGTGGGATTTTCTCATCCTTCGGTAGTTCTAGAGTTCAAGGAGAGGATGATGGGAACAGGTACAATATTGTTTAAGCTGAGTCAGAAAAGTAGGAGCTCCAGAACACAATCAGCCAGCTGGCGATGGGAATGCACCATGGGAACAATGCAGGGGGTGATCACTGCAGGAATGCACCTGCAGTTACTGACCACCCAGACTCTATAGAGAAATGTCTCAAATACATGCACTCAACACACTATGTTCATATATGGCTTTTGAAATTAGACACTGATGAACTGAATTCCCAAACCATATTAAAGTGAGAAATTAGCTTCCAAAATTACTTTAATACTTTGCTTTAGAGAAATATGCCTTTTGTTTTATTTTTCAACATTTCTTTAGACAAAGAGGTGTCAAATACAGCCCTCCCCAGCTTCCCCTCAACATTCCCAGTGTATTCTAAGCCAAAATAAAATGTAACCTGAGAAACAGTTAACCAAATAAATAAAAATCCAATAGAAAAGAAATGATGTTAATATGTGGTTTTCTAAGTCAATATGCTGCCTATTTACCATCAGTGGCCTCATCTGTATTGGACTTGACCCTACGATAGTGGAGCCACAGGATTAACAGGGTGTGAGCCTAAGCAGAGAGCAAGAGAGAAGCCTGGAAGGACCTGCAGCATCAGTGAGGGAGGCTCAGTAGGTTCAACTTTGTACCATTTCCTGCAACTGGCCATAATATTTGAAACAATGGGGAGGGGTCATTGAAAAGAATAGGCACCTAATTAATGTTTTTATATAGTGTCTTCTCTAGACTCTTCCCTCTACTTACCCTCATGGAATGGGTCCTCAGGGGAATGAATACTACTCCATGGTTATGCACAGCTACACTAGAGCTCATAAGCCCCCACTGGTGTGTTTCCCATTAAGAATCCATCAATTTAAATAGCTCTTAGTAAGAAGCATTTAATAAGATGGCATAGTGAGCAGAATAATTGCAAAGTATTACCTTTTTTTGAAGAAACCAAGCACTAAGCTTCCTACAAATATGCACAGGACCCAGAGGAGATAGAGTTTTGATATAAAAATAAAGGTGTACATACAGAAGAAACTCATGACCAAGGCAAACCCAGACTTTTCCTTCCTATTCCCTGCCAATCACATGCCAATCATGGTATGTGCTTAGTGCCTACAGAACGAAGAGACCATTGAGCAGGTAGGCAAAGGAAAAGGGTAAAAGCTAAATATCCCTTTGTACAAGCAGGTGGAATGCTCACCAGTGAAAGGATCAAACCTTTCTGTAACAGGACTAATTTTAGATGTTGAAATAGCATTGTATTCTCATATGCAAGCAGAGATCCAATGATATGCTAAGGTCATTCAGAAAATTCTTAGAAAGCCCAAACTATTCAATCTTAAAAGGAGTATATCATCCACAGTCATGAGCATTTAAGGAACATTGCCTTAGATGACATGTTCAGGGTAAGAGTTGATTGTATATGACAAATGAGATCTACCATATAACTGTACTTGAAGTGATCAATTCATAATGACCAAAGGTACATCAGAAAATAGGCATCCAGACTAATGTGGTCTTTATCAGTGTTAACGTATCAATGCATAGTGGTTAGATGGATAAATTGGAAATAAGGATATGGATTGGCATATACTTCAGACAATTAACAGTGGTTTAATCTTGGTTAAGTTGCTTCAGCACATTAGCCTTAGTCCTTACCTCTCAGGTAGGGGAATAATACCTGAAGTCCAGAACTTCCTTTGGATTTTTTAACAGTTTGAAGTTCCTAAGGCAAAACGATTGCCTCTCTCTTCCTTCACCCTTGTTTTCACATTCTGTATATAGCATCTCCTTTTCTTGGCAACATTTATAAATGATACTTGATAAGAAGTCATAGTCTCCATTGAGCCAACATACATCTTTCATATCTATCCTATGTTAGGGTGTGAGTAACAGCCAGCTAATAATCACTCCACCTGACTTAAAGTGAGTGCAGGTAAGAGCATTTTTATTGAGGTGCAGAGTCAAGATGGCAGAGAGAAACAGGAATTTCCCAGGGCCCTTGCCAGTTTCCATCAGAGACAATGTCAGTCAAACTTCTAAACAGATTCTGGGGTAACAGAATGTACAAAAAGACAGAGGGGACAGGTTTCCAGTTGAAGAAATCTTGGAACTACTCAGGGGTGGGAAGAGTATGGTCTAGAACAACAAACAGGTGGGGATGAGGGAAGTGGAACTCTCAACCAAAAAGCAGATTAGCAATCAAGGTCACTGGGTCTGGGCTCAGCAGCCAATGGCACAGCAGGCAAGATGTGAAGTCTCTATGCCCAGTGCAAAACCCAGAACAGTCAGCATGGCAAGAGTGGACAACCTTAGCACAGTTCAGGAAGCTACTAACACCTGTGGCATCACCCTGGAAAGACTGGGAACAGGTCCCAGATCGCAGCATAAGAAGCTGGGAACAGAACCCCCTATGACCCAGGAGCAGAGTACAACTTTAAAAGCAACAAAGAAGGCAAAAAATGAGTAAGAAATAGGAAAAAAGCCCTGATCATAGAAATCTACTATGGTGACAAGGAAGACTTCAACAATATTTTAGTGAGAGACACTGGAAAAAGGCCTATATGAGAAGCCCCAGAGGTGAAAATGAATTGCTCTCAAGCCTAGAAATCTACTTGGAAGAGCTGAAAAAGGACTTTTAAAATCAAGTAGAAAAACTGAGAAAAGAAAAGAGGTGTGGAAGAGTTAATAGCTTGGAAAAGGGAGCACAAAAATGGACTGGAGAAAGCGACTCCTTCAAAAACACAATTGGTCAAATGGAAAAAGAAACAATGTTTCAATCTTATCTTTTCTAAATCATACATGAAAACAATTTTAACATTCTTTTTCAAACTTAAGTTGCAAATTCTTTCTCTTTCCCCTCTCTCAGTAAGAAGCAAGCAATTTTGACATAGATTATACATGTGTAGTCATGAAAAACACATTTCCATGTAAGTCACGATAAGAAAGAAAACAGACAAAAAAACAGAAAATAAAGAATCTGTATTCATTCTTCCCCCTCCTCTTAGCAGTAAACAGTCAGATATAGTTTGTACAGTATAATCTTGTTGACTATATTTCCATATTAAGCATGTTGTTAAAGAAAACTAAAAAAGAATTGGACAAATGGAAAAAACAACTCCTTCAAAAAATATAATTGGCAAAGCAGAAAAGGAGATGCAAAAGCTAACTCAAGAAAATAATCCTTTAAAAATTAGATCTGGGCAAGTGAAATCTAAAGATTTTATAAAAATCAAGAATCAGTTCATCAAAATTTTAAAAATGGAAGAAATATGAGAAAATTTGAAATACCTTATTTAAAAAAACTAAACTGGAAAATAAATCCAGAAGAGATAATTTAAGAAATATTGGACTATCTAAAAAATGATCTAAAATAAAGAGCCTTAATAACATTTCCAAGAAATTATCAAGGAAAACAGCCCCAATAACTTAGAAACAGAGGGGGAAAATAATCATTGAAAGAACCTATTGATCACTTCCTGGGAGGGATCCCGAAATGCCAAAGAATATTGTAGACAAATTCCAAATTACCAGGTCAAGGAGAAAATACCGTAGGCAGCCAGAAATAAACAATTCAAATACCAAGGAGTCAATCAGTATAATGCAAATTTTGGCAGTTTCAACATTGAAGGATCACTGGATCTAGAATATGATATTCTGGAGAGCAAAGGAGCTTGGATTACAATCAAGAATCAACTACCCTGCAAACTAAAAATGGACAGTCAACCAATAAAAGGGATTTTCAAACTTTTATGAGATGAACAAAAAAAATAGATCTTTAAATACAAAACTCAGGAGATGCATAAAAAAGTAAACAGGAAAGAAAAATGTTTTTTACTAGGCTTAAACTATTTACATCTATATGGGAATATGATACTTGTCACTCTTGAGAATTGTATCTCTATTAGAAATACACTTAAACAAAGGGCATGAGCAAAGTCGATTGTGATGTAAAAAGTTGAAGCTTTTTAAAAAGGGATTGTACTAAAAAAAGAGGAAAGCAGGAGGCAGGAAAAAGTTAAATTAGATCACAGGAAGAGGTGCAAATAATCTATTACAGAGGGGAAAGAAGGGAAGGGACTAAGAATTGCTTGAATTGGCTCAAAGAGGTATAAAAAATACACTCAGGTTTAGAAATTTGTCATACATTAAAAGGAATTAGGTTGGCTAAGTGGTGCAGTGGATAAAGCACCAGCCCTAGAGTCAGGAGTACCTGGGTTCAAATCCAGTCTCAGACAATAATTACCTAGTTGTGTGGCCTTGGGCCAGCCACTCAACCCCCATTGCCTTGCAAAAAACCTAAAAAAAAATCAAGCACTTGAGTCTTATTATTTGGGGTGGCTAGGTGGCGCAGTGGATAAAGCACCGGCCCTGGAGTAAGGAGTACCTGGGTTCAAATCTGGTGTCAGACACTTAATAATTACCTAGTTGTGTGGTCTTGGGCAAGCCACTTAACCCCATTTGCCTTGCAAAAACCTAAAAAAAAAGGAATTAGGAGGGAAAAGGGGAAAGAAAAGGGACAAGGGATGGGGACTGATAAATGGGAGGGAAGACTGGGGAAGGTGATGACCAGAAGTAAAACATGATGAAGAAGGATTCAGGTGAAAGGAGAGGAAAAAGTACAAATAGTGGGAAAGTAATATAGAGGGTAATACAAAGTTAGCAACCATAACTGTAAATGGGAATGGGATGAACTCTCCCATAAACTGGTAGCAGGTATTAAAGCAGATTAAATACAAGAATCTTACAAAAAGTTGTTTGCAGGAAACACATTTGAAGCAGAGAGATACACACAGAGTAAAGGTAAAAGACTGGCACAGAATACATTATGCTTCAACTGAAGCAAACAAAAAAAAAGCAGGGAGAGCAAACCTGATCTCAGACAAAGCAAAAGGAAAAATAGAACAAATTAAAAGGAATAAAGGAAAAACCTTCATTTTCATAAAAGGTACCATTGACTATAAAGTAATATCAATATTAAATATGCATGCACCGAAAGGTATGGCATCCAAATTCTTAGAAGAGTAGCTAAATGAGTTACAGGAAGACATTGAGAGTAAAATTACATTAGTGAAGGACCTAAACTCCCCTCTCTCAGAGTTAGATAAATCTACCCACAAAATAATCAAGAAAGAAATTAAGGAGGTGAATAGAATTTGAGAAAAGTTACATGTGATAGACCTTTGGAGAAAATTGAATGGGAATAAAATGGAATATACCCTTTCTTCATAAAGCAAGTTTAACTTTATTACTCTTTCATTAAATTGCTGACAGTCTTGGGCTAAAAGGGTTTGTACCTTGTCACCAAGAACTGGCAAAACCAATTCATAAACTGTCACAAATCTAAATGACAATACCACAACCTACATTGCTTTTCCTGGGCAGTGAGATGCATATCAATGGGGCTATTGAGAATGTGAATATTTACCAATTTTCTATTTGAATTGAAAAAGAGATGCCAGTTAGAATGGATTGAGAGGAGAATAGTGAAAATCAAGATAAATCCCCCATCTTTATCTGTGTAATGGGTTTTGTATCTGCATTTTTCATATCTTTAGGTCTTCTCTCAGTTCCCATAGCTACCACCTATGAAGAGGCTCTCCTCTTTCTCACCTGGATAGCTTCACTAACTCTTTTTGGGGGGCTCTCTCTCAATTGTCATTCACCTGGCTAACAATAATAATCTCCTTAAGATAGATTTGCTCAAGTCACTTTACTATAGATGAACTCTATTTAGTTAATAAACTAACACAATTCAAGACCTTGACTATTGTCCAAAGGAGAGTGCTGTTTTGCAGAATGTGAAGGGTCTTTGAAACAGACCCATATCCAGACCTTTTCCACAATAACAGTGGTGATGCCATCTTGACAAGGACTGGAATATTTGCAAAGCACATCTTGATCTGAATGGTTTCTAAAAAAGATTCAATTTGCCACTACAGCAAATGGTCAGGGAAAAAATAAAAGCATGGCAAAGTAGGGAAAGTTTGATATATTTTATAATCTAAAATTTAGAGGAAAGGAATGCAGGGGTAATAACTGCCTTCAGCTCTCTGTAAGCTGCCCCAGGAAAAAGAAATACACTGTAAAGGTCTTAGTTTATTGGGTGCAAACCCAATGGGAAAGGGATTACACAAGACCCTTCAGGATCTGCAAAAGACTGAGACTTTGAGAAACTGAAAAGAACAACTCTGCCCCTCCCCCAATCAAGAATCCAGATAGTTCAAATTATGCAAGGAGAAAAGTCAGTCTCTTTAGCTTAGTTACTAACTCAGCTGGATATAAATGGGGGAGGCTCATCCTCAAGTCCACACTGCTGTGTCATCACAAGATGCAGACAGGGAATTCAAATAGGTTACAGGAAATAGGATTAATTAGGGAGGCAGGGGACCAATTCCTCCCACTGGCCCTTTCTTTGCCTCCTGAACCAGAACTGACTTCCTGACCTGAATTGCTATTTAGGAAACCAATCCTCTTGCTCAGCAAATGTCTTTTGGATTCCAAGGCCCTCATGGAAACCTGGCAGTACCCGATCCCATGCTTTAATTGCAAGTCCCTGGCTTGAGATTGCTCCTTTCCTGGGCCCATACTTGCTTAATCAGAAACACAGGCTAATCTCTAACAAAGGCTAATTTTAAATTTTATGTATCAAGAGGAAATCTAAGGTATGATTTCATTACTGAAAAACTCCACTTTTTACATCCTTCTCTGGGATCAATATTGAAATCACTATTGCCATTCTTCCATTATTACTAGAAAAAGTATGTTTCATTGTCTCCCCATTGGATTAACTCACCACTCTATGATTTCCCAAACACTCTCTTCCCTGGACACCCCTGACTATAAGTGTTCTCACCCCACAGAAGGATGTAGGTTATAAGTCTGTCCTCTAAAATGATTAAAGAATAAATAAAAGTATGCATATGTATGTAAAAATGCATAGCAACAAAACTAAAAGTAAAAGGAACACTCGTCTTTTAGAGAATGGCTGAACAAATTAGAGTATATGAAAGTAATATATAATACTGTCAGAAAATATGATGACAGTTCCCATAAAACATGAAAAAAAATGTGTAAAACAGAATAGTGTGCAGTGAGTAGGACCAGATAGCAATCTACACAGAAACAACAACATTGTATTGAAAAACAACTTCTAAAACAAGAAAAAAACTTCTAAACAAGAAAATTATTGCTCATATCTCCAGAGAATGAATAAAGAAGAGTGCTATCTACTAATCTTCTGAGAAAAAAAAAGTAATAGATGGAAGATACAATGAAATGGGCATTTGGGAACTAGGGAAATGAGAGGTTTTTTACACTTTTTATGTACATTTGTTCCAAAGTTTTTATTTTCCTTTTTCCCCCCAGCTGGTTGTGGTGGAAGGTAGAAGGGAGGAGGCAAAAGACTATAAAATGGTACATAGCCTTTATCTAGCAATACCACTACTGGGTCTATGTTTGAAAGAGATCATAAAAAAAAAAGATCCACATGTACAAAAATATTTATAGCAGCTCTTTTTATAGTGGCAAAGATTTGGAAATTGAGGGGATTCCCATCAATTGGGGAATGGTTAAAGAAATTGTAGAATATGCATGTGATGAAATAATGCTTTTCCTTCATTCCTGAAGAAGACCACCACATCAGGGAGGTGTTGTCAGGACAAGCAAATGAATTGGACTTGAGGGGGTGGGCTTGTGTTAAGTCATCAGCCTCATTTTCTCCTCCACAGTCATCTGGATCCAGTGGCAAGATTTGAATCATGATGACTGGAGATGGTCCTGGATGCAAGGCAATCAGGGTTAAGTGGCTTGCCCAGAGTCACACAACTAATAAATGTCATGGGCTGGATTCGAATTTCTGTCCTCCTGACTCCAAGTCCAGTGCTTTATCTACTATGCCATCTAGCTACCCAATGTGATGGAATAGTGTTGTTCTGTAAGAAATTATGAGCAGTAAAGCCTGGGAAGACTTAGATGAACTGATCCTGAGGGCAGTGAATGGAACCAGGAGAACACTGTACACATGAACAGAAACATTGTATGATGATCAACTATGATAGACTTAGCTCCTTTCAGCAATTCAGTGAGCAAAGATAATTCTAAAAGACTGGTAATGGAAAATGCCACCCTCATCCAGAGGAAAAAAACATGGAGTCTGAATGTAGAATAAAGTATACATTTTTCACTTTTTAAAATTGGCTTTGTTTTTTTTCTTTCTCATGATTTTTCCCTTTTATTCTGATTCTTCTTTCACAACATGACTAATATGGAAAATATTAAACATCCTGGTACATATATAACCTATATCATATAACCCACTGTCATGGGAAGTTGAGAGAAAAGGCATAAAAAAGTGGAGCTCAAAATCTTACAGAAAAATCAATGTTGAAAACTATCTTTCCTTGTAATTGGAAATGGGGAGAGATAATGATGAAGAAAAAGAGAGAAAAGTCAGGAGCAATCACAAAAAGCCAGACATCTTTGAAAAATCCACATTGAATGCATTATATATACAAAAATAAAGTGTATGTTGGAGATCCACAACTTTATGTACAACCTTGTCCTTCAGTTTGGTGGGAATATGTACTTTATTTGATGTTTGTTAATTTCAGAATAAAAAGAAAGAAGAGTGAAAAGAATAAAGAATATAAACTTCCCTGAAGACAGGGATTACCATGCTTTTTGCCTGTATTTAGCTTAATGTCTCAGTTATGTATTTCTATTAATTTTCTTCACAAAACAGTTTGAGTCTCAGGTAGAGCAAGAGAAAAAGACCTTCAGTTGATGGTCTCACTAGAATTCATTGAAGTAAATGATGATATTTATAATGAAAGAAGAGAAGAAACATGGATTGAGATAGTCACCTTAAGGCATCAAAAGCATTGACATGAGGAAAAAGAAACAGACTTGTTTTCCTTTGCTCCGAAGGAAAGATTCAAAAGTAATGGAGAGAATATGCAAAAGACAAATGCGATTTTGATATCTAAGAAATCATTAAACAATGAAAGCTAAAGTCAAGTTAAAATGTTAAGTCTGGGAAGCATAGCATTTTTCTTCTCACTGGAGATTACAAGCCAAGGCTAGAGAGGCATTTGTTGGCTTTCTTTTAGAGGGGATGAAGGTAAGAATTGACCTGGAAAGAAGGGCTAAAGTGAAGGCAGGAAACCATGATCCCTAATGAGAGAGAGTAGTCATGTGAGGAATCATGTTTTGGTTCTTTAATGAAGTAAAAAAGGTGAGTTTCTAAGATGATAGATAGTAAGGTTAAACAAAAAAAAAGCAGTTACAAGATGGGAAAGAAGGTAAGTTTCTAAAAGCATAGTTAGACACAGGTTCTTTCATAAGATAAAAAAGTGACTTTTTGAGGCGATAGACACAAGGTAGTTTTTTGATGAAGTAAAGAAAGTGAGTTTTTTAGTAGATAGGCACAAGTTGGATTCTTTAATAAGGTTAAAAAAGTGAATTTTTAAAGAGGATACAGCTAGGGGAAAAAAAGAAAGGACAGTCAAGAAAAGGAAAAAGGAAAGGGAAGGGAAGCAACCACGTGGGGTAACTGGTCTTAACATGGATCCAATCACATGGAGCTTGGAACCATTGTTGGTCCAACAGCACGGACTTGGGATCACATGAATTCAACCTAGAGAAAGGAAGGGAAGAGAGTCAGAGTGGAACCCTATTCGAAATAAATTTCTGTGGTGGGATTCTGGGGTGGGATTTAAGGAGTGCTTAAATTCTGGTGTGGCAGTAATTTTTCCACTGCACATGCACAAGAATGGTCCTTAAGGAGTGGCTAGTACCTAATGTTAGGTAGTATCCACTCCCCATGAGCAGTGTCTGTCTAGAGTTGCACATGCCCCTGTCCAAATGGCATGACCAAGGTCAGACATATGCTCACCCACCATAGGAATACTGGGAGGGGGTTTCAAAAAACCAATACAGAATCAATAATACTTTAACACTACAAAAAAAGATTTGTTTCCAATACAAAAGGGTTATCAAATTTCCCTGTGGCCAGAATTCCCGTTTCACTCTTTTTTTTTTTTTATGTTTTTGCAAGGCATTGAATGGGGTTAAGTGGCTTGCCCAAGGCCACACAGCTAGGCAATTATTAGTGTCTGAGACAGAATTTGAACCCAGGTACTCCTGACTCCAGGGCCAGTGCTTTATCCACTGCGCCACCTAGCCACCTAGCCATCCCCCACCCCTGTTTCACTCTTAAGGAAAAGAAGGTATCTCAGTGGGATATGCTGGAGACAGCTCTAATTCAGTAACTAAAATCCCCTGGTAAATTTTCAGTGTAACTACATCTGAAACATCAGCAATCATTACAAATGAAGACTTGGTTTTTGAGATTGTCTTAAGAAAGTATTGATAATTTAGATTGAAACTTAAAAGGGTGTGCATAGTTTTTTTTCTCTAAGAGAGCTTGGTTGCTGAACATTTACATCATACATATGGTGTTCTATAGCTATTGCTTGAGCTCAGAAGGTAAACAGAAGGTTCAGTAAATGAAGGTATCACCAGACTGGAGGCCTGGTAAGTTAGATGATGATGATGATGATGATGATGATGATGATGATGATGATGATGATGATGATGATTGACCTTTATATATTTCATTTAAAAATGTGGAAAATGGTTCATATTTAATTTGGGCCTCAGAGTATTCCCATCTCTCTCTGATTAGGAATTGGGAACTAAATCTCTAATGTTATTATTCAACTGGGTCTATTCACCATGACCCAATTTGAAGTTTTCTTGGCAAAGATACTAGAAGAGTTTGCCCATTCTTTCTTTTTCTTTCTTTTTTTTTGTTTTTTTCAAGGCAATGGGGTTAAGTGACTTGTCCAAGGTCACATGGCTAGGTAATAATTAAGTGTCTGAGGCTGAATTGGAACTCAGGTCCTCCTGACTCTAAGGCCAGTGCTCTATTCTCTATGACACCTGGTTGTCCCTCATTTCTTTCTTTTTACAGATAAAGAACTTAGGCAAATTAGGTTAAGTGACTTGCCCAGGGTCACACAGCTAGTGTCTGAGGGCCCATTTGAATTCAGGAAAATGAATCTTCCTGACTTCAGACCTGATCTTTACACAACCCCACGTCTCAAAACTTTCCCTCACGTGGAGTCTAAAAATCTGCCTCTCTATTTTCTTACTATAAGTTTGAGATCAAAATCCCCAGGGACCTGTGTGTGCAAAAGGAGAGTTAAGTCTCGGTTTGGGGGATCATTTTTGTAACAAATGCTCCTGTTTTGCACATGGGTAAATTTACTTTCTGAAAGTTAAGTAAGTTTGGCTGACAATCTGTAATTATAGTATATTAAGATAATAATCAGAGATTATCAGTAAAGAGTAATTAGCTTTCTGAAAGAACATTGCAATCTTGACACTCATCGGCTTCATAATTCCTCAAACCCCTTATTTGTGCATTTTAAAGAAAAAAAAATGTTTCAGCTTTCCACAATTGCTTGAGACTAGTCGCATTTACTCAAGATTACTCTGCCTTGCTAGAACTCGTATTAGGCCCAGCAAGAGGACATGTTCCTCCCTTGGTCACTTGTCTATTATTTCCCCCTCTCTTAGAAATGAAATAGAGATTGGCCATCAGTCTCCCAGTACTCACAAACAGTGCAAAATGTCAGACTATGCCCACTTGCTCACTGTCAGTGAATGTAAATAGCTATAGTTCCTTTTTAAGACGGAAACCCTGAGGGCCTTCCCTCCTGAATATTTTTTTTTTACTATGAAAAAGAGACTCTTCTTTGCTTCATTTCTTACTTACCAGACTGAATCACTGAGAAACTCTAAGGTTCTCACCCTTCCAGTTTAATTTTTTTTAACTAAGCAAAAGTGACCATTTTTGACCTCTTTGCCTCATCTCTCTCTTACTTCACCTTAGTCACTAAATGTACTTTGCCTCAGTCAAACTGAAAAAAGACCTTAACTTGAAAAGACCAAGGTCTCCCATTGCATCTAAAGCCAACTCCAGTTGTCCTGATTCATATCAGGCCACTGGACCCAGATGGTTCTTGAAGAGAAAGTGAGGCTGGGGACTTTGCAAAGTGCCCCTTTACTCAAATCCAATTCAATTGCATGCCATGACATCACCTCCCTGATGTCAGGGTTCTCTTCAAGAACAAAGGATAAGCAATAACCCATTATGCCAGGAATTATTCTCAAAAGAAATGAAGTTAAATTTTATTTTATTTTAAGTATTTATTTTTATCTATGTCTATTTAGTTTTAATGTTCTGCATTACAAAACAACTTCATTATTAATATTAACCCATGGGCAGCTAGGTGGCACAGTGAATAGAGCACCGGCCCTGGAGTCAGGAGTACCTGAGTTCAAATCCAGCCTCAGACATTTAATAATTACCTAACTGTGTGGCTTTGGGCAAGTCACTTAACTCCATTGCCTTGAAAAACTAAAAAAAAAAAAAAACTAAAAAAACTATTAACCCAGTAAAATGTGAAAGGTCTGAGGAACTGTCATGGATTCATCCAAATTATATTATTTATTATGGAAAAATATTCTTTCCCTACTTTTTGTTTCATCATTCATCAAGAATTCTGTAATGAATTAATGATGAGTATTGGGGTTCCACTGTATATTTACACGCAGTTATAATGGGGCAATTTACTTTGAAAAAAATTCTCCCCCAACTTGATGAGGGCTTTTGAGTGGCAATCTCAGAAACCCTAGTGACCTTCAGGATTATCCTATAACCCTAAGGGAAAGTGGAAACTATGGTACTCTTGGAAACCTAAATAGTCTAGGGGAATGACCTTTATTCTTTAGCTTTTCCTTCTGGTTCATTTCTCTTTGTTCCACAGCCCTCTCTAGAAAGGCCATTAGAGAGGCTGGGAAAGACTGAATCCCAACCTCCACACAGTTGAGGTAGTTGCTAAATACATGACAGCTCTGAAAATCTCTGATTACTCTCAATCACCCAACAGCTGTCAGGCCAGATCATAGTTAAGAGGATGCTAAAGCTCAAAGAAAGAATATTTCTGGAAAGACAAAGCATGCTATCCCTCATTATACAAAAAGAGACAATCAAACTTTGTACAAAATCAATAGCTTTAATATCCCTCAGTTATGCTAATACAGAAGACAGGACACTTTTCAGTAGCAGAGCTTCCAAGAGAGAGAAAGTGATGGTCAAGGGTATTCTCAAGGCTTTCCTTCTTACATAAAGTTCATTGTTGCTGCAGGGGTATTGCCATGTCCACACCTGCTAATGCTCCTACATACAGTGTCAGGGGTATTGCCATGTCCACACCTGCTAATGCCCCTACATACAGTGGAAACCATTTAAATGATCCACATTACTTCCCTAACCCTACTTTGTTGGAAATCCCCAAGGAAGAGAAGAGCTCTCCAAATGATTCTCCTAATTCAGTCTGGACATTCTAAGAACAAAACCAGGCCCTGAGATCAACTAAAAACCACTATGACTTCTTTGTAAACTGTATGTCCATTATTATAGTTTTAGAAACTCTCTCCCCTCCTACCTGAATTTTCATAGGCTCTTGCCATTAGAGTCTTACCATTAGAGTCTCACCATTAGAGTCTAAGAGGTTTGCCCATTCCATGACATGTTGCTAATATAACCCCCATCATATAACACATTCTGTTGATGAACTTCAAGTGTCACAGGGAGTATGTGGGATAATATGTAAGTACCTAACTGCACAAACTCTCATGCATTGGATCAGAACCTCTAGGTCACACTTAACTGGTTGGGAACTTCCTAATCTTGGACCCATCATCTTTTGTGATTGACTGGGGTCATTCTCCTTTGTAAGGTATTTCTTAGGCAGCCTCTACCCTGTGGAGATCAACAACACCCCACTTTCCTCACAACTTCCCCCCTTTTCTTTTGATAAGACCTTGGTCTGCACCTTCATCAGCAGTGTCTTCTTCAAATTGTTTTAACATCAATTCACAAATCCTCCTCTTTGACAGGACAACTGGTTTTTCCTATCAAGACTTTTACTTCTTCAGTATTAGAGATGCACACCCATCCTAATTTACTGACAGAATTTTGTACCATTCAATTATTAACTGGATCATACAAGGGAGACACACAGATAGTAACATTATCCCATTCGGGGCCAACAGTAATTCAGGGTCATCAACTGCTTCCACCATGAACCAATAAACCAATTCATCCAAGAGGCACCAACTGGGTTTGTCCAGGTTTGGACAGGAACATGTGCCAACTTTCTGATGTCCCTGGTTATTTCCTTTACTACCTGCCCATTGTCATCTATCTTTAGGCAGCAATTTGATAGGTTCAGTTTACCACAGACTCCTCTTTCTTCAGCCAGCAGATAGTCTAATATCAATCTGTGTTGAATAATTGCCTTTCTTATTTGTGTGGCTTGGTCAGATAGCAAGTCCAAGGTTCTAGCTGTTTGATTGATAACTATTTCTACTATGGCTTGGAATCTTATTAGCCTACTCAGGATATAAATTGGAGGTTCTATAGCCCCAGCTCCCATCTTGTGCCCAAGTAGCAGGTCCATAAATCTGGATAACTCTTCTGGGGGCCATGTATCTCCCCAACCATTGACATCCTCAGTCTCAGTTAATGAGGTATCCACACTCCTTTGCTCTTGGCTTAAGTCATCATATAGTCTTACCCCCAACTAGTCCCCGCCTTGTCCAGGCAGAAAGAAAAATTTTGGCCTTACCAACCCTATTTAGCAATTCTCTGACCAGCCTTTGGACAAATGAGTGTACGCGGTAGATCCACAAATCCAATAATGTCCCTATATTGCTGGTTGGTCTTCCAGGAATATAGTTTCCTGGTTTTCAACAAATGCATAATAAATACTAAGCTCATTCTTACTTCTGAAGGTCCCTCCCAAATAAGCCATATAATCATCATGATAAGAGGTTATTTCCAAAGTTGCTGTACCTCCTCCCACTAGCAAGTTTTTATACCAATGTCTTTAGATCAGTCTTTCTGGCTCCAAAATAATCAAAATAAATCCCTGATCTTGTGCCATTGGACCAATCCCAGGCATAGCTAATATATCTAGTAATGTTCCTTAATTATTTTTCTTGCAAATGGTCATTTCAGTATGTTACTTACAAGTCCAAACTCACTCATAATCAGAGTTTCCCTTAAAAAGTCCCCCCAGTTTGTGTATCCTCATAAGGGATCCAGGTACTATCATTATATCACATGAGTCTTGGTCCACCTATCTCTGTAAATTGTACAGGCCAGAGTGCATATACCCTGCTTCTGGACATAAGTTCACAGACATATACTGCTCCCCAAGAAATTACCCTGTCCAGGCTGGTGTCAACAATAGTCACCCTAAATGCCACTCCATCAAATGCCATTGATGCTTCTCTTCTCTGGACCAGAAACCTGTGCCAAGGTGCACTTCTGACTAGGAACTGAGAATCCAGGCTGGACTCAGGGGGCCTGGCACCCAAGCCTAGTTCTTTTTTTTTAAGGTTTTTGCAAGGCAATGGGGTTAAGTGGCTTGCCCAAGGCCACACGGCTAGGTCATTATTAAGTGTCTGAGACCGGATTTGAACCCAGGTACTCCTGACTGCAGGGTTGGTGCTTTATCCATTGCACCACCTAGCCGCCCCCCCAAGCCTAGTTCTCAAGCTGTTGTGGACCATTGCAAATCCAACAGTTCATTACACTGAAGGACTGGGCAGTGACTTCCGTCAGCTGGATGCATTTATTTTCCTGCCCCCCAAGGGGCAGGAGCTGGGGCTGTATATTCAGCTGTCACCAAGCCAGTCAGGACATGCTATAGTGGTGTCCTTCATCAAGAAACCTCCCACTACTTGTAGAACCCCCTTTACTACTCTTCCTAGAGAGGATACACAGACTCAGGAAGGATATAACTCTGTCACACAAAATCCCAATCGCTCTTTCTCTCAGTGTCTCCCACTCCACCCCCACTCTTCTCCTCTCTAGTACAGAGAAACAATTCCAAGAAAAAAATCACTACCCAACAGTGAGCCAGTCCAGTTTTGCCAGTCCTTAGTGCTTCTTCTGATGAGAATTATCTTTAGAGGCTCTGGATTCTCATGAACCTCTCAGTCTTGGGGTTCCTCCACTGATTCTTTTACCTTAGTATAATGAGTCCAACTCTGCTCTGCCATCTGTACAGCAGTCTCTGTAGTTAAAAGAATCAGGATGCTGAATTAGATGAGCAGAACCAGAAGAACATTGTTACACCTAACAGCAACATGGGGGCGATGATCAAGCTTAATGGACTCGCTCATTCCATCAGTGCAACAATCAGGGACAATTTGGGGCTCTTTGCGATGGAGAATACCATCTGTATTCAGGGAAATACCCCGTGGAATTTAAACAAAGGCCAAAGACTATTATATTCAATTAAAAAAGTGGTTTTATGTACTACATAATTTTGCTATTTATAATATTTTATTTTCTCCTCAAGGATATGATTTTTCTCTAAATACATTCAACTTTGATCAATGTATTGCAGAGAACAATTTAAAGATTTTCAGACTGCCTTCTGTGGGGGGGAAGGGAGAGGGGAAGGGAGGGTGGGAGGACATGTGTAAAATTCCAAACCTTACCAAGAAATGGTACAAACTTCTGTTGTATATAATTGAAAAACAAATAGACTATTATATAAATTTTTTAAAAATCAATGATAGAAAAAAAGAATAAATCATGCTAACCTAATTTCATTTCCTTTTTAGAGAATTACAAGCAGAGGTATATTGGTAAATTTTTGACAACTGTATCTCCAAAAAAGGGACTCATAACTCATTATTATGCTTAATCTGCTTTATTATTTTCTCCATCACCTTCCTAAATCTAGACAATCAATAAACCCACAAATCAAGCCTCTCCCCAAAAGAAGATAAGAAACAATCCATCCCAACCTCAATGAAGTTTCAGCTCTCTCCAGGTCTTTATAAGCACCCAATTACCAGACTTGAAGGGATGTACTGGAAACTCCAATGGTGGAGTCTGAGCCAAAAGACCCCTTTGCCAAAGATCTTTTAGGGAGGATGAAACTGCCAGCAAACAATTTCTTGAAAATTTATCTTTGGTTTCCAAAGTGGGGAATTCAGTTCCCCTTCCCATATAAGGTAACCCAAACAACATTTCACATGGGGACAATCCAATGTCTTTCCTGGGGGGCTGTTCTAACTATAAACAGGACAATTGGAAGACACTTGGTCCAAGGTAACCTGGTCTCAATCCCCAACTTTGCTAATTGCTTCTTTAATGTCTGGTTTAATGTCTGGCTCCCTGTTGGGTAGTGGTTTTATCTTGCAATTGTTTCTCTGTACTATGCCCTGGTGTACTGAGACAAATGAAAAGGCTTGTCCAGGACTCCTTTCTATCTTCCTGGAAGAAGAAGGATGCCATGAGACATGACATTTCCATTATTTTGCCCAGGAAACTCATAATATTCTGTAAAACCTTTACCGTAAAGTGTGTCCCATTGTCAGTCAATCCTTTCTACCAGCCCAAACCAATGAATAATTTGCTCTAAGATGGCGTTACTGACCCCAGTGTCTACACTTGATGGGTAGGCCTCCACCCAGCCAATAAGGTGATCTACTATGACCAATAAATGTTTTAATCTCCACACTGGTAGCATCTCAGTATAATCCATCTGAATGCTCTAGAAAGGCCTTGAATGTATCTTCCTCCCACCAGACATTGGTTTTCTCATCACTTTCTTGTTAACCCTTAGACATATCAGGCACATTCCATCAATTTGTTTAGCAACTGTGTGTATTCCTAAATACCTATAGAAGATGAAGAAGTCATTACACATTGCTTGGGAGCCCCAATGGCTTCCCTGATGTAAGACTCCACTTACTTCTCTAGTTGTATCCACCACACTGTGTCTGTCTTAGCAGCCCCAGTTTTTGTTAGCTTTTCCCCTGCTTCTCATCAAATATCCGGACTGATTCTGGGGGTGGAATTTCTGGGATAAAAACCAACATCTTGGTCCCAACTTCCTCTAGGGAAGCCCATTTTGCCTCTGCATCACCTAATTTATTCTCTATCACTTCAGAGAAGCTTCCCTTTTGATGGCCCCTCATATGTACCACAGCAATCTCTGAGGGGAGGATTAGGTTTTCTAATATCTGTTTAACCAATTCCCCATGTACCAACTCCTTTCCTTTGCTATTAATAAGTCCTCTCTCTCTCAGATTTTTCCAAAGGTATACACTACTCCAAATGCATACTTGAAGTCAGTGTAGATGGACCCAGATTTTTCATCTAAAATCCTAATAGCCTGGTTCAAGGCATACAATTCACAAATTTGTGTAGAACGCTGCCTAGGGAGGAGTCCAGATAGAATTTATGCCAGCGTTCTCTATCTATAATAGCATACCCATTTCAGCATTTGCTTTCTATCACCCTGGAGGACCCATCAATAAACATCCTTCTCCCTGTTTCAAAAGGGTCTTGTCACACTTAGGTCTGATAGTTTATTAAATCTGGGCAGTCATGCTTCAGGTCCATGAGGCCAGCACCCTCTCCTTTCCACAGGAAAGATGCCAAGTTTAAATAACAATCTGTAGTTAGAATAAGATCATCCAATTCCATTAGTATTTCTTTATACTTCAGAATCCTAGAATTTGTCAACCATCTCCCAGCTTTGTGGCTTAAGATAGTCTGAACTTGGTGTGGGCACTAACTACTAAGGTCCCCTGAAGATCAGCTTCCTGCTGTCCTCCACTAATACTGCAGTGGCTGCCAAAGCTTGGTCCATTCAAGCCACCCCAGGGATACTGGGTCGGATAGCTTGGATAGAAAAGCCACTGGTTGGCATTGCCCTGTCCAGGACTGGGTTAATACACCCAGGTCTGTGCCCTGATGTACTGAGACAAACAAATGAAAAGACTTGTCCAGCATGGGCAAGGCTAAAACTGGAGTTTGCACTAAGGCTTGCTTCATCTCTGAACATCCTCCTTTTCTTCAGCTTCCCACACTAGAGTCTCAGGTTCCTCAACTAACAGTTTCTTATACAACATTTTAGTCGTATCCATAATCAACAGAATCCAATCAATTCCAGGAAAGTCCTAAGTTCTCTCAGTAAAGAGGGAAGAGTAAGTCCAGGTTGGCCTGGATGCATTCAGGGCTAATCTTTCTACGCCCCTCACTAATCAGATGACCCAAATATCTGACTTTCTTCTCAGCAAATTGTAATTTCTTTGGGGAAGCTCTCAAATCCTGTTTCCCTAAGGAGTTTAACAACTTAATTGCAGCATCTGAAGCCTCAGCTCATTTCTGCCCTGAGAACAACAAGTCATCCACCTACTGAAGGAGCTTTACCCTAGGAGGAGAGGGGAACATCTCTAGAATTCCTTCCAGTGCTTATCCAAATAAATTGGGGGATTCTGAATACCATTGAGATGAAACTTTCCACCTAAACTGCTATTTCCGCCCCAATTTTTGGATTCTCCAAGGAGAATACAAAAAGGTCCCTGCTCTCTGGATGGAGGGGGTAAGCCCAGAAGACATGTTTCAGAACAATAATGCTGTACTACCTATGATCTGAGGGAATCTGACTCATCAAAGTATAGGGCCTGAGCATCACTGGGTGGCATGCTAACAGGAGTTAATTAACTTCCCTTAAATCCTGTATTAATTGATCATTCCTATCAGCCTTTCTAACAGGGAAAATCAGAGCATTGAACTTTAACATACATGGTTCCAGGACCCAGGAAAGAGTATTGCCTAACACATGCCACTGACAGGGAGTCTTTTAAGGTGACTTTGAGAGGCTCTATCTTTAGACTTCCCATTTCCCTCCCTAACCCAGACTTCGGCATTTACCTGTATTTCTTCCTCTGCCATGACTTTAATTATTAAATTTGTTTCAGGAATGAACAGAAACTTCACCTGCACCTTTCTTTCTCCAAATTCCACCTCTACTTCCTCAAAAATTGACACAAAAAAGTTTTCTCCCTTAACTCCAGAAACCCTCATATGCCCTCCCCCCTCCATCTTCCCATGAACCTCCTGTCCTGGAAGTAAAGACAAAGACCTTTGATCAGTTAAGAAAGGAAGGTTCTCTATATCCCTTTTGCATTGCTCCAGCTCCTTCCTTAATTTAGAAAAAAGTTTCTTTTTCTCCTTTCTCTGAACTTTCCCTTTTTCCTTGGGCTTAATGGACTTAGAGCAAATTGAGGGTTGGAGGATGAAATATAAAGTGAAGGCAATACTGCCAGGGGATCCCTTGCATGTTTCTTGTCCCTTTCTAACTTATTCAAAAATAATTTGGTATCCCCAATTATCCAGCATGCTGCATATTCTACCTCCTCTTTGTTTAGAGGTATCTTGTTATTCACAAAAGCATTCAAACTTTGGCATAACCACCTTCCTTAGATCTGAATTTTGGCCACCACACTGTCCCTGAATGGGGGTTTTAGGCCATTCACAACAACAGGTATTTAATTAATTTACTCTTTTCTTTACCACAGACAACATTCTCACTATCCCAGGTAGCTAATTTTCTTCCCAAAGGACTTTCTTTGAGTATCCAGGAGAGGGTCTCCTCCCATTCCCTGGAGCCTCTTCAATCCCCAGCCTCCCATCTAGGATCTTCCCCCACCCTTTGGGTTCTATAGAATGGGGACATATAAGCCTGGAAAGGCAGGACTAAAGCTTTCCTACCTTTCTGGATAGATTCCACAATTGATCCCTCAATTGTTGCATCCCTCCCTACCCCTTTCAAGTCCAGGGTTTCAAGTCTATCCAGAGATACACTGGTAAGAACCCCAGAAAAGAAATGGGGATCTGGGGACAGCTAGGTGGCACAGTGGATAAAGCACTGGCCCTGGAGTCAGGAGTACCTGGGTTCAAATCTGGTCTCAGACTGGCCTTGGGCAAGCCACTTAACCCCCGGTTGCCTTGCCAAAAAAAAAAAAAAAAAAAAGAAATGGGGATCTGCTTGAATATAAGCTATGGAGATCCTCCCTCAGTCTCTCCTGGGGTTTACCCCAAGTTCTGAAGATCCTGAATGAGCCCCCATGCTATTATCTATTTTTAAAAAATCTGCTAGCGTGAGAAAAGAATTGAACATTTTATTCATGGATTTGCAAGATATGAGTGCCCCTCTAAAATGAGGTACCCCAATGTACACTAATGTCCATTATCATATTTTAAAAGCTCTCCTCCCCTCTGAATTTTCATAAGCTCTTGCCATTAGAGTAACAGTCTGAAAGGTCCACCCATCCCATGACATGTCCCCATCATACAACACATATTATGTTGATGAATCTCAATCGTCACAGGGATAAGGAACCTAACTGAACAAATACAGTTGCATTAGGTAAAAACCTCTAGGTTAACCATGACTGGTTGGGGACCAGTTTCTCCTAATCTTGGGTCCATCGTCTTTGGAATGAGATTAGAAGATCTCTCCTAATTTTGTGATTGGCTGGGATCATTACCCTTTGTAATGTATTTCTTAGGCAACCTTCATCTTGTGGAGAACAACACCCCACATTCCTCACAACCTTGATGTCCACCAAGCATTAATAAAACATATAAGCATACACATGGTCCATGGAGACAGAACCCAATTGGCTTCATTACTATCATGGCCCTCAGTTTGGTTCTAGTCCTGAAACAGAATACAACACAGTAAAAAAACAAAAAGATGTGTTATGGGGAAATTTGCAATTTGTGTCAGGGAAAAAGAAAATTGAGCTGAGTTTATTGATCATTATTAACATGAAACAAAATCATCTCCTTTCTTTGTACTTATAATAAAATTTTATATAGATCTGTTTTTCCCTTAACCCTAGAGTGGAAAGCAACTACTGGGAAGATAGTGGACATAAAGGCATTGTCTGGAGTAGGGATTAACATTTTTATTCTTCCTCAGAACAGAATATGGCTAAAATGATCTAACTAAAATAAGCCATTAATTCAGCAATATTCATAATGTACTTATTGTCTTCCATATCCACTCTGCTTTTGATAGCGGCAAAATGAGTGATGATGCCACAAAGATCAGTATTCTTTGGAAGTGGAAAAACTCATGCCTGCCCTGGAGTTGGAAAGCTCAGGATTTTTATTTCACAATCCTGAGAAGTTCACAGATTAAAGTTTTTCCTGGAGGGAAAATAAGTTGCTTGAGGAAAGGTTGAAAAACAAAGGTCTAGGTGAGAATGCATGAGAGAGAGAAAAGGTAACAGTTATAAGAAGTGGCTGGGTTTAGACTCAAACCTCAAGGGGAGTGTAGGTAAAACTTTTAGAGTCTTGGTCCATTTCCTGTGCAAGGAAGAGTAAGGGAAAAGTGGGTGAAAAGAAGGACCCCACCTCACCTCTACTTGGTATCAAGTACCCATTTTGGAAGACTGAAAGACAAGAAGCTGGAGGAGAGGTAAAGAGATGAGCTGAGGTTGCTCTTATTTTGTCGAATTTACATTTAACAATGAAGTCACATTGAACAATGGGAGGGAATTTATATCTGATTAGGCCTATGGTGCCAGGAGAGCCCACAGAAAACATCAAACAAGTTCAAATAACATTTTCTTAATATTAAAAACTAGATAGATGTTTCTCCTTCAACACTTTGAAGGACATCAACAAACTGGACAGCATCCAGAGAAAGGAGACCAAGCTTGAGAAGTTTCAAATCGCATGAGAAGGACCTGAGAATGATTTGCCTGGAGAAAATAGCACTTAGAAAGTTCTCCATAATTTGCTTATCTGACCCATAGAGGGCAGGTTTCATTTGTTCAATTCTTAATCAAATAGCAAAGATAGAAATAATGCGCACAACTTAAAGAGAAGTAAAGACCCAGTTTGAGAAAAGGAAGAGCTTCCTAAACCTTAGATGTGCCCAATAGTAGATGGGGCTGCCTTAGGACATTCTAGGTCTCCCCAAACTAAAGGACAGACCATGCCAAGATTGTGTGATCACTTGTTGGGATTTTCTAGAGACAGTTCTTTTCCTAGAATGGATTAAATTAGATTGCTGAGGTCCTTTCAATTGCAAAGTTTATGTGCAGGTAAGGACTACACCAGCTCTGACACACAAAATTTTGTTCTAATAAATAGTATAATGAAAACTTGATTTATTTGTATATGGCCCCTGACCTCAAAAAGTTCATGTTTTGTAGGCAGATAAGACACATAGATAACTATAATTCACAATGACATATAACAAATACTCTAGAGAGCCATAGAACAAAATGCCTCATGAGATTGAAGGGAAAAGTTTGCTACTGATTAGATAGGAGAAGGAATCAGGTGAGATTTCTTTGAGGGAATTAAATCTGAGTTGGAAGAAATCAGATAGCAAGAAGGTGAGGGCAGAGTAGTGAAGAAGCAGAGATAGGGAGTTTAGCCTATTGTCTGTAGGTAACATACAGCTTAGCAGGAGCCTGACCCAATCCTGGCTCTGCCGAGAGGAATGGGATTGAACTAACAGTAAATAATCTTCCTCTGCTTCTGTACCAGTGTAGATGTTCTGAGGATCTCTCCACCTGCTTCACTTGAAAACTATAATAGCTTACTTCAGTTTGAGTTGTTTCTTAAGGGGAGTTGACGGATCCCCATTTCTCATCCAAGGGTCCTAGAAAGCAATTTGGAACTATGACCTAGGAGTTATTAAACAGTATATGAACTTTACCTCAATTACACTAGTACAAGGTCTATACTCCAATGAAATTGAAGAAAAGTAAAAAGGACCAATATGAAAACACACATACACATATATGTATATATACATGCCTGCACATAGATACATACATGTTTAAGCAAGTGCATGTATAGATTGTGTGCATAATGTTGCTGTCTTTTGCTCTTGAAGAAGACCAAAATGACGTGACTTTCTTGGGGGTCAAGGTGCAGTGTGGCTGATCAGACCAATGCCCAACTCTCCCAATCACCAGCTCCTCTTCTGGGCTCTGGAGCTTTCCATACCCAGATGGGCTTCACACCTGCAATCTTTCCTCATTCCCAACATCTTATCTAATTTATGATATGGAATTCTATTCTGGCCCATTAGCCATGCCTACAACCTGGCAACAAGAGCTGAGTAAGGAATCTTCCCCCAACAAATCATGATGCTTGAGCCTCTTGGCCCCCCTATCCCTGCCTCACTCCAATTTCTTAACAGAGTCAGGTCTAAATCCTTCTATCTTCTGCCATCCCAGGCTCATGTGAATAGAGATTCATTTGCCATATCAACTTGCTCCAAGGTCTTCTCAAGTGATACTGAGAAGGCTGCCAACAGCATATTATTAGAGCTGACTCTATTCTACAGGTCAGAAAATTGGACCAGATGATTCAATGAAATTTTAATGCCATCATCTAGGACCATTTCCCAGAGGCAACCCTTTAGAGACTAATGAATAATGAAAGATATTTGTGAGAAGTTGCAGATTCTGCTCTTGGCAAAAGCCCTTAATTTTTTTTTTGTTTTTGTTTTTGTTTATTTTGCTTTTTCTTGTTTTACTTCATGTGTTGACAGTACAATCCCAACTCTAGTGTTTTCTACTGATATGATTTTGGGAAAGAGCTTGAGTCTCAGTTTCCTCATCTGTAAAATGAGGGGGTTGGAAGTTACAGTCTCTGAACTCTAATTCTAGGTCATATATGCTATAATTTGGTGCCAGAGCTAGAAAAAAAATCTTAGGGAATCCGCTAGTACTACCTCCAGATTTTATTGAGGAGAAAACTAAGTCCCAGAAAGGGGAAGCAACATTTTTAAGGTCAGGCAGCAAATTAGTAACAGAAGCAAGATTAGAATCCAATTCTATTGATTCCCCAAGAATGTCTTTTTTTCTTGGTACAGAGCATGAAAAATTTGGTCTGAGAGGTGATGTAGCCCTTCTCCAGCTCTCAGCCAGAGTTCCAGGGCTAATGTTCTGCAGAAAAACAGTATTGGTTGATGGGTGACCCAAGACTTTCAAGGATAAATATTTTTTCACAGTCTCAAAAACAGGATTATTTTCTCATTCTATACTATTCATCTTCCATAAATCATTTATGTTCAGTAGAGTTGGGTCAGAAATGCATTCCTTCCAAAGAATGCTTCAGACAGGATATGCTGAATTAAGAATGTCTCTGTCTGTCACATCTGTTTATTTGTACTACATTGGAAAAGATAGACCAATGACGATGTAATGGCTCTTCTATGTCATGCCAAAAGGAAGGAGAATGGTTTAGGTGAACAACTTAGTGAAAAATGGCACATTTGCAGTGTTCGTTCTTTTACCTAAGAAATTAGAAGGCTATCATGTTTTAATTTTTAATATAAATAACTATATCAACCCTGGAAATGCCATATATGACTCCTGATGTGTGCTAACACTGTTCAAATATTTCAAAATGTAGTTTCATCAATGTGGACCAGCTGTTCAGTAACACAGGACACATTCCTTAGGAGAATATTTCTTCCATTCCTTAGGAGTTATTCTCATGAATTTCCATAGCAAAAATCTTGGTCAGCAATCTGGGGATGAGCTTTTGCAACCTTCAGTCCATCACAATAGTGGTAGAAGTGTGTCTCGGGTGACAGACTTAAAGAGGTCATGCCTATCTCTCTACTACAAACCTTTCCATGAGGACATGGACTCTGCAGATAAGACCTTTGAGATATGTGGGTTTTCTCCAGAAGATAATTACAAACAAAGGTTAAGAAGACCATTAAATCCATTCTCCTGGGTATATGATTTCAATGTTTAGATTTCCATCAGTTTTCTGTACCCCATCTTTCTTCTCTGCTTTTTTCTTCTCCTTGGAAAGGCAATTTGACTAAAAAATGTCAAGCTCCCTAACTGATCACAGAAAATCCTGCCATTTTCTCTCCTTCCCTCAAATGAAAATTTCTTCCTATACTGCTTTCTTTCCATTAGCTCTTCCAATCTATTTGCTCCATCTATAATATATGCTTGTTGGAATACTTTATACAAGTCTCAAATAGAAAATACCCAAATACCAAGAACCTTACAGTTCTCTTCAATTCATCGCAGGCCAGACAAAATCAATTTCATCAGCAGCAATAATGAAAAAAACGTTTGCCCAAAGTCTCCAGAAACTGTCTTTGAATGTCGCAGGAGCATCAGTTCAAAAGGAGTCAGTGTGGGTCAATGGAAAGACCATCAAGTGGGGAATCAGAGAATCTGGCATCAAATCCCATGTATGCTGATCAACAAACAAGTGACATTGTTCTGGGATGTTTATGTGATAGGCACTGTGTTACATGCTAGGTGTTGGGATTACAAAATTAAAAATGAAATTAATCCTGTCCTAAGAAGCTGCCAAGATATTAGGAAACACCCTAAGCTAAGCCCCAGGAAGCAGGCTGTACCCTGAGCATGACAGTACACTGGATGGTCTCTCCTTCTGGCAAAATATATGGCTTTGACCAGCACATGGAGTACACTGAAGGATTTAGCTCGCCCTATTTCCCAAATACCTGTGAGTCAACATGCTGCTGCCTAAAGTCACCTATCACATTTCTTGATATACTCACAATTCCTATGTTTGTGCAAGTGCCAAGTGGACTGAACAAGGTACTACTCTTCTATTCCTGTCACATTAACTCTGGTTCTGTACTCTGCTAAATAATCACAAGGTTCAATGACCCTGAAGACTTGAGTCAATCAATTGGAGAATTCACCTCTCGGGACACAGGAATGTCTGCATTGTCCACTCATGAGCCTGCTACCAGAAGCACTCCTCAAGATCTAAGAATGATTATGTCATAGTCCTCCTTCTCAGGAAGGGAGGCTTCCACTTACAAGCATCTTCCTCACTTGGAAATAAATTAAACTTCTGTTTGATTCCTGACTTTCCTGCCTCTAGCCCATTTGCATCTGGTTCCAGTGATGCACAGGTTAGAGGCCAGTTCTGGTCCAGTTACATTCTATCAAAAAACATATGTATGTACAAAAGTGTAAAAAAGGTAGTTTTTAACCAACCCACTCCAGAAAGCCCAGTATTGTTATAATTAATATAAATTTAAAAAATATTGAAGTCCCTTCCAGCTCAAATTTGAGTCAGTGTAGCATAAAAGATAAAGCACTAGACTTATAGTCAAGAATACCTGACTTTGAATCCTATATATCATATATTTATAAGTTAGGCAAATCACTGAAACTTTTAGTGCCTCGATTTTCTTATCTGCAAAATAAGAATATTACTCCGAATAATTTCTATGATCTCTTAGAACCCCAAATATATTATCCAATGGCAAATAATCAGGTGGTTTACTGACAATAAGTTGTGGCTATACTCTGTGAGTACCTTTATGAAATATGAATTGAATCGTGACAGTCTGGTCATTATCTGGGAGAAGGTTTGGCCATACCCTATATGACCCTTAAAAGGCATTTGAAGAGTATTAGTTCAATTGATTTTATATTGGAGAAATGTGTGGCATTTGTGGCTACCTCAGACAAGAGTGTGGAGAGGATGAATGAAGAGAAGACCATGAGGTCCACCACTAGAACCTAGAAGGAAACACCAATTCACAAACTAGAAATTCAGTCAATTTGGGATATCTGAGACACAGATGAAGGAGCAAAGTCATATGTTTTTCCCTTACAAAGAATGAGAAAAAAGAAGCAATTTCAATAAATAGAAACCCTGATTTTAAAAAGTGAGGAAGTCATTGATTAAAAAATTCTAACCCTAGAATTCAAGAAACAGTCACTTTTGGGGGAGAGGGTCCCAGGAGGGACCCAGAGGGTTCCAGGAAGAATATTGGGAGTTGCTGCTCTTATATTGCCATTTTGGTACCTGACTTTTGGAGCTAGTTGTTTCTGCAGGATGAATATGAAAAAGAAATCCAAGAATGACAACTCATGAGCTGTGGTTTTAGGAATGCAAAAAAAATAATAATGTATTCTCTAACCTGGGAATGGTAGCTGCCATCTAGAGGAGATGGTCGACAGAACTATGAAAAAAACAAATATTCATTTTGATAGAAGATGCCAAGCTGGTATAGATGGGCATGAGCAACCAATAAAGGTCTAATGTAAGAAGTAGCATCAGAGCTAATCACTTGAAATAAGCTAAGAGTTGAAGGAAATTGGAGATTCAAAAAGTATAAAGAAGATATGAATTCTGGGAATGTGCCACTATACCCTATGCAAAGACAAAGATGTGATGGTTCATCATTAGGAAAAATAACCAACATAATTAATCATATAAAAATAGAATTAGCTCAAACCACATCAGTGGATATTTTAAAAGCTGAAAGTACAAAATTCATTTATTCTCTAAAAACAAACAAATCCTGAAGCATACCAGACAAGGAGCATTTTTAATATAATTCTAAAAACCTCAATATTTCTGAAGTGAAAAGTTAGCATTATTGGCAAAAAGACAATTAGAGAAGCTTTTCCTGTAAATATAAGAATGAAGTTAAGTGTTCCTTTTTTCTTATTGTTGTTTGAGATAGATCTATACCTGTCTACTTTAAAAAGACAAAGAATCAAGTTAAAAACTTAAATGTAAATGAATAGAAAGGAGAAAAAATTATCCCTGTGTTCTGTTGATAAGATGTGTTATATAGAAAACCTCAGAGAATCATTAAATAAACTGATTGAGATGATAAACACCTCCAACTTAAATTTTTGATTAATGAGCAAATTGGTGAATGCTTTCAACTCTGTTCCATCTTTCTTCAGTCCAATTTTCCCTCTATCAGTACATTACAAATGCTCCCAGGTTTTCCTCTTAACCATGGTCCTAATTCCAAAAATCAACAAAATAGAACTGATGTCCTATTCCATTATTCCTAGCTAGGGTATTTAGGCAACTCCTCTCTGCTTTGAATGTTTTAATTTTTTTCAAAGTAAATACTTTAAGTCCCAAGGGATGCTCAGTTAAGGGCATCAAAGGGGCACCAAGAGGCAGAAGCTGGAACAGAGAGTGGATCACCTTGGAGCAACTCAATCTCAAAATCAACTATGAGTTTTTTAACTGCAGTAAAATTCAGTAAATTTAATATACTATTGGAACTGGAATTATCTTAACTTCTGCCACCAGACTTGTCCTACAATGTATCTTCATTGTGTTTTCATTCCAATTCCAAGGCCTCCAAAAGATGCCAGTGTTGAGAATGGGTAATTTTGTATATCTGCTACTTTCCTTGGATGTGTTAGTCATTTCTCAGGTTCTCTCTCTGGAATTGAACCCTAATTTCTCATCACCCATGGTCATCAGAGTAGGCATGGAAAGTATCATCAAAACATCAGAAGTTCAAAAATGATCAGATACCACCATAGTTCCAACCATTTATGATATTGACTAGTAATATGGCAGTATTGTTCTCACAACCCACCAGGCAACTTTCAGGAAAACAAAGTCTTGGAGGGCTGGAGGTTGGAGAAAGGAGTCTATTGATGATTATTAAATTGTTATTGTTGCCAACTTATCACCAGAAAACCATGTACTGGCACTTCATCTGGTGTGCTTGAATGTTGTGTTGTCTCTCTGATATGGGAGGAAAATCATATCCTCAAGGTCAAAGACATCTGCAGTATTCTTGACCTTCAAGAGAAGTCTTGTTTAGGCCGTGGGGTGAAATGGTCCTGGAAAAGGTAGTGAGAAAAATGTCTATGCAGAATATCTCCTCACTGTAATAAACATCATGTGCAAGTCATGTCATCCTGTATATATGGCCCATTCTGGGTCATACAAAATGAACCCACAAAATCAAAACATTGTTCTCTATAGCATTAACAAATTCTGGAATCAAATTAAAAGAAAAAATGTCATTCAAAATAACTACAAAGGAATAAAATACATGAGAACCGAACCAACAGGGTTCATTTAAGGTGATTGCAAAACATTACAAAGAAATAATGATTTAAATAATGGGAAGGATGCTTACTTTTTATGTTTGGGTCAAGTATATATGATAAAAAAAACAATACTGCTAAAATTTAATGCTTTATCAAGCAAATTACCACGGCAGTATTTTTAAATGAGATAAAATGATAATATGTTTTTGTCAAAATATAACAAATTCCATTTGGGCCAACAAAAGGGTCAAAATTTTGATGAAAATAATGAGAATAGGAAAGTAGATAGTTCTTGATAAAAGTAGATCACTCTTCCAGGAATCAAATCATATTATACAACAGTGATCATCAAAACTACTTGGCACTGGGTAAAAAACAGAGAAGTAGATAAATGAAGTAGATGATAAAGAATTAAGAACAATATGTGTTCATGAATATACAAGAAACGAGCTTTTCTAGGTAGATGGAATAGATCAATTTGATTACATAAAGTTGGAAAGTTTCATATGGACAAAAATCAATACATATAAGTGAGTGTGTCATTTGGGAAAGGAAAAAATCTTTGCTTCAAATATTTCTGATAAGTGATGAAATCAAGCTATATGGACAATTAATGCTGATAAATTTTGGACATATTAATTTTCCATTTTCCCAATGGAAAAGCATTCAAAGTATATTAAATAATTGTTTATAAAATCTGAATTATAACTATTTGATAACAATATGAAATATTTCTCCAAACCATAAGAGAACTCCAAATCAAAATATCACTGAGACTTTATCTCACACTGAACAAATTAAGGGGAAAAAACTAAAAACACACATACACATAGAAGTGAAACAGTCAATAACAGAAGTCCTATAGAAGACTGGCTGACTAATATCCTGTTGGGTAACTATGAAGTGGTCCAATCATGGAAGCAATATAGAGTATATACAAGACTACATTAACAGAAAGGGGAAAGAGATGAAAAATTAGAGAAACGGATTCCAAACCTTTCAAGGAGGAATTACAAAAGTAATAATGACAGATATCCTGAAATATCCTGAAGGTTTTCTACCCAAGCAGAGTAATAGTTTTTGTTTATTTACTTTAATTACAATTTCATCCTAAAGAGATCAACCAAAAAGCACTGATTATATGCTTAATATAAGTTCAAATTGCTGGAAAATATTGACAATCAGGGGTGGCTAGGTGGCGAAGTGGATAGAGCACTGCCCTGAAGTCAGGAGGACCTGAGTTCAAATCCAGCCTCAGACACTTAATAATTACCTAGTTGTGTGGCCTTGGGCAAGCCACTTAGGCTCATTTGCCTTGCAAAAACAAATATTGACAAACCAACAAAGGAAAGTTTTGGGGGTTTTTTGCTGAATTTTATTTTCTCTAACAAGGAAAAAAGTGGCCACTAAAAAGGAAATGATGGAAATATTAGCAGGTAGAAACTACATCTAGATTTGTGATAAAGAAGATAAAAAATTAACATAATCTGTCATATACTCAAAATTTGGAAAGCTCATATTTTCAGAAAAGAAAATTTTATAGAAGGATTCAAACCAAGAAGTAGAGGAAATTCTCAAGAACAAAATTCTGAACTCCAAAAGAAAAGTTCTAAATCAAAAAGGTAGTTTCCCCCAAAGAAATAGTAAGGATGAACTGAAGTCAGCAAAAAATGTAATGCTTATAATGTCCAGGAGATGAAAGCAAAACTAGCTAACGGAAGACAAGTAAAAACATAGTTTATGATCCTATAGTCAATAATGCCAAAGGTTCAAAGGGCTGGTGTCAACAAAGGAAAGCTAATGACAATCAAAAGAGCATTTGGTTATAATAGAGGAAAAATGGGGGGAAAACTAAGACTGTTCCTTGGACTGGAAAAGAACAGATGAAAGAAATACTGATTTCCTCTTTTACTCATTTTCTCTGCCAATTAAGATGGTTATATATATATATATATATATATATATATATATATATATATATATATATATATATACATATATGTGTGTGTATATATAAAATTGATATATGGGCTAAGACAAGGTAGTAACCAAGTGTCTAATTGCCCTTAATTTCAACTCAACCATATATATACATATATATATATGTATATATATACATATATATATACATATACATATATATAATGCATGCATGCATTTTATATATATAATGCATGTATGTGTGTCTAAATACATACATGTGTCTATATACATAGTCTAATTACATGTATGTATATATGTATGTGTTAAGGGGAGGAAAGGTTCCATCCCTCCTCTCAGCTTCAAGCTTGGATCATCAATTTCTTATATAATATTTCCAACTGGATGTCTCAGAGACATCTCAAATTTAATATGTCCAAAATTAAACTCTATCTAGTCTCCAAGTC
Organism: Macrotis lagotis; assembly: GCF_037893015.1. NCBI lineage: Eukaryota > Metazoa > Chordata > Mammalia > Peramelemorphia > Peramelidae > Macrotis > Macrotis lagotis. Next base: position 4,533,741 of record NC_133661.1, read on the forward strand.
ATTCCCTCTTCCAAGATTTCCTATTTCCATTGAAATTCTTCAAATATCCAATGTTCGTAAACTTGGAAACATCTGTGATTCCTTGTTCTCCCTCACTCTACATATCATTAGTCACCAGATCTTGCCTTTTCTAACCATCCAGCATCTGACGTCTGACCCTGATCTCCAATCACACAACTACCCGATTAGTTCATGCTTTCATTACTTATAGCCTATATGGCTGTGATAGCCTCCTGATTGGTCTCCTAGCCTCAAGTCTCTTGCCAATTTATCCCTCTTACATACTCAGACCAAAGTGATTTTCCTTAGATATAGATCATAATATATGACTTTCCTTCTTGATAAACATCACTGACCCATTGTCCCTTGAATTCTACAGTTTGGTATTAGAGCCTTTCATACCCTGGTCCCATCCTAGTCTTTCCACTTTCACTGAACATTACTACTTGTTTCTGCATTCTGGGACCCAACTAAATTGGGTTTCTGTTTCCCATTTCTCATATCTGTGCCACTGTACTGGGCATATCCTCTGCCTAGAATGCACTCCCTCTTTATTTCTCTCTTCTAGAGCTTCTCACTTTAAGATATAGCTCAAGCATGATTTTCTGCATAGAGTTTTTTTTCAGATTCCCGACCATTACTGCCCTTCCTTGAAGATACTATCAAATTACTTTTTCTGTAATTATATCCTCTATGTGTTTAGATGAGTACCTCTTTTCTCCTTATTAGACCTAAAAGTTCTGTGCAAAGAGATTCTTTCTTTCTGAGTGCTGATGGAGCATGCTCCCAATGATCAATTGGTGACTGATTGATTAATCAAGTTGTGATTATTTTGATAGTGGATGGATAATGTGGTTAGATTTGTATTTTAGGAATACCAATTTGACAGCTGTGAAGATGATGAATTGGAGATAGAAAGGATCAAAGTTAGTAAAACCAATGAAGGGTTATTACCATAGTCCAGGAGAGAAATAATGAGGATTTTGATTAGGGAAGCAGTTCTGTAAGTGGGCAGAAGTGGATAGATGAAAGGCACATGGAGGGAAGATTGACATCATGTGAAAACTGATTGAATATGAAAAGTGATGAAGTGGGAAGAGTCACTGGCAAATATAAAGTTACCTGGGAGGGTACAGCTACTCCTAATAGAAATGGGGAAGTATAGAGGAGAAATGTATTTTGAAAACATAAATTCAGGGGGGTTGCAAGGCAAATGGGGTTAAGTGGCTTGCCCAAGGCCACACAGCTAGGTCATTATTAAGTGTCTGAGGCTAGATTTGAACTCTGGTACTCCTGACTCCAGGGCCAGTGCTCTATCCACTGTGCCACCTAGCTGCCCCTTAAGTTCTGTTTTAAATAGATCATATACTACAGAATATACTAGGGAAAATCAGCAATTTTTCATATAAAACCAGTCCAGGAGCAGGATTAGGGATAGGCATAACAATAATCATTTAACCAATTGGAGCTAATAAGAGAATACAGAAAGAAAATTAAGAGGACCTGGGATACAGTCAGGGTTTACTCAGAAATTCCTTGGGGTCTGGTGATAGTCAATTTTGCCATTTACAAGCAAATTACAAGGAATTTACTCAGTATGAGTAAATTTTACTCTGTAAATAAGAATAAGAAGAGATACTCAGACAAGCAAGAGAACAACCAAGAGAGAGCAGTATCTGAGATGAGAGAGAGAGAGAGAGAGAGAGAGAGAGAATATCCAGAAATAGGGAAATATCAATACAAAGAAATCAAGAAAAATCCTCTTTTGCTGTGGAGATCACTGGATCTCCTTGGAGAGAGCAATTTCAGTCTATTCAGAGAACAGGCCAATTATAAAGTGCAGTGAACAAATGACTGCCAGGAGGGAGCTGGAGACAAGGGAATGATGAAAGCCATGGATGTAGACAAACTCTTCTGGGATTTTGGCTGTAAAAGAAGACTAGAACACAATTACACAATTATTTGGAATGATGGCAAGATCAACTGAAGGGTTTTATTTTATAGACTGATGGAGATGAAACTGTATTTGTAGGCAGCAAATAGAGAAGTCATGGAGGTATAATATATAAAGATTCAGCAAAGATGAAATTTTTCATGAGATTTTCATGGGACTGACTCAGTACCATAAGCAAGAAACTATTAACAAATGGAGATTCAGAATTGTTTTAATTGCTGGCCACAAAGTAAGGTCATTAAGAGTCTAATATCACATTGAGAAGAGGTCTACTCTGACTTTCCCCAGGTATATGGGTCCTATGATGCCAAAAAGCACTTATGAGAAAGATGTAGAAGGTATGCTCAACATCTGCAGACAACACCAAAATTCAATGAAGACCCATTTTATTACATGGGGAGAAACCACTGTAGCCTATGAAATATAAAATGAGTAGTCATTTCAGAGGCTGAGGTTTGTTATTATCATTTTTTCTTCTTGCCCCCCCAGCCCTGATAGTCAAACCAGCCCTCCAGGATTATTGCCCCACCAGGCCCTGCTGTTTAACACTCTCCTTCTGTAGGAGTAACTTTCATAGTTTAGTGTTTTGCTTGTAAATGGCAAAATTGGCTATCACCAGACCCCAAGGAATCGCTCATTGCCATCTTGCTTCAGGAAGCATCCACAACAAGTTGCCATTGGCAATTCACACTAAAGCAGAAAATATATTTTTCTCTCCAGATGCTATTAACTTGTATTTGTAAAAGCATCAGGAATATGGCTATAGTTAAGGCAGAATTGTCTCTTTTGCTACAGCCCCCTCAGGCTCTGGATTTATAAATGACCGTCTGGCTAGAGAACCATCCTGTTACAAATGGTGCTATTGTGGCTGTGAATGTGGGGGCGGGGGTTAAAATCAAGAAATAATTTAGAATCCAATAAGCCATTTCATTGTTCTGAGGTTGAATATGTCATTGGAAGCCAGGTGGTCTTTCTTTACTTAACCCTAACGAAGAATAAAGACCCTCTACAAATGCCAAGAGCTTGAGATTAAAGGAAGTGTACTGTACCATTAAAGAGTGGAAGTTGGGGAGAGGACTGGCACCTGAATTACAGAAGAGCTATGTTTGTGTGATGATGTGAACAGCTGGCACAATCTCCCTTCTTCAAAAGACAATTTATTAAAATTTCAGCACAGTAGAATAAAAGGGCCCCCAAAGATCATGAAGTTCAACCCTCACCTGGACAAGAAGCCCATTCCAGCCCACGTCAGAAAAAGCCCAGGGAAGAAGGCTGCTCCACCTCCTGGGAAAACCATCCTGCTTGGAGATACTTCAATGGCTGGCAAGTTTTCCCAAACATATGGGTGAAATGTACCACTTTGATTCCTCTCAGTTCCTCCAGAATTAGGCTAGAGGACCTAGGTCTGCCCTCTGAGACTAAGCAGAATAAAAGCAATCCATTCTTCCCAGGACAGCCTTGTGGACACTTGAAGACATCTGTTAAGTCATCCTGGAGTTCTCCAAAGTCTTCTCCAAAATTCCTGCAGCTTCTCTTCATAGTGCATAGGCTTAAATTTCTTTACCAGTCTCATTTCCCTTCTCAGAATAATAATAATTACAATAATAATAATAATGGCTTAGAAAATGTTTTACATATATTATTGCAATAACGCTAAGAAGGAGGTACCCACAGATATTACTATCTTCAATTTACAGAGGAGAAAATTGAGGGGTAGTGAGATTTCATGACTTCTAATCAAATCATTCAATCAATAAATGTTTGTTAAGTACCTACTGTGAACTGGATTTATGCTCATTGACATTAGATTTGGGCTGACTTGCTCATGGTCTAATAAAAATCTAGGTAGTAAAAGATGATATTCAAACCCATGGATATCAGGAGGGTTCCCTACTCTCTATGACAGTGCCTTCCATTGTCTTCTCTGAAATGAGATGAGATAAAGTGTGACTAGCACCAGGCACATCAGGATGATCCCCTACAAAGAGCTGGATGCTGGGACTCTCATAATCCATCCTACCATTGCATTCGAGCTTGCAGTCCACTGAAACCTCCAGATCTTTGTCAAATGAGCCACTGACTAGACAGATCAACCAGATGAAACAGTAAAGTACTGTGAGGGAGAATTAGGAAGCAGCCTGATAAATCAATTTACCACACCCAGCTTAACCTAACCCCTTGACTTGGGTGAAGACAACCTAGAAGGCTAGACCCATAAGTCCTGAGAAAACAGGACCAATACACCACCACCCCTAGGTCGTAAGACTTGACTCCTGTCTTGCTCCCACTGTGATCACTGAGGGAAGCAAACTGCCAACTAACAAATCGCTCCCTATAAAGCCAAAGCAAGAAGGCTCCCTCTGGGAGATACCAGAGGCTGAGAAGTCAGACCAAGTCCTGCCACATTGCCACATTGAGCAAAGCCTGATATGAAGTAATCACAATAAATTCATATTGACTGTCTGACCATTGACCAACACCTATCCTCAGACATGGATGAAGAGAATTGATAAACCTGAAGCAGGAGTGTTGGGAAGACTGGCACACACCAGCCCTGCCTCTCATTTAACTAAGATGGATAAAAGCCATCAGCCAGGGAATCAACACTTGTGGAGATGCCTCTTCTCAGTTAAAAGTTCAGGGACTGTAGCCCCTACCTTCCCAGAAAGCTCAGCTATAGAAAACCAAGAAAATAAAGTTGTTACCCCCAAGATGCTTGCCAGCACAGAATGATTGACCATTGGAAAGACATTTAATCTTATCTATAAGAATAACATGTGTTAAGTTCCTTTTAGACTAGCTACTCAGGAAGTGTTAGGTTCCTGCTGGCTAGCTTATCCTTTCCCAGGTGAACATCGAAGGGGTGGGAGACAAGGATGGAATGTACTCCAAGATTTCCAAGATCTTCATTTATTAAACCAAATACAAGTGCTTAGATATCCTCTCCAGTCCCTGGTCCACTCCCACTCCCATGGCACTTAGTAAAATAATGCTCTGGTACTAGAGGACACCAGGTGATAAAGGTTTACAAGTACTTCCACACACAACAGTTCCTTACAAACATGGCCAGGCTCATAGTATGTATTTAATAAATGTTTCTTGGCTGAACTTGACTTTAGAGAAAATTAATTACTGTCTATCTGCTTTTTTTGGCCATATACTCCAAACTGGGTGTATGAGATATTCAAAAGTCTAGCCCCACTGGTGTGATGACTTGTTAAGCCCCTTTCAGGCATACTCATCAATCTTTGGTTATCTACTTGGCATTCTACTCCCACCTGTGTTTTTAAGTTAATGCACATACAATAGTTGCACCTCAGTAAACCACCTTTTTGGGTAATCAAAAGGCTTCAAACCCATCAATGAGTGGGGGAGTGGTGATGATCTGCCCCTGGCATGAGAGGGCTTCCTCTATGCAATGGGCAGGTGATAATAGCTCTAAGAACTCCATAGAGAGCTTAGTCTGGTCCAATGAAGATGCCAAAATCCTCCACTACATCACAAACTGTCTCGTCACCTTGATTTTTTTCTTACCACTGGGCATTGATGACTGGAAGAGAGAGTGAGGTTGACAACTTTGTGCTCCTTTGCCTCACTTAAATTCAATTCACATCCCATGATGTCAATACTCCTCTTCAAAAATGAAGGACAAACCACATCACCTTGAAGACCAGAGGTCCCAAAGCTAAAACCTTCTCTGTGTTTTCTTTCCTTATATTAGAATTCAATTTCCTGAAGAACAAAGACTTCTGAATTTTTCATTTGCATCCCTAGGACTATGTACAATAAAGACTTGATGTTCTACATTCATTCATTCATTCATTCATTCATTCATTTATAGAAGAGTGAGGATGGAGCAGACAAGTTTGGGAGATTAATGAATCTGTAGACGTGCTCATGAAATTAATGGAAATGTTCAAAGTTAAATTACTGAGGCCTAGCAAGCTCTGTGGATGCCTCCAGGGTATTCAGAGAAAGGTAAAATAGTAACAGATAATGGATTAGCAAAAATTACCCAAGCTGCTACAGCTTTATAGCAGCAAGGTTTGCCTTAGTTTCCTCAATTTAATGATACCTTTTCTAATAATAGCCTTGGCAATGTTGTCAAGCTCTCAAGATTTCTAACAGAATAGAAAAGGCCTCAAATCTTGCTTCTCCCAATGTAAAGATCATTCTGCTTGGTAGAGAAAATCAACAAAATAACAACTGAATAGCCCTGCCTTTTTCTTTAAGGCCTATTTGTGTCATCCTGAGATAAGCATTCCTCCACAATTTGAATATTTTTTTGGACCTTCATCTTCATTTCTAGCACTTGTTTTATGAGACCAGGCCAGGCTTTTGTATTTATCCTCCATCATCCTTCTTTGCTTCCACCTTCTGCACACAACTTTTTAAAATCTAATTCAGTGACTCCTATATATATTTGGCTGTTCTCTCCTTTCCTCATCACTGGAATTGTTTCTTTGCATCCTGAGAAGTTCCTTCTTCTTATGGAATTTGCTTATCTAGAATCTTCCCTACCCAGTATCTGGACCTTTGAAATCTCCTCTACTAAAATATGGGAGTAAATGACAGACCATTTTGGACTTTGCTCTCCTTTCTCATACTTCCACAAAAGGAATGAAGGGTTCCCATCATGTCAAATTATCTATACCCCAAGTCAAATCAATTTTTGTCTATTTGATCCCATAGGCACAGAACCCGATATGTGGAGAGAAACAAAGAGAGAACTGTCAGCATCCTCAATGACCTTACATTCAACAGGGAAGGAGTTGAATATGTGCATGAAATCACATTAATTTTAAAAGAAGATTTTCAAAGGGGTGAGGAGGAGCAGGAAAACTAGGAGGAGTTGGGCAAAGCTTCCTATCTAATGTGTTACTTACACTGAGGACTGAAGTGAGTCATGGGTGCTAAGAGGGCAGATGAAGAGGGAATGTGGTCCAGGAAACACAGACAGAATGTGCAAAGTCACAGAGGTGGGAGTTGGAATATTCTATATAAGCAAAAAAAAGTAGATGAATGTAGCTGGAATACAAATTGTCTGAGAAGGAAAAATGTAAAATCAGACTGGAAAGGCAGGTTGGGAAGGTCTTTAAATGGCAAATAGATGTTTTTATATTATCCTAGTTACAACGAGGAGTCACTGAGCTTCCTAAGCAGGAAAACAATAAGGTCAGACCAGCGCTTTAGGAATATTTATTCGGTAGCCCTGGGGGAATGGAGAGAATAGAGAGAAGGAAACCACTTCGTAGTTTATTGTAATAATCTCGGTAAAAGGATGGCTTGAACTAGTGTTGTGGTTACAAAAGTGGAAAGAGGAAACCTATGCGAAGGATTTTATGATTATAGAGACTTGGCAAATGCATAGGTGTGGGGGGAGGAAAATAGAGAGTTAAGGTGGTGACGACCTGGGAGATCGAAAGAATAGTGAAAATAGTGATAGGGAAAAAAATATGGAGGTTAGGAGGAAAGTTAGGAGGAAGTTCGGAGTTCTGCTTTGAATCTGAGATGACTAGGAGACATCCAGATGGAGACATCCAAGAGAAACTGGCAATAAAGGACATTTTATTGATATTTTATATTTCCAATTACATGTTATGAAAGTTTTTCAATATTCATCCATATGTCTATGGATATTTTTAAGTTACAAAATGTCCTTCCACCCTCCCTTCCCACCCCCTTCCCCTCAGCAGCAGTCAGGCTAATATTGCATATATACAATTGTATTAAACATGTTTACAGACTAGTCATTTTTGATATGAGGAATTAGGATTAAGGAAAGAAACACATAAGAGATATATTTTTTAAAACAGTGAATGTTGTGTTTATCAGATTCTGGAAGGATTTTTTGGTTTTGTTTTCTTTTGGTTTTCTACCTCTGGGTGGGGAGAGCATTGTCCATAGTTGATCTAGTCCTAGCTCTCTGAACTGCTGAGAGCAGCTGTATCCATCAGTGTTGATCATCTCACAATGCAGTTGGTGTGTCCATTGTTCTCTTGGTTCTCCCTTTACCCAGCATCAGATCATGTAATTCATTCCATGCCTCTCTAGAGCCTGACTATTTATGTTTTCTTTTTTTGTTACTTTCCAACAAGGATTTTTTTATGGTTTCTTATAGAACAATAATACCACTGGACATTGATGACTGAAAGAGAGAGTGAGGTTGACAACTTCAGCCATTCCCCAACTGATGCACATCCCCTCAATTTCTAAATTTTTGCCACTACATAAAAGAGTTGCTATAAATATTTTGAAACTTGATGGACTTTTCATATTTTCTATAGTTTCTTCTGGATATAGACCTAGAATTGAAATTTCTGGGGCAAAGGGTATGAACAGTTTTATTGCTCTTTGGGCATAGTTCCATAGTGCTCTTCAGAATGGTTGGACCAGTGCACAACTCCACCAGCAATGCATCAATGTCCCAATCCCCCCACAACTTCTCCAACATTGATCATCTTCCCTTTTTATCTTCTTAGCCTATCTGATAGGAGTGAGGCGATACCTCAGAGTTGTTTTAATTTGCATTTCTCTGATCAATAATGATTTGGAACATTTTTTTCATATGATTATGTATAGCTTTAATTTCTTCATTTGAAAATCATCTATTCATTTTCTCTTTAACCATTTATCAATTGGAAAATGACTAGCAACCTTATAAATTTGTTGTGGTTCTCTATGTTTTTTAGAAATGTGATCTTTATCAGAACTCCTAGTTGTGAAGATTGCTTCCCAGCTTTCTTCTTTCCTTCTAATTTTGGTAGAATTGATTTTATTAGTGGAAAATCTTTTTAATTTAATATTTCTCATTTGGTCATAAATTTGTTCCCTTTCCATAGATCAGATAGAGTATTTCTTGGTCTATTAATTTATCTGTGGTGTCACTCTTTATATCCAAATCTCGTACCCATTTTGACCTTATTTTCATATAGGGTGTGAGATATGGGTCTATGCCTAGTTTTTACCATATTATTTTCCAGTTTTCCCAAGAATTTTTGCCAAATAGTGAGGCTGATGTCTTTGGGTTTGTCAAACAGTAGATTTCTGTAGTCATTTATTATAGTTTCATATGAACCCATCCTAATCAACTGATCCATTACTCTATTTCTTAACAGTACCAGTTCATTTTGATGACTGATGCTTTATAGTATAGTTATAGATCTGGTGGAGCTAGGCCACCTTCCTTTACAATTTGTTTCATCAGTTCCCTTGCTATTTTTGACTTTTTGTTGCTCCAGATAAATTTTGTTCCTATTGTTCCTAGCTCAGTAAAATCATTATTTGGTAGTTTGATTGGTATGGCACTGAACAAGTAATTTGATTTGGGTAGAATTGTCATTTTTCTTATATCGGCTCAACCTAACCATGAGCGACTGACATTTTTCCAATTATTTTGATCTGACTTTATGTGGATGAGGAGTACTTTTATAATTGTGTTCATACACTTTCTGGGTTTCTCTTGGGAGGTAGATTCCCAAGTATTTAATGCTGTCTACACTTATTTAAATGGAATTTCTCTTTCTATCTCTTGCTCTTGGGCTTTGTTTTTCCTGTATAGAAATTCTAATGCTACTTTGCTGAATTTGTTAATTGTTTCAAGGTATTTTTTAGAGGATTTTCTCAGGTTCTCTGAGTGTACCATCATTTCATCTGCAAAGAGTAAAAACTTTGCTTCCTCATTGCCAATTCTGATTCCTTCAATTTTTTTTCTCTTATTGCTAGAACTAATATTTCTAAAACCTTATTGAATAGTAATGGTGATAATGACATCCTTGTTTCTCCCCTGTTCTTATTGGATATGCTCTGATTTTATCCCCATTATATATAATATTTGCTGATGGTTTTAGATAGATGCTACTTATTTTAAGGAAAGTTCCATTGATTCCTAAACTTTCTAGTGTTTTGTTTTGTTTGGTTTTGGTTTTGGTTTTTTTTGGAAGGCAATGGGGTTAGGTGATTTGCCCAAGGTCACACAGTTAGGTAATTTTTAAGTATCTGAGGTCATTTCAGGTCCCCCTGATTCCAGGGCCAGTGCTCTATCCACTGTGACACCTAGTTGCCCCTCTAGTGTTTTTAATAGGAATGGATGTTGTATTTTATCAAAGACTTTTCCAACATCTATTGAGATAATCATATGATTTCTCTTGGTTTTGCTATTGATATATTTAACTATGTTGAATGTTTTCCTAATATCAAACCATCCCTACCTACCTGGTATAACTCCTACCTGGTCATGATGTATTATCCTAGCAATAACTTGCTGCAGTCTCATTGCTAAGATTTTTGCATCACTGTTCATTAGGGAAACTGGTCTATAATTTCCTTTGACTGTTTTGGTTCTTCTTGGTTTATGTATCAGCAGCATATTGGTGCCATAAAAGGAATTTGGCAGAACTCCTTCTCCTATTTTTAAAAAAATAACTTATGTAGAATAGGAATTAATTGTTCCTTAAATGTTTGGTAGAATTCACTTGTAAATCCATCTGGACCAAGAGACTTTTTCTTAGAGTGTTTACTGATAGTTTCTTCAATTTCTTTTTCTGAAATGGGGTAATTTAATTATTTTCTTTCCTTTAATGTTAATCTGGGTAGTTAGTATTTTTTTTGTAAATATGTCTCCTGTCCTGTGACAATCCCAGGAATATTTCTCTTTTAGTCATTGCTGATAAGATTCTTGCCAGATTCCTCAATAGCCTTACTTTCAATTTATTAATCTTACCCTAGCTTTTCAGAATTTCTAATTTGATTTAATTGTGGATCTTTAATTTGCTCTTTTTCTAGTTTGTTTTTTAGTTAAATACCCAATTCTCAGGGCAGCTAGGTGGCACAGTGGATAAAGCACCGGCCCTGGAGTCAGGAGTACCTGAGTTCAAATCCAGCCTCAGACACTTAATAATTACCTAGCTGTGTGGCCTTGGGCAAGCCATTTAACCCCATTTGCCTTGAAAAAAAAATTCTAAAAAAATACCCAATTCTTTGCTCTCCTCTTTCTCTATTTTATTTATATAAGCATTTAGAAATATAAACTTTCCCCTCAAAACTGGCTTGACCATATCCCTTAAATTTTGGTATGATGTCTCATTATTATCATTTTCTTGGATATAATTATTGTTTATTTGTTTGATTTGTTGTTTTATCAACTCATTATTTAATATTAAATTATTTAGTTTCCAATTAGTTTTTGATTTCTCTTTCTGTGACCCTTGACTACATGCAATTTTTATTGCCTCGTGATCTGAGAACTATGTGTTTATTATTTCTGCCTTTCTGTATTTGATTATAAGGTTTTCATGCCCTAGTACATGGTCAGTTTTGGTTTAGGTGCCATGCACTGCTGAGAAAAAAAGGTATATGCTTTTCTATCCCCATTAAGTTGTCCTCCAGTAATCTATTATACCTAAGTTTTCTAAGATTTCATTCACCTTAACTTCCTTCTTATTTATTTTATGGTTAGATTTATCTAGTTCTGAGAGGGGGCAATAAAGGACTTTTAAAATTCAGATGGAATATAAATTTATCCAGGCAAGTCCAAGAATCATCCATATGAGCTGATGAAGAAAGAGACAGAGACAAGGATACAAAGACAAAGACAAGGATACAAAGACACAGACAACCAGATAGAGACACAGTAACAGACACATACAAAAAGAATATAGAGAAACAGATTTCTGCATTCTCAGATTCCACAAATGCTAGCTAGAAATGGGTTTTGTTTTGATCTAAAACCTAAAACGAGTGCTCAGTAAACATCTAGTTGTTAATACAATCATAAAGACATAGATCTAGAGCTGTATGAGAACTTTCAAGAGCATGATGTCCAAGTACCTCATTTTCTTGGGAAAGAGGTTATGCCTTGCCCTAAGATCATAAGCCTATTTAGTGTTTGAGGCAGAATTTGAACTCAGATATTCCCCTACTCCAAGACCAATGCTGTAGCCACTGTCTCTTAAATGAACATGACCTTTCCACTTTCTCTTGGGGACGAGAGGAGTAAACATTGGAAGAAATATGGAAATCAAGAAATTGAATTAGGAAATCTAAGGTTAAGAAGAAATATTTTGAATTAATTGAGCTTTGAGCTTCCTCCTTTCTCTGAGATTCTGATTCTAACCTAATGACGCCCCTGAAAACTATCAAATACAAGTTCATTAGAAAGCAAGGTTCTCCATAACTGTGTTGGGAAATTTGAGTCAATTCAAGCTCTAAAAAAAATTAGTGTGCATAACTTTATAATTCTTACACCTGGACCTCCACTTATCCAGCCATTTTCACAATATTTAGTATGACAAGGGCTTGGCCCAGAAACTAAAGTAGGATCAGAGGAAATTCAGAGTTGGACAGAATCTTTGTTTTGCTTTGGTTTTTGGACATTGTTCCTAGTCACCCATGTCTGACTCTTCATGACCTATTCATGATTTTCTTAGCAATAACACTGGAGTGATTTGTCATTCCCTTCTCTGGCTCCTTTTTTCAAATGAGAAAACTGAGGCTGAGAGGCTTAAGTAACTTGTCCAGGGCTTCACAGTTAGTAAATGTCTGAGATTGGATATGAACTCAGGAAGATAAATATTCCTGACACCAGGTCAGGATTGGGATACCTAACTCCCTGGAGAAAAGCTTAGAAAATACCAAATCCAACTCCTTTATTTTACAAATAAAGAAACAAATAAATCATTGGGATACCTAACTACCTGGAGAAAAGTTTAGAAAAGACCAAATCCAATTCCCTGATTTTACAAATAAAGCAAATAAATCAGTGAAATGATTTGTCCAGTGTCAACACTAAGCTAATAAGTAATTGAAGCAGGATTTAAGTTTTGCAGATGTTCCTGACTTCAAATCCCAGTCATTTTCTCAAGGTCCCTCCATAGTTCATTATTTCATTAACATAGGAGAACATAAGTGCCTGTCTTCCCCAAGACATTTTTCTGGAAAACTGAAGAATAGAAAAAGAAAAGCAAGTATATGAAATTTCTCATTTGACCAAGCTGAATTTCTCCTCTAACTATGGCAGATGGGCCAGTAGTTCTTTTCATTGATACTGTACTCACTTCTTTAGCCTACAACATAGACAGATGCTGCTTTCAATCGACAGTAATTATAGTCTTTTTCATCGTGCTGGTGGATCAAGCTGATTACTCCAAAATGCAATGAAAGGTAATTTGTGCTAATCAGCTTGAAGAGTGCAGTACAAAATTAACTGGAATTAATTTCATGCTCTCAAGTAACCTTTATCTTCTCAATTGTGGTGTTTGGCAGTAACTGTCTTATCACTAGATCATCACTGGGCTCTCTGTACCTGATTACGATGCTATACATAAGATTAACTGGATTGCAATAGCAGGAGTCTGCCATCACATTAGGATTCAAATCAATTTAACAAGAATTTAGGAAAGTAGAAGAAACTGGGAACACTATGACTAAAAAGTCCCTACCCTCAAACAACTCTCATTCTACTGAAGAGATACAAGTCTCTATAATACATAAAAACAAATCAATGCAAAGGTATTTGAATAAGAAGCAAGGGAAGGGGGTAGTGTGATCAGGAACTATCTCATTTAGGAGGTGGCACCTGAGTTTGACTCTGAGGGAAGGTGTAGACACCAAGAGGCAGAGACAAAGAGGGAGGGAATTCTGGATAAGGGATAAGACTGATGTCCCAAACAGTTTGCTACTTCAACAACTTCTGCATCATAAATGTGATGGCCATGCCTATGAAGAGACATGTAATGAGGCAGAAACAATTTTATAAGAATGTCTGACTCCAGGTACTTAGATATGACTAATTTTAGAGTTTTCTAAATGTTGGGATCTTCAGGTGACCAACTGTTCAGTGGTACTTTGAATATAAGCCAAATAGTGGAGTCTGCCCTCTGTAATACAGCTATATTCAGAATTAAAGTGAGTGTGTGAAGAGAAAAAAATGAATCCATCTGGAAGTAGTATTTTAGTCTTTGTAACAATATAACTTCCCAAGAAAGTTCTGCAGATACTCCTCTGCCCTCTCTCTGGTCCAGAAAAAACAAATGTTGAAGGTCAAGAAAGCATCCTCTCTTTCTACCATCAATGTTTCCTGCTATTTGTAATTTTAGGATGAACAGTCCCTTTTCCAAAATGGTTACTTTTTCCTATGTCTACAAACATATTTCAAATTTCTTTAATAGTCCTAATTAGAATTGATTTTCCCCAACATTTTATATGTTCACCATCCATTACCTCATACCTTCTTTGAGGAGAAAAATGGTAACTTTCACATTAAGGTTACTTCAAACTGCATCTTACTAACCTCACTACCTTAGGCCCTAGGCGTTAAGGCATGACTGTGCTCACAATCCACTTCTGCTCTCTCCCCAAAAGGGGAAAAAGAGACTGGAACTCAGTAGACTCCAAATTCCATTCTAATTCCAAGATTCTAGGACCTGGATGATGAATATTTTAACTATCTAGATATGTAACTGGTATCCATGTAGTCTCCTATCAGCAAAACAACTGATATAAAAGAAAGTTTTTGCGAGATAGAAAAAAAAAAAAGACCTGAAAGATCATGGAGGTGGGGGAAAGGAACCCCTCTCTAATAAATAGAGAAATTAACATAAAAACAAACCTGCAGTACCTTTTCACACCAAGCAGATTGGGTGCAATTACAAAAAAAGAAAAAGTACAAATGCTGTAGGGGGTATGGGGGAAAATGCACTGTGCATAATGCTATGTACCAATAGGATCATTATCACTAATAAGTCTGTAACACAAAGAATTTTTTTAAAAATTAGGAAAATGGGGGCTGCTAGGTGGCGTAGTGGATAAAGCACCGGCCTTGGACTCAGGAGTACCTGAGTTCAAATCTGGTCTCAGACATTTAATAATTACCTAGCTGTGTGGCCTTGGGCCAGCCACTTAACCCCATTTGCCTTACAAAACCCTAAAAAAATTAGGAAAATGTCTCATATTACAAATATATATTAGTTATTTTGTGTGGCCAAAGAATTGGAAACTAAGGGAAAGTCCCCATCTATTGAGGAATGACTTATCAAGCTATAAAATACTATGTGCTATAAAAAATGAAAAAGGGAATGTTTCTGTAAAACCTGGGAAGACTTGTATAAACTAATATAAAGCGACATGAGGAGAACCAGAAGAACCACTTAAACAATAATAGAAAATCTGCCAGTGAGTTAGACGAATGTTTACTCCAAACATGTGAAGACTTCCCCAGGTAAAGTGGATCTCATCCCAGATAGACAGGAACAATTTAGTCCAAGGTCATGAAGACAGATGAAGCAGATGCCTTAGAGATCTAAAATTTGATCAGACATCAGACACCAAGGTCCACCACTGTATCCCAGATCATTGCCAGTTGTCATGACCTTTGTCTTTTTACTGGACTTTGGACAAGAAAGTGAGACTGCTGACTTTGTGCAGTTCAGTCTCACTTAAATCCAAGTTACATGCGAAGTAAAATATCATCCCAAGATGACATGGGTCCTCTTCTAACACAAAGAATGAACAACATAATGAAAATCAACTTTGAAAGAATTAGTAATGGATCAACAATGAACAAGCACAATTGTGAAGGAGAGTGATAAAACATACTATCCACCTCCAGAGAGAGAACAGATAGACTCAGAGCAGAGTGAAGTGGATTTTCTTCTTTCTTAGTCCTACCTTTTGGGGGACTGTTAAAGGGGTCAGAACATAGCTAATGAGAAAATTTGTTTTGCAAGACTATACAGGGTTATAACGGGTTTGGGTTTTTTTTTCCCTTTCTCAGAAGTAAGGAGAGGGAGAATGAAAGAAGACAATTTGGTACTGGTAAATAATAAAATTAAATTTGAACAACAAATAAACAACAAAAAAGAGAAGTGTTTGACAGTTTGCTAACTAACTGAGATTTCCAAAACAGTTTGCTAACTCACTGGGGAATTCCTACCCACCATCCATCTTCAGCTTCTTTCCTTCCCTTGCCCCTTTACTGTCTGTAGGAATAGAATTTCTTGTTTCTTGTCCTTTTTCATTCTTAATTGTTTGCTGTTGTACTTTTATAATGAGTTTTGTCCGCAGATAGATAAACTGATTTTTTTGCTTTCTAAATTTTTTGCCATAAATAAAATAACCTCACATGGGGAAAAGCAAAAGGGAAACCATGGAATAGACTTGGTTAATTTTTAACTTTATTTTATCTAATTCCTCTCCTAGTTACATTAAAAACAAGTTTTAACGTTAATTTTTTAAACTATGAGTTCCAAATTCTCTCCTTTCTTCCCACCCCATGACCCATCACTGATAAAGCAAGTTATTTACATAGGTTAAAAATGCTCAGCAATGCAAAACATTACCATAATCATCATATTGAGAAAGTAAACATAGAACCCTCCCCTGAAAAAAAAAAGGATGATTCAATCTGTATTCAGACACATCAGCTCTGTCTTTAGAGATAGTATTTTTATCTATAGATACTGTATATAGATAATAATATATAGTATATCTCTCTATACTATAGATAGTATTTATTATAAGTCCTTCAGAGTTGTCTTGGATCACAGCATTACTCAGAAAAGGTAAGTCACTCATAGCTGGTCATCTTGCAATATTGCTGTTATTTTGTATGTAGCACATTTCCCATTGCTGTCCATGTAAGACTTTCCAAGTTTTACTGAGAAGACCCTATTTATCATTTCTCATAGCAGAATAGTCTTCCATCATAGTCACATGTCATAATTTGTTCAGTCACTCCTCAATGGATGGTTACCCCTCAATTTCCAGTTCCTTGCCACCAGAAAAAAGCTAACAACATCCTTCTTCATACAGGTCCTTTTCCTTCCTGATTTTCATCTCTTCTGGTACATAGACCTGATAGTCTAGATAGCATTGCTAGCATGGTATTATAAGCCTGTATGCATAGATCCAAATTGCTCTACAGAACTGTTGGATCATTTCAAACCTCTTCCAATAGTGCATTAATGTCTCACATCCCCTCCAACATTTGTCATTTTCTATTTCTGTCCTATTAGTCAACTCAATAGGTATAAGGTAGTATCTCAGAATTTTCTATTTACATTTTTCTAATCCATATTGTTAGAACTTTTTTAACTATGAGCATAGATAGTAGCACAGATAGCAGTTCAAGATTAAGTCTCATGATTAATGAAATCATCTGAAAACTGTTGAAATCTATTGATCATTTGTCAACTGGGTAATGGCTCTTATTTTTTTAAACTGGACTCAGTTCTCTATGTTTAAGAAATGAGGTCTTTATCAGAGAAACTTGTTTCAATATCTTTTTCCCGCAGTTACTTTTGCTGTATTTCCCCTCCATCTTATTCTCCCACTCCCAATTATTCTATTCTTTCTCCTTTCAGCCTGTTTCTCCTTAAAAGTGTTTTGTATCTAGCTATCCTCCTCCCACAGTCTTCCCCCTTCTATCACCCTCCCCCACCTTTCTCCTATCCCTTTTCCCTTCTACTTTCCTCTAGGGTAAGAGAAATTTCTGTACTCAATTGAGTGTGTACATAACTCCCTCTTTGAGCCAATTTCAATGAAAATAAGGCTCACTCATTCTCCTTCACCTTCCCCCTCTTCCACTCCACTGCAAAAACTTTTTCTTGACTCTTTTATGTAAAATAAGTTAGCCCATTCTACCTCCCCTTTTCCCTTTCTCCCAGTACATCCTTCTCTCACCCCTTAACTCCATCTTTTTAATATATTATCTCTTCATATTCAATTCCCACCTGTGTCTTGTCTATATATGCTCCTTCTAACTGCCTTAATAAATTAGAAAGTTCCTATGACTTATTAATATCATCTTCCCATGAAGGAATATAAGCAGTTCAACATTTTAAACCCCTTTACGATTGCTGCAATTCTATTTTGAAGTTCATTCTTTTTCTCCCTTTATTTCTTCCTATTCCTCCCTCTCTTTCCCCTCTCTTCTCTTCTTTCTCCTTTCTCTCTCTCCCTCTCTACCCCCTTCTCTCTGTCTCTGTCCCTCTCTATTTCTCTACCTCCCCCAAATGAGCATTTTGCACAAGAACAACTGAAAGATGATTGTTTCCTGAAGGTTGTTCAAAACCTCAAATTCAAGTCATGTCCTAGGACTATCAGCAAAGAGCCTTAGGGGCCATGTGTTGGGAGGTAGTGTTGCTATCAACCCCATGTATTTCAGTATAGTTTCCTACTTGCATAAATGTATTTTGTGTGATGAAAGGATCCTCCCTTCTCAATATCATGATTTTGAAAAGGAAACTTTATATCCTGCCTCAGGCCATTTTCTAAAATATCTAAGTTATAGATAGATTGGGATACATGTCAGCAGAGGGAGTTTCCATTCATCATCATTTTGACATATTTTACATATTAATGTGTTCAGGAACGGAAAAAAATGGCCTTCAACATGACAGTATAAAATCATTACTACAAAACCTTACCTCGCTGTTCTTCCTTCTAGGAAAACAAAATCATAGCAACATAGGATCACAAATGTAAAGATAGAACATTGTTCAAAGGCCATCAGATCAAAACTCTTCATTTTACAAGTGAAGACACTGAGGACCAAAAAGGTAGTGTGACTTACGTAAGATTATACAGTTCATTGTCTAAGGCAGAATTTGAACCCAAATTCTTATCCTCTTACTTCAAAATGAATAGCTTCATTTTTCTATCTGTATCACTTCCATAGCCCCATATATCCATTTTCTTTTTTTGGGGGGGGGGGGGCAAGGCAATGAGATTAAGTGATTTGGTCAAGGTCACACAACTTGGCAATTTTTAAGTGTCTGAGGCTAGATTTGAACTCAGATTCTCCTGACTCTAGGGCTGGTGCTCTATCCACTGTACTATGTATCTGCCCCTGCATCCATTTTCAAATCTTGGGGTTCCCCAGATTCTTCTTCCCTTCATTTCTCATCTGTAGTTACCAAGTCTTCCTATCCATTGCATTTCCATCACATCTCCCAAATCCTTCACATCTCCTATCTTCCCATTTTCACTACGGCAGTTCAAACCCTTGCCCCCTACCCACATTGCTCATTTTATTGCAAAATGACAGGAGAACTCCATATACTGATGAAGCTCCCCACCTGCCTGCACTTTAGTAAATGCTTGGAGAGTTGTTTAAGAACGTGTGACAGTTTCTGAAGCAGACAAACTACAATGAGAGTGGTGCAGGATTCATATTTGATTGGCATTTAAGAATCCCTGCTTGCAGAGCTCTTTGCTAGGTATGTGGAAGGTATAAAACTTGGATAAGAAGTATGCCCACCTTTATGGGGCTTCCAGACTCACGGGGGACATGAGATACCAATACAGATCCTTGTTCCCCCCTGGAAAATAATGTGTTTCAGAGAATCATAAAGGGAACATTCTCTGAGGTCTGAGACATGTTCACTATGTAAATCAAGGACTTCCTTCCTCACTAAAGGCTTGAAGCAGAGTGAGGGATGGACCTGCCAGAGGTATATGAAAAGGGGATTTTCAGGATGATTCAGATTAGGCTAGTAGTCACTGAGGGCCCTTGTGTTCTGGGAGAGGAAGAAGAGCATTCTGAGAAAACAGATGAGACTGGTTAAAGACACAGAGATGGCAATTTAGGGATCCACAGTGACCTGTATTTGCCCCTATACATCTTCTATATTTGCTTTAGATTCAAAATATGATAAAATTCTCAAGTCATTGAAGAGACTGAAATGATGAAGAACATGGTCATTTCCTTTCCCTGGATTGTGAATCACAGATCCAAAGACAATCTTGCCTTCCCTCCTCACAGTGCAACATTTACTAACATCAGGAGAACTTATTATAACAAAAAAAAAATCTGTGGACAAGTTAATAAAACCGCCTTTGCCAGTCAATAGAGATAACACGTCCTGCAAACCCGATAAGGTTTGGGAGGAAAGCTATGTCTTCCATGAGAGGTAACACAATAAACTTCACTCAAATTGATGTGGAACAAATAGCATCCATTCTAGTGTTGAAAAGAGTTCTGGCAATGAAGAGAAGCTCTATTCTATTGATAATTCCCACACAAGGCTAATAGCAAAGAGAAAATGGGGACATGTGGCCAACCTGCTCTAATGGATTTGATTCTCTATAGTCCAATGTTTTTAGAAGAGACCATTTGTGCTTTAAATGTAGTGAACAGGGAATTTCTAGAATAGTATCATCACATCATTGCTAAATTACCCACTTCCCAAGGCTAGAAATATTTTTCAGTAGTCACTAAAGCAGCCAGTTATCTCATTTGAATAGGCATCAGTCATTCTAGAGAGAGACTTGTCTCCCAAGCGAGATCAGCAAAGCTGTGAGATAGGGCCCCTGTGGGCAAGTTGACTTTTGTCTCTTTCTGCAGACAACACCTACCCTAGTGTCACTTTGTTATCTAGCAAGATTTTGATCATGAGAGGGGCATAGTGAGAAACAGAATACTGCAACCCATTTGTACCTCAAAGAGCATGTATATAAACATTTGTATAGTAGAATGGGTCTCCCATCCCCCTTTCTTCCTCCCAAGTGGCAATGCCAATCTTTTAACTTGTCACTAATAAAGGAGTGTACATCTATAAGTTCTGAATTTTTGAGTTGTTTCCAAAAAGTATGGGGGCTTTAATGAACTGGAAGTTCAATTTAAGTTAGTAGATAATGTAAGGGCACAAAAGGTTAATGTAATTTTGGGCTTCGTTACATGAAGTATTGCTTCCAGCACCATCTGATTGTTCTGTAAGGTAGACCACATTTGGAGTACTCTGATAACTTCTGGGCACCATATTTAGAAAAAAAACATGAACATACTAGAGAGAATTCCAAAGAGGACAGCAGATCTATGACAACTGACAAAAAAGAATGGGGAACACACAGAAGAAAGGGGGGAAAATTAAGCAGGAAAGGGATTGGCACAGTAGCTATGCTTAAGTATTTGAAGGATTTCCATGTGAAAGAAAGATTAGGAGCTCTAGGTGGTGCAGTGAATAGAGCATTGGCCCTGGAGTCAGGAGTACCTGAGTTCAAATCTGGTCTCAGACACTAAATAATTACCTAGCCATGTGGCCTTGGGCAAATCACTTAACCCTGTTTGCCTTGCAAAAACCTAAGAAGAAGAAAGAAATATTAAGCTTATTCTCTTGACCCAGAGGGATCAGAAACCAGAAGTCACAGAAGTTGCAATGAGATGGCACTTCTAACTTTCCTACAATTGAGGCTGTCTCTGAATGTAATTGGTTGTATTGAGAGGTCATTGATTCAACCTACTTGGAGATCATCAAAGGATGAGGGACCAACCACTCCTCAGGAGACTGGAAAGCATTAAAGCCTTGGTGGGAGAAGAGGGACAGTAAAGTCTTTTCCCACTCTGTGATTCTGAAACAGTGATTTCTAGAGATACTAAAGAAATTCTCTTTCATCTATTTTATGCTTGGCTATTCATCAGTATTGTAGATGGTTTAAAAGTGTTTAATCTATGTTCGCTTTTATTACCAAATGGTTTGCCATAAGTTTTAATGGTTTAAAAGAAGGTAGGCTGTAAAAGCAGGCAGGTGATATACTCAAAAGAATGATGAAACTGAAGTCAAAAGAGGAGGGTTCAAATCCCAGCTCTAATACCTTGAAACACTATAATACTGGTCATGGCCTTTCCTCTTCTAGAAAATGGGGGTAAAAATACCCATTGAACAGACTGGGGCATTGTGAGAAAAGAACTTTGTAATCTTTAAAGCATCACTGAAATGTGTTATTATTTTGTATTAAGAGTCAGTTTTTGCATTTTATTCAGATGAAATGAGGTCAAATCCAGATTCTGCTTTGGTAGCTTGGAAGGTTTTTGGACTGAATCATATCTAAGGTGCCTTCCCCTTTCATGTCATGATCCCAGGATGATCTAATGCCTCACTGTAGTATGAAAGAAGAAGGGCAGGAGAGGCAGGAAGAGAAAAGGAAGAAAAGAAAAAGTTCTGTCTTTAGAAAATGGATTAAATGAGTTTGTATTCTAAGACTTTAGATGAGTAGTTATATATCTCCATTAGAGATATAACCTTCATTTTACTAAGAAATAGTATTTTCCAGTTTTTCTTTATTTTGTATGCCAAAGCTACCTTAAAACAGGCACAGTCACCTGGTATTTGATCCTCTTAGCATTTTCTCAGGAAAGTCAAAGTTGCTTTTTGCATATGTGTTTTGTTCTTACTACGTTATTTTTTATTCATTATTTAATACTATTGACTTGGGTAGATGCCACTGTGGAAGGCTGAAGGTAATTCTGGAGTCATTGGATTGTTCCTGACCTATGCAGTTGCTGCCAGATAAGGACTTGGGTCAGAGTTAAATGACTTCAAAAGATCACTAAGCCCTTGAAAAGGACAATAACAGAAAGGCCATTAGCAATGGAAAATTGGAACAAGACAGTGCCTCTGTAGCAACTTTCTTCAGCCCATACAATTTTCCTGAAGAGAACTGACTCACAGGAATATGGGCTGCTTCAGGAACTAGAAAGCTCCAGCCCTGGGGTCTTCAAAAAGAACCCAGATCATCAGTATCCAAAGATATTATAGTGGGAATTCTCATCTTCTGAGGCCCCTACCAGCATGGAGAATCTCTGTAATAAGAAGAGAGTGTGACTTGTACAAAAATATTCATAGCAGCCCTGTTTGTGGTGGCAAAGAATTGCAAATCAAGTAAATGTCCTTCAATTGGGGAATGGCTTGACAAACTGGTATATGTATGTCATGGAACACTATTTTTCCATTAGAAACCAGGAGGGACGGGATTTCAGGGAAGCCTGGAGGGATTTCTATGAACTGATGCTGAGTGAGATGAGCAGAACCAGATAAACACTGTACACCCTAACAGCAACATGGGGGTGATGTTCAACCTTTAATGGACTCGCTCATTCCATCAGTGCAACAATCAGGGACAATATGGGGCTCTCTGCAATGGAGAATACCATCTGTATCCAGAGAAAGAACTGTGGAGATTGAATAAAGACCAAGGACTATTACGTTTTATTTATAAAAAAAAAAAAAACTGACACCTTATTGTCTGATCTTGCTATCTCTTATACTTTCTGTTTCTTCCTTAAGGATATGATTTCTCTCTCATCACACTCAATTTGGATCAATGTACACCACGGAAACAATGTAAAGACTGACAGATTGCCTTCTGTGGGGGGTGGGGGGAGGGAAGTAAGATTAGAGGAAAATTGTAAAATTCAAAATGAATAAAATCTTTAAAATAAAACAAAGAAGATTGTGTGAGAGATTTGGTACAAATGGCCTTTTTCAAGGACAGGACTATCACACTGCCTTACTCTTTAGGCTAGTGGATCAAGACTACTTCAGGGGAAATTACCCCAATTCAAGGGGCAGCTGCCTGTGACATTCTGATGGTGGGTAGAGTTTTTGTTTATCCCACTGCCAGACTAGAGGCATCTGGTCAGCTATCTCCTTCTTTACTCAGATGACTGCACCATGACCATCACCCCCACCTCCCCCCGCCTCCAAGTATTCCCTACCAATCACTGCCACTTTTCAACTTGTGTGTGTGTGTGTGTGTGTGTGTGTGTGTGTGTGTGTGTTGTTTTCCTGTGTTAGACTGTAAACTCCTTGAGGGCAGCGACTGTCCCTCTTTCTTGTATTTGTATCCCAAATGCTCAGAACTGTGCCCAGCACATGGTAATTGATGCTCAATAAACGTTTACTGGCTCGTGTATTATTGTCATAATCACAAGGAAGTCAGGCTTTGTCTTCTACATTGTGCCTCCACAGTGTCCAACATAGTATTCTGTATACATTTGTAGCTTAAAATTCGCGAATGTCCCTCTACAAAAGCCATATCAGTTCAATTTAACTATCTTCATTTCTTCTACTTTGTCCTCTACTTCATCAGTTTGGGAGGAAATGACTATGAGCAGCTGATCCAAGAGCCTGTTCAAGTTGGGGGAGGTATAAGGGAGATCCTCAGGAATCCTTTGCCCAATCTGTGGTGATTAATTCTACCAGTTAAACAATGGCCAATCTGCCTGAGGTTGGAGTTGAAGTAAAGAATCACTAAGCTGATAAAGCTTGGCTCCAAGTAATCAGGTAAAAAGAAAGGGCCAGTTAGAAACCAGCATGGCTTGATGGATAGACTGCTGGACTTGGGAGTCAGGAAAACCTAGGTTCAGATACCTCTTCCAATACCTCATCAATATGTGACCTGGGCAATTCATTTAACTTATCCAAATCTTGGTCCCCTCCACTGGAAACTGAAAGGGCTGCCCTACATGAACTGGAACATCCCTTCCAGTTCTTGATGGATGATTCTAGAAGTTCTAGATGAGTTAGACAAAACAGACTAACAAGGCTTCGGTTTTTGAATAGCCTATTGATCATCCTTTACAACTTTGAGTACCACACTCTGACTTGAAAAGGAAGGACCTTCTGCTGTCCATAAAGCAAGGCCTCAAAGATTTGGTCAGTCAACCTGTCTAATGAGCAGTCAAAAGTAAAGGAAGTCAGAACAAGACTCCAAATGTTCACTGACTGTCTAGATGTGAGGTTCAAAACCAAGAGAATTTTGTTTTGCTTCCAATTCTAGCAAAGTAACCACAAAGTTGTTTATCCCAAGGCCAATGGAAAGTAAGAGAAACAATAAGAGAAGAGAATCAGACTCATAAAAGAAGTAACAACTAGGGGATTCTGAGAAGGCTCTCTCTGTGTGTGTGTGTGTGTGTGTGTGTGTGTGTGTGTGTGTGTGTGTGTGCGCGCGCGTCTGTCTGTGTCTCTCTCTGTCTCTATCTCTGTCTCTGTGTCTCTCTCTGTGTCTCTCTGCCTCTGACTCTGTCTCTATCTCTCTCTGTCTCTGCCTCTCTCTCTGTCTCTCTGCCTCTCTCTGTCTCTCTCTGTCTCTCTGTCTCTCTCTGTCTCTCTCTGTGTGTCTCTTTCTCTCTCTCTGCCTCTGTGTATGTGTGTGTCTGTGTGTGTGTCTCTCTCTGTCTCTCTTTCTCTGTCTCTGTCTCTCTGTCTCTCTGTCTCTCTGTCTCTCTGTCTCTCTCTCTCTCTCTCTCTCTCTCTCTCTCTCTCTCTCTCTGCCTCTGTCTGTCTCAGTAATCAAGGCAAGCAGGAGAGGCTCATTTAATGGGGAAGCAATTTGGCTGCAGCATCATGAAAGTCCCCTGATTTTCTCCCACCCTAAAAGCTCCTCAAAAAGGCTCTTAAACTGTCATGCTCATGATGCAAACTGCCTCCATTACAACCAGTAATCTCCTGGAACATAATTTCCTCTGGAAAGGAGAATCTTGTTGGACTTGCTACTAAAAACTTAATGATTTTTTTCTTTGCATCTTCTAAGTTGATTCTTTCAGGAGACTGGCATAAAATTTACCATGTGGGACCCCAAGAGCATCAGGAGTACTTGGGTCGAATGTCTGAGATTTTAGTAGTCAAAAAAATCACTCAAGAGGTAATTGGACACTGTTGGCTCTCAACCTGGTACAGGTGCCTCCAGAGAGGTTCATCATGTCTATCACTGACTTGGATGAAGAGCAGAATGAAAGAGTGAATTCAGCCCCATAACTATGGTCTGCAAAAACTGAGTCTGGGGGCAGCTAGGTGGTGGAGTGGATAAAGCACTGGCCTTGTAGTCAGGAGTACCTGGGTTCAAATCCGGTCTCAAACACTTAATAATGACCTAGCTGTGTGGCCTTGGGCAAGCCACTTAACCCCATTTGCCTTGCAAAAACCTAAAAAAAAAGACAATATGCTATTTTAGCATTCGAATGTTCCCAATAACCTGTTAATTAACCGAATATTAAGACCAGAAGTTAACTGGAGATATATTTCAACTGAGGCACAGACTTCAACTTCTGTCTAAATGATAAGAATTTTCTTAACTAGGGGCCCAAAACAATTGTGATTGAAGTGATCACTTTTCATCCAAAACAAACTCCCTCATGTCACAGAAAAGGGAATCGTGGGGACATTAGGGACAACTATATTGCCTAAAACTTAAAAGAAGCTAATTATCATAAAAGATGTTACATTATTATTGGCTAAAGGACTCCACTTGTGACATTACAACAATGTTCTGTCAAAGTCAGACATAAACTCCTAGGGCTCAGGGACTCTTTTTTCTGTGTGCTATTGTGAATTTAGAACTTAGCTGCAATTCCTTGAAAATGGTAAGGGTTTAAGAAATCCTTGTTAGATGATGCCTGTGCTAGGTTCTGGGGCAAAAAACAAAAGCAAGGGATAGCACAAAACCTAGAACTTTATTCAGCCCTCAAGCAGCTTGTTCCTGGGGAGACACAACATTTACATCAAAGTATAAATTTAAGAGAATATAAAATGTTGAGAACATGAAGATAATCAGAAATTTTATGGAAGAAACCATGCATGGCAAGGAGATTAAAGGAAGACAGTAATTCTAATAGGTTGAGGAATGATTAATGCCAACTGGGGGGATGGGCTGTAAAAAGATGGAGAGGCAAGAGATTGATTGCCAACTTGGAACAAATTCATGTCCTAACTTGACTGAAATGGAGGGTACACAAAAGTGTATAATGTGAAATGTCTTACAAATAGGGTGATAATAGTTGTCCTTACTGTTATCATACTTTCTAATCTTATTGCATGTTCACACTCTCTCTACTCCACGTCAACCGTCCTGCTAGTGATTTTCTCTACAGTATTACATCACCCGTCTCCTGTGCCTGAAATAACCTTTTCTCCTTACCTTTAAAAATTCTACACTCCCTTTGGAAACATAGCATAAGTGCCATTTGACCCCAGATTCCCCAATCTTTTCCTCATGAAACCATGGTACATTGGATTTCTTTGAATATTATTAAGAGGCACATGTGTGCATTCTGCATTCTAATTCTCATTAGCCCCCTTGAGGGCAAGGTCTATCTTGCCTTGAATCAATTAGTAAGCATTCTTTTAAGTATTTAGCCTTTGTTCGTCACATGGCTCAGCTCCTGCCATCAGAGAGTCTATGCTCTAATTATGGAGATAATATGCTCACACGGTGTATTTTTTGTTTGAGTTGGGGTTTGTGTGTTTCTATGTGTGTGCATTTAATCCCCCAAATCCATAACAGTGCCTGGTCCCTGATAAATATTTCTCAAACTGAATTACACTGACTTCTTTAGGAAGCAGACTACAGGTTGTAGTAAGTGGAAGAGATCCAAGAACCACAGGTAAAAGTTGTAAAGAGGGGAAATTTGCCTTGATTCCTAACAATAAAACTGCCCCAAGTGAATTGGGCTGCCTCAGAAAATGGAGTAGATCCTCCTCGATCAATGAATAAGCATTTATTAAACGCCTACTATGTGACAGGCCCTGTACTAAGCCCAGGAAATTCAAAAAGAGGTTAAAGACGATCCCTGGTTTTAGGAAGTTTACAACCTAATGGAGGAGACAGCATGCAAACAATATGGGTATATAAAAATATATAGCTATAAACGCCTCTGTGGGTACATACATACATATTGTAAACCCTAAATGTGTAAGTACCTTAAAATAAAATGACAGAAAATTTAGGTTAGACATGTTTGTTTTATTCTCTTACCCAAAACCTATAGGTGGATGTCATTCTGAAGTAATGACCACATGGAACTGGAAAAGAAACTGGACTTTCTATCATGTGAGAAATGGGGAAAATAATCTCCTTAGTGACCTAAACATAGAAATTGTACAATATTGCCATTCAAGATGACTCCACAAAGATTATCATCTTTGTAGCTTGTCTCTTCCTGGTCTCCTTACATCCTAACCTTTGTTCTCCTAGATTGTGATTAACACAAGGGGAGATCTTTGGAGTCTTCATTTTTAACTAGGGAGCAAGGTGATCTGATATGAAGCCCAGCATTATCTAAAGGGGATTTAACTTCTATTGCAATATAATTGTGACAAATTTTCTTTCACAAATCATACATAAAAACTATATACAGGGTGCATATGAAATAATGGAAGGAAGATTCTAGAATTCAGAGAAACTGAGAAAGGCTTTCAGTAAAAGATGGTGTGTTAAAGAAAGTAAAAAGAGTTAGCAGGTGAAGTTGAGGAGAGAGGAGAAAGCCAAAGAAATATTCAGAGCAGAAAGATGGCGTATCTTATTCATGGAACAACCAGGAGGCGATGTCATAATATGGGGAGAGGAAAGATTAGAAGAGGCTAGGTTATGAAGGGCTTTGAATGTCAAAGGATTTTATAGTTGATCCTGGCAGGGATCAACTTGAGTTGATCCCCAACCTAGGTTACAGGTTCCCGAAGGCTAACCCTTGGAATCTTCCATACTATTGACCTTAGGTATTTCTTATATAGGCAAATATTTACTTCACCTCTCACAGTTAGCCACAGTCATCTCCCTGAATATTCTGTATTTTATCAAATATGGAATGATTAAACAATTTCAATAAATGGAATAGTATGTTGTTGTAAGAAATAATGAATCAGATGATGACAGGGAAGCCTGAACTGATCTGTAGAAATTGATTCATAGTGGAGTTTGCAGAATTTGAATTAGGAGCAATGAAGGGGAGAAACAGAGAAACAGATTTTGACTGGATAAATATAAAACATTTATCATCAGGGGAAATATATACCCAGTGACTATAATGCTGCATGTGGAAATGAGAGGAATGGCAACAAATTGAAATGGAATGTTGTAACAATAATGACCAAGCTTCTTCCCCAAAGAAGAGTTTAAAAAATGAACTTCCTTCCCTTCATTGTAGAGGTGGGAGACTTTGATTGCAGAACATGGTAGATATGGTTAGACTCAGCGGTCTATGTGTTGTTTTTGGCGAAGTGTTTTATTTATCTTTATTTTTCAGTCTTTCCTATATGGTATTGATTTTGAATAGGAAGAATTTGTAAAGTTTAGCTTTAGCTCTTGTCTACAGGGCCACCATAAAGAGAAACATAAAGATATTAAATGTAAAATAGAGATCCAGGATAGGGCAGCCATTTAGTTCCTCTATTTCAAAAAGTAGGCTGGAGACACAATTGGCTCATAAGCGTGCACTGAGAAAGATTGAAACATGAAGCAGTGATGGATAATTCACATTATGCTTCCATAGGAAGTTGAAGTTTATAACCCCAAAATATGAAGTGTGTAACTATGGAATCAATGTGTCACTTCCTTGGTTTTGCATTACCTAAACAATCCCCTCAAAGTGCGTGTCTTATAGCTGGCCAGACTAGGGCTTAGACTCCTCCTGTTGGTTATTGCCATCTCCTTCAAGAACCTCATAACATTGTCTTCAAACCTGGAAGCTTCCATCTCAGGACCATTACGTTCAAAATAAGAAAGACAAAGTAAAAGAGGTAATCCGGGACTTGAGATCCTGCCTCAGCTTCATCAAGGGTCTCACCTGCTCTAGCTTTCATGCAAATATGTTAGTAGAAGCTACTATTCTACTATTCCCAAAGAATTCCAGGTTATGAATTTCAGGGGGAAGAAGAAGGAAAAAGTAGTAGGAGGCAGTCATTCTTTTTTTATGTCCACCTCCTGACCAGTCCTCTTTGATATAATCATCTCTATTAACAGAGAGAGAGAGAGAGAGAGAGAGAGAGAGAGAGAGAGAGAGAGAAATAACAGAGACAGAGAAATAGAGAGATAGATAAAAACAGAGAGAGAGAGAGAGAGAATGAAAT
The DNA here is from genome assembly GCF_037893015.1 of Macrotis lagotis. Classification (NCBI taxonomy): domain Eukaryota; kingdom Metazoa; phylum Chordata; class Mammalia; order Peramelemorphia; family Peramelidae; genus Macrotis; species Macrotis lagotis. The sequence goes on from NC_133661.1 coordinate 4,563,315, forward strand.
TCTAATTTGATTCAACTTAAGAAAGATCTCTAACCAATGATACAGGGTCCACTAAGACACTGGGTCCACAAAAAGAGAATCCAGTTTTTTGCTTTTTGTTTTTTTCCTGGGAAGATGGAAAATCTCCAAAAGAAAATAGCCATCTGGCTCCTATTACTGTTTCATTGAATGTTAGCAGAAGAGAAACTTATTAGAGAGGGAGAGCTGCTTGAAGACCTAAATCTAGTCCAATTCCTTCTATTTTAGCATTCAGGAAACTGGTGAAGGAAGGCTAAAGAGCTGTCCAAGATATTACTAGTCATAAGGCATAGAGACAGGATTTGAATCCACCTCCTCTGACTAAAACACCAATGGTCTTTCTGCTGTCATCTACTTTCTCCAATGGCTTACAAGTTTTTGCAGGATTAGAAATACACACAAATGACCAAAGTATAAGGAATAGTGAGACAAATCCAAAGGAGCAATATAAGAAAAGTCTTATAGAAGAAATTTAACGATGTGGAAATCAAATCATTTACTCAGTGAGGTCAAATAACATTCAATGTAAAGGAGGGTGGATTTGAAGAAATCTTATTAGGCAGGACAATTGGCAAGGGTAAAGAGCTCATCAACATGATTTTAAAATGGAATCTATTCTCATCTCCCCAGGACTGTTTGCAAAGAATATGTGTGTGTGTGTGTGTGTGTGTGTGTGTGTGTGTTTGAAACAAACTCACAGCTTCAAGGCCACCTACAGGTCCTTCTGTGCTCACATCTATACACAATCTGAGCAAGGTATTTCCATTTTTACTGAAGACATAGACTTTTGACAATTCAGAATCTCCCATATATCACGGCACTAAGAGGAAAATTATTCAATGATTTTCCTGAGACCTGACTATGAAATAAAATATTACTAGACTAATAAATGTTTTAAAATCATTCTGTGAGAAACAACTCACAGGTGAAAGTGAGATAGCACGAGGGACATTGGAGAGACCTAGTAAGCCCTATTCCCTCTTACTTTCCTCCTTCCTTTCTCCATTTCTGTTTTCTCCCTCCCCTTTTCTTTCTTTCATTTCCTCCCTTCCTTCTAAATAAAAAGCTTAGGTGATTAGTCCTAATTCCTCATACACAAAATGACTAATATGTAAACATGTTAAATACAAATGTACATGCATAATGTTCACTAGATTTCCCATTGCTGAGGGTGTGGGGGAAGGAAAGGTGGAAGAAAATTGTGTAACATAAATATACAAGTGGACGAATGTTGAAAAGTGTTCCTAACATGGGATTGGAAAAATAAAATCTCAATTAAAAAAGCTTAGGTGAGTTATCAGTTGGGGATGAAATCTCAATCATTTGGGAAGTTGCTCTATCCTGAGTGGAATAGAATGGTTCTACCTGGCCTCTGGTGGTTCACCTCACTTGAGACACTTCAGAACCTGATGGGATTCTGGGTTCTTGCTGTTTTCCTTCACTAGTCCTGGTAAGTTCCGGTGATGGAGGCATTTCATTGAAGGACCTTTAGCAAACACTTGGCTCTGGCATCCCAGATAAACTAAAAAAAGGAACAAGGAAAGTCACAAGAGTGAGAGGAAATGGAGGAGAGAGTAGGAGAGAATACCTACTAAGTTCCAGATCCAAACTTACTCCCACTCACAATTCAATGAGGGAACATTTGAGCTCCAATCATATCCCCTAAGAAGTGTTTTCTATAGTGCCTTAAAAGTCGACCTTCATTGCTGCCCCAGAGGAAATAGGGCTTCTTCCTCTCTCCCTCCTCCTCTGAACCAACATGGGCCTTCCAGAAGATGTATGGTAGAGTCACCAACACTCAAAACCGAAGTCTCCCTGTCTATCCCCATGACCTTGGAGAGGGGCTCAACATCTCAGAGCAAGGTCATGAAACCTAAAGGAAATCATCAAGGAGAAGAAGGGAGTCAACATGCCAAAGACTTCAGCAAGATCAAGGAGGATAAGAATGGAGAAAAGAGTAGTAAATTGGGTCATCAAAGGAGCAGCTAGGTGGCGCAGTGGATAGAGCATTGGTCTTGGAGTCAGGAGGACCTGAGTTCAAATCCAGCCTCAGACACTTAATAATGACCTAGCTGTGTGGCCTTGGGCAAGCCACTTAACCCCATCCTTGCAAAAAAAAAAAAAACTAAAAAAAAAGAATCAGATATGACTGAAAAAACTGAACAACAGCAACAAAAACTAGCAGGAGGGGAGATCAGGGGTACCCCATACAGAGAAAAAAAAATGTCAATTGAGGCTTAAAAGAAGTCAGAGAAGCTAGCCAGCAGGAGTGAAAAAAAGGAATCAGTCTGAGAATTGCTAGTTCAGGACTGCTGCTCAGAAGAGAGACTGGACTTGTGCTGCATATTCATAGAGATGATAATGCAAGCCATGCACATGGAGAGTGATTACAAAGAGAAAAGAGAATCCAAAGCAAAGTCCACAGGGTTGCCTATGTTCAGTGGACAAGAGAATCAATCAATAAATAATGGTGAAATGCTTATATTCTACCAGACTGTGCTAAGCCCTGGGATACGGGCAAAAAAAGGCAAAAAGACACTTCCTGCCTTCAAGGAGCTCACAGTCTAATGGGATGAGGTAGATCCAGAATGATTGACTGAGGACAAGTAGTCAGATAGGTGGGAGGGCCAAAAGAGAAGCAAAAGAAACACGGTCAAGGTAGGGGGCAGGGAGAGTAGAGTGTCCTAACAGGAAAGGGCTCAAGAAGGATGCCCACAATTAAATAGTCAATCCATTGTGCAACTGTGCCAATACTGGAGTTTCTCACCTGGTCCCATTTATTCTACTGCCTCCACGTTGCTATTTCTCTAATTGGTGAGTAGCCCTAGTTGGAAGGTGCTGGGGGAGAACAAGAAGATTCTTGTTTATACGATGTGTGTCATTTCTTCTAAAATTACATGGAAGAAAAATAAAAAAGCCTCATAAAAATGCTAATTGTTTTGAAATGATCATTCCCCAGCTGGGATGCTATGGAAAGGACGTGAGTTGCTAAAGGCAAGGGAGTAAAATCTCAGCTCCTCCACAGACCTGCCTGAAAATCGGGACTGCCAGATCAATTCGGGAATAACAAGAGTCCTAAGCTGTCCATGAAAGATGCCCTCTTAGCTGTTTTTAGCCAGTATGCATCTTGTGATCTATTGATGAAAAAGAATTCTCCAAGATGACCTTCAGATGCTGTCCTAGGAGAGGAACAATTCCAGAAATCCAGGGGAATAGTGAAAAACCACAATCAGCCCTGGTTGGCACCCACATGGCCCCAGCCAGCTCAGGTTGTCCCTGGCCAAGTGCCGGCTGCCTCTGGACAGACCAGGAGGCAAGTCTGGCCTGAGTACAAATGAGAATTGGGAAGCCCAACCAAAGACAACCATCAAACAGCAGAGCTTGCCATTGATCTGCCTTCAAAGGCAAAATAAGTCCCACAGTTCAAGTGAAAATGGCATGACTTTTCTCAGAAAAAGGTTTCAAAGATCAAGAGAATTCTTTTTACCTTCTAGAAGAAAAAACATTCCTGGAAACCTAATAGCTATATGAATCCTAAGGAAATGAGACAGAGTAGCCTTTCCTAAGAAGGCCTAGAAAGAAGGGGTGGTTGAGCAGAAGGACTAGAGCCCCAGAAATCCAAGTCCAACCAGACTCAGAGTTAGTCAGCGAGTCACATTCCAGTGATTGACATTCACTAAGCTAAGAACTGGGGATACAGATTCAAAAGTCCACACAGTCTCTGCCTCCAAGAACCATAGAGTCTAATAGTGGGAATCAGTACATGGTTGGGAGTGGTTGACTTGGGAGGGAAAGGACTTCATGCAGAATCTCACAAAACCCCAAGTCCTATTGGAAGACAATAAGAGAGCACAGAATCTTCCCACGCTATCTCATTTATCCAGAGCAGGAAACAGAAGAGCAAAAAAGAAGAAGGGCCACACATGTGCACAATTCCAGATCTGCCATTCTGAAATTCTGATTCAAAGTCCAACTAATGGTTTTATCTTGTCTTGATGACTTAGAATTGAAACGTTTTTTCCATGTGCCTTATGGCCCATAGTCACATAGTCCATAGTCTGCTGAAGACAAGAAACATCCATTTTAATAAGCAGTAGACTCCATCTGTAAGAACTAGGAGCCACTGGAAAGAGAAAATTAGACTTGATTCAAGAAAGGCTTCTAAATGCCAGCAGAGTGATCCTGCTCAAAAGGTTACGAGTCAATTTCCCATTAGGGAGGGTTTCAAAATAGTGGGGCTACCTTACATCAGGGATACCCTAGGAATGGGTTGTCTGAAAGTCTGGCCCCAAAAGCTCCATCTGTAAGATTCTGTGGCTCTGGGATTCAGCTCAAAGGCTTATTAGCTGCTCCTGGCCAGAACCGGGAGAGCTGTGAATTCTTCCTCTCTGAATGCTTTGAAAAAGGAGATAACACCATAGCCCTTATGTTTGCAGATAAGTGACTAAGAAGAGCCAAGTTGATAGAAATCTCAAATGTCCAATAAGCCAAATAATGAATAGAAAAAATAAGGAATTGGAGAGAATACCTTGAAAATGATGTGAGATGACTTTCTTAGAGCCAGATACATCAACATCTGTGGTACTCTCCCCTGCTTTGGTATGAACATGAAAATAAGATCATAAAGAAGGGGTGTATCTTTGTTTTCAAAGCGAATCCCTTCAGCACATGAGCAAATGGATCTCTGCTCACTCCTATGGTAAAAGTAAAGACTTTGTTATATAGAAGGACTGACAAAGTTCAATCCCCATAAATGAGCAACCAGCCTGAGAACTCTCAGGGAGTACTTTGAAACACTCACCCACTGATCACCGACATGTGACCTGACTCTCACTCAGTTTATTACCAATCAATACCATACACAATTCTTCTAAATTAGTTTCAGGATGTTATACCTCTAGCATAGAATGTTCAGCTCCCTCAGTGTCCTATCAATACGAGCAGGCATTAAAACCAAGTCATCTTTCACAGGAGGTGTGATACTTCTGTTACCAAATGAAATTCCTGTGTACAAATGGATGAAATCATTGGATGGATGCAAGGGTCACATCCTGATCAGCCTCAGTAGATAGATCCCTCATGGCAAATCTAACCTTATTACACGAGTTCCTTTTTCTTTACAATTACCATAGAAATGGGACTTTCTGGCAGAGCCATAGCAAAAGAACAATGACTTCTTAACCTTCTTATGGAATTACAAGTGCAACAAATCAAATCTAACTTTGGGGAAAAGAAACTAATTTCCCACACTTTCCTTCCATTCTTGGAATAATGGTATTTGAGCTGGAATATACTAGAATGCCTCTCACTGAAAGCTATTTTCAAGACCTTCTCAATTCAGCCTGTAAACTAAAATGGCAAAGCTCTGCATTTTAAGATCCTCCTCTTAAGGAAAGCCCTTTTCCATTCATCAGTCTCTAAACCTCAGGGCTCCCTGAGGCAGTAGATTTAGGAGTTCATCTTACCTGGCCCAGACATACCTAATCAAAGGAATGTGTGGTTTATATAATGGACTCCCTTTCCTTTTTATTGGGAAGACATCAAAGACTCCATGCATTTGTCAAAGTAAGCATGGAATCCCCTATCTGCCAGTTACAATTAAAAGAACAGAACCATTTGGGTAGCCAATGTAACCACAGACAGTGAAGAGTCTCTGGAAGATGAGATAAGTAGAGGCTTCCCAATTTCAACCCAGTTTCTCCCCCCATATATTTATTCATACATAGATGATATAATCTAAAAATATTCCTCTCTCCCTACAAAATACTTTCCCCCAAAAAAATATATGCCAGTCAAAATGTAGGTGATACTCTAAGACATAATGGAGCTATTTCTTCAGAACTTATTCAGTATTTGTTTAATATCTACCAAGATGTATTAGAGAGTAAAGATTTTTAAATGGGGGTGGCTAGGTGACACAGGGGATAGAGCACCAGCCCTGGAGTTCAAATCTGACCTCAGATATTTAATTACCCAGCTGTGTGGCCTGGGGCAAGCCACTTAACCCCATTGCCTTGCAAAAACCTAAAAAAAAAGATTTTTAAATGCCATAATCTCTACCTAAAAAGCTTCCATTCTTTTAAGATAAATATAATGTCTATAAAGGGGAGCATGATACAAAATATGCATGTTGGGAGAAATAGATTATTCCAAAGAATATCTTTAGGAAAATCTGAGGAGCCAATCAGTGGAAAAAAAGTAGGTATACATCATACAGAAGCAAACAAAAGCTATATCATTGGGTTAGATAACCCAAATTAGAAAAGCAAGGAAGAAATTATTTTTAATATCTATGAATAGGTGAAAATTTCTTGACAATTCAAATGATAAAAAGGATCACAAAAGGAAAAAATAAACAAATTTGGTTTTAAAATTTTTAATTGTTGCACAAAAATAATATAGAAAATTAGAATGGAAATGCTACTAAAGTAATCATTGCAACAGACTTTCCTCATAAACGTCTCATTCCAAGATATACGTGACTAATTAAAATTTGAAAAACTTAAAACTCATTCCCTTAAAGGTAATAAGAAGACAGTTTTCAAAGAACAAAATTCAAGCTATCAACTATCACATAAAGTAAAAATCTATACTAATTCCCTAATAATCAAAAAGTGCATATTGAAATATTGTTGAGATTCTACCTCATATAGACTGACAAAGATGAAAATATTTTTAAAATTACACATGTTAAGGAGTTATGGGGAAACAGGCACACCTGTACCTTGTTGATAGAATTGACAATTGATTGCTGGTTATTTTGGAAATCAATTTGCCCCTAGGACCCAAAAGTTACTAACCAGCACATACTCTGGCCCACCTCTATCTCTATTAGGACCGCACCCATTCAAAATCGAAGAAAGAGAGAGAAGATTTATATGAACAAAAATATTTATATCAGTTCTTTTAATGTTAACTAAAAAGTGGAAATTAAGAGAGTATCCTGTTGGAGAGTATCTAAACATATCATGGTTTATAAATGTGATAGAAAATTCTGATGCCACGAAAAAATATGAAATAGACAATTGTAGAGAATTAGGCGAGTTGTTATAAATTAATATAAATTGAAAGTGCCCATCTAGGAGAAAAATTTGTTCAATGTTAACAATATTAGAGAGGAAAACAATTTTGACAGATTTTAGGACTCTGATCAACACAGTAATAAATGATGGTGCTTAAAAAATGAATATATAGCAAATCAAAATGCAGAATATGCCATAAGTGGATATTGTGGGATTTTGTTTTGCAATTCTCTCCCAACATACATGCATATGTTTATATAGATATATACATATGCATTATGTATTCTAAGTGGTTTGGTTTTTGCTTTCTCTATTTGATTAATGAATGAATGAGTCAGTGAAAGGGACAGATTAAATGTGACATATTACTTAAGAAGTAAAAATGATTGAAAAAGAAAATTGAAGTGACATAGAACATCTTCAGTTGGTGGGGAAACACATGGAAGATGTCATAGAGAAATGACACATGAGCTAGGTCTCATAGACTATAAAGACTCTGAAAGCAGAAATGAAGAAATTCATGTCAACCTCAAAAAGATCCAAGATTAATGACCTGGGAAAAGTCACTAAAGTAGGAGATAGAATCTTGAGCAATACAGGTTGTTTGGAACCTAGAGAATAAGAAAGGTGCTCAATTTGAATTAAGTTTATGATACGAAGTTAGATCAGGTCTATCAAAGTCTATAAACTCCGTCTAATGAGATTATATTTTATTCAATAGGCATGGTGTGAAATGGACCAAATTCTATCTGAAAAAATATTATTTTAATAATTCTGTGAAGGGTAGATAAAAAAGACAAAGAGTAGGCTAGATGGTAGAAAATCAGTTAAAACTATTGCAGTAATCCAAGAAAGAGTGGCAATTGCCTGGATTTTATATTTTGATCATATAAGTGTTGAGAAGGGAAGAGTTTGGGGAAAAAAATGTTTTGGGAGTTTAGATGCAACTCTCTGTCTTGGCTAGAGAAGAGACTGAGTTAAAGAGAAAGAGAGACTGGATTAACTGCCAAAATAAGAATCAACTCTATTGGCTCCCTATCACCTCTAGAATCATATAAACTATTTTGTTTGCATTCAAAGCCCTGCATAATCTATCTCCTTCTTACCTTTCCAGTCTCTTTATACTTTACTTCCCTATAATTTACTCAGTGACATTTTCCTGCTAGATGTTTCAACAAACAAGACATCTCCAGACATTTTCTCTGGCTACCTCCTGTGCCCAGCATACTCTACACTTTGTCTTCACTGGCTTCCTTCGAGTCCCAGTATAATAGCCTTCTTCCTACAAGAAGACTTCCTCAGTCCCTCTTAATTCTGCCTTCCCTCTCTTAACTATTTCCTATTAATTTCATATATAGCTTGTTTGTATGTATTTTATAGCTTGTTGTCTTCCCCACTAGATTGTGAGCTACTTGAGGGCAGAGACTGTCTAGTAATTGGAATATGGTTGAAACATAATAAATGTTTCTCAACTGACAGACTAATGGACTGACTTGGAAAGTTATTGGATAAAAGAGGTGAAGGAGAGAGAGTAGCAGTGATGATTCTGAGGATTCAAGTTTTTTTCCCAAAGACAGATCTGTAGCCATGAGGGCATAGTTTAATAAGTAGTTGTATTCTCTTTGCGTATTCCAAATACTTTCATATTTCTCTTTCATATGGTTTACTGAAAAGAGACCAGATACTTCTACAAAAAAATAATCTGGAAGGTGGGTAAGTCAAGGCTTGAATGAATATTCAGTATTTATAGGCATCACCCACAATGAAGCATAAAAATGAATAGAAAGAATTGAAGACCAAATACCAAAATGTTGAGGGGCCAAAAAAGCCAAACATCCTACTAAGTACTACTGAACATTTCAGAAATGAAAATTCTGACTTTACATTCTTGAAACAAACATTTAATGAAAATTTAATATGACACAATTGAACAATTATGTGTGCTTAGACAATTATGCAGAAAGACAGGAAACTTTAGATTAGTTTGAAAATTCCAAGTCTATGGCCAATATGACAGAAAGGACAATGATCAGTGTTGAAGGGATGTGGGAAATCTGGACACTAATGCATTGTTGGTGAAGCTGTGAACTCATCCAAACTTTTTGGAGAGCAATTTTTAATTACACCCAAAGGCCAATAAAAATGTGCATCCCCTTTGATCCAGCAATATCACTACTAGGTTTACCCTGTAGAGATTATGAAAAAGGATAAAAATATCACTTGTACGAAAATATTCCTAGAAGCCCTGTTTTGGTGGCAAAGAACTGGAAATCGAGTAAATATCCATTACTTGGGGAATGGTTGAACAAATTGTGGTCTATGTATGTGATAGAACACTATTATTCTATTGGAAACCAGGAGGGATGGGAATTTGGGGAAGCCTAGAAGGATTTATTTGAACTGATGCTAAGTGAGGTGAGCAGAACCAGAACATCATATACCTAACAGCAACCATGGGAATGATGATCAACCTTAATGGACTCACTCATTCTATCAGTGCAACAATCAGGAACAATTTGGGGCTCTCTGAAATGGAGAATACCATCTGCATCCAGAGAAAGAACCATGGAATTTGAACAAAGACCAAAAACTACTACCTTTAGTTTTAGAAAAAACTGATATCATATTATGCAACTTTGCTATCTCTTATACTTTATTTTTCTTCCTTAAGGATCTGATTTCTCTCTCATCACATTCAACTTAGATCAATGTATACCATGGAAACAATGGAAAGACTAACAGAGTACCTTCTGTGGGGGGGAGTTATCAAGATTACGGGAAAATTTATAAAACTCTAAATAAATAAATTTAAAAGTTAGATAACAGATAAGAAAAGAAAATTCCAAGTCTATAGGAGAAGGCCATCAATTCCCTTGGGATTATGGGAGCTTGCTTGGTGTCTTCACTATCTACAGGCATCTGCAAAAAGTCACTAATGGAAAGTATTAATTCTAAGAATTCAAAGTCTAGGATGTAATACTACTGGTTGCATAAGAATAGATTTAAAGTCATTTGGGGGAACCAGATAATTTCAATTCAGCCTGTCTCTCATGTGGGATAGATATTGCACCCAGCTATGTCTCCCATTACTGTTCAAATGGCCCAGTTTGAAATGAGAATCATCTTGCCACACGTTCAGAAATTTTGACAGTAAGAACCCCCAGACTGGTCAAAACAGATGATGCTCCCCATCTGTGGTGATTGGCTTTATAACAACTGATAATACCAGAAGGAACTTGGATTCCATTGAACTGAGTGTTAGGAAGAAATCCTGAATAAGAACCTGAAAACCCAGGGACATCAGTGGCGGTAAGCTTCCATGGGGGAAAAGATGCTCTAGTGGGATTCCAGCAAAAACTAAAGGTCTGCTAGGGCTAAAAACAGAGATATGGAGATTATAATATATATTCAGATGCAAAGTAGGCATTTTCCTCCTAGAAGACTAAAATACCTCAACCGCATATGAAGGGGTGATCTTGCTTTCTAGGCACAGCCTATCCTCACACTTCAACACCCAGACACCCAGATTTAAAAGATTCTGAAAGGAGGGGACTACTACTGGCTGTGTGGGCACCAATCACCCCTAGGGAAAGATGGACTGGCTTAGAAAGAGAAGGAGTTGGTGAACTAGTCATTGAAGAGTGGATTCAAGACTTCTCCCTTTTCTTGGCCAGAGGTGACAAGCAGCCTGAGAACTTAAGCTTCAAAGAAGTTTCTATTCAATCTAAGTTGAGGGTCATTTCCTTAGCAGAAAGTGCTCTGTAATACCCCAACTCCAGAGAGTGTAGCGTCACTCAAACCCAGCCAGAGAATGAAGGCAGAATAGACAGAAGCTGACTATCAGAGAATTCAGAAGACCACCTAATCAATCTGCCCATCTGAGAAGTTGTTCCCTGAGAAGAGCCTTAGGGTTCAGCAACCTGGTTCAGGTGAACAGTAGAGGGACTCCATCTATTCCCAACATCCTCAAAAGAGAAGGAACATCTCAGTTCTAGCAGTTCCAGAACCATGAAGGTAAAAATATGAAGTATAAAAATATTACCTCACTTCCCCAGTTAGCATCTGCATCAGAGAGAAGGAGGGGGAGGTCCCATGTAAGACAAGACTCTATGAGCCATCTGCACTTTCTGGAACATATCAACTGGCATCCCATTATTTAATTAGTTCTGTTTTAGCTCCCCCCACCCTGCTGCCCCCTCCCAGAGCACAGAGTTATAAGAATTGCCAAGCATACCCCAACTGGAGGCACCTCAGACTGCACTGTGGGCCACAGCTGTCTCCCCCACCACTGAACTCCACTTCAACTGCCCTTCTCCCGATAAGTTTCTGACTGAGAGAACTGAGCCAAGAGTACGTGACTAGGCCCTAAGCTAAGTGGCAATAATAGGCCATATTCTGGAGAACACACTCGTATACATGTGGGAAAAGAAGTTCATTTCCATCTCCTTTTGTTCTCCCAAACATCAAAATTGGCATTTTCACTTTTGGACAATGAATAACTGTCATGCCATCTTACCTGGTCATCATGTTCATTAGAAGGCGGTACAATAGTCCCATTTAAAACAAATTCCTAATGCGCAAATTCAGATTCATGATAATAATCAGAGCAAAGGATTTTTTAGTCAGAAAGAATCTTTACATTTTGAAGATGAGGTCACCACCCTAAGAGTGCAAGTGGCTTTCCCAAGCTCCTGTAAGAATTAAATAACAGAACCAGGATTTGAATTCATGTCATCTGCCTCCCATCCAGAGCTCTCTGCACTAATGCAAATAAGATAATTTGCTTTAAGAGACAATCCCTAGTTTTACAAAAGGAATCACCCCAGCCTAGTGGTTGTCTGCTCTCCTTCCCTCACTAAATCAGAAAGTTCCAGAATCCCTCTGACAACTCTTTGATTCAGTTCAATTCATCAAATATCTATTAAGTGTCTGCTATATCTATGACGGGATTTTTGAGGTAGTTGCCTAAATTGACTATAACTACCATGGACTCATCCTCTGACTACAAACAAATGTTCTCAAATACATTTTGCATGATTCAATTTCCAAATTTGTTTTACTCAACACTTTTCCAAAACACACTTTTATGAAAAGTGAAATAATCTATTCAACCAGAGTCATTACTCAAATAATCGAGGCATGACCTGCCTGTGACTACAAACCCACAGAATAGGCTGGGTATCTTCCCCAGACTTCCACATTAAAAGTAACAGGAGCATCGTATATATACATATATATATAATGCCGACAATTATCCATCCTACTTGAGAAAGAGGCTAAATGTAAGCTCATTTTATGACTCAGTATCCCTGCAACTTCATTTGGGTGGCTCAGACTGTGACCACAAAGGGAAACAAATAATTGAGTTGCTTTCCCCTAATGTCCATCAGTATTTGCTGAAGAAGGGATGGGTCCTGCTTCATTTCCCACTCCAATCTACAAAAATGAAATGAGACAGCTTGATCTGTTTCCAAATGCAAGTTAGCTAAATTCAGACTTATGTAACCATCTCTGCAAGTCTTAGCTATTTGAAAGGTAAATAAGACTCAAAAACAGAATAAAAAATAATTTCCAAAATTCTAATTAATCCACAAGGCCAGATTCTTTCTAATATCACACAGCTATGATGAAGCTTGACAGTATCACGTAGAAATGAAAATCCTCACCTTAAGAATATAGGCTACCCAACTTAAATAATTAACTAAGACAAGGACTCATTAAAACAATAATCCTTAATACAGAAAAATCTAAATGAATGGCTTGAATTTTAAAAATAGTCTCTTTGAATGACCTGCTCTCCTCTCTCATAGCACAGTGATTAAAGTTTAATCCAAAGCAGTTCCAAATGAAGATATCAGAACATAATTCCCGAATTCAGCAAATGGGAGTCCTCTGGGGTATCTGCCAAGAAAGTGAATTAAAAGAGTCTGATTCTCTAGTTTCCTTCTGACCTGTTCACAGGCCCCACAGAAATAGAGGATATGGTTCCCCTGCACCAGAATCCAGACTCACCTGCTCTGGCACAGGTTATAGTCAATTTGGATGACTACCTCAAAAATCCAGTCATACATGTTGTAGACACCTAATAGATATTTGAACCTTGCAGATCACCATTCCTTGGTCATGTTTGGGAAGACCAAATTCATGCCACAGGCTAAAATGTTCTTATTAGGATTATTATTGCTCTAATGGGTAAGAGGAATCAATGAAACTTCTTCCTTGCCTTCTGGTAGCCTTCATCTACACTGACTTTCAAAGGGTTGGAAGCCTATTGCTCCTTATTAAAATATTTGGTGCGGTTTTTTGCAAGGCAATGGGGTTAAGTGACTTGCCCAAGGTCACACAGCTAGGTAACTATTAAAGTGACTGAGGTCACATTTGAACTCAGGTCCTCCTGACTCCAGGACCAGTGCTCCACCTACTGTGCCACCTAGTAAAATAAAAGACATCTCATTCTTGGAAAAGAAACATGGAGGAAGTGGATCCAATATGAAGTGGAGAAATAGGAAGGAAGAGTCACCAAGCTAAGAAAGGAATACAGACTAGGAGAAAGTTCAGACAAAACCAAAGACCAATCGCCAAGCATGTATATAATTTTAACTCAGGACAAGCACTGAGTAGTTTTCCAAGTGTACCACCTGATACAAGCCATCATCAGTCCCTGATGCCAAGTCTCCTGCATGCTCCCACTTCCCCTTCATTCCCTCTCCAACCTATCCTTCACATGACTTGCAGGAGAATCTTTCTTACCCAGATGTCTGTACATATCACTCCCCTCCTCAAGAATTTTAAGTTGTTCCCTATTGTCTCTTTAGTAAAGTTCACTCTCCTTAGTCTGGTATTTTGAATGAGAGGAATTTGAAGTCCTCCACAATCTGTCATCATCCTGCCTTTCCAAGCTTTACTCCTACTCCTGGCCCTGCCCTCTGTACCTCCATGCAACACTCCTCCTCTTTCCCTCTGCCCAGACTCTCTGCATATCCGTGTCTCTGTCTTTGTTCAGGCTATGTCCTGTGCAGAATGCCCTTCTTCCCCTCCTTAGTCTGTTGCTTCCCTGTCCTTCCTCAAAATCTAAACACAGAAAACTTCCCCCCCCTCCAGGAAGTTCCATGATCACCATTGAATTTCACATCTCATTTTGTTGATCTTTCTCTGGAGGCACTTACTGTTTATTACTCGGTATTGCCATCGAGGCAACTTGATTGGTATTTTATCCCCCCTACTGGTCTGTGAGCCTCACCAGGACAAGTACTGTGCCAGATCTGATAGTTGTCTCACCCCTACAAGAAGTATCCAATGAAAATCAAGTGCAGTGGGTATATTTGTCCTCGTTCTACTCTACCTAGATCAGTTTCCTCATGAAAGATAATATTTCCTATTATATAAATAGCTAATTATTAAATTAAGGTTAAGGTCTTTTCTTTCTATTCCTCATTCATGGATCAGCCCCTACAAGTCAGTCAGTCTCTGAAGGACATTGATGATAGAGAAGATTGCTCAAATTCTCTGGGGACATGGGTGGGACCCTATCCGACTAGGCAAAAGAATTAATATAGGTGAATTCTAACCCCAAAGCACTAAGCCCGTGTGTTTGCACCCCTCCAGGGGAGTTTACAGTGAACTAGCTCATTAAAGACAAAAGTACCAAAGTGGTCTGGAGAAAGATGCAGGAGGTTGTAACCACCTCTTTGGCGAATGGAAAAGCTAGGAATAGAGCAAATAGTTAATTCAACTAGAACAACTTCCATACTGTCTTCTCCCTATCAACTCCTCTTATATAATTTCAGGGAATGCTTCATCTTTCTAACATCCCCGGGAAAACTTGTTTTGTGCCTCTCCTTGAACTGATAGAAACTGTCTCACACACTTTGTATCAGATCAGAAATTTCCCCATGTCACATACTTTGAACCCTATAAAAATTTCTTTATGTATTGTGTTAAAATTATCATGCCCTAGACATAGGCCAGGACCCCCTGGTCCACTAAGGCACACAAAGAATGTAGCGATATCAATGTTATCCAAATGATAAGCAAACTATCCTTGACTATTTTGGCAAGATTCCCTAAAGCACATTTGTACAGAAAGGAGCCCCCTTTAAACACTCCCCAATCCTTCCCAGCTCACCCTCCCTTCCTTGCCTTTCCCTTTAAAAGTTTTGTTTGTCCTTTCACATGCTGCTAGTTCTTAGAACTCAGCCCACTTGGCTAACCTCCATCTTTGCTCAAATGTAAATAAATATATCTGTCCCTCATAACTCTGACCTCAGATTCTTCACTCTGCTCAACCCAAAAGTCCATTCCAACACCCTCTTCTGAAAGTCTACTCACCTTTTTGATTGTCAACAAACAGGATTGATTGTCACCTGTCAGGGTCATCTCATTTTCCAAAGGTATTTAAGATTTAAGCGTAGCGTGATCACCGCAGCTTTGTCTTGGCCTCCTGAGAGAAATCATTGACTATCAGTTAGCCTAATTAATACATTGACTATTAATTACCAGAAATCCTGTCTCTCAGGTTGTTCTATCACACCTACCTATAAAATGATGGGAAGCAGAATGAAGAAAATACTATCAATGACTATAAGAGTGCAGATAAAAAGATCATGAAAAGGAACTCTGAGTGATGATGGGCCTGCAGGCAAGCTAATGAAACCTACCCTCCTTCCTCATGGCAGACATATGGGGCATGTGTTTGTAGGTCATGGAGAGCTAGATCATATGGTCACTGCCTGAGAAATAACTATTTTTGAAGGAAAAGAAGCATAAATAAAAAGTAAAATAATAACAAAGGACTACAAAAAATCAATTGAGATTGCACTAAATGACCTATTAAACTCTTTGTGCCATTGTTCAAACATGGATACAAAGCTGACATGGCAGCCCCTTTAGCAGCCTCAGCTTTTCTAGTAGTGGGAGCAACCTATATCTCAGCCAGTGAACCACGAAGCATTCATCAAGTTCCACTATAAATTAAGTTCTAGGGATACAAAGAGAATCAAAAACAATCCCTTCCTTCAAGAAGTCAACAATCTAATGGGAAAGACAACTTGCGCAAAGCAAGCTCTGCCCAGGAGCAAAAGGAAGTGATCAACAGTGGGTAAAGACCAAAATGAAGAGAGGTTAGGGAAGGCTTCCTAGAGAAGGTGGGATTTTAGTTAAAACTTAAAGGAAGCAAAAAAGTTAGGTCATTGCATCACAGGAGGGAAAACATTCTAGTCTTCAATAAAGGACTAACCCAATCTCCCTTTTAGAAATCTATGCAAGGGGTAGCTAAGGGGTAGTACAGTGGATAGATCACAGGCCCTGGAGTCAGGAGGATCTGAGTTCAAATCTGACCTCAGACACTTAAAAATTACCTAGCTATGTGACCTTGGCAAGTCACTTAATCCCACTGCCTTGCAAACAAACAAATTTGAAATCTATGCAGTCTTCAGGTGATAGAGGGAAATGACTGATGCAAGATCACTGAGTAGCTAAATCTAGGATGGAAATCCGGGTATCCTCAATCCTGATCCCTGCTTTTTATCCACTAGTACCATTCTGCATGTACTCTGTTCCTCCCTCCAAACCCACCCCAATTACTTGTGATAATGGTGTCATGGTTTAAGGCTGGTCTGGGAGAGCTATAATAATCTTTGTCCTTCATTCTTGAAGAAGGTCAGGACACCAGGCAGGTGATGCCATGACAAGCATATAAACTGGATTCAAATGAGGAGGGTGCTATGCTAAGTCACCAGTCTCACTTTCTCCTCCAAAGCCATCTGGGTCCAGTGGCCAGAAAGGAATCAGGATGACTGGAGATGGCTCTAGATGTGAGGCAATCAGGGATAAGTGACTTACCCAAGGTCACCCAGTTGGTAAGGGCCAAGTGTCTGAGGCCACATTGGAACTCCCATCCTCCTGACTCCAAGGTCAGTGCTCTATCTCCATAGCACCTAGCCTCCCTTTCTGGGAGAACTAAGGAGCCTATGGCCACGAGTGAATCAACATGAACAGACAAACCAGAATCTAGACCCATAATCAGGTATTAGATTAGAGCTTTAAAAATAGAAAACAATGGAATTCACCTCTCAATTTTCACTTTCCTTTGAAATTCCTCTGGTTTCAATTACTCATAATGGTCAGTTAACCATCAGCCTGTCATTTTGTCTGCTTTCCCAATCCTCAGGCAAGTAACAATCTATCTTCTTAGGAGATGCTCTCAGACATCTTGCATGGCTGAAGAAGTCTTCTCCTCCCCTGCCAGCAACTAAATGATGGGAGTCCTCCTGGAGCTGGCTGGTCCTCATGAACCTGACATCTGGTCCTTCACTTGTCCATGTTAAGGACTTTCCAGCATGGCACACCTACCAGAAGTGGCCCTATGTGGGTAATTCCCAGAGAACCCAGCCCCTTTCCACCCAGAGAAGGAACACTCAAGGAAGATTCTAGGCTCCTTCTTCTTCTTCATCTTCTCCACAACAGTGGAGGGCCATCCTTCCACCTCTCCAGCTAAAGACCTCACTCTTCATCTGGCTGAGATCATCATTTTGGAGGGCACTTAAGGGAAACATCAGGGAGTCACCCGGACTGAAAGAACTCAGAGGCCAAAGAGACTCAGGTTACAGTGCTTCCCTTAGCTGTTTTTCCTTGTCTTTCTCCTCCCTCCTCTTCCCTTTCCTCTGTTCCCCTCTCTTCTTCCCTCTCTCAGAGTTTAGGAATTTTCTCATAGTTCCTCACTACATCTGGCTGCATTCAATGCATGTCTTTGAGGTAGCCTTACTCTCTACTAGCTAACATTGATAGAATCCTTGGCAAGTCAAACTAGACGGACTTGTAATGAATATATATTAGTGCCAGATAATTAAAAAAACCAGAGAGCTAGAAGGCACAGAAGACAAAGAGTGAAAGGCTCCGCAGAGAACGGATGGGCATCTGGGAGCAACAGGAAAAGAAGTAAGAACGGAGAGCTCAGAAGTCCTAAAATTTCCACCTTACTTTAAATGAATTCAGATAAATTCTATTGTTGATCCCCAGTATCCAGGGCTTTACTAGAGTGCCTCAGCTGCCTGACCTTTACCAAAAGCCAGGTCCAGAATGTCTACAGGGCTTCATTAAGCTCAATTGAAGCTCCATTCTGGAAATCAGGAAGGTTTAACGAAAAGCTATGTGGACTCATCCATGCAGCTAGGACCCTATTTAATAAGTTCCCAGGTCGGGACAATTAGGCAGTCCCTCCTGGCCTAAAAAGCGTTAACTTGCCTACTGAACCTGACCCCTTGGCTTCCTGGGACTGCTGGTACAAATGCTCTTGGAATAGAACCCTGAGGTCTCTGGTTCTATTAACCTGAATAAACAGAGAGTGGTGGCCTCTGAAATAACTCTGCTATCCCAGCTGCCTGAGAAATGGGCTTGGCAGGAAGAACTATGACTGGACAGACAGGGAGGTATGCACAGGTCTCATGATCTCAGAGGGGAGCAACACAGAGAAAGGAAGACAAAGCAGCATCACTGAAACATTGAGGAGAAGGAAGAGCTGGGAGATCCTGTATGATGTCAAAGCCTCTGGCCTCCTTGATTGGGACCTGCCCAACAATCATTGCCAAAAATTTGTCTCCAGCTCCATCTCAGAACCAGGGGAAGGCTGTGGACTGAGTGAAAGAGCAATTAATTGAACATTCACAATCCTTGCTTCAAATCACAACTCAGGAAATTCTGTCACCTTGGATGATCAAATTATATCTCTCTGGGCATCTGATAATTCCTCAATCAAGGGCAAGTCACTCTATGGACCAATTCAGAAATGAATAAACACAAGATAAACTAAGGTAGGAGAGAGGATTAATAGGGGCAAGGTTGGGTGGGGGGAAAGGGGAAGAGACAAGCAAGGTTTCTAGGAGCAAATGGCCCCTGAGCTGAGCCTTGAGGGAAGATGATGATTTAAAAAAAGACAAATTGATGAGCAAATCAGGTTTAGACAAAGGAGATCAGCTCAAAGATACAGAGATGAGAGATGAAGTGCTGAGGCCCAGCAAGCACCAGTGCATCAGTTTGGCTGAAATATAAACACATGAAGGAAAGCAATCACTGTGGAAATCACTGTGGAAAGGTAAAATGAAGCCGGCTCATAGAGATACCAGGTGACAATGGGAGACTATGGTCAGATGCATGCCTTAGGAAGTTTACTTTAGCCATCTGTGGGTGGTATGTTAGGGAGGGAAGACATGGAAAGCACAGAGAACAACTGGATGCTTATTAGAGTAATCTATGGGGGGAAAGTGATGAAATTCCCAACTACAGTGATCCCAGCAGGGGGAGTAGGGAAAAGTGAATGAATCCAAGAGATGCTGGAAAGACAGAATCAGTCAGAATTCACAGCTGATTAGACCTGGAATAAGGAGAAAAAGGAAAATAAATGACTCTGAGGAGGCTACCCTGTGTGACTGAAAGGAGGGGAAACCCTCAGCAGACACAAGAGGCTTGGAGGAGGCCAGGGTCGTTCAGCAATGGGGCAATGGGAGCTGTTTGGCATATGGGTAAGGTTTGTGGTACAAACTGTACATCCAAGGGTTTGCTAGCAAATACTTGGCAATTCCAGACTGAAGCTCAGGGGAGATTAGAACTAGATAAATGGATCTGGGCATCATCTGGATGGAGATGATCTCATCTGAGTCAACAAGCACCCTCAAAGGGAAAGAGAACAGGGGAGTTGGAATGAAAAACAGACTCCAGGAGAGTCCTAGAATCACAAGAGGAAAGGAGAGGTGGGGGAGGGGGAAGGGAGCAGCATGCATAGAGCATGAGCCCTGGGAGTCAAGACCAGAATTCTATTCAGGCTTGCACATTTATTAGCTATGTGATCCTAAACAAGTCCCTCAACCTCTATGAGACTCAGTTTCTTCATCTTTAAAATAAGAACAATGAGAGAACTTATCTCACAAGGTGATAGCAAAAATCAAATGAGATCTCATGGAAAGTCCATTGTAAACATCAAATTGCTCTAGAAATAATAGCTATTATTACTAATGTAGCACCAGATCCAACTTCCTGGGATGTAGGTAATGGATGTAATAGAAGAAAATACTATTCTTTCTCTAGATATCTAACCTAACACAAGAGCTGTCTTTGGGGAAGACCCACTCCCCAAATAGTCATCTAGTCTTTGTTTGGAGACCTTCGAGGACGGAGATACTGGCTTAGTATGCAGAAAAATGGGCAGCATTCCCCAGAGAAAGGGAGGGGAGGAGCTGTCAGAAAGACAGGAGGACCAAAAGTATCTTGTAAATGAACATGAGGGAAATAGGAGAGAGTTTCCTAGAGGATGGGCTAGTTAGAAGGGTCCAGATGAGAGAGGACAGAAATGGGAAAGCCAGAGAAATATAGGAGAGAGGAGATCATTGATCACCTTGGAGGAAGCAGTTTCTGGGAGCTAAGATGGGGCTGAGAATCTGACTGTGAAAGGCTAAGGAGTGAGTGGGCGGAGAACAGTGTAGGCAGCAAAGGAGATTCATAAGGAACCTTTTGAGGGAAAGAAAAAAGGATTTTAGGATAGTGACTCCAAAAGATATGTCCCACAAGTGAAGCTTTCTTAAATCTGGAGAAGATAGGATCATTCTTTATCAAAGCAACAAAGAAGCCAGAAGAAAGAGAGAGATTGAAGGGGAGAATGAAGAAGAGAAGATCCAGCAAGTAAGTGCCCAGAGGTCAAGGGAAAGGAAGTGCTAAAGGGCACCAGTAAGGGCATTGTCCTTGACAAGGAGAGGGGGCACCTTTTCATCAGAGAGTAGAGCAAACAGCAAAAGTTCAAGGAGATGACATTTGTTAAGCAATATTTATATAAATGTCTGATTTTATTAAGTGGGCCAGAGAAAGTGAAGGGGTCTTGCAACTAGCAGGGCCAGGAAGCGTCCAACAGAATGCATCAGTATGTATATTGTAGCTCTGCCTAAGGTTGGGGTTGGGGTTAAAATGATCAGTATTGATTCTTTATCATTTTCTTATTGATCCTATTTATGGTTAATTGGCTTGAGTCCTGTAATGACTTGAACCATGGCACAATGTCTCTGACCTCTTTTTACAGTTAAATTGACCTGAGTCCTATAATTACTTATGCCATGGTTCATTGTCTCTGAACTTCATTCAGATATTTGGCTGATCTGTAATGGGTTAATGTTAGAATCCCAGTTCTCTTTGCAGCCCCTGAATTTGCCTCAGGGAATTAGATGACCTTGAGAGTTGCCTGTATACCCCAGACAGTCAGTTGGGTCTGATATCTTGGTACCAAGGAGTCATCCTTCAAGGATCCAAAATGTCTGGCACATTATTTTGCAAGTGGACTCAGCGAACCCTTCTTAGTCAGAGCCCCTCTTTAACAAGTTTCCAATCAATCCTGTTGTACCTCATGTCTCAGTTGTGTAACCAGCCATGATGTCTCCTACCCTGCCCTCTTCTTTGCTCTGTACTCCCCAAAGCCCATGAAGGCAAACTGCCCCACAATTTGGGGCTTCATCCAATTTATTGGTAGATTCCACTTTATTAATAAACTGATCATTCTTGGAACTTTGTTCTTCAGTTTACCTTATTTTAACCATTACAAGATGAAGAAAAATGTTGAGATTCAGGGCTTAAATTTCATTTAAAAAGAGGAATGGGGGGGCAGCTAGGTGGTGCTGTGGAGAGAGCACCAGTCTTAGAGTCAGGATAACCTGAGTCCCAACCCTACCTCCAACACTTAAAAATTACCTAGCTGTGTGACCTCGGGCAAGTCACTTAACTCCATTGCCTTAAATTTAAAAAATTTTAAAAAAACAAGAAAAAAGAAAAAAGGAATGGGAACCTGGAGGTCAAAGGATTATGTGTCATCTGTGCTCTTGAGTTTCATAAGTTCAGAAACTTCATTCAGACTAAACCCTGAATTAAGCATGTAGATGTTTAATAAATGTTTATTGAATTTAAATTTAAAGTATAACCTATGCTTAACCACTCACCATTGGACTTCTGGGACTCAGCTTAAGGGAGAAATGTGACAACAACAATCAAATAATCTTGGTCCCAAAAGAGAACTGAACACTCAGCAGAATAGGACATTATGTTCTTGCTTAGGCTTTATTTCTGAAGGGTATTCCTTGCTGAGTTTCTTCAGTCCCCATTCCAGGCCCACCTCACCTCAGATCCAAAAGAGTGAACCAAAGACGAAACAGAAGCAGCCAAGATCTTCCCCTCCCTCCCCCCCAGCCTCCAGTTCCTATTACCTAGTTGGAATCTGGGTGAATGCTTACCTTCTATCCCCACCCCTATAGGAATAAAACCAGAAGCCCATCTCTACTATGTCCTTCAAACCTGCTCAGTCCTTTCCAATAGTGGCTTGAGAACATGGCTGCTCACACCTCTAGGATGAGTGAGGTGCCACCAGAGACAATCCTGCTAAGATGGCAAATGAGTGAGCCTTACCATTTGCCCTGCTGCTTTGCCTTTCAGGCCCTGAGCCTTGACATCCATAGTAACACTTACCCACTTAACCCATATTCCCTAACTATAATATTAGTAGTATTGCCACAAGAGTCAGGTTTATACTTGGAAGCCCTTCTCTGGAATCACCATAGTTCTTGGCCCATAGCAAATACTAAATAAATTCTATTCATCCATTGCTTAGCTAAGAAGATGGGCCTTAATGATAGTCACTAATGAATGGAGGCATTTTCAGATTTTCCCCTAATATCTATCATTTCAATTGCAGAAAATTTTAATTCCCAAGGAATTTTGCCTCTTCTACCTCCCATCCAGACACAAACCAATATAAGCAAAGTACCAATAAGATTTCAGACAGAGACAGAGCACAAAGAAAATTCATGAATTTGCTCATTGTTCTGTTGGCCACAAAAAAAAGAGCTAGACAGGCCTTTCTTCCGAAGCCTTCTAAGACCGTCTAATTCAATGCCTTCCATTTACAGACAAGCAGTTGAGGTCCTGGTTGGGGCAGAAGTTCACCTCAGGTGACAAAGAGAGTTAAATGAATAATCTGGAATTCCAGTGGAGGACTCCTTAGTTTAGAAACAGGCTTCACTCCTTAGAATTTACTGCCGTATTGATATCAACTACAACCTTCAGGGCAAGTGGCTTTCCTGTCTTTCAGGTTCTGAATATTTCCTCCCACCATTCATCCCATGGAAAAAACTGGGTCTTGAAAATTCCAGACATGTTTGCCTTCCACAAAGTGACACAATACCAGAAAGTCTGACAATGCCTTGACATTTGTTAAGTTCACAGAACAATGCCTTGAGTTGTGTTTGAACATAATTTCCTCATTTTTGTAGAGAGTTCACAAGGAAATCTTGCTAGAAACACCACCATCTTGCTGGTGGGCTGGATTGGCTCAAGGTCACAGAAAACCTTAGACCTTCTCCTGAATATGCAGGATGACCAAAAGCTAGAAGCTGTGAATTTAGACCCAGAAAAGAACAGTAAAGGTTTCTTCTTCACAATTCAGTCAAATATACAATAATTTCTCTTAGAATCCCCCAAATAAATCAGAGTCTCACCAGCATTGCCATTTAGCTATGAAATATTGTGGCACCAAAGTCCAATTAGTATAATAATTAGATATATACCTACAGCTCCCCATTCATTTCAAATCAATAATAAACACTAATTGCTTCTAAAATGCCCCCTTTTTAGATGGATGCTGATATTTCAGAGAGAAATCCGAACTTCCTCCCATGCTTAAACAAAATGTGCAAGCCCGTTTCCATGCCCACCGCTCTCATAGATAGTCTTAAAGTCTATAGTCTAAGACAATGACACTTGAACTCCTGGATAATCAGAGCAGGGCCAATTGGACAGGGGCAAGGTGCTGATGCTGGCCTCTTGAACATTTATTTACTACTGTTGTCCACTTCAGTGTGCTTTGGAAAATACTGGATCCTGAAAACTCAGGACATGTTTTCTTTCTGCAAAGTAACATAATACCAGAGCCCTGGGAATATTGTGATATTTGTAAGTTCACAGCAAGAGGTACCACTGTGTGGTGTTGGAAGAGCTGTTTGGTTCAGGCTCCTTTGAGTTTTTCAGGCAGAGAATGAACTGCTTCTTTCCAGGTATCATGGAGATGTCTTTTGTGCGTGAATTGAACTACATGGCTTGTGAAATCCCATCCCAATATAAAATTCTATGGATTCTATGATTCTGCCGTTAAGTAAAACCAACTCATGTGGTGTGTGACTAATGCCCAGCTGCCCCAAGGAGCCTAGATGTAAAATAACATCACCCAAGAGGGCAGTTAGCTGGTGCAGTGGATAGAGCACCAACCTGGACTCAGGAGGACCTGAGTTCAAATTTGACCTCAGTCACTTAATGATTACCTACCTGTGTGATCTTGGGCAAGTCGCTTGACCCCATAGTTTTTCAAAAAACAAAAAGAAAAAAAGAAAAAGAATAGCATTACCCTTCCCATTGTGGTATTGAAGGATGACCAGGAGACTGCAAGGCAGAGGGAGGAAAGGGGCCCCTCCAGGTTAATGGAATGACCAGATGTTACTGTCATGATCTGGCAAACTAATTCCTTTCTTCCCTTCCCTTCCCTTCACAAAAGAAATAGGAGCAAAACCTTCCAGATTCCACATATCTCCAACCATTAAGGCCAGGTTAGAACAGGGCCAACCGTTCCAACCAGTAATCTCTCTTCCCATTTCTGGCTACTCTTTTGGGGATTAGCAAAAGGGGAAAACCACCTAGCCACAGGTTCACCTAATGAATCACAGCTGTTTTATAGCTTATTCTTTCATCTAGAAGGAAAGAAACAAAAACCCAGGCTCCATTTTTAAGATACTGTTTGTTGGGAGATTGAATGATTTGTTAATAAAAATAAAAATATCAACTTGTGTGCCACCAGATGGCATCTAGCTCCCAATTCAGAAAGGCAACCTTCCAACCAGTGAGCTCTGTGTAGCTAGAACACACAGAGTCATCCCACTTGCACACTCTGGTGGCAATTAAATACTTAACACAATAGAGATCAGTCTCTTTTTGTGTAAACAAAATCAGACTTAACAAAAATAGCCTTAAAAAGTAAAGTGCATCTCAAAGGGAACAGAAAGTGTTGACTTTGAACTTCCACTCAAAGGATGGAACATAAGAAGGGAAGACAATGTAGAAGAAGAAGGCAAACCTTCCCTTAATTGCCTAGATTCAGGACAAGGAGGAAAGTCCACTAAGGATCAGGTTTGTCTCCTACATGGTGGCTGCTATGTCCTTTGTGTTGGACAATGATTTAGGGTGGGCTCCGGGAGCCATCCCTGACTCCATTTCCTCTACTTCTTATACTGTTACTGTCTCTCTCTCTGTCTCTCTGTCTCTCTATCTATCTATCTATCTATCTATCTATCTATCTATCTCATTGTCCACTGTCCATCCATACAAACTCAAGCCATACAATCCTGAGTAGTCTCACTCTGGTATTTAAACCATAAGGAATCTTTTGAGAAACTAAGCTTCATTCCTCATGGATCTATGCAATTAGTCAACAGAGACTTGTCCTGCCTTCAGAAATCTGCTTCTAAGGGAGTTCCACCAACAAAAGAATATGAATAAAGACACAAATGGTGGCAGGGATGGGGAGAGAGATACATCAAACATTTTTTTTATCTAATATGGAAATTGGTTGGACTGGAGGAAAGGTTCATATAAGAGCAGTAGCAGCAAAGGTAACTCAATGCCATCTTAAGGAAAGCATTGATTGCTAGACTATTAAAGGAGCTGGAGCAGGAAGTGACCTAATTGTATCAGTGAAAAAGAAAAATTCATCAGCAGTGTATACTGAATGGGTCGCAGCAGAGATGGGGCAAAGAAAATGAGGCTTATTCCATAATCCAGACCAGAGGCATTTGCAGAACAAAGCAGCTGAGCTGTGTGGTTGGAATCGAAGCATCAGCTGTTCCCCTTTTAATCCTAGAGAGTATGGATAATGTCTCCCACATGATAACTCTTCAAGTTCATTACTTTCTCCAAGAGACTGGCATCAGAGTGGGTGTCTTCATGCTTTTCTATTTTCCCAATCTACCAAATATTGGAGGGATATACAGAAGCCTTGGTTCCTGATCAGATACTGAGAACGTGGAACAGGAAGGAAGCCATGATGGGACATGGGGGACTTGGAAAATAGTAATGCCATTAACAAAGAGAGAGAGAGAGAATAGGAAGGAGGAGACTGGCAGAGAGGATGGGAATAAAGCTATAGTTTTTGAATTAGAAGCCCTAGATTAAAATCCTAATTTGTACTAATGTAATCCTGAATAAATCATTCCCATGTCTAGGTAATACAATTAGGTCATTGGACCAGGTTACATATGAAGTCTCTTTCAGATCTAATGATCCTCTGTTTCAAAAGACTAAATAGCATGATGGCTAGGCAGCGGACTTTGTATCAGGAAGATCTGAGTTTGAATCTCACTTCTGAAACACTCCTTCTGGGTGGCCCTGGCAGGTCATTTAGATGGCTAACCCTGGTGTTTTTTATCTACAAAATGGAAATATAAACAGAAACTACTGCAGAGGAGTAGTTAATGGTCAAAAAGACAAAGAAGGCATCATAATGGACAGGATAGGATGGCACGGGATGGGACGGGACAGATGTACAAAGCATTTTCCATCTACGATCCCTTTTCAGCCTCCTTGAATATGAGTGAAGACAGAATAAATGTCTAAGGGTTTAAATTTTCAGTAACTAAAAGTTACTGAAAAGGAGAAAATGTTGGAGAAATGCAATAAGAAGTCACTAGGAAATGACCAAAGGATTGCCCAACAGCATCAAGGGTCCATCTGATATTATTGAGCCTTCACTCATGTTAATCCCAGAATTCATGTTTAAGGAGTTTCTTGAACCAAAGAGAAAATTAAAGGGTGGAAATGGAAAAAAAACATATAATGGAATTAGTGTGTTTTGTTTTATTCTTTTCTGACTTGTCCTATTGGCTATTTATTATTCATTTATTAATGACTTATTGATCTTCAAATAGTTTATTGTCTGTTTATAAACTGTGAGCACTCTTTTGGTATTATATCAGTGGTACTGAATTACCTACATCCTGCTATATATCTGCTATATACCTGCTCTGCAGGAGAAAGACCCTGGAAATCAAAGCTATCCCAAGCAGTACTCCTCAGCTCTGGCTTTCCAAGTTCTGAGTTCATTAGTATTAACACTGTACACTAAAATTTTGCTTTGGCTGAGAACATACACGCACAAGCATGCACATATATGTTCACATTTTAGGTCTCAGATGCACTGACAAACAGCAGGTTTTATAAAATTGTCCTCCTACCCTCGGCCCCCCCAAAATCACAAAATTTCATTATGTAAAGGGACCTGAGAGGCTAGTTCAAAAAGAGCTGGTAGGGCTGGCCAATCAGTTTCTGTTGTTAGACCTTCAGGAAAGGGAGATTCACTTCTGGACAACCTTAATTTTTAAAGAAGGGTTTGAAGTTTGGCTTGTTTTTTTTTTTAATCTCAAACCTAAATTCTAGTTTCTAATACATCCTCTCCAGGCAACTATCTCTCTATATAAAGATATCTGTTATGTCCTTTCTAATTCTTCTCCTCTTCAATCCTTATCTAGCTCATTGTTCTGTAAGGAGATCATCAAAGAAGACCAGCACCTCTGATGTAAAGGCTTGCTGAGTGTTTTTCAGTACTGCTCACCCACCTTTAGTGTCCACCCATCACTAGAAGCTGTAAGTATGCACAGATCTTAGTAGATGGGCTAAGGCAAGTTGAGGGTAACTGATAGGCCTCAGAGTTGTCAGTGAATTTGGGGGATGTCAACCACAAACATGTTGAAGACTCCCCGCAGCAGAACAGACAGAAACAAAAGCCACCCTGAAATTATCTGAACTAGATGCTGTGGAGCACTTAGAGCTTGGTCAGAGAGCAAAGACTCCAAGGTCTTCCACTGCAACCTGAGCCATCGTCCTTTGTCTTGCCATTTGACTGCCAATGCACTTCAATAACTCTGGAAAAGAAAATGATGCTGACAACATTGAACAACTCTGCCTCACTCGAATCCAACTTACACATAATGCATATCATTGGTTCTCTTCAAAAGCAAAGAATAAACAATATGGCTTATTGATTCAAGGGCCTTTACAATCTTCTAACCCTCAACTGAACACTCTCCAGTTGAACAATGACCTCCCTAAAATGAGATGATCAGAATGAAACACATCAGTTCATATATTTTCTGAAAAGGACAAGGATAATGGTAATATCCCTACGTCAGTTTAAATACTAGACCTCTTTTAAAAGAACCTCCGGTAACATCAGCCCTTTGTCTGCCATGACATGTGACTTATTCACCATCAAAGTCCAATTCCCACTGAGACACACATGCATGCCAATAAAAGGAAATAGGCTCCAGATTTGTCATCAAGAATAAAGCTACTACTGCCAAGCAACAACTTACTTCTATTTTATCCCATCCTTATACAATCTCTCTCCATGGATGAACATAAAAAATGGCCCTAAGAAGGCATAACACAAGGGAACACAGAGGCACCTAGAAAAATATCATCCAAGAACAATAAAAGTTGATATCTCTTCTCTACTACAAAATGCCATTTGGCTTACTTTCTTTCCCTCCCCAAATAAATATTTACCTTTTATCTACATGGGCCCCTAATCACACACACACACACACACACACACACACACACCCATGAGTTTGACCCATTACTGGTATCTACAATCATTACTTATATTTACAGATGGAGAAACTTCTTACTGAAGAGAAATCTGATGTCATTGTATAGAATTGGACAAAGAAATTGGTCATATGATAGACTTTTCTATTTAGAAAATTTACTAAAACAATATGCCTCCTTTGGAGAAAAAAAAATATATTTATTCCCTTTTCTATTTAACTGCATTTCAAAATGATCATTAGAAATGTTCCAGGTGTTAAAATCAGTTGTTATAGGAGTCTGGGAAAGAGATTTCTTGCTAAATAGTAGTAAATGTAATATTGGTTTTGATCATGTTGACTTAGGTAGTAGATTAATTTTAAACTGGACAAAAAAAAACACAGAGGACTATATCAGAAATATATTCTCAGTAAAGATGCTAGTGTACTCATATGACTTGGTCCAGTACCCAAAAAAAGACATAGGTTGGATCTTACAGAAGAAAGGGGAGAAGGATTATGGGATTCCACTGTGAAGTTGTCCAAAGTGATAGAAAATTAATTGACCCTCACAGAGTAGGACCATCTGCTGGGTACTTCTCCCTAGTCTGACAGTGACTCTGGGTTCTCAGAGTCTGTACTTAAGAAGGATGTTCTCTACCAGGGTTTCCTGAACTGGAAAGGCTAAGTCTTGGGTTCTGATGATGGACCACATGCCTATTGAAGTTCAGAGTTCCATTGCCAGACTGGACACACAGGAGTAAATTCTTCAGTCATACAGTCGTAAAGAGCACCCACTCAGTATGAGACATTCACTCCATGCCTCAGTAAAGGAAGTGCCCACATGGATGGCCTCATAGCCCTAGACATATCAAGGCAGAGGAAGGAGTGGAGAAAAAGGAGTAGGCAAGAAGGCAGAATAATAACTTTTCCTGAATCTAAACATTAGAACTCTCAGATGTGAGGCAGACTAAAACAAGAAGTGAGCCCTCCCCAACTGCTGACAATCCAAAATGCATTGACTACTAGTTTGCATGCTAGAGAATCTACCCAGTCTTTCCTATGAGCATAGCAGCCTGTTTTGAGTGCTATGGGTGGGAGGGAGAGTTAGAAGTCAGTGAAGGGAAGCTGGAAGAAGGGAGAGGAGACTAGAGAATGGATTCTGTCTATGAAGCTGCAAGTTGGCACTGCAGCAAATGAGAAGGGTGTGTAGGATGTAACATAATACCTTTCTACCGAGCAATAATTTGGTTTCAACCCTTTTGATATTACTTTGAGGAACAAGCCCCTCAAAAGGCTAAAGCATCTCTTCAAATTTGACAGGAGGATGAGAGGAGTGTCTCTCCACTAGCCTGGCACTCTACCTTGCCCTCCCCCAGCTCGCTGAGGCAGCTGAATCCAAGATGAGCCCGTGATGTGAAGGTGGACAAAAGACAGAGCTCATTCCCATTATCTGTCACATCCATTCAAAGTATCCTGGTCCCTCATGTGGCAGAATTATTTGGGCAGTCTTATAACATTATTTTAATTGGTTCCTAATTATAAAATGTGAATCTCCAAAGGTATAAGATAATTGACTCTTTTCTGTTCTCATTGGAATAACACAATAGAAGGCTTTCAGAAACATTCTGAGGTCATCTTTTTAATGACTACAGATAAAATATGATCTCTTTTGGAAACATGGGTGCTGTGACATTGAAGGAAATGACTGTTTATGGCTGGAAGTGGGAAAGGGGACTCAGCTTTTAAAGGTGTCATTGTTATACCTCTGAGGTCCTCCACCATATCTAGCCAAGAATATACTTTCCCTAACTCTCTTAACATCCCAAATTTCATCACCATTAAGTCAGATGCTCATTTAGCATCATGTTCCCCAATACACAGGGACTGGTGGTTATCTACAACTTAGAATCTAGGGCTCCAATTCTTATTAATGGAACCACCTTTATCCCAGGAGTTGGGGTGGGATGTAGCACAAATCAATGGAGTTGTTAAGTGAGCAAGACAATTGCTTCCTATTTCAGTAATGCTCACAATGGCCATGTGTAGAGATAGGCAGAGAGAAAGTTACACCATCACCAAAAAAAAAAAAAGATTCAAAATCAAAAACATCACAATATCAAACAAACCATTTATTACACAGGAATCCTTGCATCTTCTCTTCTTCTTTTAGTCCTGAGTCCCTGATTCTGACTTCAATATGATGACAGTCTTTCCAATCATCTCAGACCTTTTCATTTTGGTTATATATAACACTTTAAGACTTGCAAAGCATTTTAGAAAAATCATTTTATCCTCACAAAAACCCTGAGAATTAGAATTGTCCCTTATTTAGGGAAGAGGAAACTGAGGCAAATAGATATTAGTGATTTGCATAGGTCAAACAGTGCCTGAGGTAAGGTTTGAATTAAAATCTTCCTAACTCCAGTTTTAGTGCTTGATCCATTGTTAGGCCTACCTGCCACACTTCCACACTATGGCCATTCCAGTCCCCACTCAGTTGTTGCTGTTTTGCTCAGTTTATTATTCCTGTCCTCCCAACTCAACCAACTCTTCAGGGATACCTTTTCTATGACTTCTTTCATGCAGTCCATTGCCACAACCTTACTTCATCCTCCTTGTATACCTCTCACCATAAATCTTTGGGGGACCCATCATTTTGACTCTGGATGTGATGATATGGCAAGACTTGCAGCCACATACCATCATGGAAAGAATGCTGGTATAAAAAAAAGATTTTATTTTGTTTCAGGGGGAAGTTTTGATTTCCTCTTTCTTCCTACCTATGTGACCTTGGGTATGTCATTTAATTTCATTATTTCTCAATTTTTCTAAACTTCAATTTCCTCATCTATAATGTGAACATGGTAAGAGATAGTTCTCAAGTAAATAAATGCAAGTTTTAAAAATATATATATAAATGAAGCAACAAACAAGCTAAACACTGAGCTCAGTATTGGGGGAGGTAAGTATTTGCCTTTCAGGAGTTTATATTCTGAAAACTGTAGAAAAGAACTCATATTCCAATTTTATATAAAAAAATGATACTTGTTTTAATGAATAATGATGACAGTCTCTCTGGGCTTTTACCCACTACCAATCAGAGTAGGAAAGATATCAAATTTTTGGGAAGGATTGTGGAAGGATAGACAAACTAATGGCATCGTGGTAGAGCTGTGTTTGATCTAAGCATTCAGGAAAACTATTTGGACCTATATGCCAAAAGTCAGGCAACTGATTCAGTGAACACCACTAAGTTAGTAGCAAATAGATCCAATTAAGTGAAAGAGAGAGAGAGAGAGAGAGAGAGAGAGAGAGAGAGAGAGAGAGAGAGAGAGAGAAGACTCAAATGTACAAAAATATTTATGTCATTTTTTTCTTATACAAAGAACTAGCATAATGATGTGCCATTCAACTGCAGAATTGCTAAATAAATTATGTTGTTAAGATGTTTCTTGTTATCATTTCAAGCCTATCTGTCTCTTCATGATCCCATTAGGGACTTTCTTAGCACAGACACTGGAACAGCTTGCCATTTCCTTTTCCGGACCATTTTACAGAAAAGGAAATGGATGCAAACAAGTTCACATGACTTGTATAGGGACACACAGCTATTAAAAATCTCAGGATAATTTGAAGTCACACCTTCCTGATTCTAGGCCCCAGCTGTTGTAACACAAGGGTTGAAAGGGATGGGCTCAGAC
Source organism: Macrotis lagotis (assembly GCF_037893015.1). Taxonomy (NCBI): domain Eukaryota; kingdom Metazoa; phylum Chordata; class Mammalia; order Peramelemorphia; family Peramelidae; genus Macrotis; species Macrotis lagotis. The sequence goes on from NC_133661.1 coordinate 4,595,706, forward strand.
AATCTACTTGCATGAAATCCTTCCCAACTAAGTGGACAGAAACACAGGAATGCTACATCAAATGAATACAATACTGTCTGTGATTCTCTGACTTGGAGACTGGTATTGCATAGCTCCAACCCCAGAGCACTCTCTGGGCACTACCCAATTCTATTTCTATAGCATAGAAAGGAGTAAGGCCCATCGTCTAAGCATCCAAATCCCCTTCTACAAATCAGGCTCAGAAAAGTGAAGAGATTTGAGGAGGTGACAACAGTAGCGTATAGCAAAGTGAGAACTAGACCTCAGATTTCACTTCTTCCAGATCCACTCTTATTTCTGCTAGGCCAACTGTTAAGGTTCAAATCAATTATTAGAAACTCTCTAATGCATCTTACCATGTACTAGCTATTCATTTTATCCTGATTCTTCTATTTTCTCAGTAATATAATTCCTAAAAAAAATTTATAATAAATTCTCCTTTCCTCTTTCTTCCCTTCTTTTCCTTTGCCTGCACTTTCTACCAGAAGATGGCTCCAATGAAAGTAAAATAGAGATAGTAGTTGGTGTCCTCTGATCTGAATCCTAGCAAAATCAGAGACTTTGTCCTATCACTCAATCTCAAAACAGTAAAGAGCCCCAGACCTTCAATGTGGACATTCTCAAGAAAGACAGATGATTACAATATACTACTGAAGATGAAGCTTCTGCTAACACTGTGGTATGGATTCATCATGGACCAGTTCTCAAGTGGAGCAATGGACCCAGGCTCTGAAGCAGTTTCATAAACATGACCATCATCACTCAAGACTTAGACAAGGAAACTATAGGACACACGAATTACTGACTTTCCCTTTTGGAGACTTGGCATCCCAGAAAATAAAAATAATTCTCCTTTGATATTTCAGTGGATTTGTGATTACATCAATGTCACTAAATCACAGTTCTTCCCCTGAGGGGAATATATACTCTTTCAACAGCATTTTCATTCTTTTCAGCATCATCAGGGAAGTAATTTGACTGGGAGTAGATGGCATGGCTGTGAGCTGAATACTACAGAAGCAACTGAACACTAGATACATTTGAAAGGGAGTCAAGGCAGCTTAGCTTTGGTATAAGTGGCTTCTGATTTGTATTCTCCAATTTAAAAGATAAGGCAAGATGTGATCTGTGTCCTTCCCCAAAGTCTTCTGCTTTGAATTAGCAAGGTGCTGACCATGGTGCTACCCATCGGTTTAGTTCCCCAAGCCAGTAGCACTGAAAGTGAAAGGGACCTTGCCAGGAAGACTCATTTCATGTGAAAGGCTGACATCCCATGTTCAACAATGTTCAGACTCATCATTAAGCCATTCATTGCTCATTTCTTGACAGGCAGTGTTTAAACTGTTCCAGAAGAGAGAAGCTAACTAAGAACTGACTGGTCCAAGTGAAGAAACTTCTATCTCAATGCAATCTCTCCTCATTGAATCATCTGATTAATATTTCACTTCCCAGGACACATTTGGCTTGAAAATCAGTTGGTCTAGTATGGTGGACAATGCATTTGAAAAGGGCTGGACTTCAGCTGGCTTCTAGGGGAACCTTGCTCTGGGTGGGGGGGGCCTTCTCAGTGCAAGCCTTGTACTTTAAAGAGGCTGCAATTAAGCCTTTCTCTATTTGCATTTCAGTGAAGTTTTTAATCTGATTTTCTTATTTGCATTCCTATAACATTCCTATAACAACAATACTTTGAGGACACAAGGTAACACATTCAGGTCAACTCTGAGAAAAGTCCTTAAGGGAGGGAGGAATGGTTGTTTTCAGCTTGTCCTGGAAAACCACCCAAAATAGAATTATAAAATATCACATCTGCAAGAACCTTTATCAACACCTCCTTCAATATTTTCTCCCCACCCCATCGCTGTTGACTGTTGAACTTTGGGCCCAGTGGAAGCCAGACATCACAGTGGACCTGGTGTCAGGAAGTTCTGTGTTCAAATCTGGCTTGAGACACTCGTTTCTGTGACTCTTGGCAAGTCATTTAAGCACTCTAAGTTTCCTCAAATGTAAAATAGCTATCCTAATAACACCTCCCTCCTAAGGTTGTTGTAAGGATCAAATGAGAGAATTATGACATATTTCAAATTAACACTGCCTGGAAAAGGATTCCCTTCCAATGAAGGAAGGTGTTGTTTTGTTTTTTCAAGGTGACACAAGGACAATGTATTAGAGTTGATATTTGAACTCAGTTTTCTTTGCCCAAAATTCTGAGCTTTTCCCTATCACTGCTTTACCTCTAGTTAGATGTCAGAAGAATTACAGGGAAGTGAATGGCCTGGGGTCTTGTTCAACCAGGGATGCAACTTAATTCCCTTCAACAAGAATTGATTAAATGTTTGCCAGTTTGTAGGTCTTGTGCTAGTGCTAAGGACAGAAAGACAACAAGGAAACAGATCCCAAGCTCCCTCAGGAAGCCCATCCTTCTATTAAATTCAATAAACATTTTTTTCAGCACCTACTGTGTTCTTGATGCAAGGAATGCAAAAAGAAAAATCAACCATGACTTAAGGGTTCCAGTCTATTAGAGGTCTCTAATCCCACCATATTGGTCCACCATTCAGAATAAAAATGAGATGGGCCATGTTCACAGCAAAGTACCAGATAAGATCAACACCTGCTCAGACCTAGGGCCTAAACCAGGATATGCAGGTACATAAAAAATTAGTTGTTTCTCAAAGAGGGGGACTAACTCTCCACCTGTACCCCACTCAGATTTTTGGAATCTAGCCTAGCATTGACCTCATCAAACTTTACAAGTCTCTAGTTCACTGTGTGAGCCCACACAGAAGAAGGTAGGTCCAACTGAAAGAGGGTGGTATCCCATGGATTCTGGCAAATGGATCTGACTCAGTACTACCTATCCCCCTCCCCTGCTTAGGTGCTTGTGAATCACGGAATTATTATTTATGTAGACAAAGACAGACTTGCACCACCGATGCCCCATGCTATTTTGATCACGATAATAAAAGTTCATACTTTTTTATTTTTATTTATTTAAAGCAATGGGGTTAAATGACTTGCCCAAAGTCACACAGCTAGGCAATTAAGTGTCTGAGGTCAGATTTGAACTTAGGCCTCCTGACTCCAGGGCCAGTGCTCTAGCCACTGTGCTACCTCACTGCCCCAAACTCACACTGCTGTTGAACTTTAAGGCAATCAGTTTCTTCACAGCAACCCAAGGGAGGAGTGGGTAATATAAATATTATCCCCACTTTATAGGGTCGAAAACTAAAGTTCATAGAGGTTAAATTAAATTATTGGGCCAAAGTCACAGGTTTAATGACTAAAGAAGCCAGGTCTTGAAATCAGCTCTCAGGGGTGCCAAATCCGGGACCCTTTCCAGCATGTTTCACTGTCTCCAAAGGCAGCCTCTCATTATTTTGCTCATCCCTCAATCATTTGAATTTTCTATTTTATGCTATGAACTTTACACATTGGGAAGGGGAGACAATGCTAATGACCACTTTGAAAGATAAAATTATTTTCAGAGCTAGTGTTATCTAAAAACCAGAAGCAGAGTCTCTGGATGATGAATTCAGGACATGGTGATTTGAGATGATATTTTTTCCTACACTCAGATGAGGGGAGTATCTTGCTTATGACACTCCACATTCTATAAAACTCAAAAGCAATTCTGACTATTTCTATACAAAGTGAAGATTGTATCTTTGCCAATACTCCCTAACAAGTGACAGCTCACTTTAGCTCATAAAAACCTGTGGCCCTCACCGTCTCTATTACTTCTATAGATGAGTCTGACCCTGCTCAGTCCTAGGAATAATAGCTTTCATGACAGAAGCGTTTTTAGTCTACATTGGCCAGGAATAATTTCCTTTTCAATAAGGGGAGTAAATCTCTGTTATCAATCTCCTTCCAAATAATGTGCAAATATTTCTTATGTAGGATGAAGTGAGAAACCCACAGAAAATAGAAAAGATTTTAATCCATCATTGAGATGATCTTGGGATTTTCCCACCTATTCCCTCAGTGGTTTGTGGGTGGTCTCCAGGGCTTCTTTTTGTAATCTTTATAGTTCTTTATTCTAGACTTTATTTTGTTTTCTAAATGAGATCCAACTTAGAAAAAGTGAATGCATTTATGTATAAATAGGGTCTCTCAACACCCTCCCTCCTTGAATTGTTTATATGTAGAAAGAATTCTCTATAAAATGAGAACCTATCTCAATGCAACATTTTTAAGCTAAGATATATCCTGAGATATCAAATTGCTATCATAATAATTCTAAATTACAGTGAAGTTTTAACTTCATTGCTCCCAATATAAGAATGTTCATGCTACCTTGAACTGAATTAAAGAAAAGTCTAATGTCAGAGCAGATGTTTCTGGAGTCTGACCACATCTAGATACTATCTTCAATTCTGGTGCCACATTTTAAAGAGATAGCAATAAGCTAGAGAGCATCCATAGGAGACGAATGAGGATGGTGAAGGACTTCATGCCCATAGGAAACATGCCACATGTGAGAATCTGCCGAGAGAATTCCAGTTGCTTGAGGGGAGGGGCTTCTTCCATTTTCATATTTGACTGTCTCAGTTCCTGACTTGGAGTAGGTGCTTAATGAATGTTTCCTAGATTATATAAAAATATGATCCATTAAGGAATTAGATGGTAATCTAGAAAAGAGGAGACTCCAAGAGGATCTAATAGCTTTCTTCAAATATTTGAAGGGTCATCATGAAGTAGAGAAACCAAGCTTGCTCTAAATGACCCCAGAAACCAGAACTGGGAGCAAGAGTTGAAAGTTGAAAAGAGGCAGGTTTAAGCAAAAGTAAATAAAAATTCATTAAAAATTAGAGGTGTCCCAAAGAAGAAAGGATTGTCTAGAGAAAAGGTGAGTTTTCTCTCCCTCAAATTCTTCAAGTAAAACATGATGACCACTCATCTAGTATGTTGAAAAGTAGATTCTTGTGAAATTATAGATGGAGGGGCAGCTAGGAGGTACAGTGGATAGACAATTGACCTTGGAATCAGGAGGATCTGAGTTCAAATTATAGAAAGAACTAAAAAACCTGAGGTCCTTCAAACTTTGAAACTCTGTGCTCTGCCTGTTTACTATAGGAGATTTTGTAAGGTCATGGTGGTAAACATGGAAATAATATGGATACCCCGTTCTAAGTCATCACCTTTTCTGATTAAATATCTCAATAAGACATCCAGGCCCAGGCAGAAACGGCCCTTAGAATTGAGCAAAGTGAATCATAGCATGAGACTGGTAGAGGAGTTGCAAATTCACACCTATTAAAGTTAAGCAAGATCTCCAATGTTGGAAGGGATGTGGCAAATCTGGGACACTAATACATTGTTGGTGGAGCTGTGAACTCATCCAACCTTTCTGGAGAGCAATTTGGAATTATATCCAAAGAGCAAAAAAAAAAAAAAGGTGCATACCCCTTGATTCAGTAATACCACCACTATACCCTGAAGACTTGATGGAAAAGAATAAAAACATCACTTGTACAAATATATTCATAGCAGCCCTGTTTGTGGTGGCAAAGAATTGGAAATTAAGTGAATGTCCATCAATGGGGAATAGTTTACTTGCTCATTCCATCAGTGAAACAACCAGGCACAATTTGGGGCTGTCTGCAATGGAGAATGCCATCTGTATCCAGAGAAAGAATTGTGGAGTTTGAATGAAGACCAAAGACTATTACCTTTAATTTAAAAAATAGTGATATAATTTTGCAATCTCTTATACTTTATTCTTCTTCCTTAAGGATATGATTTCTCTCTCATCACATTCAACTAAGATCAATGTATAGCATGGAAACAATATAAAGACTAACAGATTGCCTTCTGGGGGGACAGGAATCAAGATTAAGGGAAAAATTGTAAAAGTCTAAATAAATAAATAAATAGATAGATAAATAAATAAATAGATAAACGAATGAATGAATAAATAAGTGAATGAACAAATTAATTAATTAATAGATAAATGAGCAGGATCTCAAAGGTCAAATTCTCAGAATAAAATAATCTAGTCAAACAAAGGCACAGACTCAGAAACTTGAACAAACCAAAATCTATTCATGCACCTAGAAGGAGATGGATCCAGAGAAAAATTCTAGAAGGAAATGTTTCTCAGTCTCATAATTCCCCTTTCCCTCAAAAGTTATTAAACAAGTCAGACAAAACTTTTGAAGGAACCTACTTCATTGAGAAGACTGTCAAAACTCCTAGCAATGGTGAAGGTGAGAAACATTCTATCCAACCCTATCATGTCATAACTGAAAGAAGTCTTGGAGATTACCTAGTTCAATCCCTAGACACTAAGGTGTGAACTAACTTACCAAATGCCATACCTTGAGCAACAGATAGTTAAATTCTTGGACTCTAAATTTACTCTAAACAACATAAGTTCAAAATTTATTTTAGAGTGGAATAAACAATTCTATATAAGTGAAATGGTTTGGCCAAAGTCATATATAATTAGTAACAAATCAAGGATGAGTACTCTGGGATCCACTAGTGCAACTCCATTACAGTGGCTGAGTCCCATGGAGTAGGGACCATGTTTCTACTAAGTTTTGTGCTGGCCAAACCAAACTGGGCTTGGGGCTGGAATGGATGCCAAATGCAGAACCAGGATTCTGTTAGAATTCCTAGTTGCTTCAGTGATTATATACTTTTAAATAAAATGACCCTTGGGGTGGCTAGGTGGCGTAGTGGATAAAGCACCGGTCCTGGAGTCAGGAGTACCTGGGTTCAAATCTGGTCTCAGACACTTAATAATTACCTAGCTGTGTGGCCTTGGGCAAGCCACTTAACCCCGTTTGCCTTGCGAAAACCTAAAAAAAAATGACCCTTAGTTTTCTGGCAAAGGGTCTTGGTGGGGGGGGGAGATCCAAACTTATCTCTGGGGGAGGGAGGGAGGAAGGTGGAATTAGCATATATACGGACATAAAGAGGGGGTATAATGGAAACTTCTCCAAAGGCCAGAGATAGTAGAAGGAAATATTTCCTAGGGAAAGATTGTGGAGCTGGGACAGATTAGGAGTAAAGAAAGCCAGAGAGAGAAAGAGAGAGCTATGGCGGCTCTGACTGTTCACCCATCTCATCTAGGCTCAGGTGCTAGCCAAACAAACTCGAGCAGAGATCATTCCTTGGATTTTCTGTCTTCAGACTTTCCTCTCAACAATCTGTAGAAGAATTTACTAGCCCTGTTTTACAGATAAATAGAAACCGAAAGTAGTCCACAAATTCACACTAGTGTTGAAGGCAAGATTAACAAAACAGGTTTGCTGCTGCCAAGGCAATGCTGTGCCATAGTACTACACCTTCTTGTAAATTCCTGTAGGTCAACTGTTGCTTCTTACATGCCTCTGTTTCCCCAATGTAGCTAGCACATAGACTCTTAGCTAATGCTTGTGGATTCATGTACAACTCATTCCTATACAAACTTCAGAAGACAACTCAGACATCACCTAGGAAAGAGCTCTGGATCCCTGACAAATCACCTTTCTCTTTCCTTGCATGATGAGCCAGCTCTACACTCTGACAACCTTGATGCCCCAGTCTGGGCTCTCTGATAATTAGGAAGCCATCGGGAAGTGGACACTGCTGGGAAATGCCCAAGGAACTGCAAATGAGGGCCACATTAGAAGGCTGGCTCTCCAGACTGAGTCAATGCAAGAAACCCCCAGTGAATAAGCATTCAGCTCCATTCTCTTATCTGTCTCCTCAGATTTCCTTTTCAAAGGCCCCTCAGAGAATACACACAAAAAAAAAAAAATAAGCTTGCCCATTTGGCATCATTTGCACATCAAGAATCACACATAAGATTTTAAGTTCAAATATATCATTTTTGGGGGAAAAAAAACAAAGGAACTGGTTAGTTCAAGGTCTTAAACACATTTATTTGTCTTTTTAACCTAGTAAATCTTTGAATGTTATTTTTAAGGTAAGCCATTGGAGATCTTTCCTTGGGTCTTCTAATGATGAATTGTTAACAATAAAGATTTTTGTTCCTTTATGGTTTTAATCAAGGCATTACTCATCAGACGTACAATACAATGAAGCCAGGCAACATTAAGAAATAAAACTTTTTCTTACCACTTGCAAGAGTTTAAGTCAGTCTGATGGCAAAGGCCACCACCCATACACTCCATTGATATGTGTCATATTTTAAGAGAAATGTGACAAACTTCAGAGGAGCCGCCTCTGAGGGTACTGGTTCTACAAAAATGAACTGGGGAAGAGTTAGGGCATGGAGTAACTTAGATGCAAAACAGAGGCTCAAAAGTTTTTTGAAGCACTTACTCTTATCCAAAAAAATAATGAAAATTGTTTAGTTTTCCCACTTAATAGGAAGAAAAGTGATGAAGTGAAAAGGAGGTTGGGCACTGAATTGCTGTAGAATATCAGAGTTTTAAACCTGACCCTCCCATTAACTATATGTGCAATTTGGGATGACTGACTACCCCCCTCTGGTTACCATTTTCCCTTCTGGAAAACAGGGACTTGCATTAGACAGTTGCTGGGTGGGTAGATAAGGTAGGCATATCACAGCTGCAAGCCTTCTGCCCTCTATTTGGAAGCCTCCAAAGAAGACAGCAAGAGATTGTTCACTCAGAGTTCTGGCTTAACTTCTGCTGAGGCATGAATTCATGCTTCTGATTTCTCTGCAAACATTTCATCATCTTAGGGGTATTCATGGATCTGGAGGCACCCACGTGGTTCCCCAGAAGTCTGTATGGTGAATTAGTAGCAGAGGGAGATAATTGCTCCAGATCGTTAAGATCCTGCAGGAAGAAGTCCCCTTCACCAAGGAAAAGGTACACACAGACACGCCCTACCCAATACATCTATAACATGAATATTCCCACATTTTTTCATTAATCACTGCTCTTTTTTCTGGGTATTTAACAAGTCCAAACTACGACCTAATTTTATTATGATCTGGCCCAGACTACTTCATCTTGTCCAAAAGTTAGCAAGAGTGCATTAAGTGCCTATATAGATCATGCACTGTGCTGACTGTGAGGAGACTAAGACAAAAAGGAAGCACATCCAAGCTTCGGGGGGGGGCCATTCTAGGAGGTGAAACCCTTCTATATGCAAATGGAGACCAAATGAACTTGAGGTGATTTCAGGCCCAGCAGCAGCAGCAGTAGTAACAACAGAACAGGAGTGGTAGTCGTAGTGTAGTAGTACAGAAGCAGCAGCAGCAGTAGCAACAATAGTAGTAACAGCAGCTGCTGCTGCAGCTGCTGGAAACAAGAAGAAATGGCCTTAGAGATAGCCTTGAAGTCCACAAGGATTCTAGGAGGCAGAGGTTAAGAAGGATGGCATTCCAGCACAAAGCACAGGCAGTACAACGGCTCAGGGATGGGCAATGGAATGGTACAGGATGATGAAGAATGTGATATAGAGGGCATGAAGGAGGGAATATATAGCCTGGAGCTAGGCACCACAATAGAAAACTGGTCAAATACTTCATGGAAATCTGGATGCACAGGGGCAAGGACATGTATCACATTCACCTGAAAAATAACTGTGTCCACATAAATAGGAGCAGTCTGGCATGGCTTGTTCATAAGACTAGGCTTGCTTGAGGTGATTATGCTCTCCTTTTCTTGGTGTTCAGGAGTCCCCCTTAAGTAAAGTATGATAGAATCATAATATAAATCCAAAGCAAACTCCATGGTCACAATTTGTCAACGCCATCAGCTTTAGTTTGTTTTTTTTTAAATCCCCACATTTGACCATCTGAGACTTCTCTGCCCTCCCAGGCTAGAAGGTCTCTCAAAGATCATATCTGGTGGGGGGGACCTCAGCAGTCCCTTCAGCAGGTATTTTCAGACTCTGGAATGTAGTTTGTCCAAGCTTGATCACCTCAATCCACTGAGGGCAGCCAGGTAAGTGCAGCATCTCCCACTCACCATCAAAATTGCTTAAAAGGCCCTTTTTGAGGTCCTTAGCATTCAGGTCCAGGCTCCCATCATTTAGGACTCTAGCACTCGTGACACTGTTTTGCCAGGACTGCATCCAGAGTCTCTTTTGTATTCATCCTCAGTCTCTTGCTTTTGCTTCCATCTTCTGCGTAGGCCTTTTTTAAAATCGAAGTTGGTTGTGAGTTCTTTGTTTATCTTCATCAATCTCTTTAGTTAGCTGTCTCTTTTCTAGCTCATCAGAAATACTTCTGGTTGGGTCTTCAGGCTTTGATTCCTAAGAGTTCGCTATCCCCACCCCCTCAGCTCCAGGTCACCTCTCCGGGCCCCTAAAGCCTACTTTTCCTTCCAATGACTTTTTTAATTTGCTGTTCCTTATGTTTGCGTATCTGAGTGTGCGTATCTGTGTGCGACAGACACAGAGGCAGAGACAAAGAGAGACGGAGAAGGTTGTCATTACCATTCCTTTCCTCCATTGAGACGGCTAGCTAGCCAGATCCACCAGCTCCCCAAGTTCCCATCATTTCTGCTTCATAAGCTGTTCTCCCTAATTGCTCAGAGGAAACCCAGATGAGACGTTTTCTTCTTGTCTTTTCCCTACTGAATAATGGAATTACAAGTCAAGAAGTGAAATTGCAGGGGGGGGGCTGTAAAACTCAAAATAAATAAAACCTTTCTCAAATTAAAAAAACAAGTAAAGAAATTTCTAGCTGTGAATAGACAGTAGACAAAGCCACGAAAGCAACATGCAAAGTCCATTCCCTGGATCGTGCTCTCCCAACCATTCCAATTCTTGACCTTCTACTGGGAAACATCATGGCATCTCCTCAGACATGCTGAATTCCCCACTCTTCAGCCTTCTTCCACTTCAGTGGCACATTGAATTGGACCTTGATCTTGTCATGACACAAATTTTCCATTTTGGTGACTGGTGATTTTAAAATTCCTCTAACAGTATCAGGGGCTCTTCCATCTTCTCTCTGGGTCTCCTCCTCCTATCCTATTCATCCTCAGGCCTACCTCCACTAACTGTGTCTCTCCCCTCCCTCCAGTATATTGTCCCTTCCCTACATGAAGGACTGTGTTAACCAGTTCCATTCCACATTGTCTCCAACATTGGACTCACTTGAAATTTTGTCCCTGTAGCTGCTGCCTCTGCCAAACTCAATCCAAGATTTCTACACAATTGACTTTTTTGATGCTACTAGACTTTGGAAGAAGTCACATAATGACTCATCAATAAATATTTATTAAGTACCTACTGTTGTCCATCCCTCATCTAAGGGATGAGAATTGGGGTAAAAGAAATGCAGGTCCTAACCCTCAGGAGGCTTACAGTCTAAGGAGAGAAGGCTACACAAGAGAAAGGTGGAAAGAGCAAAGAATTATACCTGACTCAAGAGTACAATAGAGTCATCCAAAGGAGTAGGCTGGAGTGCGAGATGAAGAGCTGGTTGGCCTGAGCAGGCTTGGTAAATGGAGGCTCTGAGAGGACTCTTCACTCTCCCTTCTAATTAGAGGGCTCTGGGCAGGGTCTATGGATGAGGCATAAGTATGGATGTGATCTTGCAGGCTAATGAGGTCCCTGGGAGCATAAGGCAGAGTCCAAAGGGAAGCAGCCAGATGGGAAATGAAACAAATGAGACCTCTACAAATGTGAATTAGAAAATCTCCCCTGGGCTCTCACTCCCTTCTGCTACATGCTGACCTTGCTACCATTCCAGAATTCCCTGTCTATTGCAATTTCCATAATAGGCTGGTTTTCCAAGCCCCCACTTCACTGGTCTGGCCACCTGTACAGGCTGCTTCCTTCCTGCCTCTCAGTAGATGCCCCTTGGCCCCAGACTGATCAGTCAAACAGAAGCAATGCCTCCTGAGCGGCTCAGGTCCCTCACCAGATTGCTGGCACCCTCCCCTTCCGAACTACCTGGTTTCATCATTTTACAATGGTTTGGGTATTCTCTTTGTGCTCAATCTGTGTGTCTTCATTTGAGGCTTCCCTCCCCATCATACTGGAAGTTTTTTGCAAGTCAAGACAGCTTCAGTCTTTGTTGTTGCTGTTTTAATCCCTGCCTGGAATAAGAGATCAGAAAGCACTTCACTAGTGGATGGGCCCTCTTTGTCCCTATCAGAGGTAGAGAAGATAGAATGAAAAGCTAAGTTCAGATTCTGCCCCAGACACATACTACTAGCTGTATGGACCTGACCAAGTCTTAATTTCTTATTGGTCTCAGTTTTTTCAGCTGAAAATGGGTATAATTACAAGGATGATGAGAAAATGGGGTAACCTCAGAGAAAGGGAATTCACTCTAGGTGAAAAACTCACAGCCAGACCATCTGACCTGGAGGTACCAGAGTCTTAGATTTTAATTCACAGGTTCCTGCAAAGTTGATGTGTTATTACCAAAAGTTCACAGGGTAACCTCTCTGGAGAGGTGGGAAGTTTGTGAGCTACTTAAAGGATGGTCTGAACAACAAAAATTGAAACTAAAGTGCATAAGAGAAAAGAAAGGGAAAGAGTCACAGATGTGACTGGGCTTAGACCCACAGAGATCCAGCAAGGAGGAAGGAGGTCAGTCAAACTTTTATGGGAAGTCTAGGCCATCTCCTGTGCAGGGTGGAGTCAGGGGGAGAGGGTCAATGATTAACCCACCTGGATGAGACTGGAGTCAAGTACCCACCTTGGAAGGCTGAGAGTCAGGAAGGTGGAGGAGAGATGGGGAGAGGGAGATGGACTGAGGTTGCTTTCTTTTATCTTTGTGAATTTACATGAGAAGGGGGTTACATTAAACCAATGAAGAGGGAACCAGAGACCCTCAGAAAATAGCAGACAAGCTCAGATAATAGCTCCTCAATATTAAAAGGTTAGACAAAGATTTTTCCTTCAACAATAACTTACTTCCCAGGGCTGTTGTGAGGACCAAAGGGGACAATATTTATAAAGTACTTTCCAAATCTTATTTTTAGTAAGGCAATGGGGTTGAGTGACTTGCCCAAGGTTGCACAGTTGGTAATTATTAAGTGTCTGAGGTCAGATTTGAACTCAGGTCCTCCTGTCTCCAGGGCTGGTGCTCTATCCACTGTGCCACCTAGCTGCCCTGTGTACTTTGCAAATCTTAAAGCTCTATACTGCATGAATGGTATCTATCATTTTATACTTCTAAATCTCTCAACTATACCCTCTCATATTTCCTCTTCTGATTAAAGTTGATGGAAAAACAGCCCTTCTCTTCATTAAAACCAAGCCCCAATCCCTCTCCTTGTGCCCTTCATCCCATCCCTTTCCATCCTCCCATCTCCTCCTGAAACTCTGCTCTATTAACTTCACCTTCACTGTAATTTTAAATCATTCCCTGATGACTGGTGGCTTTCCTGGATGTCTGCAACTGTGCCTGGGCCTCATACTTTTAAAAAATCCCTTCATTTGAACCTGTTGCCTCCACACTTCTTCCTCTGGGCTCCTTTGCTCCTACCCCTACCCATCTCTCACTTCTCTCCATGGACTTTGCTATCCTCTCCAGGCACTCCTCTCCACATTCTCCATCAGACTCAAGGAGGAAATCTCATGGTTTCTTGGCACTTTTCACACTGCTCTCTTCAAGCAAAATATAAGGCCTTCATGAGCAGGAACTGTTTCCCTTTGGTACCAAGCATAAGATCAGCACAAAGTAGGCTCTTTATAGTTACTGAATTGAATGGATACTGACTCTACAGAATTTCTCATGATTAATTATTCTCTCCTAGAAATTCTCTTCTCCTTTGATCCTCTTTTTTTTGTTTGCTTGGTTTGGGTTTTTTTTTAGTTTTTACAAGGCAATGGGGTTAAGTGACTTGCCCAAGATCACACAGCTAGGCAATTATTAATGTGTCTGAGACTGGATTTGAACTCAGATCCTCCTGACTCCAGGGCTGGTACTCTATCAACTTAACCACCTAGCTGCCCCATCTCCCTTGATTTTCATGACATTGCTGCCACCTGCTTCTCCTGTCTAGTTACTCCTTAGATTTCTTTGCTGGAAAAACAGTGATGTGAGTGCTAAAGCCCTAAATGATGCATGCCTGGGACTAAATACTAAATTCATCAAAAAGGATCTTTTAAGTAATTTTGATGGCAAGTGGGGGGGTGCTGCATTCACCCAGCTGCCTCAGTGGAATGAAGTGATCAAGTTTTGGCAACCTACATTGCAGAGTCTAGAAGTACCTGGTGAAGGAGAGTGCTGAGTCCTTCCATCTGTGAAATTTAAAAGACTTTGTAGGAATAGTGGAGGAAAAGCTCCATCCTCCCCCACCCCACTCCTAGCTAATTTCCCTACACTCCCCAGGATTAAGGGTTTGATTTTTTTCCAAAAGGCTTGCATCAGGAACTGAAGGGCAGTTCTGCTCTTCTCTCTGGAGGCTAGATCTCAGAGCTCTCTCCTCCAAGCTATCTCTGAGACTGAAGAAAGGGAGGAGTTGTGTGGTTAATGAAACTCTTCCACCATTCCTTGCCCCCTATGCCCCAAGTCTACTCTCTGCTCACTGACTGTGCCCCAGTCTCTCCCTCATTTGCTTGTCTTTCTGCTCTCTTTTATAGCCCAAGTCCCTGTGCTGAAAGGGAAATATCTCTCTAGCTTTTCTAATATTAAGAAAATATTATTTGTATCTTTCTAATATTTTCCAAGGGCTTCTACTGATCCAGATTGTTCAGCATAAGCCTCTCTCCGATGTAAATTCTCTCCAATGCTAAATGGAAATTCAACAAGATAAAAGCAACTTCAGCCCATCCAGCTACCCTTCCTCTCAATCTTCCCAGTCACATAAAAGGGGGATCACTCTTTCACCCTCTTTTCCCCTGACTCCTCCCTGCACTGGAAGTGGACAAGACTATAGAAGTTTGGCCCACATCCTTCCCCACGATGAACTCGCTTGGATCTAATTCCAGTTATTTATTATGGTTGCTTTCCTTTCTCCCTTTCCCTCAGGCATTCTTGTCTCAACCTTTGTGATTCAGTCTGTCCTCAAGCAATTTTCTATCTCGCCAGATTAATTAAATCTATGAACTTTGCAAGCCTGTGAATTAAAAATCTGAGCTTTCATATATCCAGGGTCCAAATAGTGAGTTATCTTTGATCTTGTTCTCAAAGGCTTTACCTAATTTGCCATCATCACCTGGATGTGGTTCTAGACTAAAGAAACCCTAATCCAATCAAACTGTCCTATAATGCCTTGAGTTTAATTTTAATTAATAATCATTATTCTCAGTGAGATAAAATGGATGCACAAATGTCCAGATTAATGCCATTCCCATCCCCAATCATGGTGATTTGATCCCACCAACTGCTTCTCATCAGTACCTGCATCAAAATACAAACGAGAGATCTCATTCTTTAACCTGGTGAAGTTGCTCAGACTTACTTTGGTCATCCTTTCTAGAAGGAGGGTGATACCCAGCCTAGTAAGGTTGCTTGGCCATGGTACAATGATAAGTACACTAGAGAAAAGTTCAAGTCAAGTCTTTGGATGCTTTATTAGTCCATCCCCACTCCTAGGTTGGCTGTATTTGATTTGTCTACCTGGGGAGAGGTTGGTAATTACGGTAAACAATCTATTAAATTCCTTATGCGTTGCAGAAAGTCATATAAGGAAGGCAGGGGTCTAGGTGAAAAACAGCTAATGAAAATGATTATTTTTGTTTGCAGGGGATCCATTCCACATATAAAAGTCTCAGTGGTTCTGAGCTGGCTCCAAATCAAGAACCCCCTACAAAGACTGAATTGCTTATGAATCATGGGGGCATTTCCCCAACTTTGGCTAGGAGGTAATCACAGGATGTCAAAGACTGAAACTACATAAGCCACTCAAGTGAAAGGACATATTTACTGAAGTGAATCCAAGACTTGTTTCTAGAAAAGTATGCTTTAAGCTACTCCAAAATACTACCTAGGATATTGTAAAGCCTGAGAAAAAGAATTAATATTAATGATACAAAGAGAAAACAAATACTGACTCAAAATAGCTTAAATAAAGAGGTCAATGAAGCAGTATCTGAACCAAATAAAATTAGATCAGGCTGATATATACACACATAGAGAAAGTGAAAGAGTTTTAAAATTCCACATGAAAAGAAAAAAGGAAAAGAGTATAGTTTGTGTATAGTTTCAGGACCTATGATTTCACTGGAGTAGTAACTTTTCAGGACTCCTTGTATGGAAACTTCTTTCCTACCAATGTAGGTCCAACAAATCATCCACATCCTATAGTCTGGGGGAGGAGCCTGGGGTCCCCTACAAAACTAGAATGTGACAAAGGAAGGACTAAAATCAAGGTTCTCCTCATTGCAAAGCCAACACCCTCTTCCCACTACCAGTTTCTTTCAGTAAGGATTATATTAGGAGGATTCATGTTGACTTGGGGAAAACTTGAAAATAAAACACAATATCTGAAATAATAAATCACTAAGCTATTGTAGAAATGGGACCCAAAGAGGGCAGCTGTCCAAGTGGTCTGTGCTATGTTAGGGAAGGGATCCTGCTAAAACTGTTTAACAGTTAAGACTCCAGTTACTTCATTGGAATTTTAATGAGCCAGAAGGGTATCCCAAAATAAATGGGCTCCCATATTAAAGACCAGGGCAAGAGGCAGCTAGGTGGTAAAATGAATGGATTGCACACAATCCTCTAGTTCTCTTATTTTGTAGTGGAGGAACTGATATCCAGAAAGGGGAAGTGATTTTTTACTTTTCACTACAGTGAAGGTACTATAAAGAGGGCCTAGAGCTAGCAAACCTGGGTTTAACTCCCACTTAGAATGATTACTATTTAGGTGACCTTGGCCAGGTCATTGGGCCACCCTGAGCTTTGGTTTCCTTATCTGCAAAAAGAGAGGGTTGGATAGAGCACCAGTCCTGGAGTCAGGAGGACCTGAGTTCAAATCCAACATAAGACACTTAATGATTGCCTAGCTGTGTGAGCTTGGGCAAGTCACTTAACCCCATTGCCTTAAATAAACATTTTTTTTAAATGAGAGGGCTGCACTAGCTGATCTCTGAGGTGCCATCAGGTCTGTGATCCTAATGAACCAAAGGCCTCCAATGCCATTTCCAGCAATCTTTCTCAGAAAACACACTGCCTCCTGATTTAACTAGGGATTCAATTCAATTTAATACAAAAAGTACAACTTTCGAAAGGAAAACTTTAAAAATTCATAGAACAACTCTTCTGCCCAACGTTCATTTTTATGTGATCTTTACAGAAGGAATTTTGAATATAGCACAAGAGAATTTAACTTTCAATTAATTATGAGATCAGTCAAGGATTCAAGTTTGCTGCTAGTAAGTCACTCAGTGACAGGATATCAGGTTTCAGAGAACGATATCCAAGACCAAAAGCAGTTAAACATAGTCAGCCGGAAGGATGGATGGAGATAATGAGATACTTACCAAAATGGTTCGTCTGCTGCCTAGGGGAGATTTAGAAGCTTTGAGTGGAAATTAAAGGGCACTGAGATAATGGAAGTCAGGGAGGGGCCCCCATATTTGCCAATCACATCATTCCTGAAGGGGCTAAATCACTCAGAGCAGTGATGTGAAACCTCTATCCCAACATGGACCAGGAGAAATGCAACGTTTTAATTGCAAGAAAACTAGAATTGGAACATGCCCAAGTTGGGTCCTGCGGACACTTTCAAGCTTTTTTACCATTTCATTTAATGCCTTGGATGTCATCAAAAAGAGAAATATACCAACTCACCCCCCAATGATATAGCAATAGTTAAGTCGAGGACATTTTTAAAAAAAAAAAAGAATTCAATAAAATTGTCACTTGGAGCCAAAAGAAAGAGGGGGAGAAACATTGGAGAGGATCAGCTCCTCGAGGCTATGAAAGGAGGAAGATCTTGAAAATGGCAGAAACTTTCCATCCAATTTTATCTATTTTAATAAGACCAACAATTGAGGAAAAGAAAAATGAAAATTTCCCAGGTTCTGGCAATTGGAATGGCCCCAGCACCAAAGGGTTGCTGAATCCTATATCTCATAGAAGACTGAAGGAATGGAGGCAGAGGAGGAGGAGGATGATGATGATGATGATGATGATGATTAGGGTCATGGCAGCTTTGGGAAAGGGAGAGAGACAGAAACAGAAAAAGGGAGAAATGCTAGCTCATATTCTTGGGTACTTTAAGAGTCATCAAATTAAATTAAAGGATTATCTAATTTGGGTCTTATAACACCTCCAAAAGATTATCCTGGCTGCTTGTACTATAAAAGATCACAGAATCATCAGATTTCAGGGTTGGAAGATCCTTCAGAGGCCTGTATTACAGGTTACCCAAAGAACTCCCATACTAAACACCAAAGAGCTATCTAATGTTTCTTTTATCCAGGCCTTCAGACCTCTGTTTCACAATTGAAGAACATCTCCTCCTCCAATCTCACTGCCCATTCAGTTTTCAGGTCCTAGAGAGAAAGAAAACAAATGACTAAATCACCATCTATGATGAAACTAGAAAATAGAAAGAGAAGGATGAATAGGAACCTATTGGTTCTGAAAGACTTGCTCCCATATTGCCTAGAAAAAGGGAATGTAGAATAGCAACTGCTGGAAAAATGAAAATGGAGAGAAGCAAAGAAAAAACCTTGTTGCATTATTTAAGACTTCAAAGGGGGGGGGGGAGATAAAGGGGTAGAATGAAGAATAAGATAATCCTGGGAATAGGAATTCAAGGTCCAGAAATCACATTAGGCTGAAAACAACCAAGCAAGTGGCTAATGAGGAGTGTTTTATTTTTTATTCCAAAAATGTCTAGTTTCCGGAATTTGGCATGTCCACTTTTTAAATTAAAACAAGGAAAGAAAAGCCTTGAAGGTCTCAGCATCCTCTGAATACTTATTGACTATCCTACAACTTAAGAAAACATTGAAAATCCCAGCTAATGGGCACCCTAAGTGATGCAATCTGAGGTCTTCCTTGAATCCCCACCTATCTCACACACACACACACACACACACACACACACACACACACACACACACACACACACCTCAGCAGTTGAGACTCTCTCCCACTCCAAATCATTTTCTATTACATTGTATAAATTTTTTACTGACTTCTTATGTCCCTGTTAGTGTTCTCTACAGCAGAATGGAAGCTTTAAGAGGGTGGTAGATGTTACCCCGGGTAGCTAGCACTTACGATGTCTTCAGTTGAATGTGAAGAGTTTCCATTTAATCATCACATTCCAAACTTTAAAAATAAACTGATAAAAGATGCAAGTCACCACAAGCCCTGACCTCAATAAGTAATAATTCTCAATAAGCCACCACCTTTGTGAATGTACTCAGAAGAATTTGCTCGCCCTTTGGGCTTCAATTTACTGCTAAAATCCAAGCAATGATGTATGAACTGACAAACTTTCAAAAGACAATGTGAGCTTTTCAAGACCATCATGTGAGACACGCTTTATGTTCCTATCCAAGCATACAAAGGCTTGGAAGATCAATGAGTATTCTGGTTCTAGTCCTCTCCTAATGTTCTCTCCAGCTGAGTCACCTTGGAGCCTCAGTTTTCTGAGTCTGAGCCTATAAGGGTCAAGCTCTGATGTTTGCCCAATAGGCTTCCAGCTGGGTTCAGACCTGGAAATGTCCTGAGAAACCACTTTCCTTAACCATAGGGAACCTCACCCCAAGTTTGGCCTCAAAATGATGACTTTTCCAGTCAAAGCAACTCCCCAAGATCATCTACTTACCTCTGTAGAAATTGGAATACATGCTGGTAGAAGCCAAGGGAAGAAGCTCAGAAGCCTGTAGCTTCTCATTAAATCTTACTTTCAAAATGACTTTAAATTGTCTTAGATAACAACAGAAAGAAGGACAAGGTCCATTGGTAAGAAATCCAGTTGTAGGACAGCATTGCCCAGAGTGCTGCAAAATGAATATTAGCCCAGTCTTTATCTCTGAAAGCATTTTGGAAAATAAAGAACTCATAGATGTATTTAGCAAAGGCTGCCAAATTGGGGTGTATCATAAAATGCCAATGAAGAAGGAAGAATAATAAGAGGGAAGGCAGGGTTGGCATTCTAATACCCAGAGGGGATAAGATACCACTGGAGAAATAAAAAACCAATATCTGGACTGGCATTTTCCAAAATAGATTCAATGGAAACAAGAAACTTGAAATAATTCAACAGACAAGGAGTGGGGCAACAGATTAGGGAGGATGCCATGATGGAACTTGATGATTCAAGCAGCAGCATCCTCAGGACTAGTGACAAAGGATGCAAGGGATTATGGATGCTTTCTAACTCAGAGCAGGGGAGAGAAGGCAGCTGACTTCCCAGTTTAAGGAAACATGACCTAAGCAATACTTTCAATCTTCCAAAATCAAAAAAAGACCAGAAACAATGATTTTTATCTCATTTTATTGACTGCTATGTTTCTAGTTAAGGGCAGGTGTACTATCAGCATGTCACCAGAGAGGCTCATTTATAAAGAACTTTCATTGGAAACTGAGTCAGGAGTGAGTCCCAGATCACAGGATAGAAAGATGACAATTTGAGTCCTGGATTTTTGCTCTTTTGTTTTCATTTAGAATGACAACAAAGCCACAGGCAATAGTTCCTTAATGGCACTGGTCACCTGTGAATTTTGTCTTTGGGACTTCTGAAAAAGGCAATTGTGTCATCCACAAATTCCTTGGACTACAAGCCTGAAATGTTAACAATATCTATTTACCCTTGTAGCCTAAGTATTATAGAGAGATATGAAGTTAGAGCTAGAAGGAACCAGAGAGAACCCCCTTGTATTGTAGATGAAGAACTTGAAGTCCAAATAGGTTCATTGATCTGGGCGTATTGCTTGTCTTCTTCCAGACTCAGTTTCCACATCTGAAAAATGGGAAATGGGGTGTGGTGAGAATTAAATAAGAATTGTAAATACACATACACATTTCTAAGCCTTGGAGTATAATTTACATCCAGCTTGTATTTATTCTATTTATTACACACATTTTGTGCACTGGCACTTGGCAACATGAATGAATGTTACGAGTTTAATTGCTGACTCTTTTCCCTCATATAGCTTTTTTAACTTAAATTTAGGGTTCTTTAAATCATATGGCACTCCTATCTCATTTTTAAAAGGGTAGAGCACCAATTGAGGACCCAATAGATCTAGGGATATGTATAAATGGAATTTGTTTCTCTTAAATCATTTTTCAGACTCTTTTTTTGGGGGGGGTTTGCAAGGCAATGGGGTTAAGTGGCTTGCCCAAGGCCACACAGCTAGGTAATTATTAAGTGTCTGAGACCAGAGATGAACCCAGGTACTCCTGACTCCAGGGCCAGTGTTTTATCCATTGCGCCACCTAGCCACCCCCATTTTTCAGACTCTTGATGATCCTATTTGGGATTTTCTTGGCTAAGATACTAGTTATTTGCCATGTCATTCTCTAGTCCATTTTACAGAAGAGGAAATTGAGGTAAACATGGTTATGTGACTTGCCTGGAGTCATACAGCTAAGTAAGCACAGGAGACCAAATTCAAATTCAAGTTGTGTCTTCCCAACTCTAGGTTCAACACTCTGTATGCTGAGCCATGAGGCATTACAGTGACTCAAAAATTGGCAGATACAAGAAACTTAGAGGAAGATGAGAAGAATGAGGAAAATATAGTTAAAGGCATCTACAATCTGCAGGAAACAAAAGAATTGGAAGAATCTAAGTCTCAGGATTAAGAGAACTCATAAACTGCTACAGATTGAAGTAGGCAGAGGCAATCACATACCCAGGAACAATTATATTGAAAGTGGGGGGAAAAAAGTAAAAAGGGTAACACTCCATAGTCTGTATTTCTAATGACCAAGCTTGCCCAAGAAAAGAGTTGAGAAAATAGGGGAGGGGGGAGTCCTTCTTTCCTCCACTGTAGAAGTGGAGAACTGTGGATGTAGTGGATGTTTCAGCTGGTTTTGATGAACCACACTCCCCCCTCACTTTCCCTTTTTAATCTTTGTTACTAAGGATATCTTCTTGGATTGAGTGAGGGGGAAAAAAGCTACATACAGAAATTCAAGTTATATATAAAGGGTACTGTTAAAAAAAAAATGAGGCAAAATGTTTAAACAATAAAAAACAAATTCGATGTATTAAACAGATTGATCCTTCCCTCGATGAGGGTAAGTCCCCATGAGGGATGTGTGCCTAAGCTGGAGAACCATATGGCTCTAGAGTTCAGAACAAAATGATGGTTACAGATGAAAATTTCAGCATAGTTTATATACAAGACAGGTAAGGAAATGAAAGGAAGTAAATAAACATTTCTTGAGGACCTACAATTTGCTTAGCACTTTACAAATATTTCATTTGAATCTCACAATAATCCTGAGAGGTGGATATGATCATTATTTCCATACTACAGTTGAGGAAAGTGAGGGAGGCAGAGGTCACTTAAAAGATGTTAGAATTTCAATGAACATTTATTAAATGTCTGCTATGTATCAGGCATTCTAATAATCAACTGGGGATACAATTAATTAAAAACTGAGCTTTCAGTCTAAAGGGGGGGACACACAAAAGGAGGCAGGAAAGGTGAGGAGGAGGAGCTACCAGGAGGTACCAGTTCAGAGACATTCTGCTTCTTGGAGCTGAAACCAGGCAGGACAGAAGCTGAGAGAAGGAGAGAACGGAGAGGTCAGCTGCTGTCCTCAATAAAGAAAGATAATGAGAAGAGTTTAGGGATCCACCTATCCTCCACCCCCCAACCATCCAATTGGAGGGGTGAAAAGGCTGAAGGAGGTGGCTTCAATTAAGACTTGAGTTAACTGCTTGGGGGGAGTAATAATAATGAGTTTAATGTGGGAGGGGTATCTTGTTCCTTGGAGTAGGAAAAAAGCAACTGGTAGGGCAGCAGATGCAAGTTGGCATTAAGTTAAGCGATTTGCCCAAGGTCACATAACTAGTGAACATATAAGGCCAGATTTGAATCCTTCTTCCTGATTAGAGGCCCCATTATGACACCTAGCTGCCTCAAGAAATAAATATTTATTAAGTGTCATGTTTTCCCATGTAAAAGACACTCCCATGCATAAGATGCATCTTAATTTGGGGGTCTGAAATTTGAAAAAAAAAGTATTACATAAAGTTATTGAACTCAAGTTTTATTCATCATAAAATTCCTACAACTCCTCATCCCTGTCAATACTCCCATCCATGAGCTCATCCTCCTCTGTGTTTGATGACAAATCGCTGTCTCAGAAGAAGTTCTGACTGCTCTCCTGCCTTTGCTCTAGTCTTGTGGTTGACCCCACGCACTTCCTTGCCAAGTCTGGAGTGTGGACACAGAAGCACCAGTTGTGTCCTCCTTGGAAATCAGTCACTTCTTTTTCATCAGCCATTCTTCTGACTTCCTGCTGAACCATCTTTGTGGACATAGGAATTCCAATTGCCCTTTGCTCTTCAATTCATCTCTTCAATTCCCTCTTGAACTCAGGTCATTTGTCTCCCTTACCTCTCATGGCCTTCTTCTGCTGGGATGTTTTTAATTGGTTTTCTTCTTCCTGGAGCCAGTCTCAGATTGTTTTCTCAGTTGGAGGAAGATCAAACTGACATTCAGCAGCATGATTTCCATTCACTTTTGCAAACTGGATCACTTTGAACTTGAATTCAACTCTGTAAAAAAATCTTTTCTAAACCATTTCTAGTCAGATTGTAGCAAAACATTACCTAATATGCTGGTAACAAATGCGAAACAATACAAAGACATCAAATATGACAAAGCAGGAAATGCAAATTAAAAAATCTACAACCACCATATAAGACACTCCCAGTTTTTAGATTCCCTATGTGCCAGATAGGTGGGACAGTGGTTAGAGCACCAGCCCTGGAGTCAGGAGGACCTGAGTTCATATTTGACCCCAGACAGTTGACACTGGATGACCTTGGACAAGTCACTTAACTGATTGTTTCACATTCAGGACCATTTCCAGTCATCCTGATCCATATCTGAGCACTGGACCCAGATGGCTCCAGAGGAGAAAGTGAAACTGGTGACTTAGCACAGCACCCTCCTCACTCAGATCCAATTCACTTGCTTGTCAGAGCATCACTTTCCTGATGTCATAGTCTTCTTCAAGAATGAAGGACAAACATCATTGTCCTCATTTTGTGTCTATTCATTAATCTACCTTGGTGAGAGATGATAGTTGAAGTCCTGAGAGTTACTGATATTGGTAAAAGAGGGAAGAGAGAGACAAGGAGAGAACCAAAGACAGAAAATTGGTAAATACCTATTTTAAGTGATTAGGAAATGTCTATGGAGCCAAGAAAGGAGAGAGAGAAGGAGTGATTAGATAAGGAGAAAGTTCAGGAGAGCATTGTTTCTGAATCTGACTTAGCTTGTTCAGGGTGGGGGCACACACTTTGGACAAGAAAAGCTTTGGAATACCAAGTGTGATGTAATGGGGAAGCCACTGAATATAGAGTGAAACACAAAACAAAACCTGAGTTTGAATCCTGATTCAGTCCTTTAAGGCTCTTCTCTGAATCTCAGTGTCCTTGTCTCTGGAATATGAGATTTAAACAAGATGATCTCTGAGATTCCTTCAAATTCTAAATCTAGAATCCTAAACTCAGAGCTGGAAGAAACTTTAAAGATCATTTAATTCAGCTGGTTAATTTTACAGGTAACTGAAACAGACTCAGAAACTTTATCTGATTTCTCTAAGATTAGACCAACAGCAAATGGCAGATTAGAGATTCCATTGTAGGGCTTCTGACTTCAAAGTCATCATTCTTTCCTTTGCACTACTCTGCTTCCATGATGCAGGGGGTGGAGCAGATGACCAATGAGGTCTCTCCAAACTCTGAAATTATGTGATTCAATTTTATATGGATTCTATAGCACAATATAATTGAACAAGAGGAAGAGAAGGCTGGATAATAGCAACAGTTTCATAATTTTTCCAGAAACCAAGAGCTAGTCTTCTAAATACAAAATACTACTGGTTTTCTTGAAAAGACATAGAACACAATGTCTCCAAAGGATGGAATGTTGACATCATCCATAGGATGACACAGAAGTTCGTGGATGGTGTGCTCAGGCAGCAAGTGCATTACAAGCATATGACATAGGAGCAGCAGAGTCAAGGGACACCCATCAAGGAAATGTGAGTTAAAAAGAAGATGGGTTGGTCACATAGTAAGATCAATGGCTAGTCTATATCATCTAGGTGTAAAAGATCATGGTCCACCCCCAGCATATTGGGTAGAATCCCAGCAGTTATGTCGAGAAGGACATGAATGAAAAGTGCCAAGGACAGGAAGGCATAGATGGGGTAAAATTAGCACTAAAAGAATGAATGTCCACACCTATGAGATCACAGAAATAATGGAATATTTTGTATACCGTCATTGTCAAATTTTGAAGAAAGTATTTAAAATTCTGCACCACACCCCAAAAGGCATATACTAATTAAAAACCTTTATTTTAAGGAGGTTGTCCAAACTAGCTATGTCTTTATTCCACTCCAAGCTATACTCCTGATGCTTGGGACTTTACTTCTCATTCCTTCTCTCCTCTCTACCCTTCTCCCATCTCCTTTTTCAGTTCCAGAATGTTCAGCACTAGAATGTAAGCTCCTTAAGGCAAAGGGCTTATTTTTAATACTTTTACTTGTATTTCCAGTATATAGCATAGTTTTTATTGACTTGAATACATTCATAAAAGAGAACTCACCATTTCTCCAGGCAGCCCATTCCACTTTCAGATAGCTGCCTTTAAATTGACAGAATCCTCACCCCACATGGACTCAATCTGTACTTGATGTATTTACATGCAGATAGATGTCATCTCCCTCACATTTTCCTTGTGTGTCTGGAAAATAAAGGAGTTAGTCCCCACTAGACTTTCTGCATTGCTACTTTCCTCATCTACAGTAATGTTCTCTGGCTACAAGTTAATCATTTTGGAATAGAATTCATCAGCAAAATAGTTCACTTAAAAGACCATTCTCCAGGGATAGGGAGAGAAAGAGAGAGACAGACAGATGGAGACAGACAGACAGAGACAGAAACAGAGACAGAGAAAGGGATACAGAGAGATAGAGACAGACAGAGAGGTAGAGAGAGACAAAGAGACAGAAAGAGACAGACAGATAGACACAGACAGACATAGAAAAAGAGAGACAGAGAGACAGAAAGAGAGAGGCAGAGAGAGAGAGACAGAGAGAGAGAGAGAGAGAGATAGAAAGCAACACAGAGAGAAAGAGAGATAGACTCCATTATTTCTCAACATTCCATGATAAATTGCTTAGGGACCAAGGCAGGGCCAGTATGCAGGAGAAGAATGAGTAGGTGCTATGTGGAAACATCACAATAAAGGCAAGTCAGTTCTCTACTGCAATTGTTGATCCTCTGCAACCCCACCTGGGGCTCCTGCTGGCCCACAAGAACTGTGCTCCCAATTCACTTGCCCAGGCTGCATCTTCCTCTGAACATTGCTGATATCGATTATCTGCACAGACCTAACATCTGCTTAATTTGATGGGGCTTCTGTCTCCGTCCCTGTAATTGCTCGACCAGCTTCTGGGGGCCATGCTTGAATATTCTAATCAGAACTGAGAGATTAGTAAAGGCAGGAATGTGTGACGCCATTAGCCTGGGAGAAGATCATTTTGAGCAGAGACATCACAGTAAACTGGCTGGCTCTAAATTATATTACACCCTGAAGTCCCCTTAGCCAGCACAGGCCACATGCTTTTTTCCCTTTTTGCCACCTTCTATTCTTCCAACGTGCTCAGTGTTGTAGCTTTCCCTTGCCCCTCCTGAGCTTTCCTCACCAAGATGAAACACTGAATTCCATCAAACCGTTAAAATAGCTGTTTCACAATCACATTAACACCTTAATGAATAGCATAAGGCTCCAGTGCTGCTAGGATCACATCACTAGGTGGGCAGGGAGCTCCGCGGAACCAGGATGTCGGCCTGCAGAGCTGCTGTTTGGGAATGAACATGGGCTCTTCAAAAAGGAGATATTCTCCGAAGTTAGTGATCAAAGAGCATGAATAAAAGTAGTGAGGTCAATTATAGAAGCAAGAAGACAGGGCAGCCATGGCATTCAGCTCAGTTCAAAAACATCATCAAACTGAATTGTCCAAGAAGCAAACAAAAGAAGAATGCTTAATGATGAAAGAGCCCGCCAAGGAGTCCAGGCCTGGGCCTAAATGAAGTCCCGTCTCTCCCACAGTCGGATTGTTTCTCAGAACCACGGACAGCTCCCACGGTAGCACTGGAAGAGCCCAGGCAGACGCCTAGCAGAGAGTTTCTCAATTGCACTTGCCAACACCAGTGAAATCACAGGTCTCCCCCCCCAAAAAAAGACCCCTTAGTCCTTCCAACTCAATCATTAGAAAAGCATTCATTAAGCATCTGTTGGATGTGCTTGATAGGAAGTGGTTATCTGAAGACAAGAGTGTCACTGCCCTCACTGGGGGAGGGCTTGGGGAGGCGGGCATTCTGCCCAAAAGATTCCAGTTAAGGAAGTGAAAAAATGATTTCCGGTTAGGAAAAGCACAAGTCACTGGGGGATGAAGGGAGATGAAGAGTAGAAAGACTAAGAATTCTAGGGGGCAGAGGTGAAGAAAGAGAGCATTCTGGTGGACCAGACTTGGAAGATGGAATGTCACATACAAGGAATAGAAAATGGGGCAGTCTGTCTGGAGTGTGGGGTGAGAGAGGGCAACTCTAGGAAAATGAGTCTCTAAAGACAAGTTGGAGCCATCCATCAATGTGGAATGGAGGAAAACATTCTTGTATATGAATGTGAAGGAATTTTCTTTTTTGAATTAACAAGCATTTGTCTTTTCTCCTTCTTATAACCCTCCCTCCAAGACAGAAAAATGAAGTCCTTGTAACAAAAATGCAAAGTCAAGCAAAATAGACTCCATGTTGACTGGGTCTTAAATAGTCTTTCTCACTTGATATTTAGTTATGTAATATTCTTGTGCCATCAGAAGGGATAAATCCAAACAAACCCCAGAAGGGTTCCATGAACTGAAGCATTAACACTTTTCTATTCATCTCCTATTCTTAATGGGACATTCCAGAAATACAGTGGTGGAGGCTAATAAGAGTCAATATTGCTAACCCAAATCCTCAGAATCCTGAGGGGAAGAGAAGTCAACTACACCATGAGACCCTAACCCACTAGTGCAAATGAAAATTGAGGAAGTGACCCAGGAACAAAGAGTAGTTATTTGTGGCAAGACGTGGTTTCTGTTGGGAAGCGGGGTGTGGGAACGGAATTTTATTAAAGGAAACAGTCTTAAAGATAGAAAAATTAAGAGAATGGGAATGGATGTCTTACCTAGAGGAAATGCTATTCAGGTACAAATTCAGCATTGGAGCCAGTGGGTAGAGAAGCAGGTAGATGTCTAATAGCCTGAGTGGTTATTATTACCACCCCATTGTTTTCTCCTAATCTGACCACAGGCCAATAAATCAACTGATCTCTTCCTGTGCATTTCCCCTTCTGGAGAATAGAAATGTGACTCTTACCATATGTCCATCATGGTGAGGTTGTGAGAATTAATGAACTGCTGTAAAATGTGTTGCTGAAAGGCACTCTCTCAAAGTAGAAGAAAGGTGATTATCAATCAGGAGGAAGATAACTTGCTTCTTTTCCTGAGTCTCACTGATGCCAGAGTAATCTGCTGAGGACCCTTTTAGTGGAGTATGCTGCAGCAGATACAGTGCCTAGGCTCCCCCAAGTTCTCAAGTGCCCCCAAGGACTTGAGAATGGACAAGGAGCTTCTTTCACATTCATGGAATGTCTTTGCTACAGAGTTCTAGCAATACATGGTTGAGTCTCCATTCCTTCCCTGTCAATCCCCTTCCAGAATCACTTCCACCCACTTTTCCTGATCCCACCCCTGCCTTTGGAGACCAACTCATTCTTTAGTTTCAGATGTAATTTCTGCATCACAATTCATTTCACATCTGGCCAGCAGGCAGGCAGCCAATCCTACCAAACCCAGTGAGACCAAGTTAAAACTCTCCTTGGGGACCAAAGGGGGTTTTAAAGTCTGTCTCTCAAAATCTTAATGCAGCACACATGGCAACTGTGAGACCCTAGACAAGTTGCTTCACCCCTTGAGCCTCAGTTTCCTTATCTAGAATGAGAAAGTTGTACTAGGTGCATGACCTTTGAGGCTGATTCCTAATTGCAAGATCCCAGCACCTCTAGGATCCAGTAGAAAAGTCTATATCAGGTGTTCAAAACTCTCCATCACCTGGGTCTTTTCTATCTCCAAGGCTCCCCTCCCCAAACTCTGTCCCAGGGCCACTAGACTCCTCATTTTTGTCACTGACCAAAATTACTTCATGCCCAAAATGCTCACCCTCCCTCTTTCTTCCTTCTGGCTTCTCTGATTTTCCAGAGATTCAGTTCAAAGTCCATCCTCAATTGCAAGCCTTTCCCAACCTCTCCTACACCCACTACCCCTGATTAGGGCCTTCACAATGAGATTATCAACAATTGAACCTTTCTATAGATTATTTGTGGAATAGTAGAGAGAGGACTAAGCCATGTCACCCTGGTCAAGTCATTTCATCCAGTCTGTCTTAGTTTCTGCATCAGCACAATGAACTTGAAAAAAGGAAATAACAAACTACTCCAGCATCTCTGCCAAGAAAACCTCAAATGGGGTTACAGAGAGTGGATAAGGAAGAGTGGTTATGACTGAACAGCAACTACAATTTATCCAGAGTTTGTTGCGTGTTGTCTCTCTGATGGTGGGGACTGAACTGGGTTTTGGCAGGGGGTGGTAGCACAAGCTCTGGTACACAATAAGCATTTAATATATGTTTATGGACTGACCTGGAGCTAAAGGGAAATGCATCTTGCTTCCAGAGTGCCTGGCTGCTGCACCTATCCTGGTGCCTCTGGCTCCCTCCTTGGCATCAGCCTTCTTTGCATCAGCCCCCAGAAGACTAAAAGCCTAAGGAGCCTCCTCCAGCCCCACAAGCAGCCTCCACAGCAGCCCAGCCCCCCAGGGGGAGGGAGTATGGGGAGTGGCAGTGTGGGGAGGGAGGGGCAGCCAGGAGCTCCAGGATGGAAACCTCAGCAGAGCCGGATGATCAGCCCCGGAGGCGACTCATTACCCAGAAATGTCCCAGGGCCGGGTTTCAGAATGCACTGTCTGTGATCTTTAATTAAATCACTCTCTTTGTCTCAACAGTAACAATTGCATTTTTCATAATAATCAAATTAGCTTTATTATGCTTTCATTTTGAGATACTAGAATCTGGCAGCAGCAAGCAGAAAGAGGCTTTTCCAACTCTAAAACTATATTTCTTCATTTGTGAATCTCTATTTTGGCATTGAGATACCGTGGCTAGCCTGTTTGCCCTGGAGTTCTGGAGTCTTGGGTTCAAATCCCATCAGATGCTTGCTGCTGTTGTGAATAAGGGCCAATTGGAGTCTCAATTTCCTCATCTTTAAAATAGGATTAAAAACCTTGGCAGTACCTACTGCCTAGGGTCATTGAAAGCTTCAAAACTAATGGGCAGAAAGTGCTACAGAAGAATAAGTTATTATTAATCATCCTTTTAAAATTGTCAAGAAGGAGTAGCTTCCTCAGAATCCTTTGTTACCTGCAAAGAAACATTCTTCCTTTTCTTCCTTCATTCTACAAACTCTGATTAACATCTGGAGCAGCTGCCATATTTCCCCTCCCTATACTACCCCCCCCCCAGAGAGAAATCTTTAGGAACTTTATCATTTGATGGTCATCAGTCTAAAGATTCCCCTTGTCTTTGGGGGGCTGGAGGTATTCATGATCAATAAATACCTTCACTGCTTTTGACTTAGGCTTCATTAGCCTAATCAGATTTCATTAATTCCTGGATTTCCTGTCTACCCAACTGATTTCTCAACTCTGTGCTGCCCTCTTATTTGTTAGGATTGATCCAAGAATAAATCACATGTCACTCTTCCCTTGGATAAATGCTCCTTTTACTTACCCACAATTTCTGACTCTATCTAGTTAGACAATCCCAAATCACAGGCCAAATGGTTCCGAGGTGGGTCTGGGGACCTAGGATTTGGTGCCCAGTATTGGCCAGATTTCTGTCCAAGGTGACCATCAGTCTCTTGACTGCTGAAATCTCTGGTCCTATCCCAGTCTTCATCCTTTGTGACCACTTCAACTTTCAACACCATCTCCTGGATGATCTACACTTCCCTGGGGTGTGAGACAATCTGCTGCTAATCCCTCAGTCCTCTGCTTCTGCTTTATTTACCCTCCTCAGCCTCATGGTTCTTTTCTGGGCCTGAATCTCTACCACCCACACCCCACCCGTGTGTGTGTGTGTGTGTGTGTGTGTGGTGTCGGTCTCTCCCTCTCCCATCTCACTTTTATCTCAGCCCTTTCCTAGGTTCAAAGACTGTCATCTCCTCACATCTCTCTCCATTTCTGTCAGTGAACATACCAATATACTGACCACTATTTCTAATGCCTCCCTGTAGCTCCTAGTTGACCTGGATATCCTATGGACACTCCAAGTTTTACATGTTCAAAAGGGAATCAATTCTCTCTCCTCAGAAATCTTCGCATTTCTCCTTTGTAAAGAAAGGGTCCACCTTTCTCATCACCACCACAACAGTTGCTAACCAACTGCCACCATCAAGCAGATGGGCACAGTCTGTGTAGGTGTGCAACACCACCAGCCTCCCTTTGCTGCTTCCCTCCCATTTGTCATAGTAGTTATCTGGGGAGAGAAGGGGCCAGGCAACCCTACCAACTGCCATGGACAGGACAAGCTGAAGAACCAGAACACTCCAAGTGAGAGAGGAGACAGTAAAAGGGGAAGATAGGAGGTGAGCTAAACCACCTCCACTTTGACCATCATCCTCTTGTTCCTTCATTCTTGAAAAAGAGCATGACATCAGGGAGGTGACACCAAGACATGCACATGAATTGGATTGGAATGAGGTGTTGCTGTGCTAAGTCCCCAGCCTCACTTTCTCCTCTGGAGTCATCTGGGTCCAGTGGCCAGATATGGATTAGGATGACTGGAGATGGCCCTGGATGCAAAGCAATCAGGGTGAAGTGACTTGAAACAAGTCATACAGCTAGTAAGAGTGAAGAGCTAAGATTTGAACCTAAGATCTCCTGACTCCAGGTCTGATGTTCTATCCACTGCACCACTTCACAACCAGCGTGTCTCAGTAGATAGAGCACTGAAGCTAAAATCAGGAAGAACTGAGTTCAAATGCAACCTCAGTCATTTAGTAACTGTATGACCTTGGATAAATCTCTCCTCATACCCTGATGTTATTATCTCTTGGGAGACAACCCAAGAGCCTAAACCCACCAGCCTTGGAAATAACAATGATTCCAGCTTCACCCCCTCAGCTGTCATCCAGGGACAAAGGGCCTGAGGAGATACAGTCTGGTGATTGCTCCTGCAGCTCCTAAACACTAAGAAAAGGAAGTTCCCTCCACCAAGGTCTTTGGTACTACCATAGTATTCATCACTGGAAACTTGTATGATGACATCAGTGGCAAAGAAGGAAAGAAGTCTGAGCCCTGCTATGATGCTGCCCCTGGGACCTTTACCTTTGACTTACATCTCAAGCCTTCCCTGTGTGCTGTCTCCCCATGAAAACAGGAGATCTTTAAGGTAAGATGCTACCTCCCTTTGCCATTGGTGTCCCTAGCACTCAGCACAGTGCTTTCCACACTCATTCATTCATTCATTCATTCATTCATTCATTTTACTCCCTCAAGGATCAAAAGGTGAGCAGACCCTTCTCTCAGGTTCCCATTGACCTTTCCCCACTGATTTCCTGATGTTTTCCTTCACAGGCTCTGGTCCAGTCTGTCTGAAAGCAGAGCTTCTGGTCCATTAGTTGCTCCCCTGCTCCTATTTCTCCCTCTGCATTCCAAAGACTTTCAGGGCCTGCCCCCACTCACTTTGTTCTTCTGGGAACTGCATTCTCTTCACCTGATCTTTCAGCATGCCTGGCTTCTTTGAAGGCACATTTCAAGAGTCACTTTCCAGGAAAAGCAGGCCTTTTCACTCCTCATACTTCTTGGTATTTATTTATCTGTGTCCATGCTTATCCTTCAGAAGAACAGAAGCCCCTTGGAGGGCAGGTATCCTAGCAACTGAATGCAGAAGATGCTTAATAGATGTTGGCTGCATCCAATTATGTTGCTAATAAGGATATTATGATCTTGTGTCAAGAAGAACCTTCCCAAGAATCCTGAGGATAGTGCAAATAAAGGGATGAGAATCCTGGCCTTGAGCCTAGACACATTCTGCAGTCCCTTGACTGTGTAGAAAAAAATCTTGGTGGGCTAAAGGGCCATTCTGAGAGGCCCAACCAACTCTCAGAAGCAAAGGGGGCTACTGAGCAAAGCCAGGCATCATTTACTGGTAGTACTCTTCCCTCAGGAATGTCTAATGGCTCTGCTTTTTCTTTCAAGTATGAAGAACCCCTTTGCAGAGGTTTTATCAAAGAAGCAAGAAAAAAATAGCAAGAGGAGTGGGCCAGCATGTTCACACAGTTAAACAAAAAGAGGTCATCTGATCCCCTGGCTCCCTCACCCAGTGAACTCATTTATTATTATAATTGTTAAAATTAGTCTATTACAAACATTCTTCCTTATACTTGCTCTGGGGAGCTTTACTAGAGGCAACTTGGAGACAACCTGAGAAGGCCCAAGAGCATGCAAAGAAATGAGGGACCCACAAAGAGACAAGTGAAAAATCTCTATTTTCACAAACGTTAAATGAGCTGGCAGTGCCAGCTGTGTTGACATATAAAGGTAGACACAGATTGAACTATGAATAGCAGAGCAATAGAATCTTCCAAAAGATTCTGCATCCCTCTCCCCATTCAGTAAGCCTACAGTAAGCTAAGGCTTACACTGGACCTTAGGAAAGAAGGCAAATGAGAGTCAGGGGCTGCAGCGGAAAGGACATTGGCTCCAGAGCAGATGAACTGCCCATTGGAATGGTGTCCATCCCAATTCTGAGGCTAACTGCTGAGGTGATCATGGCTGAGTTATTACACTTCCATTTCCTGATCTATACAATGGGAGGGGTGGAACTCCGAGCTCCCTTCCAGATTGAGAACTCATCTTCTTAAATCCCACTTCAGTTTTGATTGTATATGTGATCTTGAACAAGGACATTCTTTACCTTCCTGACCTTCATTTCCCTCTGCTCTAAAACAGGGGAGACAGTAATATCACTTACCGACTCAAAAGGATGATTTAGGCCTTCAAAATCTCTATCAAATTTATCATTTTGCTTATCTTTTTCTAAGGTAAGGATACTTTGTGAAAAAGGGATGTTTAATGAGAAATGAATTATTGTCATAATTACCATGTATGTCATATATGTCATAATCAAAAGGATCGACATTTACTTTAATCAGTCTAATGAATAATGAGGACTTTATTCATAGTAGGCTTTTTTTAAATGATTACCAGGTAAAGTTAATTCTTACCTTCCTCTTTCATGTACCTGTTTTGGATTTTCTTAGCAAAGATACAGTCCCCATTTCCTTCTCTAGCTCATTTTACAGACAAAGAAACTAAGTAAAGAGAGCAAAGTGATTGGTCCAAGATCAGACAGCTGGTAAATGTCTGAGGTCAAATTTGAACTTAGATCTTATGAGTCCAGGCTCAGCACTCTATTCACTTCAGTGCCATCTAGTTGCCTCCATAAATGTGTTACTTTATTACTGCATTGAACCAAATAATGCCAGGGCATGGAGAACCTTCATTAAGAGGAATCTAAACCTGAACAGGAATCCCTGTCACAACCTGCTGGACAAGGGGCCATCCAAACTCAGCTAGAAAATTTCATTGGGGGGGGGGGCTTTGCCCCCAAAACAGGTAGCATATTCTACTGGTGGAGAGCTCAGGTCCATGTGAGGATGCTTAACTGGCATCCAGCTTATATCTACTTTAGGTTAGCTTCCCCCACGCCAGAGCTTCTGCTTCTGGGACCAAGGACAATACCAACTCTCCTTTCATGTGACAGGTGGAAGTCTTCTCTTCTCCCAGATAACCATCCTTGATTTCTTCTAAAAGTTCTCAAATAGTATGTTGTCCAGTCTCTTCTTCCTCCCTCTTTCCACATCAACAGTGGAATAGAACACACTGGAACAGAGGCAGAGCCCTATCCTTTCTCAAATTCCGCTCAAATACTCTCCCCCACAATTCATTTCTGTTTTATATCAGGAATACAGCCCTCATTGTTTGTCACAATTGCCTATAGAAGAGCATTTCAACTTTGTGCTTCCTGCACCCTTCAAAAGTTGAGAAATCATTAGTTTCTATGTGTGTGCATGTGTGTTTGGGAGAGACAAAGAGAGGGAGGGAGGGAGGGAGGGAGAGAGAGAGAGAGAGAGAGAGAGAGAGAGAGAGAGAGAGAGAGAGAATAGACCAGTGTTCTTTTCACTGACATTTGCTTTTCAACACCTCTGACATCAATAGTAGACACCCCACCATTTTAGGATCAGATTAAAGAAAGATAATTGTGTGTACTCGTCTTTCTAAAATATGCTAACTTGGGGACTAAACTGGGTAGAAATTCTGTCTCTGCTAGATATATGGGGAAGCTGGATTTCAGATGCCCTAAAGTCATCCAACACAGAGATAGCAGCTCCCAGGGTAGACTTTGGAAGCTGGGCTAGAAATATGTTATTTCATAAAGAAGTCATTCTTACCTCTAGGGCCAGGCTGGGCTGTGATCAACGTTCCATGGATGACAGATGGCCAGCAACTCTGTATACCATTTTCCTCTAGGGGAAAAGCATTCATAATAAGAAGTTTTAAATTGCAAAAAATAATGTCTGCATAACATTTACCAAACCAATTTAATTTAACATGATAGCATGACTTTGAAAGAAAAAAACCATGTCAGAGACTTTTCATGACCCATTTCATACAATAAATTAAATGGTGTGCCCCTCAAATACAGAATCTGAATTCTATTGTATGGCACCCTCTCTGAGTTACTAACACTCATGAGTTTGTAATTTGGGTCCCCAGAGGAGCTACCACCACTTTTAATTTCAAGGATGGAATGGCTCCAGGCCTCCTAAAACTATAGCTCATGAGTAGCCACCAGTGAGTTTCTCCTTAGCAGTCAAGTCATTGAAACAATTAGCTCCAAGTAAAGGCATTTACTAAGATGACATAGTAAAAGCCAGATTCATAAAATATTCCTCTTATAAACATGGGGCAGGGAGGAGGCTGCACTTTTCTTCAAAAGCACATACAATGTCTGGGGGAAAAGAAAATATAAAATTATTGCATGGTGTTAGTGAGACACACATATACAGTCATATTATGATTCCTAGTTTATAGTTGGAAAAACTGAGACATACAAAAGGGATTTGCCAAGTTCAGATGGTTAGTAGGAGTCTCAGTTCACCTTCAAACTCAGGTCTTCCTGAGACTCAGTGCTCTAATCACTGTGACACTAAGCTGCCTCATCCAGCTCTTCTTGGGGGAAAAGTCTCATCTACTGTTCTAGATATATGTGGACATTTTCAAGGTCTCTCTGAAGAACTTAAGTGCCCATTGTGAGACATAGGAGTTTCTGGCACAGGACCACTCAGTATGGCACGCTCACATCAAAGAAGGCATTGTGCTCCACAAGCAAAGATGAATTGCATGAGCACAAAGAAAATGTGAGCCATGCAAATCCAGAGACATCCTCATCCCAAATGCCCTACAGACTACTTGTGCCTCACTTATAGTAAAGGCTTCCAAATTTGTACTGGGTTAATCAGTCACAACTGAACACTTCATATAATAAGCCCCACATTGAGAGGTCCTCTTCTAATAATGAAAGAACAATAACATTCAACAAAATAGAAAAACAGGAATAGGAAGAGAGGAAAGGAGAATATGAAAAAGAGGTTAGATTTAGAGAGGGAATCATCAAGAAACAAATAACTAATTTGAAAAAGAAAAGGTGAACAAAAGATTTTAAAAATCAGAAAAAAAAATGAATGTGTAGCAAGTTAAAATAAATAGAGAGTGAGTAATACAAAGAAGAAAAAGTATAACAGATAGGATAGAGGGGAAATAAGCAATTATATTTGTGAATGTAAATAGAATAAATTCACCCATAAAGTGGAAGAGGTTAGAAGAATAGAGAGGGAAAAGTCAACAATATATTTTCAAGAAATACAATTGAAACATAAAAGCTCACAGAATTAAAAATTTAAGGTTAGAGGGAAATCTATTATGCCTAAGGTGAGCACCCAAAAAACGCAGAGTGACAATTATGATTTCATATAAGGGAACAAGAAAAGTAAACTATAAAAGGTATAAAGGAGTTGCATTCTGCTTTCCAATTCCTTTTCATAAACTTTTTCCTCCATTAGAATGCAATGTCATTCAAAGTAAGAATTATATTCTTTCTTTGTTTGCATTTATACTTTCAGTGTTTTAATCCATCAATCTATAATCTATTCAATCATACATCTATCCATTCATCCATCTATCTATCTATCTATCGCTCTATCTATCTTTCCTTTCATCCATCTTGAGGGCCACCTGAAGGAGTGGTCAGACATCAGTACAACCAATCCTCAGGTCATCCTTATATTTAAAGCAAAGAGTAACTCACTCATGCAAAATAATATGTAATAATCATTGACAGGGTGTCATGGTCATATTTTCAGAATTAATTTAACATATTTTTCAGAATTTAACACATTTTCATTTTCCCTATGTTTCTTGTGATTTCATTCTGGACTTTCTGTGCTAGAGGTATAGTCAAAGATCAACTGGCTACAAAAATAGGCCTCTAGGGGAAGTACTGGACAAAGTACTGACCCTGAGTTTAAATATGGTCTCATAGGAGTGGCTAGGTGCTGCAGTGGATAGAGCACTGGCCCTGGAGTCAGGAGTACCTGAGTTCAAATCCGACCTGAGACACTTAATTACCTAGCTGTGTGACCTTGGGCAAGCCACTTAACCCCATTTGTCTTGCAAAAAAAACCCTAAATATGGTCGCATATACTAGCTACATGATCCTAGGCAAGAAACTTCAGTCTGCCTCAAATTTATGCCTCATTTATGAAATAGGTATTATACTGAGAGCATTCATATCCTAGAGTTATGGTGAGTTTAAAATAAGACAATATACATGATGACTAAGTGCCCTTCTGATAATATAATGACTTCTACCTCCACTGGAGTCCTCTTTTGATGGTATTTCATGGTATCTGGGAAATTATACCAACATTATCTGAGCCATAACAGAGAACAGGCCTTTCATTCAAGCATTGCCCAATGTTTACTATATGTCCATTGTCCAAGAGCCAGATTAATTCAATTGAGGAAGATGAGCCAACAAACTATAACTCTTTTGGCCATATCTCCCCATGCAAATTCTGCTCAGGTAGTCCCACACACAATTCCTTTCTGTTTTGTATCAAGGGGAAAAGTCCTCATTGTTTGTCACAATTGTCTGTAGAAAAGCATTTCAATTTGTTGCTTCCTGCACCCTTTGAAAGTTGATAAATAATTAGTTTCTTGGCCTCTCTATGTGTGTATGAAAATGTGTGTGTTTCTGAGAGAGAGAGAGAGAGAGAGAGAGAGAGAGAGACAGACAGACAGACAGACAGACAGACAGAAACAGAGACAGAGAAACAGAGACAGAGACAGAGAGACACAAAGACAGAGAAAGAGACAGAGAAACATAGAGAGACAGAGAGGGACAGAGGGACAGAGAGACAGAAACAGAGTCAGAGGCTGACTGCTTGGAAAGAAATAAAAGCTTGGACCTGCGGCCACCTCATGGAGGACTTGTGTTGTGCTCAAGACAAAAGAATTCTTAGCCTTCCTGGGGACTGAGCATTTGATGATGAACATCTCAAAAACTCATTAGGGTAGACCTCAGACTATAGACACAAAAGTCATCACCAGGTCCATACCTGAAGCTTGAACTTTGATTGGAACTCAGGTTTCAAAGAGGGCAGACATCTGAGATAAGGATAACAGGCTATGTCAGGCTTGGAAATGGGAAAATTGGCTTTGTGAACCAACAGCTCCCTTTGGTTGCTAGGATGAAATGTTGAGAAAAGATTCTAGAATGATGGTAATCTTCTTTTCCCTTTTCCACCTTATGGAAATATTGGATAAATGCAATCACCCAAGTAAAAATATTGAAGCTCATCAGAGGTAATATTCTAATGATCTGAATGGAAATTGAAGAGAGAATGCCCTCTGATGGCTAATAAAGCCCTACAGGCAAAAGGGTTCTTGGCTGCCTGTTAAAAATGATTCTATCCTCTGTTCAACACTGTACAGATTTCCTTGGTGAGCTCTCTCTGTGAAGCTGCTTAATCCCACAGCAGCCACATCCATAGTCACAAGAAAGGTCTCATTGTGAAGGAAACCAGACATGATCCGTTACCTAGAAAAGCTTTACCCATTGGGTCTGGAAATATGGGTTCCTCTTTATTTCTTGGTAATGTTAGGAGGATGGCCTTCCTCTAAAGCTAGGCCATATAATGTAGAATCCCCAATCCTGATATCCTAAAATAAGAACCACCCCCACAAATCTGACTCTGGTAGCCCTCAACTTTAAGGATTCTGAAATGGAGAAAGTCCCAAGTGAAGGATAGGGATAATGTGTGGGCAGGAAGGAACCCAGAGGTCCCTGGCTCTCTCTTCTTCTGGCTCAAGCATGTACCCTTTGAGCTAGATGTGTGAGGAAAGCTAGTAATAAAAGTAATTTGTGGACCCAAAAGGCATTGATCAGGAGAAAGAAACACTGACACAGATCAGCATCATGAAGAAAAGCAGGCACCCAGTCACCATTTGTACCAATAGAAAGAAATCAGACAATCACAAAAAACAGTTCTAGGAATCCTCACTATTCATAGGATCAAAGATTCATAAATGGAAGGGGCCTTCTAGGTGATCTAATCCAAGGGTTTTAACCTGGATTAACCAGCGAGTTTCTCCTTAGCAGTCAAGCAATTGAAACAATTAGCTCCAAGCAAAGGCATTTACTAAGATGATATAGTAAAAGCCAGATTCATAAAATATTCCTCTTATAAACATGGGGCAGGGAGGAGGCTGCACTTTCCTTCAAAGGCACATACAGTGTGTGTGGGGGGGAGAAAACACAAAATTATAGCATAGTGACAGTGAGACACATATATAGTCATATTATGATTCCTGGAACTTGAAAATAATGTCTATTTTGATAACTATCATTCAATAGCATTGTTTTCTTTTGTAATCCTGTGTGTTTTATTTTGTCTATTTTAAGAAGTGATTCTGAGGGGCGACTAGGTGGGGTAGTGGATAAAGCACCAACCCTGGAGTCAGGAGTACCTGGGTTCAAATCCGGTCTCAGACACTAAATAATGACCTAGCTGTGTGGACTTGGGCAAGCCACTTAACCCCATTTGCCTTGCGAAAAAAAAAAAACCCTAAAAACAAGTGATTCTGAGAAAAGGGCCACAGGCTTCTCCAAACTGTCTGCTAAAGGGGTGCATGCAAAAATAGCTAACAATCCTTTGTCTAATCCAACTCCTTCATTTTACGCCCAGGAAAATTAAGGCCTGGATAGATCATTGACTCAGTCAAGATTGGCCAGGTTCTAAATGTCAGAACTAAGATTTCTTTTGACTCAAGCTACATTAACCTAAAGTCAAAGGAATGGGTCAATTTAGTCCTATGACTAATCCCAACTAGCATCCAAGATTTAGGCCCACTAAAAATATGTACTCTGGGACTCCTGAAAAGGATGAATGTTGATTGAACAGAAAGAATAACAGAAAAGAGAACAATGATTGCCGGTTTGCTACAATGGTATCTTTAAAATGCTACAGATCCAAGGAGAGCAGTCTCTAGTGTATGGACTGAATCTGCTACAGAGGATTCAATGAAGACATGGGTGAGAATCATATGAGATGAGAAAGTTTTGGAGTGACATTCTACAAGTTATGACCTCCCTCTACTCCTTCCTCTCTCTATAACTGCAGTGTCTGTCCAGGAGGAAGAAGTGTATTTCTGTAAACAATTCCATGTGTTTGTATGTATTCTTCCTTTCTTTACCCAGTTCAGATAAGATAAGGATGTCATCAAAAAGGGATGCATAGCTCACCTGCCCCGATAGGAATCCATGTGATGTCCAGAGAGAGAGAGAGAAACACCAAACACATACACTCATATACATACATACATGTGCACACACACACACACACACACACACACACACACACACACACCCATGCAGAACTGATAGGACGGCATGGACAAGATCCCAAAGCACATTAAGACACTGACCCCTTGTGAGTCAGCTCAGCAATGGGAAACACCTACATCAGCGAGTTCACACATCTAACTACACCTTGGAGGAAACCTGCCTCTGGGCATTAAAAGCCTAAAGTCTTTTTTTTCAAATAAGAGAAATCAGGCAGAATCAAAGCTTAATTTTAATGATCAGAGGGTATTAAAACACTAGGAATGTGATTTTATTTCCAGACTGGTAAAAGGTTCTATTGCATCGGCAACAGACAAGGGGAAAGTTTCAGATGGGAAAATTTTCCCTCTGCCCCTCACATACCCCACCCAGAATCAATCAAAAAGCTATTCCAGAAAGTCCTTAATTCAAATTAATTATTTCTACCAACTAAAAATGCTCTGTACCTAGGATTGCTCTGCTTTTTGCCTAAGGGCTGGCAAACTCACTATTTTGAAATTATATACATTTTCATCTTCACCAGGGGGAGGGGAGAGAGAGAGAGAGAGAGAGAGAGAGAGAGAGAGAGAGAGAGAGAGGAGATTTCAAGCGTTTGAAAGCTAAGTATAACATCCATAAATCAAGATGAAATCGAAAACGCTGACTTCAGCAAAGAAGGCTGGCACTTGGCTATGCCTCTAATTTCCTCTTAGACTTTCTTGGCCAAGCAATTTAACCTTTATTGGTCCAGCTAAAACATAAGACAAACAATATGCATTTAGTTGCAGAAAGGTTTGACATTTTCTAATTGAAGGCAACAGAGTAAAATTTGAATTATCTCATTATCAGGTAATTAAATTCAGCATTATTTTATTTCCATTGTTATGAACACATATGTGTGAAGGTCAGATTATCAAAATGAGTGACATTATCCTATCATTTCATTTGAGAGGTAATTAGGCCTTGCAGCTAGAGCACTGGCCTCACAACCAGAAAGAACTGGATCAAATCCCTCTTCTGACTCACACTTGCTTTGATCCTGGGAAAGGCAACTTCTCAAGAGCCCAAGGCAAATAGACTAGAGTTTGTAGACCGGGATCGGTGAGAGTTTCCTCATCCAGATGCTCCCTACTAGACTGACTGAAGTTGTCATAGTTCCCAACCCGTCATTTATTCACGGATAAAATTCTCATTCACATTTGCTCTTTGTAGCCTGGGTGATTTCCAACTTGACCAAGTCTTCCTCCAGTGGAATATCATGGTGTGCAGCTGGCACCCAGAGAAACACAGAATCTGGGGACTTCTACGACTCTGGCCATAGCGTCCCTGCAATAGCAAGGTACTAATGTTCCTTTTCCAACCCAGCCAGGTACAGAGAGCACTTAGTAGGAAGGAACAACCTCTGGAGGATGAGTTCTTTGGCCATTGCAATCCATGAAATAAGAAAATGACTCCTCCCTCAGCCCTGAGCTTCTCCTTTTGTGGAAACAGGAAACTAAATTCTCTGCCCGGTGGTAAACTTTAACTTACCTCCTAGTTTGCAAAATGTGAGCTCCAAATCAAGAGGTCAAAAAGTGAACATTTTCCTGGAGTCATTTTTATCTCTTGTCTGGACATTCTTGCTACAAGCAAAAGCAGAAATAGAAGGAAATTACAGGCAAATAGAAAGATGGTTCCCAGATTCTCCTTCCAATAAAAAAAAAAAAGCAAGGAGCTGGTCCAGTTGAGTTTATTGCATTTATAAATTCAACAATTTTATGAGATATCTGTTCGTCTCCTGTAGGGTTCATGATAAGCATTTACAAAAAAGAGTATAATGGAACCAATGATAGCTTAACCACTGGTGTCTTGTGCAGGTTGAGGGAAAAAAATTCTATAAAGGTCTCATTAAATACTCCAAAGTTCTTTGGCATTTTGGCTTGATACTTGGTTTCTTCAGTGTTTGGGGAGAACTATGAGATAGAAAAAATTCTGGAAAATCTGCATCTCCAGTCTGTGTCAGTGGCACAGAAATCTGACCTCCATATCTCATGAATATCTCTCTGGAAAAAGGCAGAAGATTCCAGATTGGGGGGGGGGGGTGTTGAATACCATCTTGAAAAATGAGATTAATTATGAGACAATTCTGATAGAACACTATATATATACTCTGAAAATAAAACAAATGTGGGGCCAAGCACAACAAATCAAGCCATAAAAACTGCAGGCTTACAGAGAAGATAGGGTTGGAGGTCCCATCCTCAAAAACTTCATCTGGGATTCCGAAGAGTGAACAGGAACCAAATAAAAATAGTAGCACAGTAAATGATGCCAGAAATTCCTAGTATTTATCTATGCTTTGAGCTTCTATTCAGTCTGAGAGGGTGTCCTCAGCGAGTCAAAACTGTTCTCATTCATAGCCAAAGTGGGGAAGAGAAGTAGGGAGAGTGACTTGGACAGAATTGCTTTTGGGAAATGACAAAGTGATTTTTTTCCTTAATTCTAAATTTCTCCTGTTATAAAGATCCTTCTCTTTAATACCAGTATCCTTCTGGTGCTGTTGTAAGCTGATCAGCCATAAATCATTTCAGTGTTTAAAAGTGAGTGAGAGTACAGGCACTTTTAGAGGAAATGGTATTGGTAAGAGTTGTATATAGAAATTTCTCAAGAAGTTTGACCAAGAGGGGAACAGGGATGTACAACAGTAATGAACAAGGATAGTCAGATCAAGCTGTGCCCACTCGTCCCCAGGGATACTAAAGGCTTTGGTGTTGGAATATGGGCCACATCTGTACCTGAATTTTCCTATAATTGTTCTTGCAATCACCTTATATGAATAACTGTGATGCTACTATTACTGCTTTTACTTTATTGTTAAATAAACAGTTATTTTAAAGATCCGATGTGTTATTATTGTGATTGGCTGAGTGTGTGAGAAT
The DNA here is from genome assembly GCF_037893015.1 of Macrotis lagotis. Taxonomy (NCBI): domain Eukaryota; kingdom Metazoa; phylum Chordata; class Mammalia; order Peramelemorphia; family Peramelidae; genus Macrotis; species Macrotis lagotis. The sequence goes on from NC_133661.1 coordinate 4,639,759, forward strand.
GGGCGTGCATCAGATAGGATTTAAGAATGAGAGGGCTGATTATTCAGAGTCCGTTCTTCAACAACTGAGCAAGTTTGCAGGGAGTCACATGGCAGTGATCCTTCCCTCGGAACTCAAACCTTCCAGTAAGAGGGCAATGACAATAGCAACAACAACAAAATCATCATCATTCTATACAGAGCCTTTAGCTTGGCAAGGCAATGTATGTATGTCAACATATTTGATCCTCCCAACAACATTGGGAAGCTCAGGATACTATGAACCCCCATTTTACAGATGAGGAAAATGAGGCAGATAGGCATTAAGTGACTTGGCCAGCATTGTATCACTAATTTGTGTCTGAGGTAAGATTTAAAGTTATATCTCCTGGTTTTCCAGTCCAGAGCTATGTTCAATATACCATATATAAACTAGCAGAGAGAGAGAGAGAGACAGACAGACAGACAGACAGAGAGAGAGAGAGAGACAGAGACAGAGACAGAGACAGAGACAGAGACAGAGAGACAAGAGTGTTGGTGACCTGGTTCTTAATTGTCATATGGTAAAGGTCCATGAGAGAGGCACACTATGTCAAATGTTACATATAGAATGTTAAATACTAAATCAATGGCTATATTAATCTTCCTAATGATTTGATCTCAATTCCAGTTCTTCCTTAGAACTCATTTAAACACATGGATCCTAAATTTTAGGCGTCACATTGAAATATAAGTAGTTGTTCAATGATAAAGGGGGATTTCTCCTCTCTTTTTAATATCTCAGGCCCAAGCTGCTCTGTTTTCTTAAGATTTTTGTTCTTAAGGCCATCTGATCATGGAAATTATTGGGTACTCAAGTATTCCAGACAAGAGCAGGCAGCATAAAGGGCTGGTGATGTTCTGAGGGCACTTTATGAAATGAGCACAGTTTTGGAAAATGAATACTTCTGGAGTCACCAAGTTGGAAGGTATCCCCCATCCTAGTGATCTTCCTCTGGGAATTCTCCAACTTATGAATAAAATTAAAATATGGAAGCTAGAACTAAACCCAGTAACACTAAGGGATTTAACCAGGGCAGGAGACATGAGGACTGCTCCCTCCCTGCTGTTATGGAACACCTTCCTCTATTTGGAATTTATGAAATTGATTTTTGAACCAAATTTTAGGGACAAAGAGAAGGGTGAGGAAGAGTGGCTGGGACTTCAAAGCTATTGCAAATTCCCACTACAGAAACTTCCTTCACCAATAGCAATTAGTGACTTGAATCTAATCCAATGTTAGAGAGAGACAAGTGTACTGAGAGGTTCTCTAATTGCCCATCGTTTCAGAGCCAGGATAGATAGGTCAAAGGCAAGACATAGACCCAAGTTCTCCAAACTTCAAAGGAATGACCCATCCACTATACCATGTTTCTCCTCAGCCTCTCAAATAGTCACTTCAAGTCAGAGAAAGAGCCAGAAGGCATCTTAGCCAGAAGGAAAAGGTTTGTATGATCCCATCATTTTACAAAGGTCCAGAAAAGGAAATGATTTGTTCAAGATAACACAGGATGACTTCAAGGATTGACCAGGATCCATTACATCCCACTGCCCCTCTCACAAAATAAAAAAAAAGTTATTTCTTCTTGTTGAAATTCCTCCGGTTACTTGTAGTCATATGCAGGATCAAATAAATTAATGTTTATAAAGCGCTCAGCACAGTGCCTGAAACACTTACCAAATTCTTAATTAATTGTTTGATAAATTCATGTCCCCATTCCCATATTCCAATATATCAAAATCCCTTTGAATGTTAACCACCTTGGTGTTTGCCTCCCTCCCAAATTGAGGTCATCTACAAATTCAATGACTTCATCTATGTTTTTGTCCATTCCTAAAATCCTTAAACAGCATAAGATCAAATATATGGGAATCTTTTATGAGTTCTCTGAGGACTGTATTTTGCCTTTCTTTATATCTCAAGAGCTTATTCCTGTCCTTGGTCACACAACTAGTGAGTATTAAGTGGCGTCTAAGACTGGCTTCAAACTCCCATCCTACTGACTCCAAGGCCAGTGCTCCACCACTACCCCATCTAGCTGCTATCAGATCTACAGGTGAAAGTGTAACTACTTTGAGCTAACCTCTCTCTTCAAGTCATCATCTTTAAGGCTACTTGCTTTGGACAACCTCCCCAGCAGATGTAGATGGAGAATCATTTTCTCTGTAATGAGGTTCTTTGGAGAATTTTCTTCTCATTTGGGAGCCACTGGCTGGTCCCAAATTGAGTCAGTGCATAACAAACATGTGAATTCTGCCATCTTTACTGTTATGTGACCCAGAATGACCTACAATTTTAAAAAATTCTTTCCTTTACCTCAGATGGAATTGGCTTTTTGTGTGTTTGTTTGCAGTTACAACCCAAACTTCCATTAGTGGTTGAGGAGGCAGCAGGGAAGCTACAAGAGAGTTCAGATCTCAGCTGGTCTCCCCGATGGCCAGTTTGGAGAGAAGAAGCTCATTGCTTTGCAATATGTTGGGCCCAGCAAGTAGAATAGCTTTTATTTTCTTGAAAAAGTAAATAGCTCATCATGTGTACAACCAGAATTTGACAGAGTATCTTGATTCCACTGGAAGTTCAAGTCCCTAAGTATTCAAAGCAGTCTTTTGCGTTACTGCAGGCAGAACTGACATGATGATGTCCCAGGTTGTGCCATATACCCCACAGGGGAGATTGCCTGAGATTTGGGGCCATGATTGACAGTGTTGAGTGATTAGAGGCAAATTGGTTTTCTGATTGTCTTTCTTCCTTTTAGTTTTTGTTTTTGGAAGCAGTCAGGGGTAAGTGATTTGCTCAGGGTCATACAGTTAATAAGTGTCTAGGTCTTGATTTAAATTCAGGGCCTCTTGGCTCCAGGACCAGTGAGTGTTCTGTTCAGTGTGTCACCTAGCTGCCCCTCTGATACCATTTCAAATTAGCTTGAATCTATGGTTTCTCTGGGGTGAGCAACTCCCAGTGTAGAAAATCTCTTCACCAATATCAATCAACAACCTGTCTGTAACTTTTAGTGTTGGAGAATTGCCTGGGCCACTGAGAATCAAAGTGATTTGTCCATGGTCACACTACTATTACATCCCAAGGGTAGGATTTATCAAATACATGACTCCAAGGAGACCACACTCTACATGACAACATGCCGCCTCTCATCCTCTCAAATCATCACTTAAAATCATTAAATGTTAGGGCCAAATGGAGTCTTGGCAACAAGCTCATCCAAACTCATTTTATAAGGAAGAAGAGGGTATTTCCCCAAATTAACAGGAGCAGAGCTTAATATCAACCTAAAGTATAACATCACTGATGTAAAAGTCAGGGTGATCGAAGGCTGTATTGTCCAGATCCAGTGAGCTGATGAGTCGAACTGGACACTGCCACTTCAGAGGTTTTTGATGTATCATGGTTATCCCCTTTTGGAAGAGGCATTACCAGTCTGACTGCATGTAAAGGAAACCTTCCAGGAATTTGGGAACCAGGACTTTAGGCCAAAAGGAAGAGTGCTTAAAAATCCATTCACCTAACAATCATGATCAAAGAATTTATAAATTGGTGCTCAAGCAGCCAAAAGGACCAAAGCCCCTTCATTATCTGAATGCAATCATATATCCACCCCTTCCTTCTCAAGTTTCTCTTCTCCAGGCTAAAAATTGCCAGATTCCTCCTTGGATAATTCTCATATGGCCTAGAACAAAGGTCCTTCACCATTCTGATTTCTTTGTACTGGATGCTCCTCATCTTATCAATGGTTTTATCAGAATTGAGGAGAGCTATGGAGAACCTTCTCCAGAAAGACTTCTAATTGCACATTCAGTTTCCAAACTCCTAGCCTGGTCATTAAAAGTATTCTCCCATCCAAGAACAAACTCTTCTTCCAATGCTGTCTCCCAGAACCCTACACTCAAGCCAACATGGATGAATTCCTCACATTTTCCCATCTCCACATTCACATCTTCTCCCTACTGACTTTGACTCCTCAACCTGAAGAAATTCTCCTCTTCCATTGGGAGTCAGCAAAAAATGTCACCTTCTCCTGCATGAAACCTTCCTGATGACCCCAGTCAGTTGTGTCATCTCTGTGTACATGCCAACTCTACACACAATCTTACTTGAATGTAAACCCCTAGAGGACAGGATCTGTCCTAATGATTGATTATTCTGCCATTCCAAGTCTTCAATAGGTATATAAAAATGCTTCTTAAATTTATTTCAGTTTGTGAAAATACATCATAATAAAAATAGCTGATTGATATATTTTACATTGAAATTCATGAAACCCTATCTGGTAGATGCTGTGGGAGCTCTTATACCCTTTTACAAGTGAGGAAACTGAGGCTGAGAGAAGCTGAGCAACTTGCGAGATTCACACATTTCACAACTGTCAGAGGCAGACTTCAAACGTGTCTCTTCCAAATGCCAAATACAGAATTTTTGCCAAGATGCCACATTGTCTTCAACACACATTATTCCTGGCTATAATTGAATCTTGCCAGTCTTTCCCTGCCTACCCCCAAAAAGACTGAAAATTCTTGGATGGGAGCAGCAATGTCTTTTTTTTTCATTACTTCCAGTGTCTAGCCCAGTTCTCTGAAGGAAGAAGAGAGAACATTTTTAAAAGGAGTCAATCAAATAGTATATTATATGAATACACTATGGATGATTGACAAGAAATCATGAACAGAGATCTTAAGGGATGAAACTGCAGGGAGGAAATGTGATTTGCACTACTGAAGGGTATGCCCACATCACTGGGATTGCACAGCCTTGGGAGGATTCATCCTGGGTAGCTGGGCTAGTGTATTTTATGGAGTAGTTATTCAGTATATATTTGGAGAAGAAAGGGAGGAAAAGAGAGTGTAAAATGGTAGGAGAGAAGAAATAAAAGAGAAAGAGGGGGGGAGAAGAAAGAAGAAAGAAGGAAGGATGTAGGGAATGTGAGTCGGCTGCAATATACTAAGAAGTGGCCATATCTCACATAGGCAACATCTTAAATATTTGCATTATAGGAGTCTGACTATTTTTTTGGTGAGGCAATCATATTCATAGCTGACCACTGGACTCAGATAACTCTGGAGCAGAAAGTGAGATTGGTGACCTAGCCCAGCCCACCTCACTCAATCTAATTTGTGGGGGTTTCATGCTATCATTTCCATGATGTCATGGTCTTCTTTGAGAAGGAAGGATAAAAATGACTAGCTGTGACTCACTGGTTCTAAGGTCATCCCTAGTCATTCAGCTCTATATTTTGCCACTTGACTCAGATGGTTCCAGAGAAGAAAGAAGTTGGTGGTTCTGCACAGTTCTTCCTGACTTCAATCCTGTTCACTTGCAAGTCATAACATCACCTTCCTGAAGACACAGTCCTCTTGAACAGAGGATAAAGACCAAGAAGTGGCATAGAAGGTATCATTCAGGAGATGTACGGATTTCTCCCATGTCCAATTTTAGGCCAAGAAGGTGATAATCACAGAGGAGACGTTATGTGTCCTAAGGCTAAAGGAATCTACATCAATGAATTCACAAATCAATTAAATTATTGAAGCATTAAATTGTGGCTTCTGAATGTAACAAACATGTTTTACAAGTAATCATGAGGGACGGGACTTCGGAAATACCTGGAAAAAATGTTCATGACCTAATGCTGAGTGAAGTCAGCAGGACCAGAAGACATTGTACACACTAACAGCAATACTGTGTGACTTGTGCTTCTCAGTTGTACAAAAATCACAGGACTTCCAGCTAAAGGATGGAAAACACAATCACATCCAGGGAAGGAACTATGAAGTCTGGAGGTAAAACAAAGCAGACTATTTTCAATTTTTAAAATTTGTTTTATGTTTTAGGGAGTTTTTCCTTTTATTTTTTCCCTTTTGTTCTATTTTTTATTTCAAAATATAATTAATACATAAATATCTTTAACATATTTACTTATATATGTATAACTTACATTAGACTGCTCTTTTTCAGGGGGTGGGGGATGGAAAGGGAGGGAGGAACAAAAACAAAAACAATTGTTGGAAACTATCTTTGTACATAGTTGGAAAAAAGGGATCAATTTTTTTAAAGCAAATAAAAAAACTATTGAAACAATGAAGGAACAAATTCTATCATTCATCTATAAATATAGAGAAGACAAACCTGTATCAACCAAAAGGTCCTCATTTCTTCCTCCTCTAGTCGGATCAAGGCGGGGGGGGGGGGGGGGGAGCACAACAACATTAGAAAAAATTAGATTAACTATCAACAATGCTGCTTTAGAGAGCTAAATTTCTGGAAAATGAGGGTGATTGAGTGATCTGCATAAATCTGGCAATCTGAGCTCAATCTAAACAAAAGGATAACTGAAGGCAAGCTCCAATCTTTGCTAGGAGAAATTGCCTGTCTCCTCACCTATGTTAGATGTGAGTACTGCTCAGACAGCCCTGTCTGCTCTCAGACAACCCCTCCAAGGAACATTTTGACATTTCTTCATAAGCACAGGGTCTTTTTAAAAATATTTACTAGGTGGGGAGTGGGGGTTGAACCATAGCAAGGATCAAGAATTGTAAGATGACAGGAAAAAAACACATTTCTGCGACAGTTTTTGGATTACAATAACTATTCCCTCTCTCAACCCCTGGGAGAGAAAAGAGTTTATTAGATGTCAAATTCTGTCATTCAATACTCAGTGAAGGAAATGTCTGCTGTATCATCATATTTCAAAATATTTACTTTAAAGACAAGTGAACCTCAAATTTCAAAGATCAATTCATTGGATTTAAGTCTTTTTAGCCTAAGGGAACATGATCCATTTCCATTGGGTTCTGAATGCATTGCAGAGTCCATGGCAACTTGGGAAGAGCTCCAGAACTAAAGCCAGACACTTACTAGGCAGGCCACTTCAGTTACCCAACCCTTAGTTTCCTCAACCACCAACAAAAGACAACGAACAGTAAAAATTCTCACTCCCCAATTCCTACCTCAGAGCATATTATTGGCTCAAATGAGACTGTGGATGTAAAGCAATGAACGAATGAAAAAGCATGTCTTAATTTCTTACTATGAGCCAAATACTGTGAAAAATATTATGAATATTAAATCAGGGCCTATCCTGGAGGAAATTGCATTCTAAAAAGGAAGACAAGATCTGGATAGATGATAGATAGATAGATAGATAGATAGATAGATAGATAGATAGATAGATGATATAGATGTAGATATCTATAGATATACATATATGTATACATATATTTACATATTTATACACATACATACATGTATACATGCAATTAAATAAAAGGCAACCTTGGAGGGGTATGTTCCATTCAGTGGTAAATCAGGGAAAATCAATGTAGGAGGCTAATGCTTTAGGTAAACCTTCATTAAGTTGAATAATCAATCAAAAAAAATAACTCTTGGGCGGCTAGGTGGTGTAGTGGATAAAGCACCGGCCTTGGAGTCAGGAGTACCTGGATTCAAATCCAGTCTCAGACACTTAATAATTACCTGGCTGTGTGGCCTTGGGCAAGCCACTTAACCTCATTTGCCTTGCAAAAAAAAACCTAAAAAAATAAGTCTGTATTAATCAGATACTGTGCTAAATATTGGGGATATGAAAGAAATTATAACAAGATAGGGGTAGCTAGGTGGCATAGTGGATAAAGCACTGGCCCTGGAGTCAGGAGTACCTGAGTTCAAATCCAGTCTCAGGCACTTAGTAATGACATAACTGTGTGGCCTTGGGCAAGTCACTTAACCCCATTTGCCTTGTAAAAACCTAAAAAGAAAAAAAAAGGAAAAAAAGAACCAAAAGAAATTAGGTTAATGTCCATGTTTCTTAGCTTCTTCTAACCTCTGTGGTCAAATGTTTATGCATGGGGAAGGAAGTCTAGCTAGGAACCTGTCCCCACCAATGAGATATTGGGGCACATATTTATAGGGAGTAGACAAAGGATCACAAAATGATTGATGGAGCCCATGAGACACCACAGTGTCCATTATAGCTTCTTTTCCTGCTTCAGGGTGTTTGCCTTTATGTAGCTGTCGATACAATGGTGGTTTTGTAGTTATTATCAAAAGATAATCAGGAAAACTTCTTGTTTTCAAGGAGGAAGCTGATAGCTTTACACTCAGATCTATGTTTGTTATTAGAGAAAGAGACCCAAACTTTGCCAGCTTATACAATATCAATAAAACTCAGAAAAGAGATAGTGAAAATCTACTTAAAATATCTATAGTATGTATAAAATATTTGGGAGTCTACCAAGCTACACACAAGACCAATATACTTTATAAACATCTGTTAACAGAAATACAGATTTAAATAAAAAAGTCATTGTTCATGAGTAGAATAAGTCAACATAATGACATAACCACCTAAATTTGCTTATCCAATGCCAAAGCAAATTGCCAAAGTAATGTTTTATACAATGAGAAAAAAAATTTTAATTCACATGAAGGCAAAAAAATTGTCAATGTTTTTAAGGGAAATAATGAAAAGGGGAGGAGGTGATGCAGAAGTACTAGATCTGAAATTATACTACAAACCAGTTTTCCACAAAACAATTTGATACTAATTTAAAAAGTAGAAACTGAGCAGTAGAACAATTCAGCCACACAACCTACAGAAATGTGTCTGGCACCTTAATATTTGATAAACATGAAGACTTCAATTAGGGGGGATCAGAACTTACTAGTTGACAAAAATTGCCTAGAAAATTTAGACCAGCATCTCACACTTTAAGTTAAAATAAGTTCCAAATAGTCACATGACCAAGATATAAAAGGTTAGATCATAAATAAATTAGAAAAACATGGGAGAGGGGGCAAATGTGTCCGTGTGTGTGTGTGTGTGTGTGTGTGTGTGTGTGTGTGTATAGAAGCACAGAAGCTGACTATAAAAATGCTTGTCTTCCCTCACTTTTGCAGACTTAGCAAGTGGCAGTGACAGTACTAGAACCCAGAGCCTCCTACTTCCAAGTTAAACAGCCTATCCACAGTGTCCATTTCCTCTCTAGTATAAGAAAACTTATAGAAGCAAGAATTCTTGCTAGGGAAAAGGGAAAAAGGGGGGGAAAAACCTTGTTTCTAGTACTTCGGTGTGAATGAGAGACAACTGTGAATTTCAGGGTAGCTGAGGGGCTCAGGTGACGCTGCCTCCCCAAAGCCCCTGTATGAAAAAGTGTCATTACTCTGTACCCTACAAACATGGAGCCCCAGGAGAGCCACTCTGAGAGACTCCATTTTTCTATATCTAATATACGGAACCCTACAGTATTTTCCGGGGCTTCCTGAAAAGCTAATCACCTTTTTCTGTCTAACATTGACCCTCTGAAGATGGAAGAAATCCAAAGTGCTTCATGTTCCCCCCATGCTAGCCAAGGGGGGGAGGCGCTTTCCCAGAGACTAGCACCTGCCAACTAAATGCACCTTGATTAAAAGTTCCTATCTTCCTTGGAGTCGAGGAAAGCAGACTGCACCTCTCCCTTTCAATTTGCTGTTTTTCAGTGAAGTTCTCATAGAGGAAGAAAGGACTTCACTCAGCATTCTCAGGGAGATAAGCAAGGCTGATTTTTCCCTTACACTGTCCTAGTTAGATTTAACAGATGTAGAATGCTGGGGCCCTTCACCCACCAGGGATGCCGAGATTCTCTCTGGGTCCACTTGCATTCAAAATTATAGCTTATGAGCCCCCACCATGTAATTATTTTTACTAGTCAGCCAGATGAGGCAATTAGTCTAAAGCAAAGGTGTGATCACCACAGAAAGAAAAATAGAAATGAAGGGTTTCCCACATTAACCTCGACCACACGTTCCACAGATAAACATGTCATCAATGGGAGAAGTAAGCCAACATTGGAATCTGAAGTAGAAAGCACACATGTGAGAAGCATATATGGCCACTGGCACCATGTAAAAAGGTAACTCATGCCTTTGATGCTTGTTGCAGATATGCCAACATGTGATGGTAACATCAAGGCTACCCTGTCCTGCTCCCTAATGGGCACTACACTGTAACTAGCCCCTGGTGAACACATGCCACTTCCCCTTACTTGCTTCCTCTCTTCTGGGTCATTTTTGTTGCTCCCCTTTATTGCTGCTCTACTCTATCCCCTCAAGACCTGTAGCCTTCAGCTGAAGCACAACCTCTCTCTGATAAAAAGGGGAAGTGGTTTTTTTCGGCATCTTTGTTTTTAGCTTTTAATCCAAAGATTAAATTAATACACTTTTATTGAGAAAGCAAGCCTTCCCACCCCAAGTGCATGGACTGGGGAAAATCTTGAGCTGTGCTGCGGAGAGGTCTGTCAGATCTCATAGACCTGGCTCCTGGGGCAGCTCTTTTGGAATTCAGACCAACCAGCCAGCTAATTAGAGCCCACAGGCATAGAAACTGGTAGGCTCTTGGGTGTTTGGTTGTTTTTTTTAAACTCACTTTCTATTTCTAGCAGGATCAAAGTCTTTATCCCAAGCTCCTGTCTGATGGAGGAAATAACAATCCTCCTTTAGTCTCATTGTTCCCTTCTATGTTCCCCTCCAACCATTTTCAACCCCCCACAAACAGTTGCATGTGTCTGAGTCATTTGGGATTTCCTTTCACCCTCAAGAGCATCCAGGTGCACCTGCCCAGGAACAGTGGGGGAAGGGGGAGGGGGATGCTCAGACTTCTTTATTGGGTTCCTGTTGGTTCCTGCTCCATCTCATAAGAATACCACTTCTATGGAGGAGTTACTTGGGACTTTTCCAGTTTTCTCCTGTTAGAGCCTTTGAATCTCCATGCAGCCCTTTGAGTTAAGTGGGCAGAGTTAATGATCATGTCTGTATGGTAGATAAGAACCTTAAAAAGGCGCAGAAAGATTTGATGATGATCAGCAAATGGAACAGGGGCAGGACAAGGGCACTGGTGTCCTGTCACCTCACCCCCTCCCACCCCAAGTGGAAGGGCCACACTGTCCATCTCATGGCTTCTGGTCATAGGGTCTGAGAGAAGTGGAGGAAGAGGAGGAGGAGAAGTAGGAAGAGAAGAAGAAAGAAGAAGAGGAGGAAGAGAGAGAAAAGGAGGAAAAAGAGACATGAAAGTAACCCTGCCACCACCCCCCACTCTCCCCCAGATCCCTCTATGCTCTGCTTTCGGGCTGCTCCCATCCTAGCTCCCTATAAGAAAATAGAGAACCTTCAGAAGGACTTTTGAAGAGGCCCACTCATTAGTCTCTGAGACTCTTAAGTCCCTCCTAAAATGAGAGCATTATTTTCTTTCTTAATTAGGTGTTGTGCATTTCAATATCTCCTTTGAAAATGTCTCCTTTGTTTATTTATTCCTATTTGGTATAATTATTGCAACGAATGAAAATAGCTTCCTTTTTAAATAAAGAAGGTCAAACTAGAGGTGCTAGGTCTTATACAGGTTTCAGTGACCTGGCTTTTCTTAGAGTTTGAGTTTTTCCTTCTCCTTGCCATCTCTTCATTTGATGTCCTCTATTGTTTTTCTGCTTATTATCAGCTTCAGGTCCATTAAAAATTGTCTGGTGGCCAGCCTTGGGTCTCCATCCCGGTCCATCAGCATCCATGCAACTTTGAGCAAGTTGGTTCTAAGGCTCTCTGGGTCTCAGTTTCCTCCTCCATAAAATGAGGGGTCCCTTCTAGCTCTGTCATTCATTGGGCAGCTCTAGCCAGAATCCACCTATTCTGACAACACCTTCCCAGCCTCCTGTGCCTTTCATCCTGTCATTCTCAAGTTCTGAATCTTTCTTCTGTTGTGTGAAAACACACATACACACCCACACAAACACACAGACACAAAGTCACAACGCACACACTCTCATACACACATCTATATAACAGAAGGGATTGAGGGCAAATATTTATCCTCAATTCCCAACTGTTCCCTCATTTCTTCTGTGCCTAATTTTAAACCTGTGTGCTTTCTCCTTTCTTTTCCTCGGGAAGGAAGCCAAAATGGAATCCAGAGCCATTCTCGGGATTCCTGTGCTATCTGTAATGTGGAGATGCTAAGTCCTGGAAACTGCAAAAGATCTACTTCTGAAGAATGTCTTACCAACTTAAGAAGGCCTCTGAAATAGCTGATGGACTCACTCACCCCTCTAGGAGGGATAAGATCTCAGTATGGGCCTATTGGGCAGAGATCTAAGAGTATAGATGGTTTCCTTGGTGGATCAGGAATGTTTATGTAGATGGGCCAATGCTCAGAGGAGGGGCTTGCTAGGATCATGGGGCATTCATTTTCGGTGAAGAAATCACAAGGCTCTCTGATTCAGGAGTATAAGAAAAATCCATAAACTTTAATTCACAGGTTACTGTAAAAAAATTACAAGTTAATTCAGAGTCCTTTAAGGAGGCAAAAAGGTAAATAAAGTCAGTTTTTGGTAGAGATAGTGAAGCTAAGAAAAGAGGGGGACAGCAGCATTATCAACCACAGCCTTAAGTAGAGGAAGAAAAGTGGAGTCATGAAAAAAGAGAGGTGTACAACTGCAAAGTAGCAGCCCGACTCTCTCCAGAGGTCAGTTTAGATCTGCAGCTTGTCCAAGGAAAGACTGACCTCATCAAGGGACTCTTGGGGAAGGGGTCAGGTGCAATTACAGCTGAACTAGGGAGGGGTTAGGACAGTACCAAGGAGGAACTAAGACCAAGGAGTTATTTAAGGTTGCGTTCCTGCGCATGTCTGGAGGGGCCCACAGTTGTATTTTAACCTTAGGAATGTATGGCATATAAAGACTCCTCCCTCAACTAAAGATGCTAGCCTCAGAGTCTTTGTTAACACAAGGTAGCCTCCAGAAATTTATAATGTATAACTAGGAAGGCCTGGTGAGATATCTAGGCGACACTAGTTTAGAGTCAACTGCAAGGAGGCAACAGAGAAAATGGGGAAGGTTTAACTGTTTTAAAGATGAACTGTTTTAGCAGAGTATCTGTTGGAATAGGACTTGTTCACTGAGGAGGGGACATTCCTTCTAACTGGGGTTCGCCTATCAATAAAAGGCCAAAACAGAAAGATATCAAATAAGGCAGAAAAAAGGATTATAACATTTTTCTGAATTACAATTTTGTCTCTAATACAGAATGGGAAAAAATTACAATATTTCTCTCTCTGCCCAAATTCCCTGGTTTCAATTTCATCAATGTCTCTGTATCTCCCAGCACTCGGCACAGAGCTCTATCTGTAGAAGATGCCTAATACATACAAGAGGCAGTGGGATGGCATAGTGGGTAGGGTGCCGGGTCTGGAGTCAGAAAGACTCATCTTCCTGAGTTCAGATATGGCATCAGACTCTAGCTGTGTGACCCTTGACAAGTCACTTCGCCCTGTTTGCCTCAGTTTCCTCATAAGTAAAATGAGTTGGAGAAAAAAAAAGACAAACCATTCCTGTATCCCTGCCAGGGAAATCCTGAAGGGAGACATGAAGAATCATGTCTTGATTGAAAAGAACTGAACAACAATAAACACATTTGTTAAATTGAATCAAATTGACATTCAAGTCCCAGTCCTTTCTCTCCACATTGAGTTTCCTTCCTTATAACTTCCCTATTTTGGTTAATAGCACCCTCATTCTCTCAGCATCCCACATTTAAGGTCCTGGATTCCTTCCTGACACCTTTCTCTTTTTTGCATCCCTCGTCCCCTCCCTTTCCCAAGATTCCCCTGCCTCTGTCACACCTCTGGCATGCCCTTCATCCAATAACTTCTTATACTTTCTGCTGTGACTTCTTCAGTTATGTCACAGAATGTTAAAACAGGAAGGGACACTGAAGTCCTCCATTCAGTCAGAGTTCCAAGAACGCCTCTCCTAAAGACTAAAACTGGAGACAATTAGACATTGGACACAGGAATGAAGAAATAAGTTATGACTAAGAGCAGAAAATATGTTTCTAGTTATTCAGCCAAGATCAGCACCTTTCCTTCTGTACGGGCTATTTCTGGGAAGATGAGTGATGCCAATTGTGAGACTGACTCATTGGGAGCCACATGAGATGCTTTTGTCTCAAAATTCCTTTCCAGAGTTTAAAATACAATAATTAACCCAGTATGGATTAATGCCTCATCCTTAAGGTGCCCTGGGTAAATCTGAATCCACTGAGTTGTCAACATTCCAACTCAATTCAACAAACATTACTGAAATGCCCATAGCCCAGCCAGCCTCTGTACCAGATACGGGGGTCCAAAGACAGAACTGCCATCCTCCTTGCCCTCCAGATACATATAAAGTGGGTATCCAAGGGCAGGCGCAGAAGGACAGATACACAAAGGTGGTCAAGTCTATTGAGAAGGGAAAGAACACTAACAGCTGGGGATAAGGAAAGACTTTAGAGAGGAGGGACAGCTAAGCTGAAATGAGACTTGCTAAAGGAAGAGGCTTCTGAAGAGGAAAAGAGGTCAGAGCACTTTAAGTTAAAAATATTCTCTTGTGAAACCAGATGAAGGCAGGAGAAAGAAGAGAATCTCTGGAGAGCAGCTCCTAATCCCATCTGTCTCAAGCCTAGTTTGGGAAAGGGAGTCTCAAAAATGAGGTGGGTAAAGGGAGTTGCATCCTCAGTGGAGAACGAGGAGGTTTGCAAGACCTGGCTCAGGAATTTGTATTTTCTCCTGGATAAGAGGGCTATGAAAGACATTTGAGCAGAAGAGTGACATGGTCAGAATTGTACCTTCAGAAGATGACTTAGGTAGCTACGGGGGGGGTGATATTGGGGAGCAGAGAAGCTGGAGCAGGGTGCTCAATTAGAAGATAATTGAATAACCTAGGCAGGAGGCGTTAAGGGTCTGAGTACAGAGATTTTGTAGGAGAGATATGGTTGGATAAGAGGGTGAGGGGAGTAATTCTGCATTGGGTTGCTTATGAAAAGTAGGGGAGCTGGGAGGAGAAAATAAGATTAGATTAGCACCATGTGTAGTTGGAGTCATGAATAACACGGGTTTGGAGGCAATCATGGGATGTCGAGGCTAAGCTGTCCAGTGGACGATTGGTGATTCAGAACTGAAGGATTGTGAGCTCCTCTGCCTTTGGTCTCTTTGTTTCCTCAGCACCAAGTGAAATGTTTGATCCATGGTAATTACTTAATAAATGTTTATTGACTGACTGATTGACTGGAGATCAACAGAGGCAGTTACATTTTTTACATGGAATTGGAGTCGTCTCTCTAGAGATAATCATTGACGCCATGTAAGTGGAGGAAATTACCAAGGGTGAGAATGAAGAAACAGGAAGGAAGAAGACCTAGAACCAATCCTTAGGGAAATTCCCATCTGCCAAACACTTTATTCAGTATAGTATGAATGAGCAGAATTATGGAATCATAAATGCCAAAAGAAGAGTTAACACAAAGGTAGGAGTTGGGAGATTTGGTTTGCTTCTAACTTTTCCTTATTAAAGTAGAGATAAGATACTTGATCAAGTCAGCTCCATTTCCTGGGAAAATTTTAGGTAATTAGCCTAGATTAGGGGTTTTGTTTAAAATTTTCTTACCTTTTGCTCCCTGGACCCTTTTGACAATATTCAGAAATTAGATTTAAAATTAAACGATAACTGATCATTTAAATCTTCTATTTTAACACTATGATGTTAGATCCCCTCACTGAATAACTTTTTAAATGAATAAAATATATACAATTTGACAGGAAACCTGTGACGTTGAAATAAAATTATCAAAATATTTTTTAAAAATTTCCTGGGTGGCAGTTGAAGAGTCACTCGAGATCACCATTAATATCCCTTCTATCTTTGGCATTCTACAATTATCTCAGGAAGGTGACAATTTGGGTGTCATTGCAGGAATGATGGAGAAAGGTCACTATCACATCACATCACTTACAATCTTTCTAATTAAATCACCAGGATATTCTGTTTGACCCTAATTCTTGATGTCAGAGTATGATAAAAGTTGAAAGAAATTTACATGCCCCAATCTAAATATTAGGAAAGTCTAGGAGAATTTCCACTGAATGGGAGAATAAGTCAGTTTTGTTTTGCTTCATTTTGTTTTTAAGAGAGGCTATTTGACCCAAAGGGGCAGTTAGATGGCACATTGGATAGAACACTGGTCTTGAAGTCTTTCTGATTCATCCTCCTGAGTTCAAAACTTACTAGTTGTATGACCCTGGGCAAGTTACTTAATCCTGTTTGCCTAGCCTCCTCATCTAGAAGATGAGTTAGAGAAGGAAATGGCAAACCATTCCAGGATCTTGCCCAAGAAAAGCCCAATTGGGGCCATGAAGAGTTGGACATGACTAGAAAAATACTGAACAACTAAAATCTGACCTGTATAAGTCACTATCCATGTATGACTGTGGGTCTGATTCAGAAAAAGAAGAGAAAGAGCCTCAGGCAATCATGGTCTACCCCACAAAGGAGGTAGGTCCATTCCCAGGTTGGAAGAGTTTATTTACCAGTTGCAATTCAACTGAGAAAAAGCAGATGATAACTCTATGAAGCAGGAACTATTAAGAACTATCTGCAGATCATTCTTATCCTTCATTATTGAAAAAGACCAAAATGGCATTTCTATGCTTGAGACAAATGACAGTGTATCTAACTGTGGTCGATCAGAATAATACCATCTCGGAATGGTCTACTACAGGTCAAACACAGATAGTCCATATGGACACTTGGGGTGTTTACTCTAATTTTACATATGTCAGGTTTCCTTTGAGCTGCTTCCATTCTGTCTTGGAGCACAGCACCCTCTCTGAAGGCCCACCATGCTGAGCGGTCCTGGGCCATTGTCTCTCCCATGCCGCACAATCAATTCTAAATTTCTAAAGAGAGACCTTAAAAATGTCCTTGGATCGTTTCTTCCAACCCCCTTGTGAGTGTTTATCCTGTGTGAGTTCTGCAGATAAACAAGGAGACAGGAAGACACAGCCTCTGAGTTGCTTTGGAAGTCAGAAGTATTTTAGCTGAGAGCTGCAAGCCTAATAGCATGAGTCTGGATACTCACTTGTTCATTCCTCTCTGCATCTTGCTGCTCTGTCTGGTTCAACCCCATGGAGAAGGATGCCCCTCCCAGGGCAAGCTCATCACCTCTAATCTTTTCACCATGCTATTGACTCAAGCCTTGACTGGCACTTCCACCCTCAGCCTCTACTAGCCTCTCTGCTTGGATGCCTAGAAGTTAGAGAACTCATGCCAATGACTTCCTTAATAGAGAGCAGAAGTTAGCCTTTGGGGCTCATTTCCCTCTGCATCTGCTGTCTTGATCCCCTGATGGTCCTTTGTTTTTCCCCTTCCCCTGGCTTCTTGCCTCCTTTTCTCTATTATCTTCAACCATAAGATTGCAAGCTCTTTGAGAGCAGGGGCCTTCTTTCTATTCATTATAATCTTAGCACATAGCAGGTGCTTAATAAATGTTTATAGGGTTGCATTGGATGTGCCCCCTGTTACTGAATGCATGGGACCTTGAAAGACTATGCCCAACGTGGTAGTCAGGATGAGGATGTTCCTTATGATTGATCTTACTATTTGGAAGGATTGAATGTATGTGCTTTGTGTTAATTCCTGCTGTATTGGTCTCAGAAAGAGTCTGCGTCACATGGCACTGATTGAACCATGGTTTGGGACAGCTACAGCATTCAGGACCTTGTAAAGAGAGGAAGAGGGTCTAAAGAGGATAAGGAGCTGGGGAAGATAATCAGGTCTGAAATCAAGCTAAGTGGGATAGACCTGAAGTCTGACTTTAACTCCTCCTGCCCCACTTTCCCCCAGGCTTGCAGTACCCTTCATGTTATTCCATGGCTTCCTGGTGCCCCAATAGAGTATCTTGCCTCAACATTATAATGGAATGAATCATATTCCTAAAAAAGGATTAGCCACCAATGTATTTTTGAATAAACATCACTCACGGTAGGAGAGGGGAAAGCAAATGGTCTATTATAGTTCAGACAATGGTGTGCAGTTGGTTGAGCAGCTCCAGAGAGCAAAACGTTAAAGAACAAATTCAGGAGAGGTTAGCACCTTAGAGGCAAACCAATCCACTCCTTTTCTATTGCATGGAAAACTGAAGCCAGAAAAGTTGAGGAATTTGTCCTGGACACAGCTAGCGGCAAAGCCAGTTGCCCTAACTCCTAAGCTATCAGTCACTTTCTCTATTATATCACAATGAGTCAATCAGTACATATCAGTGTGTTGTTCACAAACACATACAGAGAGAGAGAGAGAGAGAGAGAGAGAGAGAGAGAGATTCTTTGCATGGTCAACAAGGCAAAGATGGCTCCACCGATCTCTACCCTCATCATGCCATCATGCCTCACCTGCAGTGTAGTAGTCAGTTCTAGAAACCAGAATTGGAGAAAGACATACATAAGCAGGCAAGTGTCCTGAGGAAGTGCCCAGGATTGTTAAGGGTCCTGAGAGTGTATAGTATGAGAATCAAGTGAAGGAACTGGGACTGTTTAGCCTAGAGAAAAAAGACTCAGGGGAACAGAGCAGCTCTCTTCAAACATCTGAAGGGCTGTCCCTGTGGAGCAAGGATTTGGTCCCAGGACCAAACTGTTTATCAAAATATTTTATATTAGGAAAACCCCCTCAAAAAAAAAGACTCCTCATTAGACAGATGCTCAAACAATACCCTTGCTTTTTTTTTTCTTTTTTTAATCAACTAAAACAATCTGATGCTTAAAATAAAAAAACAGGAAATATTTCCCAATCAGACTTTAGTCAAGTTTATATTTATGTGTGTGTGTGTGTGTGTGTGTGTGTGTGTGTGTGTGTGTGTGTGTATTTGATCCTAGGGATGGGGCAAGGGAGGGGAATTATTTGGTCCCAGGGAGCACTGGATTTGATTGGAGAAGGGGTAGTAAGAGGAGTTGCAATGGGGCAGAATGAGGCCCCCATGCTAACTTTCCTCACAATTAAAGTTATCCCAGATTGATTTGAACTGCCTTGAATGAGAGATTTCTTCCTTGTAGGAGTTCTTCTCACAGATGATGGAGGTCACTCATCAACTGAATTATAGCAAGCATTCCTTTGGTAGATGGGTTAGATTAGATGGCACCAAGTTCCCTTTCCAACTCTCCAATTTGTTGAGTCTGTGAGGCCCAGTTGTTAAAAGTAAGAAATTAGGCAAGATCTATTTAAAAAATTGTTTTATACCTTGGGTGACCCAGGCCACTCTTTGCCCCAAGATAGGTTCCTGGTGATGATGATGATGTATGCAATGGTGAATTGCCAAGATGCAGAATCGAGGCTACAGGTGACTTAAGGGGCATTAAAAAATCATATATGGGAGAGAGGGTGAGGAGGTGGGATCTTACCCAAGAGGATGAAATAGCAGAAGAAGACATGACCCCCACCCCAAGAGGGCTGGTCTGGTCATGTAATGAACATGAGGGATGATAAATATATGGACAACCCCAGAGCCACTCTGGTTTCCAGGAAATATGAAAAAAAAAAATCAGAAGAATGAGTAACACCACTGAGGATTTAGAATAGATGGAGTACAGAGGAGGAGAAGGCATGAAAAGTCACAATCATCACTGATGAGGACAGTGGCCACACTGATGATGCCACGAATCTGCTGAAATTGCCAAGAAGAAAGATGTAAATTGTAATCTAAATAAAGAAGCCTCCCTTGACCGATCCATTCTTACTCTTTGGATTTATTAGAGAGTTTTTCATCATTTTAGAATAACAGTTAAAAACCCAAGTTTCTTTCAATATATTTAAATCATAGACCAAAAGAAACTTCTAAAAAATCTAAGGTAGGCTCTAGAAAATGATACAGTCTTAAATTGTATGATGATTGATGAAGAGTGCTGGATATAATCAGTTTTCAGCAAAGCCAGGGGTCCTCCTAGTGGGAACAGAAGGTACAGACCAATTGAACAAGAGCATGGAATCTATCCAGGAGAGACTGGGAAAAGCCAGCTGATCATTCTTGAAAGCAAAACAGACGATGCTGTCTGACCCACACTCGCCTTTGCTACTGAGCTAATCCATCATTCCTAACCCTGAAAACAGAACAGAAATGGTGCCACTATCTTGGTTTTAATTATGCTGGGGATGAGAGGCTAACTTTAGAAATGGAGACAATACATAGTGTTCTCTGGACTTTTCCCCCCTCATTTTAAGGTTCCTTTAAATGGCATCCTCATTTGAATCTCCCAAGAAATAGGCAATACTATGATGATGATGATGATGATGATGATGATGATGATGCCCATTTTTTCAGGTGAGAAAATGCAGGTGATTCACCCAGGCTCATGCAGATAATGTCTGTAGCAGTATTCAAATTCAGGGCATTTTGACTCCATGTCTAGCCCTCTCTTTCCTTTGCCAGGCTACCTATTTTAAAAAAAAGAAACTCCTTTTTCCCAGCCTAGGACAATTGATTTTGGCCTGGAAATCAATATAGAGGACAAAGTACTGTAAAGGAAGCAAAGAACCCTGACCTCTGTTCTTCCTCACATCCCAGACTCACTGGGGAATCCTGAATGAGTTTCTTCTCTCTGGTGGCATATTCCTGAATCTGCAAAATAAGAGAATTTGCCAAGCCTAGCTGGGAGGTCCCAACTGACTCTAAGATTCTCTGAGATTCTTTGTTCATTCTTTTCTGGTTTGGGCCTCAGTCACTCCTATAAAGTAAAAAAAAAAAGTCTCTGACTTTCCTTCTGTCTCCAACAACCTGTGTTCTATGAATGTTTGTCCTTCATTCTTGAAGAAGACCATGACATCGGGGAGGTGATGCCATGACATGTAAATGAATTAGATTTGGGTGAGGGGAGCTATGCTAAGTCACCAGCCTCATTTTCTCCTCCAGAGCCATCTGGGTCGAGTGACCAAATATGAATCAGAACAACTGGGGGTGGTCCTGGATGAGAGGCAGTCAGGGTTAAGTGACTTGCCTAAGATCATACAGCTAGTAAGTGTCTGAGGCTGAGATGAATTCAAACTCCTGTCCTCCTGACTCCAAGGCCAGTGCTCTATCCACTGTGCCACCTAGCGAACTGAAGAGGACCAACCATACGGAGGAATATCGATTCCATCATTCTGGACCAACAGCAATAATAGTTTTCATAAGCAGATAAACCAGGAGCTTTCCACAAAGATCTGGTCCAATCCTGACCCCCCCCTTTCAATCTGCCCACAATAACATTCCCAACCAGCAGCAACCCAGGTAGAACCAGAGTAGATTTTGTTTTCATCTCTCCATATCTCTGATATAGCATGGGGGGGGGGGGGGAGAATGGGGGGAAGGGAAGGGATTCTATTGGTAAAGTAAATTCCAAGAGAAAAAACTCTCTACCAAAGCGAATCCACACCTGTAATGCACCTCATAATTTTGGAGAATTGCCTTAGGCCCTGAGAGGTGGTTAGATGCCTGCTCTGCACCAGTTTAAGTACAGGGATGATATCCAGAAAATCAATCTAATGCAGGAGACACCATGCCAGCTGCTATGAACAAAAGGGCAAAAAGGACCGACTGAAGAGGGTGAAATTTGAGGAGTCCTGAAGGGATGAGAGAAGCAAGGGTTAAAACAAGGAGGAAGGGCATTCTATGTTTGAGGAAAAGCCAGGGAAGCCCCCCAGAGGTGAATGAGGGAGAGGTTAGAGACTGCTCCAGGGTCCCAAAGATGATAGGCAGTTACACAGGACTAGAAACCAGATCCTCTGGACACTCTCTCGCTGTGTGTCTCTACTACCGCATACACCTTGAGTACTCTATTGCTAGTTCTTATTTTGGCTTAATCTTGATAACAACAGCAACCAAATCCATTAGCTAGCTCCATTCTAATACAATCAGCATTTCTTAAGTGCTTACTGTGTGCTGTGTTTGGGGATATAATTAAGAAAAGGAAAGACAATCCCTGCCCTCCAGGAGCTCATAATCTAAACAGGGAGACTACACACAGGAAGGAGTGGGAAAGTGGAGTGGGGAGGACCAAGCCAGTTAGAGGGTAGGATGAGCTCAGACTACAGTTTATGCCCCTCAAGGCTTCAAGAGTAGTTGGTAGAGGTGAGAAATGGTTGAGGAAGACAGAATCCATCAAGGCTTGAGGAAGTCACATGGTAGTGAGTTTAGAAATGATGAGCTTAGGCTGGGAGGAGCAGCAGATACAAAATGGGAAGTGAGGAAGGAAGAAAGGAAGGGAGGAAATGGAGCCTGTGTGAATAATGTTGTGCATACAAATGCACATGTTCCTATGCAATGTGATACACAAAGTGAGCCTCTGATTGTGATGGTGGCCCAACTGGAACATTTCACTCAGTGTCATTGGCCCAGGGTCTTGGGGAGACATGATCAGAGCCTTGTTTTAAGAATTAAGAAACTCAAAGAAAGCCCAACAGCTCTGCAAGGAAGATGTGTACTTATGAATAGTCTGGAATTACCCTGGGCCATCAGTGAAGAAAGCAGAGGTTCCATGTTGATCTAATGATCCCTAAGAGGACTTTGCCTCTTCAATGCCTAAGGGAGGGAGAAGGAAAGAAGTCTCAGCAGAAGGAATCAACCAGAACACATAAGAGCTGAGTTTATATTGGGGGGGGGTAATAAAAAGGGGTTTCTGGCATCATTTGTGGGCTTGTCCATCTCCTTCTAGCACCTCCACCACCTCAAGTGATGACTCAAGAGGAGGAGGGAACACTGAACCTGAGGAGGCACAGGGGTCAAGCTATCTCCATCCCATTACTTCTATGGTCCCTCCCTCAGCACTGGACCTCAGCAACCAGGAGAAAAGGTAAAACTATGAAAGGTGCCTGCCAGACACTGGAATGGGTGCTGGGGTCCTGGTAAACAAGACACCAAGGTCAAGAAAAAGCCCCAGAGAGCAGTTGCAATGAAATAAGGAAAGGAGCTACTATAATGATGAAACCAACACTGAATCCCAGGACCAAGAGTAGTATCTGAGTCAACTGGAGAACTTGCCAAAAGGCAGGTCTATTCCTCCACTCTCCTTTCACCATTTCTTTGTCTTCCCTCAGCATGGACTTATTTCAGTGCTTTTCTGTATTTTTAGAAAATAGAACTTTCATTTCTCTTTTTTTTTCCTTGTCTCTAGAAACTGTTGTTAAGATGCAAAACTAGAATAACCTTTGCATCCTGATTTATATGAATTTCATTTGTTCAAAGGCAGCTGAGTAGTGAGAAGAGACACAGTTTTTGAGAGACACACAGAGGCAGAGAAAAATAGAGCAAGAGGTGAGGACAAAGGCAGATAGAGATGCAGAGACAGAGAAAAATGGAGTGAGAGAAGGACAAAGAGAAGGAGAGACAGAGAAACAAAGAGAGGGAGATTTGGATAGACATCATCCAACTTAGCAGCCCTCAACAATATGAAATTATATTCCAACTTGACATTACTCACATACCCATTCTTGGTGTAGACATTCATAGGTGTTAACCAGTGTAGTGTACTCGCCTGAGGTTTATTCCAATTAGATTATGGAACATTATTTTGTCTGGTCTGGCAATAAGCAATAATATGAACTAATATTGGTTTGTGTGAATTTGAACTACGTGGAGGCAATTCCAGTCTGTATGATCATATTATGAGTAGAGCCGCGTCCATGTGATAAAACGTGCCAGTTATGTCCTTCAGCATCTCCTCTGTCCTAATATTGATTTTCCCAAAAGTCAGCTTACATTGCAAGGAATTCCTCACTTCTCTCATCCACAAAGACTGGTGGGTTTATTCTTTAATGCAGCATCTGTTGGCTGTTGTTGGAAATTTTTCCCCATTAAAAAATGATAAAATGTCACTACTGATGCTATCATCATCGTTAGCGATACATATTTAGCAGCTATGGCTTCAGCCGCCACTAGATCCTGCTTTAAAAGAAAAATAAACAAACAAAAATCTTCATGACCTGAAGAATGAATTAAATTTATGGGTCCTACCAAGCTGGAAAGGCTTTCAACTATCTAGGCTGATGACCCACTGGGCAAGGGAGACTCCTATAGTTTGCCCAAGTAGGCTTTGACATTGCACCGTTTCTAGTGCATAAGGAGGAACCGAAGAAATAACCACCTCCAGGAAATGTGTGACATTCAAGAGATGGACTGTCTATAGTAAAAAGGAGACATCACAAGTACATAGCCTGAAGGCTTCCCTGCTTCTCATGGAAAGTCAAAAGGCAAGATGGATTCTCCGTGTTGAGTGAAATCCAGGAAGAGCCCTCTCCCCCATTGGAGACCCCTGTGCTCTGACTCAGCCATGAAGGTCATGTGCTTTGGAATAACACAACAATTCCTTTATTGGTCCCATGGTCTCCTGTCCAAGATGGCACTTCTGTGACAAAGAAGACTGAGCACCAAGAAAGAGTGACTAGCCAATAAGGACATTTGAAGAGGAGAGATGAGCCTGGCTCTCCATTTCTTCTAGATATATAAGCTTAGGACCCTCCCAGACCTCTTGCAATTTCCATAGGGTTGAAGTGTGGGAGAGAGGATTTTGTATATCCCCCCCATCAACCATGGAGGCTATTCTTGTGGCCATAACTTCATTGTCACATTGAGACTCAGAGTAGCTCCCCCAGAATTGTTTGGCCCTCATTTATCTGGGGACAGGAGCCTGTTTCCACTAGTTTGCTCCTCAAGAATGGTGATTGTTTCATTTTTGACCTTTAGGCTCAGTGATTAACACAATCCTGGAGCATGTCAAGCACCTTATAAATGCTTGCTGAATCCAATTTAATCAAATGGAATTGACAGTCAGAATTGCCCTCACAAAAAAGTCAATATCTCTTCACCAACCTACTGTGAGGCCATTGGTCAGAGGATGAGATAATTGGGGTTGATTTTCCTTATGCTCTTTGTTTATTATATAATGCCTGGTCCTCAGCTCCAAGAAGCAGTAAAAGTACCCATCCCTGGCACTACAGTAGATCAATGTCATAGTTATATGATTCAGAGTTGTTGTTCCTCAGTCATCTCTCAGTCTTTGCTCCAGGGTCAGGAGCTGCAGGAAGGATCCCTATGACTGAGGCTGTTAGATGGCACAATGGATAGAGATCTGGACCTTGGATCAAGAAGCCTGAATGCAAATGCAGCCTGAGGACTTCAATAGCCTTTTGGCTTTGGGCAAATCACTTTACTTCTCCCAGCCTCAGTTTCCTCATCTATACAACAGGGACAATGATAACACCTCCCTCCCAGGTTGCTATGAGGTTCAAATGAATTAACATAGAAAGCACATAAAATGCTCTATAAACGCTACCTATTTATATTATTATTGAGTCCCCTAGATCTGGATAGATGGGGAACCTGATGGCAGACGTAGTCCTGGGTCCAAATCCAGCTTCTCAGAGAGGTGGGGACTCATCATCACTGACACATGTCCATTCTTCCTGCTGACCTCATGGGCTTACAGATATCTCTACTTTCTCTCCCTCCTCAAATTTTACTCCAAAGTCCTTCCTCTGTTTTTATTTGCCAATATTAGCACCAACTGGTATCATCCTACACATATGCCAAGCTTGGGACCTTAACTCTTCCCCTGACAAGGGAATTATTATTGCTGTGCTTATGTATCAGTGCCTCAGTTCACCATCTGATAACCCCTGCTCTCTATAGTTTGACAACCCTATAGCCTTCTGAGAAATGACCCTATTGCTCCTGTCTGATGAATTCAGCTTTTGCATTATTTTAAGGACATCTTGTTTGAACCTGTTTTGTTTGAGATTAAAATGTATGTAAAATAAGGAGACTGGAAATCTTTATAGATAAGCTAAGGAAGGATAGTATAGAGACCCATCTAAATGCTAAAATAATGCCCAAGGCCCTCTGTTCTGCTTTATTTGGACTCTTACTTTTTTTACCCTTTGAATATCATAAAAAAGAATCATAAGAGATCAAGTACACTCTCATTGTGTAAATTAGGGAACCAATGTTCTTTGAGATGAAGGGACTTTCCATCAAGTTATATATCTATGAAGCAGCAGCATTAGGGGTCAACCTTAACCTTCTGCCTCCAATATCTAGCATAGTGATATTAGAAAGTGTGACTAAATTGGATTCCTCATAAACCACAGGTAGGTGTGGTGTCTCATACTAAACCAGAAGCAACTCCCCTCATCAGGCTGGTCCCTAGAGATGAGTCTGCTGACCATGGACCCCAAGAAAACCTTAAAGGATGTGGCTCTTCACTTTTGATATGTTAACTCAAGTTTCCTAGCATTTGTCCTTTATGTCCCTAAATCACATTTGAAGAGTCAGTCATTCCATCCTAATGTTAAGAAATAGACTTCCACTCTCCTAGGCCCCCTTTCACAATTTTATGGATTGTGAGGATATCTTCCCCAATCTAAAACTGGGAGAGGTCAGACTTGAAGATGCTGTCCTCTAACAGTAGAATAAATTTCATATTTAAATATTTTGAATTTTTAAAATTGTTTTCAACCACTTTAGGGAATATCCATTTCATCACAATTTCTACTCACTCCGATTCTGAAACCAGTTTTATGCGTATTAATGTCCTATTAATGATCACTTCTGCTCCAAGGTTAAGAATGATTGAATTCTTACCTGTCAGAGGAATGGAGCTCTTTCAGAGCATTTGTCTCAGTGAAAATAAAGAGAATGTCTTTGATAGGCCTAAGAAGTCTGATCAACGTAACACCGAGCCTTGAAGCCAGAGGAACAGTGATTACAAAGAGCTGCCCACCTCTTGGCGGAGTGGCAGTGAACTCAAGACACAGAATGAGGCCCATCAGGGAGATGGTGAATGTGGATGTTTATTTTTGCTTCATTATGTATGTATAAAACTTACAGACCACTCAAATCCACATGGAGTTGACTAGTACCCCATATATTTACAGAGCCTCATACTTTCCTTTTGTGCTCATGGGAAGAAAAGTGGTTCAGTTATTTTTCAGTCATATCTGACCCTTTGTGATCCCATCTGGCAAAGGTTTTCTTGGCAAAGAGACTGGAGTGGTTTTCCATTTCCTTCTTCAGCTCATTTTATAGATGAGGAAACTAAGGCAAACAAGTTGAAATGACTTGCCCAGGATCACACAGTTAGTAAGTCTGAGGCTAGATTTGAACTCATGAAGATGAGTCTCTATCCACTGTGCCATCTAGCTGCCAGCAGTAAATTTAGGATTAGGTTGTCCAATAGATAGAGCTCCAGAAGGAATCAGAAGACCTGAGCTCAAATTTGGCCTCAGAAACTTTCTAACTGTGTGACCCTGGTCAAGTCATTTTGCTTTCAGTTTCCTTAGGAGTTGGAGAAGAAAATGCTAAACCACTCCAGTCTCTTTGCCAAGAAAACCCCAAATGGGTTCACAAAGAGTCAGACGCAATTGGAGCAACTGAAGAACAATAGCAAAAAATGTGTGTTACTATAACTTTTTTCTTTTCTTCCCTAGTGAGAGGAAAGGAAGGAAGTGGAAGTGAAAAAAATGTTCATTAATTGAAAAAAATGAAATTTTATTTTAAAAGTAATAAAAAAGATAATTATTTATCTTTCTACCACCCAACTGGAATTCAATCCTCATTGAGGAGACCCTACTCCAAAATAGCATATAAAGGTTGTAGTGGTGAATTCTGCTACCAATGATCCAAAACTCCTTAATTCCATTAGCTTAAAGCAATGGGGAGTATGAAAGAAGAGTCCATCTCCCCTTCCCCTCCTTCCCACCCCCCAGCAAAAACGTGACAATGCAGGCCATGTTCTTCTCAGGCACTTTAGCTAATAATTATAACTCCAAGGACTCATTTCCATATGGAATTGTAATGGTGAGAAATCTCTTTCTAAAAGACCCTCTCATTTGCTCCACATAGCTGCCTGGAAAGTTGTCCTGCTTAGTGGTATGAACCCCACTTTCCAGAAGAAACTATGGAGAAGATACAAAGAGGCCAAATCCCTTACCCAAAATTTCCCAAGCTATAAGTGACAGGGCTAAAACTCACAGCCAGGTCTTCCAAGGAAAAATCTAGTGCAATTCCCTCTATCCCAAAAATCCAGATATCCCACTGATGGCTGGACCTCCAAGTCCCTTAGTTCACTAAAATACTTGTATGAAGTAGAAGAAGAAAGGGAAAGTATTTTCTTCTCTCCCTTCATCCTCTGGGGTCTGTGCCATAAGAAGACATCTAGGAACTGGCTTGTTTAGCTTGGAAAATAGAGGGCTGGGGATAGGGGAGGAGAAAGACCAGCCCTCAGTGGCATCTGAAGATGGTGATGATGATGATTTCTTTGTTCTCAAAGAAGATCATGACATCTAGAGATAATGCCATGACAAAGATGTGAATTGGATTTGAGTGATTCCTCCTTCAGAGCCATCTGGGTCCTGTGGCTAGATATGAATCAGGATGACTGGAGATGGCCCTGGATGCGAGGCAATCAAGGTGAAGTGATTTGTCCACACTTGACCCTTTAATACTTTGAGCTTAAGTTTGATAGATTTGAATTCAGGTCATCCTGGTTTCACACTGGTACTCTATCCATTGTGCCACCTTGCTGCCCCACTATTTGAAGAACTGTCATTGGAACAGACTGGGCTTGATTTGCTCGATCTCAGAGGCAGAAGGAAAATTGCAGGTGCAGGTTCCAACTCAGCTCACAGGGGAGGCAAGGCAGTTGCCTAGAGCCCCAAGGCTCCCTAAGCCAGAGGCAGCAGTGTGTGCCAGGCTGAGCAGACCACCACCACCCCTACCAGAAGCTCTGTTCAAATCCCACTCTAGATAGCCCTGAACCCTGAATCCAAGAAGCTTGGAAAGAGTCAGTCTTCAAAGCCAACCCTGTGGAGGAGAGGTCAGGCAGCTTAGCTGAAGCATGAAGCACCCTGAGGGAGGAGAAGGAAACAGGATGTGGGCCAAGCAACTTGAAATACCTCTACCATCTCCCTCTTGGCTACCATTTCCCCTTGAATCCCTTAGAACCCAACATCTAAGGACCTTGGCAATGTCCAAGTTTCGAAATCAGGTGGCTCAGCTTCATACTGAAAAGCAACAGTCTGAGGTCTTCCCATTCCACAGCTGCAAAAGACTCAGAGAGAAAAAAAAGCCATCTCCATCAAAGTCATTGGCACTCTCAAGAGATTCAAAATCAGAAAATCATGTTATCAGAAACAAGACTGGATAAGTTGCAATAATATGAAAGACAAGGCATAACCATCTGCTTTACTGCTTTATCCTAAGGACCTAAGACCTTTTCTTCTGACTTGTAGCTACACCTTTCCCCATGGAAAGTGAGCTCCTTGAAAAGGGGTTCTACTTGCTTTTCTACTGGTGTGATCAATCCTTTGTACATTGTAAACACTTAAATAAATAAATAAATAAATAGATAGATAGATAAATAAATAAATGCATTGTTCATTCATTCAGTGAAAGGGGGGATGCATGCCCTTGGATCCAGTAATACCATTATTAGGACTGTATCCCAGAGGGATCATAAAAAAAGGGGGAAAGACCCACAGGTACAATATACAATATTTATAGCAGCTCTTTTTGTAAAGACAAAAAACTTGAAATGGAGGGAATGCCCATTAACTGGGGAATGATTGAACCAACATGGTATATGAAAGTGATGGAGTTCTACTGTTCTGCAAAGAATTATGAGGGATCAGAAAAGCCTGGAAAGACTTACATGAACTGATGCTGAAGTGATCAGAACCAATAGCAACAGTAATATTGCATGGAGATCAGCTACAACAGATGCAGCTCCTCTCAGCAGTCTGGTGATCAAGAACCATTCCAAAAGATTTGTGATTTTAAAAATGCCATCTAGATCCAAGGAGAAAACTATGGAGTCTGAATGGGGCCCAAAGCAGACTATTTTCACTTTTTAAAATGTTTTATTTTTTCTTTTTCTCATGTTTTCCCCTTTTAGTTCATATTTTTCTTTTACAATAGGACTAATATGAAAATACATTGAACAGGATTGCTCATGTACAGCCTATATCAGATTGTTCCCTGCCATGGGGAGGTGGGGAGGGAAGGAAGGGAGTTAGAAAAAAGGTGGAACTCTAAAGCTTGCAAAAGGATGGATGTTGAAAACTATCTTCTCATGTAACTGAAATAATAAATAAAATAACATTAAAGAAATAACTCATTATGTCCCAAAGTTGACTATGCTATCCACAATCCAGAGTTAGTTGCTGGAAGGAACTTTTTCCCCAGGGACAGCTTAGATTAAATGAAGCCATTGGGAGTCTAAGCTTCTGGAATGCTACCTTAGAACTTTTCCTTTTCCAAGACTAGATTCATTCACGTAGTGTATTTGTTAGGAGGGCAGTGGATATAATCTCCTCCCGTCCTTCCTTCCTCCCTCCCCCAGCTACTTCTAGAGGAGACACAGGGCTGCAGGTATTTAGTCCCCAATTAAAACTCAGGGGCTAATCTTGGTCAGAAGTGCCAAGGACTCACTGCCTTCTGAGGAAGTCACAGCAATGGAGCCCTGAAGGCTGACAAATAGAATGCATGTTAGTTCTGAAACACTCCAACTAGTGCAAGAAATTATTGCTGAAAAAGATAGTTTGGGAATTAGGATAGAGACTTGGGACAATGTGACCCAGGAAAGCTCCAACAATATGCCCTTTTAGTCCACTGAGTTGTTGAATTGCCAGTTTGAGGAAACTAGAATGGGAACAGTAAAGTGACTTTTTCAAGATCATGCAGATGGTCAGTGTCAGAAATGGGATTTAACCCCAGATTTCTCCTTACCACAAACCAAGTATTCTAAGGATCAACTAATGAGCTTTGGCATTTCCCTCTTCCCCATATGCGATTGAGTTATCAAATCCTATCCAGTGCCCCCTCTGTCACAATGTCTCTCACTATTTTCCTTGTCTTGACTAACAATTGTGCACATATCATATCCCCTAGGAGAATGTCAGCTTCCTGAGGGAAGGATATGCCTTCCATTGCCAGTGGCCATATCTCCTGCTCCCAGCACTATAATTGCACAGAGTGGTGAAAATTAAAATTCAGAATGAATTGATCACCTGGATTCTCCTCTTGGCCTAAAAGGAGACTTGGGTCAAATCCTGGATCACCAGGCCTAATAAAATGATATCCATACTGGTTCAAAATCCTCATAAAATGCACCCACAATACTAGTAAAAATATCAAATGTGTTGCCAGGCAAAATATTATGATATTACAGAATTGTTCATGTAGAACAAATGTGTATTCTTTTGAAATATAAGCTATAATAAAATATAATAAGATTTATTCTTAATATTTAAAAGTGGATGCAGCAGAAAAGTTATATTCCCATGGAACATCATATTTTCCCTTTTATTAACAATAAAAAAGCAATTGGTGAGTCTGCTTGCACATACCTGTCTAGTCAATGCCAAAGCCATAGCCAGACATGGACTGGCTTGCTGTGACAGTGGTCATTCATCAGGGGCCCCTATCTCCGGCATCTTCCCCCTCCTGGAAATGACCATAACAGCCCCCCACAGGGGACATCATCGTCTCCTTGACTCTGGGTCTCTCTTCATCGTTTCTCTATGGCGCTCAGAGAATTACAACCCACCAAAAAACCATCAGGGAAATAGACCAATAAACAATGATAACCGAATCACACAACAATCTCACTGTGACCATCAAGACAAAGCCAAGTATTAAAATTAACAGGTGTAGCTGGAGCAGCCCAGTGGCTCGCCCCTGGAAAAGAGAAGGGACATTATTGCTGCGACTGCCCCTCCTCAGATCACAGGAAATAAAAGTGAAGGATGGACCGCAGGAGCAGCAGAAGTAGGCAGCCAACTGGAAAGAAATAAAAGGCATATTGAGCACCAGAGACTTGAATTAGGGAAGATTAGCAAAAATTAATTCTGCCTTGCTGTCCTAGGAATAGAAAGCCCTGGATATGGGCAGGGGGAGAGATTTTAGGAAATATAAAAGTCATCAGTAGAATGTCAAAGCTGGAAAAGTCCTTGGAGATCATGGAGTTCAATCCCTTCATTTTACAGATGATGCAATTGAAACCCAGGGAGGGGAAGGGGATGAACCAAGGTCATACAACTAATACAGGACAGGACTGGGTCCAAAATTACAACTTCTAAGTTTTGCTTTAGTAATCTTCCTCCTGTAACTTGCTGGCCTCCCTGAAAACTTCATTCTAGGGAAGAAATGACAGGCAATAACCTGAAATAGCAGGAAGCCCACAAACGGAGGCTAAGTGATGATTCTACTAATAATAATCAAGAGAAGGAGATTCAGGCTAGTGAGAAAAGACAACTACAAAGCACACAACTTGCCCAATCCTGGTCCTGACCAGTCAACTTTGCTTAAACCTCAGTTGGCTGCTTGCACATTTGTAGGTCTGTCCTCTTACAAATTCAGACCGCTGGTCCTGGGGGGAACCAGGAAAGGAACTCACCACTGCTGAAGAGACAGATCATCAAGAGAGAAGTCTTTTTGACATCTGAATTCAGGGACCTTATAGAATATTGTGGGAAAGGGGAGGCTAGATGGCTCAGTGGATAGAGGGCTGGCCCTGGAGTCAGATGGACCTGAGTTCAAATCCAGCCTTTGACACTTAATAATTACCTAGCTGTGTGGCCTTGGGCAAGCCACTTAACCCCATTTGCCTTGCAAAAACCTTAAAAAAAAGAATATTGTGGGAAAAATAAGATCCTAGGATAGTTAAGAATAAAGGAGTGAAGCCCACACATAGAATTTCCCCATTAATTCTTGAGATTTTAGGACTAGATGATTCCAAGCCTCTGAGAATTGCCCTATGGAAGAAATTCCCTAACCAAATGCCTTTCTGTTGACCTCCAGGAAATGAAATTAGTGAATTAATAACAAAACACAAAACCCCTCTTCCAGGACTCAGCACTTCCTAGTTCCAGGCTACACCCCACCTCCATCCCAGAGCTTCCACATTTCATCCTCCAGGAGCCCTCTGAGAGCCAAGAGTCCCAATTCAATGTCTGTGTGACTTATACTTTAGGGAAGCCATTAGGGGCTGGCTTTTATCCCACTGATGCCACAAATGTGTCCATGGTTGGTTTTTGTTTCATCAGTGGAGCAGAGACAAAGTCTGTGCCTTCAATGACACTGAAGCAGAGCTTTCCAACACAAGCATTTTTTCACTCTTTAGTACCCAGACTATTCCATCATGTAATTTCCTTTCCTTCACTTTAGAACACTCTGAAAGAGTGTTTTCTTCCAGCAATTTCCCAGGGCTGATGGTGAAAGATTTGTAGGATGGCCATTTGGTCTGGATTGTTTGTGCTTCCTGGATTGTTTGTGCTTCCTACCTCTTTCTTGTTGGGGAGGTCACTCAAGCTCCTTGGGTCTCAGCTTTATCATCTGTAAAGTACAATAAAAAAGGAGTTGCACTCCTCCTATGTATCAGTTTTGAAGACACTGAAAGTCTGGAAAGTAGCCAAAGAAGGATAATCAATTAGCAAACATTTATAGGGATCAGACATTATGCTAAGGCTCGGGGGGCTACAAAAGAGGCAAAAGACAGCCCCTGTCCTCATGGAATGCACAATCGAATGTGGAGACAACAAACAAATAAATATCTACAAATGAGTCACCTAGAATAGTGAAGGACCTTGAGGACTATCTAGGATAAACTAAAAGAATTAGAGTTGTTTAACATAGACAAGAGAAAACTTAAGGTTGACATAAGAACTGTATACAAACATTTGAAGGATAACTAAGTAGAAAGTAATTTTTTTCCTTTTTGACCCAAAAGTAAAAACTCACAGCACTAGAAGTTGCAAAGAGGTGAATTTGGGCTTGAATGCTGTCTTCAAAAGAGATTAGCTGCCCTACAGAGGGGGTGAGCTCCTCCCCACCTTGGAGGGGGTGAGCTCTTCCCCACCTTGGAGGGTTTTTTTTTTAATTTTTTAAATTTTATTTATGGCTATTGGATTAAGTGACTCACCCAAGGTCACACAGCTAGGCAATTAATAAGTGTCTGAGGCTAGATTTGAACTCAGGTGCTCTTGACTCCAGGGCCAGTGTTCTATTCACTGCACTACCTAGCTGCCCCTATTTTGGAGGTTTTAAGGCAAAGACTAGATGGCTCCTTGTGTGAGAGAGCCCACAATGAGAATTCTTTATGTATGGACTGAATTAGATGGCCATTAACTTCCCTTCCAACTCCCAAATTCTGCAATGCTGACTCTGAAGTTTGTTTCAACTCTATGATCTGAAGGCTGTACTTATATTTGGAATAGATCCAGAATGCCCCAAGTTTCATCTCCTTTTCTCTCCCCACGCACAAGCAAGTGAAGATTTGGGAATAGCAATGGAAAGAAAGAAGTCATGAGGTAGGATGGAGGACTGAGAAGGCACAAAAGAAAAAGAAGAAACATTTTGGAATTAGAAAGTTGAGCAATGCTTCATAGAAATAAAGCGAATAAGTGGCAGTCCATATGGTGGACCCTCATTCTCACTTATATTGTTGGGCAGGGTCACCAGCGAATGGTTGCTACCTCTCTCCCACTGGGGTAATTCCAAGGGGCTGGGGTTTTAATACCATTGCTCACAAAGCCCTACCAATGTTATTCCTATTAACAATCAGTCCAGTAGCATTCAGAATTCTTTTAGCTTTTAGAATCACTATTCACCAAGATTTAATAATAAGAATAACACTTTCCTTAAAACAAACCTATAAGGTAAGAATTGCAAGAAATGTCATTCTATTTCAAAGATAAAGGACTTAGAGGTTAAATTGTCCATGGTCATCAGTTAGGAAGTGTCAGAGCTGGGATATGACTATAGACCCTTCATATCTAAATTATCATTTATTGAAAATGTTGTAAAGATTATCTAAAAATGGAGCCCAAACCTATACTCCTGTCCTTAAATAATTCCAACTTTAGGAAAACAGAGTCTAGAAGTATACCTACATCTCAATAAGTGGTTGGTCATTGGAATTCCTCCAACTAGATTTAGATCCTCTGGGGACCCCTAGAGCAGTAACTTGTAGTTATGACTAAGGTCTGCTTTTGCTAATACTATGAAGCTGGCAGAATTTGCTTTCAACACTCTTCTTTTTCCTTCCTCCCTCCCTCCCTCCCTTCCTCCCTCCCATATACATGCAAACTTTTGTACCCTTCTGCTGCTTAGAAATACCATCTGTGAGTTCTTCCCTTCCCAGAAAGCAATATGGCAGCCAAAAAGTTAAGTGTATCCGGAGCATCTGCATTAAGAGGGCCGAGTGTCCAAACAAAATGCCGTTGTACCTTGCCCTGCTCAGTTCACATATGAAGTACGTGCAATGTGTCTATTGAACACCGTTCATCATAGCAGAGTCCACATGATTGGAAGGATAAGGGTAAGTGAGGGATTCACTAGAAAAGGACAACCAGGATGGGGAGGGGGAGACTTTTATTAAGTACCTATAGTTTACCGGTAGTGCTAAGCACTTAACAATTCTTACTTCCTGGTAAATGTCACGTGACGGGCCTTGAGTCCATGCTGGTGAGGATATGTGAAGATTGGGGATGTTTAGTTTGGAGGACAGTAGACTCATGGAGGACACGATGGTTGTCCTCAGACTGCCTTATGGGAGAGATAATATGTTCTTTTTGGCCCCATGGACAAGGATCAGAATGAATTGAAGAACAATGAATCAGATGAATCGAAGTTTCACCATAATAACTTTTTTGAGTCAGAAAAAATTTCCTAACAAGGAAAACTTTTCCAAAGTAAGTTGGATGACCTTGGCCAATGAGAGGTCTGCCATATGAGGAGAGAGAACACTCTACTCAGCCAGGATGGAGGAGAAATTAGGTTTCCAATGTGGGTATTGCTAGAAGATGTTGAACTCTCTTCTGATTTCATAATCACATGACTCTAAGATTCTGTTAAAGGGATTGAATTCAGCAGACATTATTTTAATTGGTTAAAGGAATTAATCTGGTGCTCCAGATCTGTTCACCCAAATGGGCAATGCAGTTATTTGGGAAAGGGGAACAGGAAACTGCCCATCACTGAGTTAACAAGGTTCTCTCTAACATTAGCCTAATGTTACCTGAGCTCTGAAAGAATATCACAGAAATGGCTACTGGGGGTCATTTCTAGGTAAAAGTTAGTATCACCTGGAAGCAGAATTGACCTTGTCTTGCTTAACTCCAGGAGGATGAACTAGGAACGATAAGAGTAAGGAATAGAAAGGGTGGATTCTAATTCTACAAAAGGAAGCAATCCTTAATGGAATCTTTAAAAGAAGACTGGACTGCCAGTTAAATGCAGACTGGACAGAGCTGCCAGTTAAAAAAAAAAGCAGCCTCAGGTATAACACCATGCCTCTAGGGGTCTATCCAAGGTACAGGAATGAACCTATGTCAAAATTAATCATTTTAATCTCCCCTGGAGCAAGCTTTGCAGTACCTCGTCTCAACTGAGGTGGCTTCATCTCTTTCAAATTTCAAGAAAAGACATCTAAGGAAGAGGGGGCTACCAGGTACCCCCAAACTCCCTCTCAGCACAAGAAAGATGCTGCTACTGTCTGTCATTGACCATCACATGCCTCCTTTGTAGAATTCTCCAAACTGACTCATGGAGAGTCAGATCAAGAGTCTGAAACTTGGGCAAAGGTGACCCTAAGTTTAATGCTATTTTGGCTGCTTCACATTTCTCTCATCTTCTCTGAGGACCTTCTGAAAGTCTTTAGTAAAGGACTTTGAAAAAAGTATATAGTCCACTGTGTTCTCATTCAGCTATTTTGATCTAGTTAAAGACTATTATAGTCTCCTAGCATGTTTCCTGGTCCCCCACATGTGTGAGCATAGAATCAGAGATGCTGACTGGAGAAGGACCTTGAAGGTCATCCAGGTTAACCCTGCATCTTACAAATGAGAAAGGCCAAGCCCCAGGCAGTTTTCACGACTTAGCCATTATGAAAATGAACCAACAAGCATTATGTTGAGTGGATGGGAGATACAAAACCCAAAATGAAACAGTTCCTATCCTCCAAGAAATTATATTCTATTAAGGAGACAAAAGAGGCAGAATTGAATAGTGACTATCAGGCTGCATTTGTAGTCAGAAAGACATGGGTTTGATTCCTGCCCCCAAACATTTACTGTATGAGCCAGTCATCTAATCTTTCTTGCCCTCAGTTTCCTCCTCTATAAAATGCAGGAGGTTGTTTATGACATCCTCCAGAGTCCTTTCAGCTCTAAATCTATGATCCTATGATCCTATGTCCATATGTAAATATACACAGGATAAATAGAAAATGAATACAAAGAAGTTGTAGGGGAGGAAAATAGCATTTGGGAGCATCAGGAATGGCTTTATGTTTGAAGAAAGATGAGATCTATGATCAAAAATTGAGGAGGGACTATCATCCAGTCATGGGAGATGACCAATGCAAAGGCCTAGATCTCTGGCCGCTGCATTTTTATCTCCCACCAAACCAAGTGTGGCCTGGTTAGATCTAATCCATCTGCAGGTTAGGTGATCCATTGCTCTGACTGACTGGAGTCTCCCCAAAGGACCAGCTGCCTCTGGGATATGGCAGCTCATTCTTCTCCAGTAAGTTCCTTCATTCCTCTGGCATCTCTGCCATTCCTTCCTGCCTACTTGATTTAGTCCATTCTGAAGATTTCACCATCCAGAGCATTTTCTCAAATTCAATCAAATTGCCTGATGATATTCAGAATGGTATTTGTGGTCCACTGGGGAGTGATCCTGGCAGTTCCAGAGTGTTAGGAAGCTTTCAGCCAGTGAGGGTAAGAGGGGGAAATAGGCAATTAAAAATGTTCCCTTTTTGGAAAGCAGACATCACTGAGATGAGCAGAAGCCCATTCTAAGAGGGCTTAGTTCAATGGGAGCTCACAGAGAGACCCTTGGATGGGTTTCTCGAATCCTAATGCATGTCCCATTGGGGTCTGGTAGAGAGTGGCAGAGCATAGTGCCCTTCAGCACAATGTCGGGCAAGCAATGCATATTTAGCAGAGAGCTCAGAGAAAAGCTATCTTCCATCTCTTCAAACTTCTGAATAACCAACGTTTATAAAGCACCAACTTCAAACCCCAAAGTGTGCTGGGCCCTTTATACATATATTATCTCATTGAAGGATGTGGGGAGGGAATACAGGAAGTATGAGACCACAAAGGAGGAAACTGAGGTTCAGGCAGAGAAGGGATTTGACCAGAGTCATTCAGCCAATGTCAGAGGCAACATAGGAGCCAGACCTTCCTGAGGCCAGGCCAGTAGTCTAGTCACTGCTCCACATGGTCTTATATTTTATGAAAAGGAGATACCTGCCCTAAGAGGACATCATTGAAAGCTTGTCATCTGCCCCACTGCAGCACCCTTCTCCCCACCTGAAACAGAACCTTCTGGATCCCAAAGACTTTGAAGGAGTTCATCTACAGGGTTTCAAACCTCCAAACCTGAACCCAACTGGTGTATGTAAATGCAATGAATGTATTACATCTTACAGGCCTCAAACTATGCTTCACTTCCTACCTACCTCAAACATCTCCCCATCTACTGCCATATGCTTACTCCCACTACCTTCCTTCTCTCTCACACACACACACACACACACACACACACACATTAAATCAACATCATCATTGACCTTGGAAAGGATACAACAATTGACCTATGGTTCATTTACCCTCTCTATGATGGTCCTTTCCCCACTGTGTGGTCTCCCCTCCCCACTTAGAATGGAAAATTTCTGTATCCCATCCGCCCCCATTAGAATGTAAGCTCCTTGAGGGCAAGCACTGAGTCACTTTTGCATTCCTATCTCCATGCTGACCATATCATTTATGTTCAAAGGTGGAATGCTCAGCATTTGCAAAGGGGTCCTTCTTACCAAAGTTTAAAATAATCAACAAACATTTCTTCAGTGCTTACTATGAGCCAGGTCCTGTCTTAGACTCTAGGGAGAAAAAAGATAAAAGTGAGATCGATATTCCTTGCTCTCAAAAAGCTTACGTTCAACTAGAAAAGAGATAGAACCATAAGAGAGAAATATAGATCTTCTTTAATTTAACATAACTTTTCATTGCAATTTTAATTTAATGTAGTTTTAACCATTGATAGCCAAATGCACTATTGCTCCTGCTTTCTTAAAGCAGTGACTTCATACAAGCTGGGAAGATCTGACTGCCTAGGCTAAGTACATGTGAGCAGCACTCGGAGAAGGGTAATCAGGAGAGAGAACATTGGATTTCTTCAATCCATAGGACCTAGAGTTGAAAGGGACTTTGGAAACTAGTCCAATCTCTCATGTTATAGATGAGAAGACTGAGATTCAAAGAAGGTCATTTATGCAACAGACAAGAACTGGGATTGATGTATCCAGATCCTTAGCTATTCCTCTGCTCTCTAGTTCTGCCTTTCCTCATTGCCTCCAAGAGCATGAAGATAACTCTGGAAGCAGATCTCCTGCCTCCCAACTGGGCCCCTATTCCTGCTTTCTAGTTTCCTGCCACATATCAATGATGTTGAAGATGATGATGATGATGATGATGATGATGATCCTTCATGCTAAAAGAAGATCATGACATTAGGGAGAGGATACCATGACCAGCAAGTGAACTGGATTTGAGGGGGTGGGGTTGTGCTAAGTCAACAACCTCACTTTCTCCTCCAGAGTTATCTTCATCCAGCGGCCAGATTTGGATTAGGACCACTGGGGATGACCCTGGATGTGAGTGATTTACCAACATTATATAGATGGTAAGTATCAAGTGTCTGAGATCAGATTTGAACCCAGATCCTCCTGCCTCAAGGGCTAGTGCTCTCTCCATTGCATCACCTAATGTTCTACTTTCCATCTAAATATCAAAAGACAGATGAATTATGGTTAGGTATGGTCAAGGGTAGAGAAACATAGGAAGAATCCATTCAAGCATCTTCTCTGGAGCTTCAGTATCCATGCCAGGGAAACTGGGAGAAGAGAGTTGGGGTGGGGGGGGTGGGGGGCAATGCACCTGAAGCCTGACTTATTTATGAGCCTCAACTACAGGTGGAAATTCTCTTGAAAACCTTTTTTGGGGGAAGAGGGAGGCAGGGGAGGAAGAGATATTTTAAAATTCTGAATTACACACCAGATTAAATAAGTCATTTCTATATAGGAAAGGAGACTTGAATATGAGACTGGATCTATTATATACTATTGGCTTTTCTTTTTAAATATACAATGCATTCAACACTGAACTTTCAATGTTTTACTTTGGGGGGAATTCTTTCTGGTTTGCCTTCTGATCTCTTGTGTCCATTTTTCCCCAAGATTTCAAAGACCCTTTTTCTTTATGTTTTTCTTTCCTTCTTTTTAGGTACTTACCTTATCCCTCACCATCCCTCTCAGAAAAAAAAAATAAAGACAAAATTCCTATAATAAATATGTATAATCAAGCAAGGTTAAATTATCTATTGTCCTTGTCCAAGGTATCTAAGACTGCTTATGCAAGTCTCCATTAGGAGTTGAGTAGCATGGCTCATCTACTAGCCACTGGAATTAGTCATTGCTGTTCTTTATATATGACACAAGCTCCCAAGACTGGACATTCTTCCTTGTAGTCCCCCATGCTGAGGATTCCCTTCTTCCTTGATTCTACTTCCTGTAATTCCTACCTTCAGAAAGGTTTTTATTTCTCTTCTCCCCTTAAACCTGGCGCTATCTTTTGGGGGATTATCTCCACTTTATCTTATCTATAGTTTGTTTGAAGATATCTCCTTGTATAGCATCTCTCTCTTTTGAACATGAGCTCCTGGAGGATAGTGGCTGCATTTTTGTCTCTCTTTATAACCCCAAAACTTACCCCAATGCCTGAAACATTGTACTTAAGTGTGATTGACTTAACCTAACTTTAGTCTTTCAAGGCAGTTTGTCTTTCAATGCTGTTGTTATTGGCTAAATAGTTGTCCTGGTTCTCCTTACTTCAACTGCATCAGTTCACACAATTATTTCCAAATACTCTGAAATACTCCCTTCTGTTATTTCTTACATCACTCAGACATTTGTGCGACCTTGGGCAAATCACTTAACCACTGCATCCAGGGCAATCTCCAAGCATCCTGATTCCTATCTGGCAAGTGGACTAAGATGACTCTGGAAGAGAAAGTGAAGCTGGTGACCTAGCATAGTCTCCCCCTCACTCAAATCCAATTCACTTACCTATCATGGCAACACCCCACCATGTAATGGTCTTCTTCCAAAATGAAAGACAAACATCACATTTTAATAACATTCCATAGCATGAATGATGATACTCAGCATTTATATTTTATGTCCCAGATGCTGCATTAAACACTTTACAGATACCATGTAACTTGGTATACTTGTAATTTTTTAGCCATTCCCCAATTGATGGCCACCCTTTTAATTTCCAGTTCTTTGTTACCACAAAAAGAGTTGCCATAAGTATTTTTATCTTCTTTTATTCTATCTTTGATTCTTGGGGGATAGACCCAATAGTGGTATTGCTGGGTTAAAGAGTGTATACAGTTTAATGACTTTTGGAGTATAGTCACAAATTGTTTTCCAGAATGGCTCGATCAATTCATAGATCCACTGAGTACATTAAAATGTCTGACTTCCTGCAGTCCCTTCAACAATTACCCGTTTTCTTTTTTATCTCTGTCAATGTGAGATGTGTGAGGTAGAACCTCTCAGGTGTCCACATTTGTATTCTTTCATTTTAATTATGTGGAACATGGTTTTGGATACTGTCCTGGATGGTTTGCAGTCCTTTTTTGAAACCTACCTGTTTATAACCTATAATAATCTCCTTGAAATTTAACTTTATAAATTTTATAAATTCCATCTAATTGTGCAGTACTTTGTCCATCTTCTCCTCTGTAAATGCCATAAGCCTATATCTCGTGAGTATATAAATCAAGAGAATTCCTGGGGTCTCTGAGGTCCTTAGATATCATTAGATGGCAGTAGCTTGGGAGATAGAGATGCCAGCTTAGATTTTGTAAGTCAGGACATGAAGCTGCACTGAATAACCAATTCTGTCTATTCAGCCAACGCCAAGAATAATTATACTCCCATACCACTGCAGCATGGAAGTCGTGAGTTGTCAGATCAAATCTTCCATTCCAGATCACAGTGAAAGTTGGGACAAGGCAGACTGTAAACGCACTTCCTTGTAGGCGTAAATTAACTCACAAATGACTTTATCAGAGCAAGGATCTACTTCCATCAGAAAGAAAAGTATAAATCAAATCTGCCCATTTTTAAAAGAATATTTTTTTAAGTTTACTACAGGATGACCTCTAGCCCAAAGTGACAACCAAGTCAACCAAAGTCCCCTTCCCTCATGATACCAAATGGCTATGCCAGACACAGGCAACATCAGTGTCCACGGGAGGCTCATTGGTTATTCTAATACATTCTACCATCAACCAATAAACATTGATTAAGCACTAACTATATGCCAGACTTTGTGTAATGTCCTGGCAATCGAAATAAAAATTGTGAAATAAATTGAAATAAAAAAAGTGAACCAAGTCCTTCTCCCAATGAACTTATATTCTAATGTGGAAAGAATATTCACATATAAAAATGTATATCACATAAATGTAAAATTAATAAATATGTATTTAGGTTATACTATACATATATATCAAGTATTTTAATATAAGGCAGTATAGGAGGGGTGAGAGGATGGGGATTGGATTGGGATAGGCAAAAGATGAAGAAAATGGTACTTAAACTTAAAGAGAGGAGCTATATTCCAGTCATGATGGTACAAAGATACAAAGGTCCAGAAATGGGTCATGAAAGGTCCTAAGTGAGGAAAAGATAGAAATCACTTAAAGATGTAATGTTCAGTGAAACCAGAAAGACAGGTTGAAGCCAGGTTGTAGAGGATTTGAAATGCCAAATAGAAAGGAATGGGATAGATGCTAGCAATTATTTCCTTGCATTTTAGCAAAGGTTTTAACAGTGTCTTTCTCTTTACTCAAGGAAAAGAGGGAACAGTATGACCTTGATGATAATACAATCAAAACATTTGGGATTTGTTGAATGTCATTCCTAAAACAGTCATTAATGACTTAATAATAACGTGGACAAAGGTCTCCATTTGGTGTGCAAGAAACTCGCTGTCTTAGTTCACATTTTTAATGATGATTCATGAACAGTGGCAGCTCTGACCCCCACTGTCTGAAGGCTAAGTATGAAACATTTCTTCCCTCTCTTGGGGTTCTCTGGTACATGGTTTGGGAGTGCCTAGTCTTTCTGTAATAGGCTCAAGTCACTACCAATCATG
Source organism: Macrotis lagotis (assembly GCF_037893015.1). Lineage (NCBI taxonomy): Eukaryota > Metazoa > Chordata > Mammalia > Peramelemorphia > Peramelidae > Macrotis > Macrotis lagotis. Next base: position 4,682,865 of record NC_133661.1, read on the forward strand.
TTTCCCCTGATTTTAGGGGTTTCTTGTACCTCAGTTTCATTTAACCACTTAAGAGTTAGATAGACTTTTACTTTTACAAAGGAATATTTACTTCAAAGGTCTAGCAAGAACAAATATACAAACATCTCTCCCCACAGCACCAAGGTGGCATAAATGTCGCTATCTCTTCAGCCTCCGTACATGGGAGAGGAAATTTACAATTTTACAATTTTACAATTCCTATTTACTATGATCTGACCAATTTATGTTGTCCAAACCCCACACCCCCAGATTTGAGTCTCAGCACCCTGACTTCTCAAAACTTCCTAGTTTGGCTGGAAATAATGTTGAGAATAAAATCCTGTCTATAAGATTACCATAGTTCAAGTTCTGGGGTCCAAGCACTCCAGTGCCTTTGCCTAGAATGAATAAGGAAAAAGAAATCATGCTGAAACTACTCCCACCCACAGAACAGAGGAACATCGAATGATTTTTCCCAGAAGAAAATCTCTTTTGTCTCCAACAAGGATACTGCCATCTTAGGTGATCTGAGTATATGCAAAACCCAATTATGCTTACCCAAAAGCAAAGGTGGCATAGCTTCTCAATTTGAAAATGACACAAAGGTGAGAGGCATGTGGGAATAGTGGATCTTCCACTGGATAAGAGAAGTGGCATTCAAAAAAAAAGTTTGATGGACAAGATACTGAGATGAAATTTAGCAACATGGATTATGCTGTGGACAATGTATTATCTGAAATTTGGGTCAGTCTTCACAAATACAAAATCACTAGAGCTGGAAATGACCCAAGACACCATCAAGTACAAACTCTTGGAGATATCACAAGGGATGGCTTTTCTCAGATATGTATTGGAGTAGATAATGTCTGACCTCCCTTCCAACTCTGACATTCCATGATCCTTTAGGAAGTAGCTGTTTTGTTTCTATCCTAAGAACATTCTCCAACTCACCATACCCTTCATAAAAGCTGAATGAAGACAAATGTGGACTGTTCCAAGGCGGAATAAAATGAGAATATCATTTTGTGCCTAGGCCCTATGCTTCTCTTAATCTTGCCTAGGATCGCCTTCACCTTCCTAGTTACAATGACTCAAGGGAAACTTATGGTCTACTAAGGCAAGCAGATCTATAACAATACAAACTTTTAAAAAACTTTATGGCAATGGGGTTAAGTGACTTGCCTAAGGTCACACAGCTAGGCAGTTATTAAGTGTCTAAGGCTAAATTTGAACCCAGGTCCTCCTGACTCCAGGGTTGGTGCTCTATCCACTGCCATGAAGCTGCCCCTAGAAGAAAACAAACTTGATCAGTCTTTTGAAAAGCTAGATATGGTCAAACAATATGCAAAGGCAATTTACAGATGAGGAAATCAAAGTGATCCATAGTCATATGAAAAATTGATCTAAATCACTACTTATTAGAGAAATGCAAATTAAACCATCTCTGAGGTACCATCTCACACCTCTCAGACTGACCAATATGACCAGAAAGGAAAATGATCATTGTTGGAAGAGTTGTGGGAAATGTGGGACATTAATACAATGTTGGTGGAGCTGTGAACTCATCCAACCTTTCTGGAGAGCAATTTGGAATTACACCCAAAGGGCAACATAAATGTGCGTACCCTTTGATCCAGCAATACCACTACTGGGTCTGTACCCTGAAGAGATCATGCAAATGGGTAAAAGCATCACTTGAACAAAAATATTCATAGCAGCCCTGTTTGTGGTGGCAAAAAAATTAGAAATCAAGTGAACACCCATAAATTGGGGAATGGCTTAGCAAACTGTGGTATATGTATGTCATGGAACACTATTGTGCTTGGATCAGAGAGCCTTAGTTGGAATCCTAAGTCTGCTCCTCAGAAGCAGGAGGACTTTAAATAAGTAGTTTTTCTTATGTGTAAAATGATCATATTGGGCAATGGAAAGAGTATTGTCTTTGGAGTCAGAGTAAGTGGGTAAGAATCCTGACTTTGCCTTTGAAAGCTGTGTGATCCTGTGCAAGTTACAATCTTTCTGGGCTTCAGTCTTCTGTGTAAAATAAAGGGTTTTAGATTTTTTCTAACTCTAGACCTATGATTATTTATTGTCCCTAACACAGGTGTGAGCCCCAAATGTTGCAGAAGAAGACAATTTTAATTCATAGCATTGATGGCCACATTTCACGTTCAAAAGTCTTCCATATTCTCTTAAGATCTTTCAAATATAATCAAAACATCTTATTAGTGTCATTAAATGTCCATGAAAGTTTGGTTTCAAAGCTTCTTTTTCAAAGCTTGTTCCATATACTAATTGGTTCCAAATACCCAAAGTTCTGCAGCTGTCAATTATTTTCTAAATTCATTTCACTCCTTTCCCTCTCCATGTCTTTGCTCACATCATCTTTCTTGATGTTTTTATTTGTTGTTTTGCACAGCCCTATCCCATCTTCACTTCTTGAATAAAGTTCTATCAAACTTCCATATGGAAATGTCTCTCTGCTCTTGGGTTTCTGATAACTTTTTGCCTGTACCTGTACTTTGCAGGAATGAAAATCACCCATTCTGTCTTATAATATATGCATACCTGTCAGGCTTATTATGTCTTCCTGGGCCTATTGATTTGATTCTTCTCACTGACTAGATAATTAAGCCATATTTGACTTTATTATTTATTCATTTGTTTGTTTGTGGATTTATTCATTCACTTATTAATCTATTTTTATTCACTCATTCATCTATTTTAATTTTTTTTTCATTTATTCATTTATTAATCTATCATCTAATTTATTTTTTCTTCATTTCATTCATCTCTTTTAAAAATTTGATTTTGTTCATTCTTTCATTTCTATCTTCTATCTATCTAGCTTTTCATAATAAGATCATTTTTTTAAATAAAGGTAATAGTCTTTAGTCTTTGTTCAAACTTCACAATTCTTTCTCTGGACACAGAATTCTCAATTGCAGACAGCCCCAAATTGTCCCTGATTGTTGCACTGATGGTATTCTTCCCATAAGATAATGTTGCCTTGTGCTGTGCAGAAGGAGATAGAAGGCTTGAGTCTAAGTCCTGGTCCACTACTTCAAGTCATCAAACTCCAACATCTCAATTTCTTTCTCTATAGAATGGGTATCAAGATACTTGTACTAAAAGTATCACCATGACCTGGTAAAGCATGCAATTGAATGACCATCATAAAGTCAAATATCTAACCTTGTCCTGCAGATCTTGCTTCATCCTCCCCATTCCCAACAATTTCTATATGGCACCCGCAGTTCTAATCCCATCACTCCTTATCCCCAACAACTTCTATAGACCAAATGGAAACACTTCTAGGAAGACCATCTTTACCCTTCAGTTACATCACCTCTGGTGCCCCAAGGTGGGTACTGGGCTCTCCAAGAAAGGCAGAAAGCAAGAAAGGTCTAACACAGCAAGAAAAGTGTGTTTGTGTATGTGTATATGTCTATTAGCAAGTTCTGAAGACTTTTTGCCAAGGGCAGAGGAGAAATCAAGGTGGGATAGGCAGAATCTGCAATAATGGAAGCAGGAACTGGACTAACAATGTTCTAGATCCTTGAAGAATCTTGAACTTTAAATTTTGCTCTTGTTACCCACTAATTACAATGATGTCCTTTCCCAGGCATGCTAGGAAGCAATTTGGAACTATGAGAAGAAAATAACTAAATTACCCTTTCCTTTAGTCCCAGCAATTCTTCTGCCTTGGACTTCCATTCCAAAGTCAATGACGATGATCTCAATAGGAGAAATTGGTGTTGGAGAGCAGTGATACAGAGGACATTCTGGCAATGCACTGGTTAACCCTTTGGTCAGGAACAAGAAGGTGCCAAACATTTATAGCAGAATGTCTTGTGGTTGCAAAAAACCTAGAATCACAGCTGGCATCCATCAGTTGCTATTGTTGTTGCTCATACTTGATTCTTCTTGACATCATTTGTTTTTGCTTTTGGGTGAGGAAGATAGTGGAATGGTTTGCCATTTCCTTATCCAATTCATTTTACAGTTCAGAAAATGAAGTCAACATGGTTAAATGACTTGTCCAGGGTCACACAGCTAGTAAGTGCAGGATTCAGATCTTCCTAACTCTAAATCCAATCCATTCATTGTGCCCCCTAGCTGATCTCAATAAAAACATCCATCAAATGGGTTGTAATACGCAAATATTATGAAATATTGCTTTATAATAAGAAATGAGGAGGAGTATCTGGGTGACTCCATAGAGAAAGCTGGGCCTCGAGTCAGGAAGAGCTAAGTTCAAATCTAACTTCACCACATTTTATTTTATGACCCTGGGTTAGTCATTTAACCACTGTTTGCCTTAATTAGCTGGAGAAAGAAATGGCAACCACTCTAGTATCTTTGCCAAAAAAAAAAAAACCAGGGCCCTATTGGTGTGCTGTGGTTCATGGGGTCACAATGAAACAGTGAGGAAGAGATATTCAGAGAGACAGGGAGCTAAAAGTATAGATGAGTAAAAATCAAATGAAAGAGAATCAAGAAAACAAGGTGCCCAATGAAAATAGAGTCATTGGATGGGAAAGATAGGGAAATGGGGGAAATGTAAAAATGACAAAGAGCAACTATCATTTCTAAGGAAGTTACAAAAGTCATTCCATTCTAGCCTCATAAAAGCCTGAATGAATGGAGCGAACTAGAATCTTTGCTAAAGCAACAACTATTTTAATTTCCTCCTTTTCTTCTTCATCCTTCTTACAGAGATTTTTCCAAGTTAGGCACTGTTTGTGTCTTACTGGAATCTCTTAAGCTGCCTCTTTTGAGAATTCGCTCCAAGTAGTCAGTCTTCCTTGAACCAGGGAAACATCATAAAAAACCAGGCAATTTTCCCTCTACGAGGGCTATCTATTTTCTCTTGGGTTCACTTTGTCCTCTGTTTTGGCTCTTGCCTTTGCTATCCTGAGAAAAATTGATATTTCATGTCTACAGTGAGGGTCATAAAGCAGCCTAAGAGAAGCTAAGGGGGAAAAAAATACGGTCTGTGTGATTGAACCCTAAAGGACCCTTATTACAGTAACTGGGAAAGAGACATGGAGGTTTTCTGACATGAACATAAGAATCTCCCATTGACACTGTCCAAATGGTTGATTCTTTCCCTCATGAGCTACCCATCGGGGGGGTTTATGATCTCCTATAAGAAATAATCTAGCCTTGTTCCAGAGAGTAGCTGGTGCTTGGTTTGAAAGTTCCTTTATATAGAAAACCTTGACATGTTTCCCGAATGTCATTCTATGGTCGTATCTCTGAAACCGACTGGGGTGTGATTCCGTGAACAATCTGCAGCCTTGAGTGACAGTGAATAAACCAGGAGGAGAAGGTCCATGTGGTTCAGGGCTCCTGGATCCCAAGGATCAGTGATGTGAACATGCTTATGGTTCTTCTGCATAAATTTAATAACGAACAGTCCAACTGTGGGACTAAAGATTGGCAGATGTGGTCACCATAGCTGATGACTTCTCTAAATTTGTTGTATTGATTACAAAAATGGTTCAGCTGGAAGGAAGATGAGTATTTCTAGTCATAATTTTGGTGTATGAGCAAAAGGCATCAGAAATATGAAAGACAGAGATGCAGAAAGAGACAGAGAAATGGAAGGAGTCAGAGACATCACTCAATAATCTCTTCCCCTTTGGAATTCAATCTATATTGATCAGTCCATCAAAATTCTGGTGGCTGCTGTCCAGGACCCTCTCTTCAGAGATTCATCATATTGCAGGTATCCACACACATATTGATATTCTTAAATACCCAAAGCTCCTAATTTCTCTGTCCTCCTCTACTCCATCTACAATCACACAAAGATGGTCATATTCTTGAACTTGTCATTATCCATAAATATTCCACTTTCAAGTTCATCAATTCTGAAATGCATTTATCTGATCATATTCTCTTTTTTTCCACCTCTCCCTCTGTGTTTCAATGCTAAACTATGTTCTTTTCCTCTTTTCTTTATTTCTTCCAGCCTGGTTTTTTCCCAAACCATCACTTATGCACCAACTACATTCTTCTCCCTTCCCCATACTGACATGGTAATGAATCAGATCAATAAAAAAAAAATGTGGTTTTCTTGAGTCCCTTGTCTTCTCAAAGATTTGGTCCTGCCAAGATAACTTGTATTCCTCAAACTATGTGCTGACTCCATTCCTATGTACACATTACTGAATGAACTGGAGAAAATCACAAAACCATGCAAATTAAAATTGCATGATATCAACTCGGTCCTCATTATTATAAAGCAATCCTTTTTGCATCTCTAATTGATTCATCATTCCACTCATTAGAACAATTTTCCCAAATCGTTTATCCCTCCTCAAACCTCCCATGGCTCCAATTTTCCCCCCTTCAGGAGAGAACCTCACCTTTCATGAAGAGCTCCATCTTCTCCCCTTCTCCTCATCATAAACTCTCAGGTACCAATCTCCTCTATCACTCCTACTGCAAATGAGGAGGTGGCTTTTCTCCATCCACAAGTGATTCTATTCCATATGTGATTCCTCCAAAATAATGCTCCCTTGTTCACCACCATCTCTTTTCTTCAAGCTCTGGGTTCCTTCCATACTTCTGACTAACATGGCCATGCCTCCTCCCCCTTCCAAATTCCTTGTCTTTTCCATTTATCCAGGGAGACTCTGGTAAATGTTTGACCACCAACTCTGAAAAATACAACACACTTTTAAGTTTAATCTGTATTATTAAAATTTCCTTCATCGCTTTCTTAAGCCTAGACAATCAATCAAGCAGTCAGTCAAGTCCCAGTCTGTCATGTTTGCTAATTTTCAATGCTCATAATGAAATTTTAGCAATCAGTTCAAAACACCCCAGCCCCCTCCTACATCCATTTTTGCTATTATCTCAGCTTTCCTCCTTTTCATGCCTGAACTTGAGAAGATAATCCACAACTAGGGCCTCCACTTCTTTTCCTGTCACTCTCTTCCCTTTCAGAGGCTTCTGATCTCATCATTCAACTGAATCAGCTCTTTCCAAGATTATAATCAATTCTTACTTGCCCAGTCTAATAGACGTTCCCTCACTTCTCGTCCTTCTCACAATCTTTGACACTGCTAATCATAGTCTTTCCCTTGATACTCTTTTCTCTCTAGGTTTGGTCTCAAGCTCTTTTGATAGTTGACAAATCATACCTGATAACTGTGGCTATCCCCTGAGACTGTGTCCTGGGTCTGCTTCTTGTCTTCTTCCTCTAGGAGCTTAGTGATATCATCAGCTCCCCTGACCTCAACTATCATCTCAATGCAGATGATTCATTTGTCTAGTCCCAGTCTCTCTCCTGACCTCTACAATTTCAACTGCCAACTAGGCACATCAAACAGGATGCCTCATAGGCATCTTAAGTTCAAATGTCCAAACAACCCATCTTCCCATCCTATATATCCCCGTCTGAGCTTTCACAGTACACTTGAGGTTGGCACTATCTTCCCAATTATCCAGGCCCATAATCAAGGTATCCTCATCAATGGCTCATCCTTTCCCATGTCCCTCCCAAACTCCATCAAGGCTTTTATTACATATCATATGTATTCTTCATTTTCTCTTGACCCTGCTACTGCCTTGGACCATGGCCTCATCACCTCATTCCTGGGCTATTGCAATAGCCTGCTGATTGGTCTCCCTGATGCGAGTCTCTCCCAACTCCAGTCTATCCTCTATTTTGCTGTCAAATGGATATTATTATTGTGCAAGTCTGAATACCATCATCCTCGCCATTCAATAAATCCCAGTAACTCCTCTAGGAACAAACTTGAATTCTCCTATTTGGCTTTTAAAGCCCTTCATTGCCTGATTCCTTCCTACCTTTCCAGTCTTCTGACTTCATACTCCCTCTCTCCTATACTCCCAGTTCTCTGCTTTCCTCTGCCACTAGTCTTCTTGTAAGTCATTGAGAAGAGGGTTCTATCTTCCTATTATAAGCATTTTCTCAGGCTTCCCCTTATACCTAGAATTCTCTCTCTTTAATCTCTATCTCCTAATTTCCTGAGCTTTCTTCAAATCTCAGATAATGGTCTACCTTTGACAAGAAGACTTTCCTATCCTCCATAATCCTAGTGTCTTTCTTCTGTGAATCCTGGCTCTATCTTATTTGCACCTGACATTTTTCTTGTGGTTCCCCCCCAAGACCCTGAACTTCATGAGAGCAGGGTCCAGGTTTTGTTGGTTTTCTTTGTAGCTTCATCAATGCCTTTTGACCTGACTTGGAGTTGTCATCTGACTATCTATAAGATTGGATTGTGATTCTGCAATTTTTTGACTCTGTGACCTTGAGAATTTATTTTTTTCTTCACTAAACCTCAATTTTCCTCTCTAAGAAACCAGGGGGTTTTAATATATGGTTTCTGGAACCCCTCAAAATATAGCAACAAAAGGTCAATAAATCAATAATCAAACTGAGATCCTCATCAGGTGTAAGCATACTCACAGAACTATTGGCACAATATAATCCTTCAACATATCCTTAGGAAGTGGACAAAGCAAAGCTTTATTTTTCAAGGGTGAGCAGATTCTGGTTTTTTACATCGAGTGGACTCATGTATCTTTTGGGTCCTGGTCAACAATTGACCATCGAAGGTGATTCTTTCTTTATCCCACTAGATGGCAGAGTTCTCTTAACAAATGAGTTTGCCCTTTTACAGACAAAATGAAAAGATTTCAGAGGAGCTTTCATTTGCCCTGCTCAGCTGTGGTCCTCCTCCCTTCTTTTTACAGTCAAGGCCTTCTGCTACTTACCACTGTGACCCTTCAGATGTAGATGATGATACGCATGAACCAGGCAGGACTTTGCAAGAGCTACCCCCACCCCCACCCCCACCCTCTGGGACTTTACAAGAATTTTCCGGGGATATGGGCTCCTCGTATGAATTGCATTCTGTATCATTGCAAGGAACATCCACTTAGATGAGATTTCAGATAGAGTGGAGTGTTTGCTTGACCTACATGACCTAACCCAGTGACTTGTTTCATCTGAGAAAAGCCCACTGGAGAGGTAGGCAGACAATAAATAATTCACTGCAGCTTTCCTCAAATCTAGACTCTTCCTGATTCTGGACAGGTCTCATGACTCAAAACTAAAATTCATTTTAGAGTTGTAAGTCTTTGATGGAGGAATGGTCACTGGCAGTAAAATATGCTTAGGGAGTTTGGGTAAATGGTAGAGCCAAGGAGCTGCAAGTGAATATTATGCCATTAATTTTTAAAGAAATAATAAACAAAGATTTTTTTAATATCTTACATGGAAGATACTGCCTTGTGCTGAATTATAATGAATAAATGAATCTATTTTGTGAACTCCACAGAAATAACCCTCAATGTAAGTAAGTTCTTGTCCCCTGTGCAAAATCAGATATGACTGAAAATGTAGTTAACTCTATTTACCATGACCAGCCCTGCTGGCAACATGGTAATCTTCAGAGAGGTCTCCCTAGGAGTTCAGAAGTCTTTGAATCCCATAGCTCTGTTTCCATAATTCATTTCCTCATTCATTTCCCAATTCACATCTTTTGATATAAATATTAATCAGAATGATTCTCATCATGGAGTCCCAGAATTTCAGACTTGAAAGGGCCTCGGGTTTTTATCATTTGACTAGGGCTGGATCAATGATAGGTGACATTTAGGCTGCTATTTCAATGCATTATTTCATGTGGACATTGCAATGACCCTGTGAGATAGATACCACAGGAAGCATTGCTTCCATTTTACAAATGGGGGAACTGGGGCTCAGCAAGTTTGTGACTCATTTTCAATTATATATTTAGTAAGCATTTGAAGTAGGTTTGGAAGCCTGGTTTTCCCAATGCCAGATTCAAAACTTTGATGATTGCACCCTGTTGCTGACCAGAAAAATAAGTTCCTTTTTACCATTCCCACACAAAAGAAACTGAACTGTAGTTTGAAATTCAGTGAGGGAGGAAGGAATGGTGGGGGGATTCACAAAGTGACCCCCAACATCCATTCAGCAAAGAAGGAGCACTAGGCTTAGAATAAGGAGGCTATAAGACTTTGTACATTTATTCCACTTGTTAGAATCAGAAGACTTAAGTTTGAGTCCACCTTCTACCATCTACCTGTTGTGTGATTCTGGACAGGTCACTTTACTTCTCAGTGCTCTAAGAAGATCAAAGCAGTCAACAAGAAAATATAGAAGGTATAGCAGGAGAAAATTTTAATAAAGGAATAAGTGTGCAAAGACAGGTGTAGAGATTTGGCATAATAATGAGAAACAAAATAAAATATTATAAAGTTAACAGACATCAAAATTGGGGAAATATGTTTTATGCCAACTGATACAACCCATCTTCAAGAAATAATCTGGTGAGACAATCTGAAAATCATGGAATTCCCCTCCTTAAAAAACTGAGTCAACCAGGAACCTAGATACCACATTTCAGGAAATCATACAAGAAAACTACCAAAAGGAATATCAAAATTTGGACACATATCTCTAGAATCTATATGACAAAATCAGGGAGGAATCACAAATTAAACACATCCAGAAATATAGTCATCAAACTTTAGGGTAAAGGGGAGATTAGTGGAAACTTGGAGGAGGAGGTGATGTATGTATCAACAAACACTAGTTCAAATCTCCAATGACGATTCACTGATGACAAGAAACAAAAGAAAAAGATGGACTGTGATAGCTTCAGTTGTTTCAGTTGTGTCCAACTCTTCATTACCCCTTTTGAGATTTTCTTGACAAAAATACTTCTTGGCGAAGAGGAGTTTGCCATATCCTTCTCCAGTTCATTTTACAGATGAGGAACTAAAGCAAACAGGGTTAACTACCTTGCCAAAATTCACATAATTACTAATGTCTAAGTTCAGATCTGAACTCAAAGATGAGCCTTCCTGAATCCAGTGTCAACATTTTATCATCTTCACTACCTAGCTGTTCTGTAATATGATATACTGAAAAAACACATGGGTATTGCTTGAAAAAATAGTTTAACTGTCAGTGCTGATCATTTTGCATGGAAAACATTTAAAGAAAATTATTTTCCTTTTTATCATTGCTTTGAGAAAGCCAGAAGAAACTTTTTAAAATACTGCATCTGCTACTAAATCACCCTCCCCCCAAACAAAAATTAATCAAGATAAACAAGTCTAAATCACCCCCCCAAGCAAAGATAAACAAGTCTAGAGGGGACTAGATAAATTATGAGCTCCTTGAGGACAGGGATTGTCTTTCCACGCTTTCTATATAGCTGGTGCTTAGCCGGACCTTGCTATATAGAGAGCACATTCTTGTTCATTTGGAAAGAGTCTTGTCTAACTCTTCATGACTCCATTTGGGATTTTCTTGGAAAAGATAATTGAGTGGTTTGCCATTTCCTCTTATAATATAAGCACATATAAGAACCTTAATAAATCTTGATCTTACTGCTTGATCACTGTTTACATCTTATAAGCTGATAAAAAAATTATCTCTTGAAATTTCCACCTTTAGGGAACAAAGAATGAGTGGCAATGCGTTAATCACATGGAAAGTGATTAAACAGAAAGCTTCTAGAGAAGAGAGGGAGAGCAGAAGGAAATGAAATATCTTGGTATTTTTTGAGATTGGAGCACCATAAATAGAATCACAAATTAAAGGAAGGTAGGAAAAAAGGGGGGGGGGTTGAGAACCATATTCTCATGTAACCTACCCCCCCTCCTTCATTCTGAGATTCATACAAACTGGTCTTATAAGTTCAAATGTGAAAATCCATCTCCTGTCTCCAAGCCTGTACAATGAACATCCTCAAGCCTCAAACACATGCCTCCTTAGAATTTCTCTCTCTCTACAAAACATAGCACAAGCAAACTTTGGATAGTTAGATGATGTAGCAGTTAGAGTGCCAGGCCTGGAGTCAGGAAGACCAGATTTCAAATCCAGTCTCAGATCTTGGGTAATATGACCCTGGGTAAAGCATTTAACCTTGCTTGCCTCAGTTCCTCATCTGCAAAATAACTGGAGAACCAGACCAAAATCTTTGCCAAGAAAACTCCAAATGGGGTCACAGTCAGATGTGACTAAAAATAACTAAACAACAGCTAGCTCTGTCTCCATCCCTAAAAAACTTGTATTTACTTTCTATTTATTTGCATTTTGTCTCTTTGTTTATTCCGTATACATCTCCATGTCTAAATACTGTTTCTCCTATTAAAATGTGAGCTTTTTAAAAGCAGAGATCATTTCATTCTTTCTGTTTGTATCCCCAGTGCTGAACACAAAGATTATGACAGAAGAGGAGCTTAATAAATCCTTGCTGACTGACTGATTGATTGAATAAATAAAAGGAATATAAAAGATTATAGAGATTATATCAGTAAAAGTAGTATCAAAATTTGTTGGTTGGAAAGTGCTATAAATGTCTCTGGGGTGAGGAGCAGCATCAGATTGCTTCAAGTAAAGAAAACTTTAGAAACCTGGTACTGATTTTTTAAAGTAATTCACATACCAGATTCATGGAGAGAAAAACAAAAAAAAATTATAACTTTGCATGTTAAGGAGCTCTACCACCCCAAATCTAAAGATAATTGATCCAAATCTACATGATTAAAAAAGTTACTCTCCAACAGATAAGCAATTTTCAAGACAAGTAATTTTCAAAAGAGGAACTATATAAACTGTCAAATAAAAATTGTTTAAAATCACCAATAATTAGAGAAATGCAAGCTCTGAAGCAACTCTGTTAAAACAAGTCTAAATTATTACCTGATAATCATCAAATTATATACAGTGAAGAAAATGGGAAAATACTAATGGAGCTAAAACAATAGAAGCCAAGTGACTTGCTGTTCTAGAAAACAATTTGGAATTATGATAAAAGTTAACTTTCTTATAACTTTGAATTAGAGATCTTCCCACTGTGCTTCTATCCCAAGGGGATTGATGATAGCAGGGAGAGTCTCATGTGTACAACAAGACCTATAACACCAAAAAGTGGTCAAGAAAATGTATGCCCTGAGTATGGATGATGGGTGGAAAGTCATGGGAAAACTTATATGAACTGATTCAAAGAAAAAAACCGTAACCAGAGTCTAATGTGCACCATGACTACAATAATGGGAATAGAGATGATCCCTCTGTGCAAGAAGACTTAAGCTAAAGAAGATGAATGGACAATGTTCTGACCAAACCCTCAAATCTAAAGCTCTCAAACTTCTTGAACCATAAGTAACATTCCTTCTGATAGCAAAGATATAGAAAGTGCCTTCCATGTGCCAGGCACTATTTGAGTCATTGGGTCATTTGATTTTCAATAACTCCTGTGAGATAGGTGTTGTTATTATCACCATTTTACAGATAAATAAATTGAGGCAGGTGGTAGTTAAGGAAAGTGTCTAGGATAAGATTGCTGATAAATGTCTGAGTTCAGAAGACCAGGATGATCGTTGTGTAGAGTTATGGGTATAACATAGGATGAGAAAGCATGGACTAGTCATACTCTGCCCCAAGGAGAATTGTGGGAGCCAAAAAGTTGGATGATGGTGAAAAATCAAGGGAAGACTTGTATGAACTGATTCAGGATAAAGAAAAGACATATTCAGTCAAGTGATGAGCCCTTCTAAATTTAGCCAAGTTGGTCCTCAGAAAGCAGATATCTAATGCATTGCTTCACTTACCCAACACTCTAAGCCTTTTCATCTTAAGAAGACTTGGACAAGCTTAATCTCTGTTGTCAGGACCTTTGAGAAACTGGGGTAATACCCTGCTGTGGAGAGGACATTAGTGGGGGATCAGCTTACTGCCCTTTCACCCATTAATAAATCAAAGACCTTTTTTTCCCTTGTGTTGGGAACTCCCTTCTCCAAAACAGATCATAACCTGCAAAATATATCTCAGTTCAAATACAGTTGTCCTAGACTTAGAGACTTGTGGATTGTTCTAAAGATAATGTAAGAATCAGGAATGAAACCTAAGTCTTCTCGATTAAAAAGTCAAACTTCCAAGTTCTGTGCTATATGGCTTCTTCATTCTATAATGTTGTAATTTACTCATTTGTCTGACTCTTCATGACCCCATTTGAAGTTTTGTTGGCAAAGACACTGGTGTGATTTGTCATTCCCTTTTTCGGTTCATTTTGCAAATGGGGAACTAAGACAAACAGCTAAATTTAACCAGAATTATATAGCTAATAAGCATTTGAGGCTATATGTGAACTAGATTTCTGACTCAGGTCTAGAATTCTACCCATTGTGCCACCTAGGTTCTCTGAAGGATGATTATAATACTTATGTATTATGAGTGATTATTAATGCAGACCTATAGTAACCCAATTAAATGAATATTTGCCAATTACTTGTTTTACTTCATATTGTATAAAGAAAGACTTAGTGGGGCAGTTAGGTGGAACAGTGAATAGAACACTGCCCTGGAGACAGAAGGACCTGAGTTCAAATCTGACCTAAGACATTTGACACTTGCTAGCTGTATGACCTTGGGCAAGTCATTTAACCCCAAATGCCTCACTAAAAAAAAAGAAGAAAGGATAAATTTGGGAGCACGCATTCCTAAATAACTTCATAACTTAGTCATCAGGAGTTGAGACCATTCTAACCAACGGCCTCAAATAACCCCACCACTGAACTCACTAGTTGTTTTTCACATGGAAAGAGACCAATGGGAAAGTGTTTTTAGACTTTATCATTCCGAGTAGATTTCAAACACTTCTGCACAACTGAAAAGACACGAATGTGAGACCTTCAAGGCTAGACTGAACATAGATGGCAGGAAAATTCAGGTGAAGTGATGTTTAAAGGTATTATAGGCTATAAAGATATTCAAGGACCATCCACAAGGGCCATCTAGACTTGAAATGATAGAATATTCCACAGAGGACGAAACCACTTCAGCTCCGATTATCCAACAAACACTGGGAGGAATTTAATCAGATGAAGTCACCAGGGATCAATGCAGAGGCTTGGATTGGGCACAAAAAAACCAGCCTCATGGTTTTAAGATAGGGTGCCCATGGATAGACAGCAGCTGTTTTCTCAAGGGAGCTGGGGTTTCAGTGAATAAAATGAGCAAATAACTCAGAAAAAGTCCCTGTTTTCTTGGCCTTGCATTAAGAAAGGCACAACTTCCAGGAAAAAAGGACTTGGTGGTTATAGTGGGCTCTGAAATCATCTACAGTTTTGTGTTCAGTATGGCCCCAGAGTTTTAGAAAGGCATTGATAAGCAAAGGAAAGTAGCTAGAATGGTGAAGGGCCTTGAGTCTGTGTCATATGGGATCCATTAAAGGAAGAGGGCATATTTAGCCTTAAGAAAAGAAGACTTGAGTGGAGATGATTATTGTCTTCAAGTATGTAAGGGACTGTCATATGTAAGGAAGAACAGGAATTATTCCATTCAGCCCCAGAGGGAAGGACTAGAGGCAAAGGATGGATTGAAAGAGGCCGACCTAGATTTACTGTCAAGGGGGAAAAACCTCCCTGATGAATTGAGCCATCCTAGAGTGGAAAGTTGGGGGAGGGCCTTCTTGTTTAGAATCTTCTAGTATGTTATATAGCATATAGTGGTGTCTCTATAATGGATAGGCTAGACTAGATGGCCACTAAGGTCCCTTTCAACTTTCAGATTTAGTTTTAAAAGCCTAACATTGATTTCAGTCAAGGAGAGGCCTTTGCTCAATGATCCCCTGGCTAGCATCATCTCAAAGTGAGGAAGAGAACAGGCAGCCAAGGAGTCTGCCATTTGCTCACAAGAGGTATTTGTCAGTGTTGTGGATGATCTCTTACATACAGAGTTCAAATAAAAGAAATTCCAGAAATAATAGAAATAAAAAGAATTCCCTGTTGATGGAGAGGTTCTCCAGATAATTCTGTTCATGGAAGTGCAAATGACACTGAATCCATGCCGTGCTAGTAGTTGGGCAGCCAATTAAGCTAGCCCTTCAGCACATATAACTTAGACAGAAATGGTATCTGGACAATCTATTGCTCCCCTTAACACACACTCTGATCTAGTTACACTGGCCTACTTGTAATTCTTATCACACAGGATTCCACTTCCCATCTCCATGTGTGAAATATCCTCCCTTCTTATTTCTACCTTTTAGAATTCCTCTCTTCCTTCAAGACTCAGACCAAAAGGCATCTTCAGTAAGAGGCTGATTCCAGTCTTCCAGCTATTGGTATCTTTCCCTCTGTGGTGATCTCCTAATGTATGTACCTAATTATATACATGTCATCTCCCCTATTAGAAAGTGAGATCCTTGAGGATAGAAACTAGATTTGCCTCCTCACAGTACCTGTAGATAGTAAGCACATCACAAATGCTTGGTGATGGGACAGCTACGTGGTACAGTAGATAAAGCAATGACCCTGAAGTCAGGAAGACCTGAGTTCAAATGTGATCTCAAACACTTAATAATCATCTAGCTGTGTGACCCTGGACAAGTCACTTAACCCCATTGCCTTGCAAAAACAAAAACAAACAAACAAAAAATGCTTGGTGACTGAATTGACTACTATGAAAAGTTCTGGGTCCTATGTCCCAGATCAACAATCTTTGGGACAGACTCAGGGACTTGAAACAAATGGGGAGATTCTCCCTCTCAAGAATGTGCCAACATACAAATCAGTATCCTATAGGGGGAGAAAAATACTCAAATGGATCAAGGTAGATGAAGTGGGCTAGAATGCTGAGTAGTCACCCCTGCCCCTTCCACTTAGGATGAGAAGTGTTCCTTTCTTAAATGTAAGAGCCGCATGGGCTAGGCCCTGGGAGAGAGCCTTGAACTTGAAGATTGTAGACCTGCCTGCCCCATCCTACATCTTAGGTCTGCCTTGATGCTCCTATCCTTTGCATAATCTATGTTTTAGTCAAATAAGACTGCTTTCTCTCTCCTTCCCACACTTTTCCATCTAAACCTGCCTTATAGGTCAGCAGGGAAGCATCATAAAATCCTAACTCTAGTCTAGAGTAAGAAGGCCAACTCCCTCGTTTTACAGATTATACCCTGAAAGCTGGAGAGGGGAAGTGACTAAATTGGGATCTCACCCAGACACTAAGTGGCTGAGCCAGAATTCACACTCAGGTCCCCAAACTCCAAGCCAGTGCTCCTTGACCTGCATCATGCTACCTGCTTTCCATATTCCATCTTAGCGGGCCCTCCTTCACCTACTGCACTCAAAGCCATTCTTAAAATCTCAAATCCACAGCCACTACAATTTACATGAAACTTGTCTTGATCTATCCTGGGTCACTCAAAATGGGATGCATTGGTTTGCAAAAGACCACAGAACTTCACGGTTCTAATCTCATTGGAGAGCTGATTTAGTAAAGAAAACAGCATAGCACTGCAAGAAGGGAAACCTGGATTCTATTCCCAGGTCTACCCTTGTTCATTGTGGGAGGCCAGACTAGGGAAAGGACAGCAATCTCCCTCTCTCTGAATTTCAGTTTCCTTCCATGTAAAAGGAGAGGAACGCCTGAGGTCCTCCCACAACTAACAATCTAAAGCTAACTCTATGACTGGCACCAATCATTCGGGCACACTGTGATTGAGCAGTTGCTTTTCTCTGGTCTCTTTCCTTCCATATAAACTGGTGATTTCAATGACCAGGGAATTCTGGGGATGGAAATTCCCTTCACCAATACAGATAGGCAACTATCTAAACTGGGGAGCTCTAGAGAACTGCTTGGAGCTCTGAATGATTTAGAGACCTTCCTGGGATCACTAAAGTAATTTTATTTTAGATGTAAGATAACTCCAAGTCTCCCTGACTTCAGGTCCGTTCTTCCATAATAGCACAATATTGGTTCATCTTTCAGTCATGTCCAACTCTTTGTGACCCCATTTGGGATTTTCTTGGCAATTCCTGGAGTAATTTGTCATTTTCTTCTCCAGTTTATTTTACAGAAGAGAAACTGAGGCAAACAGAGGTTTAATGACTTGCCCAGGGTCACAAAGCTAGCAAGCATCTGTGAGGCTCGATTTGAACTCAGGAATATGCATCTTCTTGACTTCAGGCCTGGGGCTCTATCCATTGTGTCATCTAGCCACCACTTTGTCCCATAATACCTTTCTGTAGTATCACACCACATTACTTTTCCCAGTTTTTGATAAATTACTTAAAATAAGTGCAACAAAAATGTCCTCCTTTAACTATTGTTGTGGTCTGACTCTTTACGATCCCATTCTCAGCAAAGATACCAGAGCCGTTTGCTATTTCCTTCTTATCTTAACAGATGTTAAGTGATTTGTCCAGGGGCTCATAGTTAGAAAGTGTCTGACACTGGATCTGAACTCAGAAAGATGCAAGTTCCTAACTATAGGCCTTGTGCTCTATCCACTGAGCCACCTGGCTGCCTTCTTCTCCTATAATTTTCTTATTAGAAATCTGAGGTCAATATATGCAACTTAGCTATGATTGAACAGGCTGAGTTCTCCAAGGGAAGATTAGATTTCTATTGGACTCCCCTCATGCATGAGCCCCCCCCTCACAATGAATTCCAGGTTTGTGGCACATGGGGAATGTAAGGGTTTTCGTTAGCAACCACTAAAAAACCCTTAGATCATGAGTCACCATCCAGTCAAGGATATGTTTGTTCAATGCAAAAGGCATTGAATTAAACAAGATAACGAGATAATTAGCAAGAGTATTTCTTCCATGCTCCCAAAGCCCCACAGTCTGACATGTTGCACACTAACAGGGAGGAGGAAAACACAGCCAGGGGACATGCATGCTAGGGAACATGAGGAGTATCTACATGAACTCAAAGCAACTCACTGGATTCTTCCAATAGAACTTGAGCCCTTTAATGACACCAACTGTTGGGTTTGGCACTTGTCTCTGTGCCCTGGGGCCTGGCCCATTAAAGGTCTTTAAGAAAAGTTTGTTTGGTTGAATTAAACCCTTGGGTCAGAACTGGTATCTGTGCCCCTTTTTCTCCCTTTTGGTGTTTACACATAGTAAATTCATTCTCTAAAATGGTGCTGGGAAGTAATGGTCTTCTTTGTTGTTCTTGAGGAAGGAAGGGTCTGTTTCCCTTTTGATTAGAGGATGATAGTCAATACATAAATGATGGTCGTCTCCTTTGAGAAGTCGAAGGTGCTCTTTCTGAGCTACTTCTCAGGCAGCACTTCCTTTCATCCAGGGAAAGCCAGTGCTCATCAAAGAGCTAGTCCCAGGCTCCAGAACTAATTAGGCTCTAGTGGCAGTGCTCACTCACTGTGCTGTAGCCTTCCAAAAAGACTCGGTGATTTCATTGCATCTGTACTTAAAGGTTCAATACCACCCTTATAGACTTGGAATCATTAGAGGAAGTGGGGAGAAAGGGAGAGAGGAAGGGGTGGGGGGAAGAGAGAGGGAGGGAAGGAGGGAAGGAGGGAGGGAGAGAGAGAGAGAGAGAGAGAGAGAGAGAGAGAGAGAGAGAGAGAGAGAGAGAGAGAGAGAGGAAGGGAGGGTAAAAGAGAAGGAGAGAAAAAGGAGTATGAAAGAGAGAGAGAAAGAGGAAGCAAGAGAAAGAGAGGAGAGAAAGGGAGAGAGAGAGAAAGAGACAGACAGAGACAGAGAGAGAAGGACAGAGAGGAGAAGGAGGGAGGGAAGATGGATGAAGGGATAGAAGTCTAGTTCATTAAGGGGGAAAGCATGCTTCTTTGGAGCAATCATCTTGATCCTCAAAGACTATCTTTGGAAGAAACAGGTCCTATTCAGTGTGGGACTATAGCATGACAATTTGTGTCCCTACTTTAGCCCTTCTCCACCATTAGCTTCATGAGGGCAGAGACTTCATCTTTTTTCTTATTCTCCTCCAGTGTTGGGCAGTTCCTTGCCTTGAATAAATATTTTTGAATAACCTTGAAGTCTTGTGAATAAGAAAGTTATTTGCAACAGCTTTGAATATGGTCAAGAAGTGATAAGATTTTGTGTGTATGTTTGCCTGTGGGCATGTATAATGAAGTCATGAACAGGCTGCATATATGTAACGATCTGTTTCCATGTCCACATATCCTTTTAATGCCTGCTGCTGTGACCTGACCCAAGAGACAGCACCCAGATCATCTTTCTTACTCCATGCATCTAGACAAAGGAGCCTTAAGCTTATGTCCTATAGACTGCCAAATCCGGAAAAAGAAGCCCACAAGTCCATCTAGACTACTCCCCCAGATGGAGAAATGGTAGGACCTTCTGTTGCCAAATACATTGCTGGAATTACTTTGCAATGATCAGAAAATAATGCTTGCTGAGTGAAAACAAAAGTTTAAAAAGGTGTCTTCTTCCTTTCTTCACCATGACTACACCTGTTGTCAAGACTGCACATGGTCATTCCACCCTTACTTTGACCTCCATCAACCCTTTGTCCCACCTCTGTGAACAAGTGGTTTTGGATCCAGGTCCTTGGATGCCCAATCCAATGGTCTTTCAACTCTGCTGTGCATTTGGAGATCCCTTGTTTCCTTTATGTCATTTGATTTTTGATGAAAAATGAAAGCAACACTTTTATACATTGGCAGACCTTTATTTCTTCAATCTGGTCTGATCCTTGTGCTCTCCATGAGAGCTACAAAGATAAGAGGAATGATAGGCCTTATCTTTCTTTCTGAAGAATTCCAACATACAGCCACTAAGTTCAACTACACTAATACAAGGAAGAAGAAGAGGGCAGCACCAAAGCAAGACTTGCCACAGGGGATGATGCCTACATTGAGTCAGGAAGGGACCCTCACAGAAAGGGACCAGGAACAGATGAGGACAGAGTTCATTCCAGTCATGGGAGAAAGTTTGGGCAAAGTTCAGAAGGCAGGAGATGAAGTGTTCACTTCAAGAAAGCCAGTTTAGCTGATACAGAGAATATCTGAAGGACTGAAATAGGTTTGAAAAGGAAGACTGGAGGTAGGTAATAAAGGATTTAAATGACAAGCTGAGATGCCTAAATTATACCTTTAGAGACAATAGGGAGTGACTGAAGGTTTCCAATTGAGAAGTGATAAGGTCCAATTTGTGTTTTAGAAAGATTATTTTGGCAACTTTTTGAAGGAGAGAAAAGAAAGGAAAAAAGCTGGGACTCCAATTGAATGATGACATCTTGAATAGGCTGTAGTTGGGTGAGACCCAAGAGATACAGTGAAGAGAAAATGAATGAGATTTAGCAATCCAATATATAGAAGAGGTGAGAGAGTGTGGAGCCAGGAATGACTCTGAGGCTGCAAAACTTTGAGATTTGGAAGAGAACGTGCCTTCAACAGAAATGTTTTAAAGGAGGTAAATTCGAAGGGAAAGATCATGTTTTAATTTTTTGATAAGTGAACTAAGCTGTCTATGGGACTTCTAGTTGGTGGTTTGTAGTGTATGACTGAAAATCAAGGGACATGGGGCAGCTAGGTGATGCAGTGGATATAGCACCAGCCCTGGAGTCAGGAGTACCTGGGTTCAAATTTGGTCTCAAACACTTAATAATTACCAAGCCGTGTGGCCTTGGGCAAGCCACTTAACCCTATTTGCCTTGCAAAAACCTAAAAAAAAAAATCAGGGGACAAATTATTGCCAAATATGTAGATTTGGAAATCATCTTCATAAAAACAGCCAATTACCCATGAGGGTTGAGTGGATCAGAAGCAAACAGTTTCTTCCTGTCCATATCTCATCTTCTTTGAGTATAACCCTCTAAACCCAGAAATTGGGTGCCCTTCTTCCTGCTTCCATCTATCATTTTCTTTTCCCCTCCAGCCTCCTGGCAAAGGTGAGGATCCCTTCCATTCCCTACCATCCTCTTTATCTGTTGCTTTAAATGTGGAGTCCCTTCTGCTCTGTTGTTTAAGAAATGTGCAGTTGTTGGGGAAGAGCTTGAGCTTGGAGGAACACACCCAGATTCCATGACCGTTTTCTTCTAACAGAAAGCAGAGCTCCTGCTCTCGGAACACAAATTGCAGTTCCTTGGCTAGGGCAGCCATGAAGATTTCATCTAGCCCTTTAGGGTCATTACAAGTCCACTCCTGCTCTCCACGCTTGCTAGGAGAGATGCTCTGCTTGCCTGAATTTTGCTGGTAATTTCTTTGGAGAAGTGCCATGACAAACTCCTTGGAGGAGCTTGCTGCCTGAGAACTGGCTTTTTCCTTCCCTATTAGAATCTTAGCTGTCACATCCAGTTTCTTGTTCCTTATCTGACTATGTCCAAGAGGCAGCATGAATTAGTGCACAGAACACAATAGTCATCAGAAAGACATGAACTCAGGGGCGGCTAGGTGGTGCAGTGGAGAGAGCACCAGCCCTGGAGTCAGGAGGACCTGAGTTCAAATTTGACCTCAGGCTTAATAAGTACCCAGCTATATGCCCTGGGGCAAGTCACTTAACCCCATTTGCCTTGCAGAAACCTAAACTAGAAAGAAAGAAAGAAAGAAAGAAAGAAAGAAAGAAAGAAAGAAAGAAAGAAAGAAAGAAAGAAAGGAAGGAAGGAAGGAAGGAAGGAAGGAAGGAAGGAAGGAAGGAAGGAAGGAAGGAAGGAAGGAAGGAAGGAAGGAAGGAAGAAGGAAAGAAAGAAATGAACTCACATCACTAGTTTGTGGCCCTGAAAAAGTCATTGATTTCTCCCAGGCTCAGTTTCCTCATCTGTAAAATAGGAACAATAATAGCAACTACTCCATGAGATTATTAATTGACTCCAATGAATATGTTTGTAAGGGCCAATCTTCACTCTAGAAATGTTACTTACATTTTCATTGCCTTGCTAATGACTTTCTTCTTCCCCTTGAGTCTTTTTCTACCTTCTGGGTTCTCCTCCACCACCCCATACTTCTCTTCCTTCAGCTCAATTCCTCCTGCTGCTTCTCCATCTCATTCTCCTCTCTAGTTCATCCCTTTCTCCCATTCACTCCTTTGTCTTTCTAGTGACTATTTGGCTTCATTCCTAGAGAATCTTTGAAAGATCTCAATCCCAGAATGGTTTCCCCAGTCTTCTCTGACTTCAGGCATTCTGTATTCTTAGTCTGGACGATGTCAAGAACAGGGAGGCAAACACCCAGAGGATTGCTAGTGTCAGTCTTCTGGATAGAGGAAGGAAAAACCAGGCAACTTACAACAATGTCAGATATGTTGGTCTTAAGTTGGAAAGAACCTTAGTGGTCATCTAATCTGAAGCACTCATACATATGAAGAAACTAAATCCCAGAGGTCAGTTACTTGTCCAAAGTCATGCAGGAAGAAAGTAGAAGAATAAGTCCTGGGACTCCAAGTCCATCAATCATTCCTGTATACTCTTGGGGTTAAGTGACTTGCCCAAGTTGCATTCTATCATAAAAAAGAAAGACATCATGGCCCAGTTGTTTCATTTTCCTTTCTATAATTCATCAAAAGACATGAGCAAAACTACAGTTGCCCAGTCCCTGGCGGTGGGGATAAGGGTTTAGGGAAACAATGAGAGTGAGGAAAAAAATAAAAAGTTTGGCAGATCCTAAACAAAATCTGGATTGATCTTGCACCAGACCCAAGATTCTTGCAACAAATGCTCCGCTCCAACTAACTAATTCACCTTTGGGATGACTCAGTGAAAATTAGTCAGTGACAGCAAAGTTAAATCCATAGCATGGAAAGAGGATCATAGCATATTGAAGAAGAAAGACTCTATAAGGAGTTTGTTTAAGGGGCCTAGGGCATTGATCAAAAGGAAACAGAAGCAAGGCAATTCCACTCTGCAGAAAAAGACACCAAGTCCATCCATTAAATAGTAACTATTTTTAGATGGGCATTCTCTTGCTAGAATCTCATTAGTGCCCCAATTCAGTAACATTGACACCAGCAAAAGGAGGGGAGAGGGAGTGGTTTACCTCCATCTTTCTAATTCACACAGAGAAAATTTCTTGATGTGCCAAACCATTGTCAGAGAAATCTGGAATTGTGGGCACTTGAGCATTGGATGTTTAAATGCCTTTAAATGTATAATTGGGTCTTTCTTCAGACTGATGGCTAAAAGCTACTGTACTTTACTCATTCCTTTGAATATTGCCATTCAGCACTGGTGTTTCAGGATAAAAAAGGAAGCATGCGCTCTGGAGACAAGTGATGCAAAAGACATCTCCATGAAGAGCACCATATGATCTGCCAGCATTCACCATTTCTTCTTGTTGTCTGGACCCAATCTTTAGCAGGTATCTCCACCTCATAACATATTCATTGACTGTAGAATCAAAACAAAGACTAATGAGAGATCATGATGGATTTCAAAACCATCTCTGAGGGGCAGCTAAGTGGTGCAGTGGATAGAGCACTGGCCCTGGAGTCAGGAAGACCTGAATTCAAATCCAGCTTCAGACAGTTAATTACCTAGTGGTGTGACCTTGGCCAAGTCACTTAACCCCATTTCCCTACTTTAAAAAAAAATCTCTAAGTCTCAGAATTTAGCCTCTCATAGTATCCATAGTGGTTTCCAACACCCAGAAGGAAAAAAGTTACTCTGCCATAATTTCCTCAAATGGTTTCAGAGCCCCCACTGCTGATCAGGCATCTTCTGATGCTCTTTATTATTTTGTTAGAGTGTTAACTATTTCTATGAAAGATGGTAAAACTTAAAAGATGAGTAATATCAAAAGTCACTGATTCCAGTGAGAACTCAAAAATATCTGGGGGTGACTGATAAGGGTAAAAAGGTCTATATATAGGGGCAGTAATAGATTAGACACAACTGCTATAACAGCTTGCAAAATATTCTATTAAATTTTTATATCCAGATTAACTCTCTATTAGATATGAAAAGTCCTTCCAGTCAACTACTCCTGAATTCACTATGATTTGTCAATCTCTTTCTAAGACCAAGAATTTAATAATCCAATCTCCTGGCATGTTCTGGCTACCAATTTCAAAGAAATATTGAGACCTACCATAAGCTGACCAGTGTGCCAAATCTGGAATCCCATCTCCTGATTACTAGCCATGCAATACCATGGGCTCCCATGATATTCTTTTTAACTTAATGAATTAGACTTTCATGTCTAAGATCACCTTAACTTTTTGAAAATCCTTACTAGCTTTAAGAGGAAATGTGCACATTATAATAGAGTGCTGATACTTGTGATCATCTACTTGGTTGGGTCATGGATTCTGTGGGGAAAGAATTCCCATATCAGTAAGAACTCAAATCTTAACATGATCCCTGGCATACAAAAAACCCACAATAAATGTTACTTGTAATAAACTAAATAGATGAAAAATTCTTCAATATTCACCCTTAAAATGACTTTTTAAATTAAATTTTTAAAAAAGCAGTTTTAAAGGGGAGGCTAGGTGGCGCAAGTGGATAAAGCACCGGCCCTGGAGTCAGGAGTACCTGGGTTCAAATCCGGTCTCAGACACTTAATAATTACCTAGCTGTGTGGCCTTGGGCAAGCCACTTAACCCCATTTACCTTGGAAAAAAAAAACCCTAAAAAAAAAAAAAGCAGTTTTAAGTCCAGGGAGTGTGTATGTAGGGTGACAAAGATATAGACATTCTGTTTGAGAAAACTGCCATGTCATCATATAATAAAGGGACTTTCTTCCACCATAGAGAATAGTGAATCAATCATTTGCTATGCAATTATAAGTCCCTACTCTACACCATGCACTGGAGATCCAATGTCAGAAATGAAACATTTCTTGCTCTTGAACAGTTTATGTTCTATGGATTGCATATCTATTGAATATTTATTCTGCCACTATGCTAGGAACTCTGGGAGTGAGAAGGAAAATACAGAAGCCAAGAAGAGGAGAGAAGTTTAGCTTCATTTCTTGTTACATAAAGTGATGATCCTCAAGCCTTCAGGTTTCAATGAAGTAACTCTTTAGACAAAATTTTCCTCAGGCATCAGTTATGTCCTTTCTCACCGATCTTCCCCCCCTCCAGCCCTCTCTTCACCCTCTCCCCTCTCAAGGAATGATCCAGAAAAGCCTTGTTCTCCATGGCTATTCTCATATTTGGAAAAAGAAGTAGCAAAATTGGATTTGGGGATTTGGAAAGAGTGTTTGTTTGTTCAAGGATTTCTTGAGAAAGCTGTCAAATACAAGTATGTCCTAGAGATAAAAGTGATTTTAAGTTTGTCAAGAAATACTTTCAGGATTTTCAAAAGAAATCCTGGAGGATTTTGAGTTGAGAAGTCAAGGAGAAAGAGAGTTTTATCTTCAACAATTCATCTGGGGCCAATTGACTTCTCAGGTAAATTTTGAAATATGAGGTGGTACCTTGATATCAGTCTTCCTCT
Source organism: Macrotis lagotis (assembly GCF_037893015.1). Classification (NCBI taxonomy): domain Eukaryota; kingdom Metazoa; phylum Chordata; class Mammalia; order Peramelemorphia; family Peramelidae; genus Macrotis; species Macrotis lagotis. The sequence continues at coordinate 4,709,056 of NC_133661.1, forward strand.
GGATATTCCCATTAAGCAAAGACATTTTAGAAAAGAATTATTTCATAAACAATTAGTGTCTTGAAATCCAAATCCTTTAGTGACTCATTTATCAGTTCTATGCATATTCATTTTCTACTTTTCCCCATGGTGAGAAACAAAATGATCCTGAAAAGCCTCTCTCTATTTTTGCTATTTCATCACCATAATTTAATGCTAAATTAAAGTTCAAAAAGGCTTCATTATTCAGAAATGTTTTGTTCTGTTCATTTCCTCTTTGGGTAGCATCCAACTCCATCCACCTTTCTTAAAGAGCTGACATCTGCTTGGCTAATATGGAAGTGTTGTCGTTGCTTGGTTCATTGGAGAAGTCAACAAGGAAAAGTAAGAACTTTCAATAAAGAACTAGCAAAGTTAACTGCCAATTTGCCTTTAAAATCACCCCAGCTCTCTTGGAAGTCAAAAAAACATGTGATGGAGTTTTAAAGGCAAAGAGTATTTTGAATCTCAGAATCCTCCAATCATGTCTGAACAGCTCCTGGTGCTGATCCAATATGGCCTACTCAAGTTCAGACAAAACTCGTGAAAAGCTTCCATTCATAGTTTCATAAATTTGGAGAAAGAAGATAGTTTAGAAGACCTCTAGTATAAGGCTTCCATTTTATCAAGCAGGTAATGGTGCCTAGAGAAGGAGAAGTGATTTGCTAAAGAACCTATCTAATAGCATAATTTTTTTTGAACCCAGATCCTCTACATCCAAATCCAGTTTCTTTCCCTCTAAACCATGCTTCTATCTAATGTATTTTATTCCTTCAGAAGACCAAGATCACATAAATAACATGACCTCAAGATTGACCAGGGACAAAAGAAATCCCCTCTAGAGAGAAGTAAGATGTCAAGTTCTCAAACAACTGAGATATAAGTAGGGAAAGGGGAATGGCATGATGCTCTTGCCCCAGGCACTAGAGAACCAACATCCAGGAGTTGAGGAAGAACATGATTCTAAGCCTTTATTTTTTAATCATATAGGCCACACTTATTCCCAGAGACCCCGTACCACTGCACAACTTTTCTGAGGCTTGCAATCCTCTCCACCCACATAGAAGCATGGAAAAGACTGACATAAGGTTCCTTCCCATCCCAGTGGGAGTGCACCCATGGTTCAAATGATCTCTATAGATGCTGTCTTCTATGAACCACTGAGTTTTTTAACTGCTCTTCTCCTTCTTTCAATAGAGCTATATTCTCTCTTATTTAGGATTTTTAAAAATAGAATTTTTTAAGCTCTTGGAATAGGAACAATGCTTGTAATTCCCAATTCCCAGAGAAAGAGACTGAGGGAGAGAGAGAGAGAAATAAGCAACAAAAAAGCAAAACATGAAAGGATAGAATCTTCACAAAGTTTTGATTACAAGCACAACTTTAAAAACAGCCCACAACCCCTAAAGATTAGTAACTCTTTATATCTTGTACACTTCACAAACTAACCTGAGAGGTAGTCAAGGAAACGATTATCTCTATTTTGAAATGGAATAAAAAGCACGGAAGAGTTAACAATAATTTCCACCTTCAGAAGACAGAGTCGGACTAAGAACCCAGGTCTTCTGACTCCCAGACCCCTGCACTTCATTACTTCTTTCACTTGAAGACAGTGAAAATTCTAATTATGTCAATGCTTTTTGGGATCCTATTTCAAAGGACCAAACCACTCCATAGATTTTGACCTCCTCTCCAAATAATTTTAGTGGAATATAGTGAGTGAGATTTGCAAACCAATAAAGATAATGACTAATCAGGGTCAGTTTTGTCCTTGGTCTTTTGCTCTCTGGCTTTATGAATTAGGGAAGGTAGTTAACAATTTTAAGTTTTCACTTTCTTAGTTAGCAGGATAGAGGAAATCGTTCATAACCTCTACTTCCCTCAGAGAGAAACATGGAAGATTAGTGAGTCAATGTTTGAAAGAGCCTTGAGGTCTTCTGATTTTAAAATGAAGGGTAATTATATTATATTCTTCTCATTGTTATTCACCCATTAGGCAAAAGAAATTCCTAATTTTTCTCTGAGTTGACCCCGTGGCCACATTGATGAAGCCTCTCTTTAAAAGGGTTAATGGATGGCTCATTCAACAATACAGAGATTCATGCTTCAATGTAGACTAATATGTTCTGTATTTACCTAAAAGAAGGAAGGCATTTATCCCCAACTCCAAGATGAGGCAAGTAAGAAAAATAGAAGGAATATGAATATATAAGCAAGAGGAGTACTTTATTAGCACATTATAATACAAAGCTCATGACTGGGAAAAAAGAAAGTGATGGCAAGGGAGGAACCATGAAGCAGGGTTTTGATATAATACCATACAATACACCTTGTTTTCATGAGGTGCCTCTTCTGGGCCAAGATCTGTGTTTGATGTTCACATGATCAAATTTTAAAAAGACAACCTTATCCTTAGGAAGTTCCTAGTCTGGTGGATCCCAAGAAAACACCCAATAGGAATTAAGCATGTTATATATATATATATATATATATATATATATATATATATATATATATATATATATATATATATATGTGTGTGTGTGTGTGTGTGTGTGTGTGTGTATACATACATATATATATATATATATATATGACAAGGACATCGAGAGGTATGGGGGTGGTTGAAGAGATATTTGAGGTGAAAGGGAAGGAGGAGTTGAGGAGGAATAAGGTCTTGAACTCAGTTGATAAGGTGCATGTTGGGATGAGTTTCTTGGAACTTATTGGGCTCCATCATAAAAAATAATCAGACCAAGGGCTGTGTTTCCACTTGGCAGGTGGGACTGATTGGTTTCAGGGTCCCAAGACCTGAGTTTTGATCCAACTTCTGTTCCTTCTAAAGTTCAAATGACCTCTGGAGATGCTGTATCCTACAGACTACTGAGATTCTCAACTGTTATTCTTCTTCTTTCAATATAGCTACTTTCTCTGGTATTTAGACTATTTTAAAAATAGATTTTTGCTTCTAGAGAAGAAAGTGCTGAACGCAGATCCTGGAAATTTTAAACTAACTGTGTGGCCCCAAGAAAAACCTGTTTCCTGATCTGTAAAGAGGAGGGGACTGCAAGAGATGTGCTCTAAGATATTCAGCCTGAAGGGGAAGTGTGTCCTGGGATACTCTGAGTTGCAGTATCCTCATTTGCACTAAATGACCTCTAGGGTCCCCTCGAACTCTGAGCCATGAGCTTCCATCTTACTTCAGAACATTCTGCACTAATCACTCACAGAGATTCTAAATGAACTCAATAGGTTTCCCAGCTTTCCAGTAAAGTTAGAGGTGCTGACGGACCCTGCAAAATAACATCAATCCTCTCTGGCTGGTTGACCTAAAGGGGAGAGCTGGCTGCCATCGATCGCAGCATAATGGTAATTGTTGACTCCTAGCCATTCATTCCTCCTCCTTAGTAGAGATGGGAAGTAGAGTGATGTGACAGTCTCTGTGTATCACTGTCTTCAACAGAGGGGGGATGTCTTAGAGACCAACCTTCCCTGGTTTACATTAGTCTACTGAGTCCTCCGAAAAAGAGGAACACTGAATTGTTACACACATTTTCCTGGAAGTAGATTGAATTCCACCAAGCTTATTATCCCCAAGACAATGAAACATCCAGACAACAACTACTCTTCCTTTCTGCTCTACAGAGACCGGGCAAATGGGCTTTAGGATGTGAGATTTTTCACACTCGCCTCGCCAAGAGTGGTGAGTTTATTCCAGGAAGAAGGTCTCTAAGACCTCCCCAGGGTCCACCCTGAATCTAGAGTCTTCCTAGAGAGATGTTGCCAGTGTTACATAGTGATGGAGCTCACAGGCAGGCTAGCATTGGCATTCACTTCCATATATCCAGGGCAGTTTGGGTTTTTTAAGTTTTTGTTTAAAGGAATAATTTGATGTCATTTTTCCTACATTGTGGTTCTTGCCCTGGCCAGTTCGGACCTCTGGTGAGTCTCATACTTTCTTTTCTTGACTGAACTAGACTCAAGGCTTGGCCTTCCTGAACTTCCATTGTGGGTCAACTTCTCTTTTGTCTCCCACTCTTGTGTCTCCCAGGGAACTTCCACCCCATCCTCCTTCTTCCACAGTCCTAGCACCTTTCCAGCCCCTCCCTCCCAGTATGGGACCTTGCATAAAGTGAGATCCCAATAAAAACTTGTTGATGATGATGATGACATCATGGACATGAACAATTTCAGTTTTAAGGAATTAAAAATATTTAGGATGCTGACTAATAAGAATTCCTCTCATTTTCACCGATCTTTAAGACTTGCCAACGGCTTTAAATATACTATCTGGCCAGGTAGTACAGTGGATGGAGAACTAGCCTTGGTGTCAAAGCCTTGCTTATATACTTGGATACTTGACTTTTACTAGCTGTGTGACCTTGGACAAGTCACTTAACCCTGCTTGCCTGGCATCCAGGGCCATCTCCAGTCATCCTGATTCCCATCTGGTCACTGGACCCAGATGACTCTGGAGGAGAAAGTGAGCTTGGTGCCTTAGACAGAACCCCTCTCAAATCCAATTCATGTACTTGTCATGGTATCACCCCCCTGATGCTGTGGTCTTCTTCAAAAATGAAGGACAAACATTATTATCATAAACCATCTCCTTTAATCCTACACAATGACCCAGATAAGTTAGTGCTGTTGATATTCCTGTTTTACAGATAAAGAAATCAAAGCTGATAGGTTAATGACTTGTCCAAGATCACATGGCTAATAGGAGACTGAAGCAGGATTGGAAGTCAGGTCTTCTTGAGTTCACAGTCAGTACTCTAGTCAGGAGACCACCTAACTGCCATTAGGCCAAGGCAGACACCTCAGGTTTGTCATTCAGTTCCACAGCAGAGTTTCTACTTTTCTGAATAAACTTTACATCACTCTAACTAAGCAAGTACAAAGCATGATTTTATGGATGTCATATGTTTTGGAAGCGAAAGGAAAACGAACATCTCACATTTATATAGGGCTTTAAGGTTTTCCAACAATTTTTGTAGAATATTTCAGGTAAAAAAGAGAGCTGGATTTGGAGTCGGGGATCTGAGTTAAAATTCCAATGGAACTACTTTCTATTTCTGTGACCATGAACAAATCATTGTAGTCCTCTAAACCTCAGTGTCCCCATTTGTAAAAGGACAAGATGATTGTCAAGTTTCCATGATGTTCTAGGAAACAGTGTTAATATTATCCCTATTTTTCAGACAAGGAAACTGAGACAGGAAATTTAGACACCTTGCTCCGTAGCCCAGAGAAAGCTAGTAAGTGTCTGAGGCAAGATGTGACCCCCAACCTGTCCCAACTTTAAGGATAGAACTGTAATATTGGGTTTTCTTTGAGAAAGAATAAGACATGACCTGGGAGTGCTCAGCCTCTTTATATCTGGGACTTTAAAACACTCTCATTTTGAATGAATCAAGAATCATGAATCACGGAAAGGAGTTGGACTAGGCAATCTCTGAAGTTCCTTCTAGTTTCTAATCTAGCTTTTAAGATGTTAGGATGCTATAGTGATATCCACTCATGGAGGCAGGGAATCATAGTGGGTGGGCTGCAGGGAACTGGGATGAAAATTAGAAGAAATCAATGAATATGAAATGAGAAAGCCAACTTCTTCCTCTGACTAACCATGACCCCATTCCTTTTGGGGAGCTTTGGCTATGGAGCTAAGATCAACACTTCTCCACTTCCAATCCAAAACTTTGCAAATCCAATTTTATTTTTGTTTTTTTAGCCTCAGGAACAGAGTGATTGAAGCTTATGGGCCATCATAATCTCCAAAGAAGGAACTTCAGTATCATCCAAAAGAAAATCAAAATGGAGGTGAATGGAAGGTACAATCAGGCTCTCACATATCAAAGACAGGAATTAAGTGGGAGAGGCAAGGGATCATCAAAAAGAAGACAATCAATCACATGATAAATGAAAGGACTGAGCAGTGGATGGGCCCCATGTGCCAATGGACTTCTCAACTAATCAGGAGGCCAGAAACAAGACCCTCAGCACAAGAATGAGATTGAAAGCTATACAAGACAGACAGACTTGGAGGAGCTGTGGTCTGTATCATTGAAGGTCAAACCTATATAGTAATCAGAGTACAAATCTAGTGATGTGTTAGTATTTTATTGTCTAACAGAACTAGAATATAGGTTTGCACCTCAATTATAGGTGACCCTATACCAACAGGTGACAATCTCTTATTTTAAAACTGTTCTTTACATAATTTCTTCTGAAGATACATAAAATCAATAAACTCTCTCCTTGACCAGATTTACTGGCTAGGAATTACCTACATTGAATTTACTTGGAATGAGAGATAACTGAAATTTTGCTCAAAATATCACTGGAATTTCTTTAAAAATTAAAGAACTCCAAACTAAAGCTGGTGATGCTTCCCTCAGTCTCTCTCTCTCTCTCTGTTCTCTTCTGTCAAATGAGGGCATTGAACTGGATACTCTCAAAGGTCCTTTTCTGATTAAAGTCCTATAATTCAAAGAAATTAAAAAAGTTGATTAAGAAGTGAAAAGAAGGAAGATTTCCAGTTTCCTAAAGGCAAACACTTTTGGCAACATGCAAGCTGCCTGTTTCTCCTCTTAGGAGGGAGCACAGTTGGAGACATTACTCAGCAGGATGAAGCCAGAGTCATCTCCCAGCTCTCTGTAGCCTGGAAGAAGGAGCCCTGCCCTCCCAGAGGATACACAGGGGGAAGGACTTGGCCAAAGTGTCTATGAAATGATTTTCACAAGGCTGCAAATACAGAAGAGGAAAATATTCCCCCCAATCCTCCCTTCTTTAGGAAGAGTCACTTAAAAGTGGAGAAAAATGCTCAGTTTTCTGGTCCCAATGATTTCCTGTGGGTTTCACTATAAAGTTCTTTTGTTTATGGAAAGCTGGGGGAATTCAAAACAGTGTGACCCAACTTCCCCTTCTAAAATCTATCTGGCCACATCAAAGCGAAAATTACTTTTGCAAAGATTGCAGTGCTTGTTTTGTTTTTCTCCACTTTATTAATAATGCATTGAGTGTGTTCATGACTTCCTTTCCCGTTCTATTTCATACAGAGCATCACTGAGAAATAGCTTTGAAATCTTCCCCCTCACCTGATCTCTTGGCCTTGCTACACACGTACAAGTTTAAAGGAAGTCTACACTGTAGCTTGCATTCAGATATAGCCAACAAAGCTCCTTCCCTCCTCCAGCCTTGCAAGTAACTACAGACTGTCACCCTTGAAACTCCCTGTGGGTCCAACAACTGGGGAATCACTTTTTAAAATTCGGGATGTGCCTGTTAGGAAATGTTATTTTTGCACCAAGAAAAAACAAAGAGGAGGAAAGACAGACACATGGGAAGATTCGAATTGATTGATATGAAGTAAAATCACGAGAATTGCACATGTATAATAATAAAAACATCCAAGAAACAATTACCAAGAGAAAGTCAAATTTGGCAGAATTTGAATTAGCCAATGATGGTTCAGGACAGCAAAGGAAATAGAGTGTTTCAGGCCTACTGGGTTCAATGGTCTAGCCAGTGCTTTTCTTTACAAGGCAAGTTTCAGCCAGGGAGAAAGGAGTTTTCTTTATTTTTTCCCCCTGAAAAGACTGTGTAGAATACATGGTAGAATAGAATAATGGTAGAATGGTAGAATGCATCAATATTTTTTAAATGTATTGAAAATAAGGTTGATGGGGGACACCCCAATTCAATATGATGAATTTCCCAATCACTTCATTGGATGTGGACCTTTGTCCAAAAGCCAACTCAAACCTCTTCCCTATCACCTGGTCAGGAGACACAGGGAGTTCCTCTAATTGGCCCCTATGGACTAAGGCTGTCTCCAAGAGGATCATATACTGTCTAGGAAAACAGATTCTGCTTGGTCTCTAAAAGGGAGCCAGGCAATGGATCAGCCCCTTTTCTTTCTCTGCACTCTATCTCTCCTGGACTTCTAGACTAGAGAACAACCAACAGGAGAGGGAATTTCTCCATCATCTATAAGTAGAAAATGATCTCTTCATGGAGTCAGAGGAAGCTCTAAACTAAATCATGAAGGAATCATCCCATACAAATGCAAGAGTTCCTAACTTTGGCCCTTGGGGCTAGCCACTTTCCTAGAGAAAAAAGATTTCTTCCACTGAAGAGGCCATCAAGAGAGGATTGACCTGAAACTAAAATAGCAAAAAGAAGTCACAAGGGGGAGAGAGGGGAGCTATGAGCATTGTCAAATTTTCTGTGCATATGAATTATTGAGACAGGTCTGAGGTGAAAAGAAAGTATCTGTTGAATGGTCCCAAAAATATCTAAACCCTCCCAGCTTGAGTCCAATGGGTGAGTTCATTCCTTTGGGTTGTTGTATTCTTTTTCATAGAATGAGGTTTTGCATCTTGGACCATTTCAATGAGGAGTGAAATGAAGGTTGTCTCCTACTCATCCTTTTCAGTGTACCCTGAGGATACATGGAGTTGGATTCCTATAACCTGCTTTGGGCAAAACTTAGATATAAGCCTTATCTGAGCTCTAGTTGGGATATTTCCCAAAGCATCTGCGATAAAGTGAGAAAACCCTCTTGCATCAATTTCTAGAATTGGTCCTAATCTGTATTAATGCAGAGCTTTGTCAGATACAATTTAAGAGTACTTGCACCATGAGTAACATCATTCTTTTTTTTTTAGGTTTTTGCAAGGCAAATGGGGTTAAGTGGCTTGCCTAAGGCCACATAGCTAGGTAATTATTAAGTGTCTGAGGACGGATTTGAACTCAGGTACTTCTGACTCCAGGACCGGTGCTCTATCCACTGTACCACCTAGCCTCCCCTAGAATTCTTAAAAGAAATAAAAAGATGCCATCCTTCCTCACGTGTGCCTCTTAAAGTGTACCTTCTGGCTGCTGAGGCTCTCATCTTGAATTTTATTTTCTATTCCTCTGTATATTCCTTTATATTTCCTTATCACCCAAGGAGAATATGAGCCTCTTGGGAGTCAAGATGGCTTCCTTTTGGGGCCAAGCACAATGGTCACTTAACAAATATTTAGTAAACTGAATGAGATTTCACTCCTCACTGTAATGATTAGGAAATAAAGTTAAGGAAGCGATTCTTAGAAAGAAGACATTTTAAAAACTTGCCTTCGGTTACCTCCACATCACCTATAAACAGGGTTAAAGTCATTCCAATGTGGAGGCTCTTGGAATCTTGGGTGAAGCCTTGTGAACAGGATGGTAGCAGGGATCTGCTTTGTCAAAGTCCCCAGGATGCATTGGTTACATTTTATGGATTTCCATTTTCATCCCTAAAAGGGTTGCTGGTGACACTTTCCCAGCAGAGCTCAACATGGAGAACAGCCATTCCCTCTGTGAGCCTGAGAGATCAGTTGTCACAAGAAGCCGGACGTCAAAATTCTCAACCTAAATGATCAGATCAGTTTTCTTGGCTTTTGAGCTCTAACCCTGGACTCACCAGGGACAGTATTTGAATTTCTGAAACCCTCGGAATCCTATGGATTTATGACTAATGAGAACAACAGGCAGCTCTTGGGACACACTAATAATTTCCTCTTCTGTCAATAGAAAGGTGGGGAGTAGGTCTGGCAGGCTATAAAGCTTCAAGACAGTCAAAGCAATGAAAAGGACAAAGGAAGGAGAACAATAAGCCCCAAGTGAAACAAAATCACTATGATTTGGTGTCTTTCAGTGACTAGAAACATGAGTTCAAGAGTTTCATTGGAAATGTCATTTAATGGGGGGGGGGGAGTCGGGAGGGGCAAAGGAAGATATCTGTGGCCTCCTACTCAGAATACCTAATGCCTATCTCTTATTCTTTCAAATGCAAGTACAAATGGACAGCTTCCAGGAAGATGAGGATGTGAATATTTGGGGACCAGTTAGGAGCCCTTCTTGTCTTCCTCTTTCACACACACATTCCCCACTCCACCCCCATTACCAGGTATTGAGTGGCTCTTCTCCAGGCTGGCTTGATTTGGGGAATTGAGGATAGGGGGAAAAGGAAGCAGTGAGATCTGAATCAGTGGAGAGACAATACACACCCACAACATTGTGAATTCTGAAATAGTAGCAGCAAGCTTATCATATGGCATGGCCTTTGGGGTTAGTTTCCAATGGGAAGCACTGGGAGCTCTCAATGGCATCATTCTATATTCTGGAATGTTGTATATATTTTCTACCATTGCTTTCAATGAGATAATAGGACCTGGAATGAGAAGTCGCTGAGTCCCTCCCTCTAGCCCCCACCATCTTTCAATGAAAAAAAAAAACTGAAAGCAAAAGAGGGGAACTGTCCAGGGCTACACAGAAAGCAAGTTACAAGCTGAGATTTGAATTCAGATCTCAGTGGAATCCATGGCAATTGTCTAGGCTCATCTCTATCTCTTTAATACCTATAGTACAAGTCTTAAGATACAGTTTTGCTTTCCTGATGACTCCAGACTCCTGACCCCTCTGACTAGCTGGAGAGCATGCTGACAATGTCCTGACTCCTGCAAGTGATTGCATCTACGTTATCACATGCAAGCTTCTCTTCATTTTAAACAATATTATAAATCCAGTTATGAGTTTCTAGATGACATGCTCTCTGAACATATCCCAGTTTTCAGTACTTTTTAAAATTTTTTTCAAGATGCAGTTGGCTCTCAGAACAAGCCATAAGGTTCTTGGTGGGGTCCAACCAGAGTCCAGTACAGTGGGACATTCCCGATGCTGGCCTTGTCCAGATGCTGGCTAAGACTCCCCATCTCTGGGACACCACCAACTCAACGATAGCTCCAGATCCACAGACACTCCTCTGCCTCTTGTCCTGTGAGTCACTCTCCCGGCATCTCACCCATCTGGTATCGAGGAACACAAGTGTGAGCCTTCTCCAGTGATGATAACTCCATTTCATATTGTTTGAGTCCATCCATCATTCCAGTCTGTCAAAACCTCTTGGGATCCTGATTCTGTCAATCACTGAGTTAACAATCCCTTCCAGCTTTGCAACATTTATTTGCTTAATAAATTAAACTGAGGCAAGCAAACAGAGTAAGACACATGTCTCCTGGATTAGTTGCTCCCAAGCTTCTTTCCCCTTCGTTTGGGTTGACATTCAGGAAGCTGAAACATCAAAGGTCAAGCAAGGTGGGCTCCTGGTCTAGCAAGAATCCAGAGGGAAGCTTTTGTCTGGGAATGTGTTCTTAGAGCACAGGCCAAGCCAGCCAAAAGACTCATACCTAAAAATCTGCCATAGTGAGGCCAAGGTTAAAAAACAATGGAACAATTTTTTTTTATTCAGATCCTACTGCCCCCAGTTATGTGCTTAATGTTACCAGTTAGTACTGTGGGTCCTACCTCCAGCAGCATAAACCAAAACCCATTCCACACTCCTACACCACACAGCCTGAAGCATTTTTGTTCCCATTCTCCTATAAAACAGAAGACCCAGAAGTAAAAAGGACTTGGAAATCATCCATTCTCCTCATCTTGCAGAAGAGAAAACTAGTCCAGCAAGGGGAAATGATTTGTCCAAGGTCATACAGGTAGGTAGAGACAGAAAGTGAATTTGAATTTGGATCCTCTGTCTTCATTTCCAGTGGCTTTTCACTCTATCTGCCCATAAATCAAAGGAAATCAAAGAACTACAGGGATTTTTTGATCTTCCCATTCAATCCCATCTCCATGTGCCTACTTTCTGTAGAAGAGAAATTTGATGTCTACTAAGAGAAGTCATTTACCGGAGGTCACAAAGGTGGTAGATGACCTCAGAGGATCCTGACACCAAGTAGCTTGAGAGTGTAGTGAGAAGACTGAACAAATGCTCAAGCCAGAGGGGACTTGGGATATCATCTGCTCCAAAGAGCATTTGTTCTTTTGGAGGATGAAGGCCCAAAAAGTCAGGGAATTTGTCCAGGGTCACACATGTAGCCAGGATTCAAATTTGAGGCCTCAGACAGTTCCACTGTATGGTTGGCTAGGTGGCTGGGAGCATTGTTTGACCTGATCTGAGTTCAAATTCAGCCTCTAATACTAAGTAGATAACTGATAACTGCTATGAGTCTCAGTTGTTTCATCACTAAAATGGGGGTCCTGCTAGCACCTACCTCCCAGGTTACTTCAGAGGATCCCAGGAGAAAACACTCTTAAAGTGATTAATAAGCCTTTAAGATCTTTATAAGGGCTACCAACTGTTATTAAGCTCAGTTTAGCCCTTCATTAGGTAGCTTCCTTTACATCTCCATAGTTAAGCTTCAGTTTTTCCTGGGAAAAGTAATCTCTTTGGCCTCTATTTCTTGAATTCCTCAGGAAGTAATAGCTTCGAATAACTGTAGAAAAGATGAAATGAAGATGTCCTTTATCTCCAGAAAATATGGAACCTAGTAGTAAACTGTGTCTGTAATGGGATTACTCATCTAATCATTCCCTCCCTCATTCATTCATTCAACAAACAAAGTCCTACTCTCTATGAGCCTTATGCTCATGAAAAAGAGGCATCAAACTGAGCATTTTCTCTTCGAATGGGGTGGTGAATGATTAAAGGGGCAGGACGTGTGATCCCTGTCTTGGACCAACCTTATGTCACTTTTAAGAGACAGCTTCTGATTTCACTCCAATGCTGGCAGCAACAGTGAGGAATCTGGGCCACCTTGGGTAACCATGGTGACCCATCCCTCTGAGCTGCAGCAAGAATTTGGAAAAATGCCTTAAACTTCAGCTCTGATTAAGGAGCAAACTTGTTTATCATCAGGGGTCTCCCTTGACAGCCTTGGAGAAAAGCAGTCAGGAGCCCAGGCTCCTCACAATCCGGCCTAGACTAAGTGGAGTATCCACTACACAAGAAGCTCTCTTTGTGAGAGGATGGCGCAGAGGGATGACAGTTTATTAGAAAATATGCACCGTGCTTGAAAAAGCAATATTGGATTTTATGACTAGTTCAGGCCGGGAATTGTTGCTGGGCTTCGTGCTCAATCTGTTTATTGCATCACAGAGGTTGGAGTCATTTGGTTTGTAAAGCTCTGAACAAGCAATTTTCTTAGCATAAGCTTAGGAGATTGTTTTTTTAAAACTTCTGTTAAGGAGAGACACAAAAAGTCAGAACAAATCTGTCAGAGTCACGGACCAACTGGAACACTCAAGGTTCACTGAGTCCATGTCTCATAAAGTATGTCTGAGACGCATTCACAGATCTATAGCCCATCCATGAAGTCCATTCCTCCACTGACAGGAAGCAAAGCCTGGGCTTCTCTACTTTTTTGATTATAACAAATGGCCATCCTCCTTCCAGGCCATACTTGTCCCCATAAAGACCTTTAACAGCCCATTTTGTTGTCCACCATATGCCTTTTCATTGCCCTCTAGCTGTTGTTTCTTCTGATGATGATTGATATTTATCCTTTGTTCTCAAAAAAGACCAGACATCAGGGATGTGATGCCATGACATACCCATGAATTGGATTTGAGTGAGCAGGTGCTATGCTGAGTCACCAGCCCAACTTTCTCCTCCAGAAGTATCTAGGTCCAGTGTTTCTTCTAAGAATGTGGTGGGTCAGCTACATCATACAACACTAGATCTGGAGTCAGAAGATTCATCTTCCTGAGCTCAAATCTGGCCTAAGACAAGTGTCTTAGCTTTGTGGCCCTGCACAAGTCACTTTACCTAGTTTGCCTCAGTTTCTTCTTCTGTAAAATGAACAAGAAAAGGAAATGGCAAACCACTCTAGGACCTCTGCCAAGAAAACCCCAAATGGGGTCAAGAAGAGTTAGACACTGGGAAAACTAGGACACTGATACATTGTTGTGGTTTTTTTGTTTGTTTGTTTGTTTAGGATTTTGCAAGGCAAATGGGGTTTAGTGGCTTGCCCAAGGCCACACAGCTAGGTCATTATTGTCTGAGCCCGAATTTGAACCCAGGTACTCCTGACTCCAGGGCCGGTGCTTTATCCACTGTGCCACCTAGCCTCCCTGGACACTGATACATTGTTGATGGAACTGTGAACTCATCCAACCTTTCTGGAGAGCAATTTGGAATTATGCCCAAAGAGCAACAAAAATGTGCATCCCCTTTGATTCAGCAATACCACTACTGGGTCTATACCCTGAAGAGATGATGAAAAAGGGTAAAAACATCACTTATACAAAAATATTCATAGCAGCCCTGTTTGTGGTGGTAAAGAAGTGAGAATTGAGTCAATGTCCATCAGTTGGGGAATGGCTGAACAAATTGTGGTATATGTATGTCATGGAACACTATTGTTCTATTAGAAACCAGGAGGGATGGGAATTCAGGGAAGCCTGGAAGGATTTCCATGAACTAATGCTGAGTGAGATGAGTAGAACCAGAAGAAGTTTGTACACCCTAACAGCAACATAGGGGTTAATGGCCTTGCTCATTCCATCAGTGCAACAAGGGACAATTTTGGGGCATCTGCCATGGAGAATAACATCTGGATACAGAGAAAGTATTGTGGAGTTTGAACAAAGACCAAAGACTATTACCTTTAAAGAAAAAACCATTGTCTTATTATGTAACTTTCTTATACTTTATTTTTTTTTCTTAAGGATATGATTTCTCTCTCATCACATTCAACTTAGATCAATGTATACCATGGAAACAATGTAAAGACTAAAGACTGCCTTCTGGTGGGGGTGGGGGGAAAGAAGGTAAGATTAGGGGGGAAAATTATAAAATTCAAAATAAATTAATGAATTAATCAAATGTAATAAAAGAAAAGTTAGACATTACTGAGCAACAAGAGCAAAAGAACATAGAGATCCTTAGTGCAAATACATATAGGCTTATTGGGAGAACAGTGATGCATAAGAGTTTGGTTTTGGTGTTAGAGAAGTTCATCTAAGTTCTAAGAATCCCAAGTTCCAGATCTCAGAGCAAGGATTCTAGAAAGAGTTGTTGAATGAATCAATGTGGGAAAGGGTCTATGTCATATGCTCCCCCTTCCAATTTGTGTACCCTAACTTCATCAGTTGAGAATCAGTCTAATGAACCAGTCTTAAATAGCTTTTATAGAAAGGGATTGACTAAGGTAGTTCAGCATAAGTAGTTGATGCAAAAAATTCCTCCCCAGAGTCTATGATACCTTTTCCCAAGAGTCCACAATGCTTAGAGAGCAAATGTGGCCATAAGCTAAATAATAGCTCTGAGTGCCGGAAGGCCTTTTTTTCCTATTTTTGAGGAGCTCAAACAGTAATCCTTTAGGCAGGGTGTAGTTTCTTTCCTAAGGTCCTTTGGGAGAAAAGAACTGATGTCCAATCTAGCCTTGGTTCCCAATGCAGATACTAAATTGCTGCTCCCAGAATGCTGCCAGGAAGAGGATGTAAGCTTCAATATCCTTGGATCCATTTCAAGCTTCACAAAGTCTTGTTACAGCCAAAATGGGTGTGGTCAGGTCAAGGCCTCTCCTTGGAAATTCTTCCTCTGGGTTTTTTACGAGAACACCATGCTTGCTCCAACCTCACAAATAATTCCAGTCCTAAACTAGCTTGATAATAAATGAATCCCAGGATGCATGTCAGCTTAACCAAACACAACTCCTGTTCAAATTCACTGCAGTTCCAAGGATTTTTCAAACTTAGTCAAAAGCCCATGACTGGTTGTTTAATTGAAACTAAGGTCTATCAGACAGATTGGTTCATTGTTTCCACCTGGTTAAGGTACCAAGGCCCTTTATCACTTCCCTTAACTGGAATGGGCTGACTTGATTGTGAATTCATCAACCCCATGGGAACATTAAGGAGAAGCCCGGGAGTCAATAAAAACCCTGGACTATTTCCCAAAGGCAAATTCTACTTGTCTCTTACTCCTAGTCAATTCTGGGTTCTTTGAATTGCCCATGTCCAGTGTGTTCTAGATAGAGAACTATTGAAGTGGGTTGGCTCAGCAAGCTGTCCTTTCAGGTTAATGGTGTAGTCTTTAATAGGGAGTTGGATTGAAGTCATCTCAAGCAGCAGCCCTAACCCTTTCTGATGTTACATTATGTTCAGTATTAAATGACTTGGATTTTGGGCTAATGAAACAATAGCCAGATCAGTCGCCTAGTTCCCATTAGACAGAGTGGGGGTGCAAAGAGCAATGTGAAGTAAGCCAGGTTAATAGTCTTAAAAGGAGTAATGCTGATGGTTTGTCTCCCCTCCACTAAGGACACAAACTCTTCCCTGTACTTTTCAAGGTGAAAGAGAGGAAATCTCTTCTCTCCCTGCCCCACCCCAGTAATTCTGTGACACTTCCACATGGTAATAGACTCATGTGTTGAACTTCAACATGGAACCCTAGATCCTTCTTTTGCTTTCTATTCCTTTCCCTGAACATAGTCATGGAGATAGATGACTTAAGTTTAATATACCCTGTAAGGAGGGATCTTTAGAAAAACTCACTATTCAATTCAACAAGCCCCTACTACATGAAGGCAAACCTTCTTTTGCCCATATTTGGCCCATGCCCTTCTCTGTAGCTGCCTCAGATAGTCTTTTGGCTTTCGGCTTTCTGCTGCAGGCCATGGTAATGCTCAGAAGATCACTGGACTAAATTATCCCTGTGAATGACCTAGGAAAAGGCCTCCACACCACATAACCATCTGTCCTGAGCAATGCCTTCAGGCATCCTGGTGAGGGCAATAGAAAAATAGGCAGATGAGATAGTTCTCAGGTCATCAAAAACACATCTGATGGGGGCAGCTAGGTGGTGTAGTGGATAAAGCACTGGCCCTGAAGTCAGGAGTACCTGGTTTCAAATCCAGTCTCAGACACTTAATAATTAATAATTGCCTAGCTGTGTGGCCTTGAGCAAGCCACTCAACCCCAATTTGCCTTGCAAAAAAAAACCTAAAAAAAAAACACATCTGATGGAAAATGATAAAATGCAGAGCTTCCCTTTTACAAAATGAGCTCTAGAGTGTTGGCTGCAGATAATCCTTCACTGAAATTTTGTAAAAACCCAGCAAAGGAAGTGAACCAGCCATGGAAAAACAAAGGAGCATCCCATGGACCTCCCACATATACCACTGGTATCTACAGACTATCAAGAGACCTACAGGAAGGTTCTCATGACTTCAGTTGACCATCATCTCTGTTTAGTATGTTAAGGTGAACATGAACAAGAGTTATGCAGGATCAGAAATCATGGATGAGCTTCACTCTGTATCCCAGAAGAGAGGATGCACAGCCTTGAGGTCACAGACCCATTCTCACATTGATTCATTCAACAAATATTCATTAAGTTATGCACTAGATGCTGATCACAGAGTTAGACACTGGGTGATACAAAAAGAGTTCTTCCCCTTAGGAGCTTCCATGTGGCTGATTTACTGATTGATTAGTGATTCTACTCCATCTCTAAAAGGACAGTACACTTCACTGGCCTGCATACACCTCCCCAAAGCCTCTCTTTGCTCACAACATGCTAGATAAATTTTCACAGATCCCAGGTGACACATGACCACTATCTTAGAAAAAGGTCAGGACCCAGAGGAGGGAGAATGTTTGACATTAAGAGTATGCACATTCATTAACAACAACACTGTGAGATGATCAACTATGATGGGCATGGCTCCTCTCAGCAATTCAGAGATCAAGGACATGCCTGGGAGACCTGTTATCAACAATGCAATTCACAGGGGGTGGGAAAAACTATGGAGTCTAAATCCAGACTATGTTTGCTTTTTAAAAATTTCTTTTATGTTTTCCTTCCTTTCTCATGTTTTTTTTCTTTCTCCTTAGTTCTAATTCCTCTTTTACAACATGACTAATATGTAAATGTGTTAAACATTAATGTACATGTACAACTTTGACCAAACTGTTTGTCACCATGGGGAGAGGGGAGGGGAGGGAGGATAGTAGAAAAATACAGAATTCATAAATTTTCAAATGGATGAATATTAAAAAATTACCATTACATGTGATTAAAAAATAAAATGTCAATTACAAAGAATATATGCATTTATTAAAAGGAATAATATAGTTTCCTTCCTTTTCTTTCTTCTTTTCTTCCTTCCTTTCTTTCTTTCCTCTTTTTTCCCCTCCTTCCTTCCTTTTATGATTGAGTTTTCTTGTACAAAATCACTAATATGGAAATGTTTTACATGATTGCAGGTTGGTTGCCTACCCTGGTAGAGCTGGCTTGGATGGATGGTTGATGGGTTTTCCCTTTGGCCTACAATGTTAGACTCAGAATCTATCAGGCAGTCTTGGATCTGAAACTAATTGACCATTTCTAGGTCTACAGAACACTTTATTCAAGGTATCTCATGTGAATCTCACCACAGCTTAGAGGAAGCAAGAAAGGAAAGCATTATTATCTCCAATTTATAGAAGAGAAACTAGAGGATGAGAGAGGTTAAATGACTGACCTGTGATCACATAATCAGTGTAAAGGGTAGGACTCAAAGTCAGATCTCTCTTGGCTCCAAATAATGCCCTCTTTTCACTATAACCCTGATTTAGGATGTGTGCAAAGCCATTCCCCAAATCAGGTCTCCCCAAATTTTTGTTTTTTGAGCAACATGGCTAAGGAAACTAAGTGTCATATTAAATGACTGAAATGGAGCCCCTGCCTCTTATCTCAACAAGTCTCTAATATCACATCTTAGGAGGGCAATTTACACTTTCAGGGCAACCTTCCTTCTGGAATATGAATCAACATTCACTTGTTTTCAAGAGAGCAGTGAGCACAAGAGAATGTGTGCAGGTGTGCAGAGGAATGGCAGGCTCTGCTGGTGCATTGCTGTCCATAGAGAGGGCAAGAGATTCCATTCATGTCACCAAGTATTCGTTAAACACTAAGTGCCAGGGCTGGGGACTGGGGATTCAGAGTAAAAATATTACCAGATGCAAAGGAGCTCACATCCTCTTGGGGGGATAATAAAAAATAAAGGCCAGTAAATGGAGGAGGAAGACAATACTAACCACTGGAAGGATCAAGAATGACTTGGTGGAGGAGACTTGGTACCTGAGATAAGCTTTGAAAGAATATTAGGTCATCAGGATTTGGGAAACTAATCCTCAATGGTAGATGGGAAAGTCCCAATTTTTTCCCCAATCTCTTTAAAGAGTGTAGGGACCCTGAGTCATTGTCAGCCTAGAAAGAAAGAGAAGCTTAAGAACAGGGGCAAGATTGAAATGTGAAATAGATCAAGGACATGAGACGGGTGAGCAGAAGCTGAAATGGAAAGCCACCATCACTACAAGAAACCTGGCAGCTAAAGGACTCAGGATGAAGCACTCTATCTGCCTCCAGAGAAAGGATTCAGTCTGAATACAGACAGAAACAGTACATTTTCAAAAATTGATATTTTGTTTTTCCAATTACTTGTTATGAAAGTTTTTTCAACATTTGTCCACTTGCATATTTATGATTTTTCTACCACCTTCCCCTCCTTCCCCCACTTCCCACCTTCCTTCTTCCCTTACGCTTTCTTTCTTCTTTTCTTCCTTCCTTTCTTTTTTATTTGTCTTCTTGAACAAAATGATTAATATGGAAATATTTTATGTGATTTCACATATATAACGTATATTGGATTGCTGATCTCGGGAAAGGGAGGAAAGGGATAGAATTTGGAACTTAAAACTGTTTTAAAATTTGTTTTTACATGTAATTGGGGGAGATAAAATTTTATATATAATAAGGAAATTAGCAACTAAGTCAAAAAGAGAAGAGCTAAGCAATTTTAAGCACTTTCTGTTTGCCAGGCATCATGCCAAGCATATCACAAATATCTTGTCTAATTTTCACAATCATCCTGTGAGGGAGGCATTGTTATAAGCTTTATTTTACAATTGAGAAAACTGAAGCAGACAGAGGTCAAGTGACTTGCTCAAAGTTACACAACTAGGAAGTATTTGGTGATATTTGAACTCAGATTTTCCTGACTCCACACCCAGCACTCTGGTTAGTCCTTGCCTTTTGTTATAGAAAATGAACAAAACAACCTCACTATGTTAGAGACACATGACAGTGTATCCAACTGTGACTAATCAGTCTAATATGAGCTCACAATGCTCTCCCACATTTCGGGCACAAATAGTCCATGTGAACCCCCTGGGGTGTCACATTTCCCTTGAGCTGCTGCCATTCTGCCTTTCCTTATGGAGTGTAGCCTCCTCACTGATGAGGGCATGCTATGTTGGGTGGTCCTATGCCAGGGTCTCCCATGCTGTGCAATCAATTCTAAAGCTCTTCAGAGAGACCTTCAGGGTGTCCTTATATCACTTTTTCTGACCCTTCTGTTAGTGCAGTAGATAGAGCACTGGCCTTGGAGTCAGGCAGTCAGGAGTTCAAATCCAACCTCAGGAACTTGCCACTTACCAGCTGTGTGATCTTGGACAAGTCACTTAACCCTGATTGCCTCCCATCAAGGGCCATCTCCAGTCATTCTGATTCATAACTGGCCACTGGACCCAGATGACTCTGGAGGAGACAGTGAGGCTGGTGACTTAGCCCAGCCCTACCTCACTCAAATCCAATTCATGTGCTTGTCATCAACTCCCCGATGTCATGGTCTTCTTCAAGAATGAAGGACAGGGGTGGCTAGGTGGTACAGTGGATAGAGCACCAGCCCTGGAGTCAAGAATACCTGCGTTCAAATCTGGCCTCAGACACTTAATAATTACCTAGCTGTGTGGTCTTGGGCAAGTCACTTAACCCCATTTGCCTTGCAAAAACCTCAAAAAAAAAAAAAAGGTCAAATAAACATCATATGTGAATTTTCCCTAAAATAGTCTTTTTGATAAGCATATGCTTAGCATTCAAACAACCCATTGTAGTTGCACTCTCTGTAGTAGAGTTGGAATGCTTGGCAGTTTAGCTGGAGAAAGGACCTCAGTGTCTGGGATCTTCTCCTGCCAGGGGATCTTCAAAATCTTCCTAAGACAATTTAAATGGAAGAGACTCAGTTTCCCAACATGGTGCTGGTAGACTGTACAGGTCTCATAGGCAAATAGCAATGAGGTCAGCACAGCAGCTCTGTAGACCTTCAGTTTGGTGGTCAGTCTAATACCTCTTCTATCCCACACTTTCTTTTGGAGTCTTCCAAATTCTGAGCTAGCTCTGGCAATAGTGTGTCAACCTCATTGTCCATGTGTACCTCCCTGGAAAGGACACTGCCAAGGGAAGTGAACTTGTCCACAGTGCTCAAAACTTCTCCATTTGCTGTCATCAATGGTTCCACATCTGGATAGTGTGGTGCTGGCTGATGCAGCACCTGGGTTTCCTTGGTGTTCGTTGTTAGACCAAAATGAACACAAACAGCAGAGAATGGATCCAGACATTGTTGCATCTCAGCATCAGAGGCTACATTGAGTGGACAGTCATCTGCAAACAGAAGATCCTTCACCAACACTCCCTTTACTTAGGTCTTGGATTGTTTTTTCAAGATGAAGAATTTATAGGCAGTGCAGAAGCTGATCCTGATGCTCTTTTCATCTTCATCAAAGGTAGTTTGGAAACATGAATGAAAACATCCTGCTGAAAAGCCTGGGAGCAAGGACACAGCCTCATTTAATTCCACTGGTGAACGAGAAATCTCAAGAGCATTGTCCACTATCAAGAACACTAGCAAGCACACCATCATGGAAAAGACATTTCTTTGAGAAATTAAATTTTGACATAATTTTCCATAAATCCTCATGACTCATGGTATCAAAGGCCTTGGTCAGATCTATAAACATTTTATACAGAACTCTGTCCTGTTCCTGACATTTTTACCTGTAATTGTTGGGCAGCAAACACCATATCAACTGTTCCTGGACCCTTTCTGAGAGTCGTACTGGCTATCAGGAAGGTGAACAACTTCCAGGTGAAGGATCAGTCTATTGAGAAAGACTCTGGCAAGAATCTTACCAGCAATGACTAAAAGAGAAATACCCCTGTGATTGTCACAGGATAACCTATTTCCTTTACCTTTGTAGAGATGGACAATGGAGGCATCCTTGAACTCCTGGGGGATAACCTCTTCATACTATATAACCTGGAAAATTTCGGTCAATTTTTGTATGAGCAATTCTTTCCCACCTTGTAGATCTCAGTTGGAACAGAATCAGCACCAAGAGCTTTGCTCTTGGAAGGAGTCTAATGGCATTCAAAAACTCTTCTTCAGTTGGAACTTCAGCTAGGGATGGTTGACTTCAACTTGAGGCAGGTGGTCAATGGCTTCTACATTGACTGATGATGGTCTGTTAAGAATACTATGGGGACAGCTAGTTGCACAGTGGTTAGAGCACTCGCCCTGGAGTCAGGAGGACCTGAGTTCAAATCTGGCCTCAGACATTTAATACTTACTTAGCTGTGTGACCTTGGGCAAGTCACTTAATCCCATTGCCTTGCCAAAAAAAATACTATGGAAGTGTTCAGCCCATTTCTCTAGGATCACATTCCAATCACTTATCAATGTGGGCCCATCAGCACTGAAAAGCTGAGATGAAACATATACCTTTGGCCTATAAATAGCCTTCAGGGCATCATAAAAGCACTTCGGATTGTTACTATCTGCACAAAACTGAATTTCATCTGTCTTCTTACTAAGCCAAGAGTCCTGTATCTAAGTTTCACTTGTACTTTACTTTTGATGAAATTAAATGCTGCCTTCTTAGAAATGGATGAACCATCCTGCTGGTAAACCCTGTGGAGTTCTGATTTTTTTCATTGAACAATTTCTTTATTTCCACATCATTTCCATCAAACCAGTCAATGTTTGTGAATGTTCTGACCCAGGTAGTTTGGTGCTGTACACCAAATCACTGAAAAACTGCCTACTCCTTTTCTGCTCCACTGTTGCCAACTATATCTTAGCTCAACTTTCCCTCTAAGTTAGCTCACTCAGAGAGGCAATCTAATCTTTTGACATTAATTCTTCTGGGACCTTGGGACCACTAAACCAGTTGAATGTAAATATTTAGGTTGGGAAAGGATGAATTTGTGATCAGTACAGCACTCTTCACCACACATTGCCTTCATCTCTCACATCCTGTCTGTCTCTTATAATCACATAGTCTATTAGATGTTAGTCTATCTGTTTGCTGTGAGGATGCATCCAGAAAGTTTTATTATAAAACATGAGAAATATGGATGAGAAAGGAGGGGAGAAAGACAGAAGAGACAGAGAGACCTTGTAGGTATTTTGGGACTCTTCTGGTTGGAGGAGGGCCTCAGAGCTAAACAAAGAGGCAATTATTCATTCATATTTTATAATGAGAAAACTATTGGTTCTTAAGCAAACTAGATTAGCATGTTTTGATTGAAGGAAGATTGTAAGTGATATGGAAGCTATTGTTTCTGAAATTATCACCTTAGGCCCTTCGTCTTCCTATTGTCCTCCAGGTGACTTTGAAAAGATAACTATTACCTTTAAACGGTAGGACCAAGGACTTAGCCAGAGAGTAATTCACATTGAGGGGAGAAAAAGTGAAAGAGAAATGACTTCCCCCTGGAGATGGAGTCCACAAAAAGGAAGTATACAAGCACTCTCCCTATACAAATTGCTACATAAGTGTTATAGGAATGAATGAGTGGAATAAACTTTACTAAGCATTCACTATATTCCAGGAAATGAGGAAATAACCATTAAAAAGCAACACAGATCACAACCTCAAGGAACTTGTCTTCTATTAGTGAAAGAAACCCATAGAGAGGAAGGGTGGTTCTGGTAAGAGGCTTTAATCTAAGAAGTCACAAGGTGATGAATGAGATCATAGAGCAACTGATTGACCTGTCCTTTCCTAGAATGGTTCTATGGCTCTGATTACTGAAGGAAATTGAAGTGAGAAAGGAGAGCAATGAAACTTGGGGAGGATTAACCACCTATGGAAAGACCTGGAGACTATTCAAGAAAGGTCAAGTTTGGGGAACAATTCCCAGGTCAGTTTGGTAGCTTCTAAGCTTAAGTCAGTGACAAAAGGTGAGGGACATTGTTGCCACCTGGATTCGATTATCCATCTGTGAAGAATCACACTTTGACCTAGGAATGCAAGTGTAAAAGAAAATAGAAGTTACAACACATAAGAAAGTGATATGGAAGTTAAGAAGAGTTTAAGGAAAAGCCATGTGGATTGCTAATTAATCTTGACAGGTCAGCTGGCAGACTCAGCTGAAGTCTGGAAAGGAAGAAAGAGGAGAAAGGGCAGGCAGCCATGAGGCTTAGATTAACCAGGCCACATGGTGAAGCCCATGGAACTCCATAAGTGAAGAACCAGAGAAAGCCACATCCTTCTGGATGAGAGATGGAAGAAGGAAGAAACTGGAAGGGATGGCACCTTGTGCTAAATACCCCTCCATTGTAGCTGGACTGATGCTTGGGGAATGGTCTTTTATACCTTGGAGGAGATAACTTCCAATGGCAGTCTATGTGCTAGTCCTTCCTGTCTCAAGGTACTTGATGTCCAATTTTAACATGTCCTTTCCTGCCCACCAGTGTCCAGGCCAAGGTTAAGTGAAGGGGGAAATGGGGGATAAGATACTCAAGAGGAGACAGGATACAATCAACAGTGTCCAAATGAAGCAGAATCTCAAGAGTGGGAACCTCCACCCATTTGACAGATTTTGCCTCTGCTAATTCATAATTCTTTACATCAACATCATACACCAGGTTGGGGCATTAACACATTGCCTCTCAGACAACTGGAGACATGAGTTTTTTAAAGATCAGGAATGATCCAGTCAGTCCTTATACATGTCATATGGATATGTTCTGGCCTTCCTTCCTACAACCAACCTTGAGAGGTCAAGTGGCTTTGTCTCTACCCCCACCAGCTCAAGCCTCCATTCAACCAGAACCAGTTATGGAATATCAGTGCCTGCTCTTCAAGGCCTTCAAGACATTTGCCTTCCATGTTCTTGGGATTCTCCTGAAAACAAGCTCCCAGAAAGCTGACATTGGCCATGTGAGCTTTGGGGGGCTGTCCATGCACTCAACCTTAAATGCACATGGTAAAACTTTCTTAGGGAATAACAGCTAAGCCACAGAACTCCAATAGAGAGCTGGAACCTTGGGAGAAAGTGTCTTATTGTCTTTCAGGCTCATGAGTTCATATAAAATGGATGTTATTTGAAGGGGAATTGACAGGATCAAGATGAACTTCCTTAACATCATTTCATAATCATGGAATCATAGATGTTGAGCTGAAAGAAATCTAATCCCACTCCATTTTATAGATGAGTAAATTGAGAATCTAGATGTTATGTGAGTTGCCCAAGGTCACCTAGGTAGTAAATGGTGGGTCTAGTATTTGATCTCGGGTCTGATTACAAATTATAAATGACTTAAAACAATATTTCTGAAAAGTATCAACATCCACTTCCCATTGTTTGGGTCTCGCAGAAATGTTAGAATTACACAGTGGATGTCTGGAGGATCAGGAAAGGCAGCAATAGACAGAGAACCCTGCAGTTACAAAGTGAAGTTTAGAAACACTTTATTCACATGACCTCCTTTGCAGCTCACCACAAGCTAGCCAGGGAAAGTCTAGGGTCATTAGTATGCCCATTCTATAGATGAGGAATCTGAAAATCAGAAATTGGGGGGTGGGGATGTCCTGGATGATATAGCTCTGAACCAGTCTGGAACTAGAAGCAAGGTTCTCTGACTCCAGGTTGGAGGATGCTTCTACTCAGCTGCCTTTGTGACAAACACCCCTGGTGGAGGAGGAGAGGATAACCGGAGAAAAGAGGGAGCTTGGCTTATGCTACCTAGAGTGGTTAGAAGGCTGAGTCTAATATTAGGAAGAGATGTTCAAGTATTGTCTCTGACACATATTAGGCTGCGTATTGTGGATAAATTATTCAGCTCCTTTGTACCCAATGCAACTCTTTACGGTTCGATGAAAGTTACACACATTACTAGGACTTTCCAGTGAAATTGCACATTGGGGCCAAAAACAAAAACCCTAGAGTTAAAAGAGGAATTGGAAAAAATTTAGTACAATGTGCCCTTTTTGAGAATAAAGAAAATAAGACCCAAAGATTTGCCTGGTTCATAGCAATGGTAAGATGTAGAATTATGACTAGAACTTGTGCCCTTTGAATCCCAATCTTTTCCATTCAATCCCCATCCTTGGTTCCAGAACCTCAAAAAGGAGTCATGACTTGGTGAGGATTTAGGAAGGGAAAAACAGAACACAGAAGTCTCCTGTTATGTCTCTTCTAAGATTCCACAGAAGTCTCCTTTTATATCTCTTCTAAGATTAGAACAAATGGGACTTTCTCTCTCACTCATTTAGTGATGAATTCTTTGGCCACGACAACCTATAAAAGAGGATAATGAAAGCTAGCCCTAAATCCCTAGTCTACTTCCCATCTACTCGACAATAAATGTGTCTCAGAGCTAAGTAGATGGCAAGGCATAATCAGAATCACAATTTTGGGATCATTTATAAACATTCATTTGTCTTGGTATTTTACAGTTGACATTTTGTCCAATAATCCACAAGTGGACCTCCTTCTAGAAGAAATAGATAATATTCATGTTAATATTGTTGCCATAAATGAAGACCAAAAAACGTAAGGAAAATACAACCAAATGGAAGAACATCTCACAGTTTTTCCTTCAAGAGAAAAATAAAGGAGGGGCAGGACTTTTTATCATAAGTCTAAAAGTAACCAAAAACATAACTTTGTCAGGTCATACGAGTGAGCATAAGCCAAAGAGCACCATTAAGATTATTTTCTGCTATGAACCATAACTTGCTGTAAGGGATGAGAAGGAAAGAAATTCAACAGAAAATATACCAAGACCTTCTATTGTCAACCACCATATACTTTAATTTCCCTTGACTTCAAGGCAAAAATGGATCAAGGATGGATGGTGAAAATGATGTGGGGAGGTAGAGCTTAGAGTTAACCAATAAAGCCAAATGCTTTCAGATTATCTAGAAACCTTAGATCTATAGATCATGACTATCTCTTCAAGAAGAGAGTAAGGAAGCACTGTTCATTGTGAACAGCAAATAATATCACAAAGATTGAATGGATTCAATCTCTATATGTCCAGAACAACTGGTTTTCAACATGAAAGGCATCCTTAGTAAGATTATTCACATCTTGAGGATGGCTAGGTGGCGCAATGGATAGAGCACTGGCCCTGGAGTCAGGAGTACCCAGGTTCAAATCCGGCCTCAGACACTTAAGAATTACCTAGCTGTGTGGCCTTGGGCAAGCCACTTAACTCCATTTGCCTTACAAAAAAAAAAAAAAACCTAAAAAAAAGATTATTCACATCCAACAGTAAAGACCAAAATCAAATCCAAGTAAGAAGAAAGGATAAAGACAGAAAAATAACTTCAATTTGCCTAATCTATTCCTGACCCAAATAAGAAAAGAATCACAGGAACAGATGTAGACATGGAGTGATACCCTTCCCCTATGGAAGGTTAATCAACATAAAGTAATCCCCAGATTGAACGGGCCTAATGAGTCTAAAAATTGCTCAAAAGGTAAAAAACTGATCTTTTGCTAAAATCAAATCAAATCAACTCAGAACATGTTCTCATTCACCAAATATTACAGAGAAGAACTATGGGACAGTAGAAGCCTTCTAATGCATCAGAAGTCAGTAGAAAGGAAAACAAGTTTGCAAAAGCTTGGCATAAGACCCACATAAGCCAGAGCATCACAAGAGCATTTAAGGATGCAAATAGAAGGGGGGGAAACAAACAGATGGCAGGAAAAACCACTTAGAGAGGCAAAGAGGCGAGGTGCAAAGAGGCAAGATGCTATTAGGGATGGAATAAAATTAAAGTTGTTTTTGAGCTGATCCAGGTCCCCAGCAGGCTCGTGTTAGCACAGCTACTCCTGTCTCCTGTTCTCTTCAATACGATTCTCTCAGAAAGAGGAAGAGGGCAGATGGTCAGACGCCAGTCAGAAGAAGAATCACAATCATCGTAGTTGTTTTAATTCTTCCTACCACAAGCCTTCATTTTTCAATCAACTGCTCTTAGTATTTATTTAGAGGTAGAAAAGGAGACTGCCACCCAACCTGGGTAGTGGACAACCAGACGGGCCTAGCCACAGGGGCCCAAAGTTGGCATTATCTCTCACCTCTGTCATGCTCAAGGCTTCCTCTATTCCTGGCATGCATGGGCTCCTCAACCTTGCCAACTCCATATTGAAAGCATTGAATCCAAAGGAAAAGTAAAAGCAAAAGCAGTCAGAGCCCAGAGGTTGGGTCAAAGTAGGAGATATGTTGACTCTCACTCTACAGGACTCTTTAAGAGCAACAACATAAACTCAGAAGGGAGAGTAGGCCAGTGAGGATGCCAAGATGCCAGCCTGAGGATAGCTGACATTGGGAATGAGCAAAACCTTCTCATTCTGTTAAGCTTGATGGTCCATTTGGAAGCCCCCCCCCCCCCCACTGCTCCTCCTTCTGCCAAACCACCTTTCAGTTACTTAGAGGTATTTCTCATAACCTGTCACACTATAACTCAGATGCCCAATTGTCACATCTTCTTTCTATCTTCTGTAGGAATCAAAGCTGCCAATCTTTGCTGCAGGCCTGCTGCCTATTGGCTCCATAAAGAAAGGCAATGATTTAAGGATCAGGGCTAGAGGCTCCCCTCTGCCTATCAGGAGGCTTATCCTTATCCTAGGTGGGCCAAGTTGAGGTCCTTTTAGCCTAGAGGGTTATTATCCACAAAGATATCTAGAGATCATTTAATATCCATGAGATTAAACAAATCATAGATATACAAACATAGAACTTCATCCTTGAAATTTAATCACCAGGAATAACTGAGCCTGGATTTTAGGGGTGATTGCACAGAGTTAAAATAAATTTAATCACACCTCCTTGATCCCTGGGTTGTTGGTGAGCCCCAGTGAGAGAGAGCTAAGCTGCAGAAGATTTGGTTTTTGAGCTGTCAATTTTAGAGACTTATTTAAGCTAAACATTAAGCTATGGTGTCTGGCATGAAATGAATAATTTTACAAGTGACAGAATTATTATAGCTTTTTCTCCTATAGAAACAGAAACCCATTTCTCTGAGGGCTTTTCTCCCTTTTTGCTCATAGATTTCAATTAGTTTAGAAGACCATAAATGTGACCAGACTACAATGACTGAATACCGACGTCCAGGCAAGAAGATAGGGTTCACCTCCCAGAGCCCTTGAGTGCCTGCTCCAAGTAGGAGAGCTGGACGGCCCAAGGACTCCCCCCAAAGTTGTTCCTCCTACTAAGTTCTTGGTGGAAACCACATTTCAGAAACTTTGATTATGGCAATTCAAAGACAAAGCAAGACGTTGGGACAGGTGGGTTCAACCTGAGACTGGGATTGCAGAATGAGAACCAGTCATGGGGATGGACTGGACTTGGGAAAGCCCTAAGGACTCATGATCCAAGTGAGGCTGTGGTCTCTGGGTAGGCTCATCTACAAATAGAGCTGGTCAGTTGGTGGGGAGGGGCCAAGAGCAGGTGGAGATCATGCAAGAGTTATTAAGTGCTGCAAATACAAAAGGAAGCAAAAGACAGTCCCTGCCCTCAAGGGGTTTACAATCTCTTGGACTGACCAATGCAAACAAATGTACACAAAGCAAACTCTAGTCAGGACAAATAGGAATTACAGTAGAATTAAGAAGGCTGGGGGAGGGCATCCAGTAAGATAGGGACCTTCAATTGGGACTTAAAAGGAAGCCAGGGAGGTCAGCAGTTGGAACAGAAGAGAGAGCATTCCAAGTATGGGGGAAGGGGGGGGTGCTGATCTGAGAGATGGAGGGTCTGGAACAAGCAACAAGGTGATGCTGTCCTTGACTACAAAGGTCAAGTTCAATGCCAATCATATTCTACTTGTTGCTGATGCAGCTGCTCCCCTCTTCAGTCCCTTCAGTGGATTCTGAGCTCCTGACTCCCTCTTTGCAGCCAGGAGAATGAGGGTCAAGGGCAAAGGCAGTAGGATGGGAGGATGGTGAAGAAAGTCCAGATCTTGACACATATGCTGGCTATATGACCCTGAGCAAGGCCCTTAACTTTTCTCAGCCTCAGTTTCCCTAGTTGTAAACTGTGGATAATAAAAGCACCTAACTCACAGGGCATTTGTCAAATAAGATAACCTAAGCAAAATACTTTGCAAACTGGTGTGTGGGTATGAGTTTGTGTGATTTATGGGTGTGTGTATTGGCTGTGTAGTGTGTATGGGTGTGGATATGGGTATGGGTGGTGTGAGCGGGTGTGCTATGTGGGTTCAGTGTGTGATATGTGAGTGGCATGTGGTGTCTATGTGATATGTGCAGTGAATATCTGGTGTGTGTGGTGATATATTATGGTATGTGTGTGGTGTCTGTGGTATGTGTAGTGGGTGAGGTGTGTGTGTGTGGTGATGTATGTATGGTATATGTGTGGTGTCTATGTGGTGGGTGTGGTGTGGATATGGTATGGGTGGGGTCTGTGTGGTGGGTATGGTGTGCAGCTGGTGTTTGGGTGGTGTGTGTGGTGTATATGTGATGTGTGTGTGGTGTGTGTTGTCTATGTGGTGTGTGTGGTGCCTATGTGATACATGTAATGTGTGTATGAAGAAGAAAGAAAGTGTTCATTTACCATAATTCACAAAACTGGAAACAATGATGTCCCCTGTGACTTTGGGGGGGTCTTTTTTTCACTCTGTCCTGGTTTTATTCATCTGTAACATAAAAACAGGGTGCCTGCCAGCTCTTTCTGCACCTGAGACACCACCATCCTTCTAGGGTGTTCGAAGTAAGGAGCCCATGAATCATATTCCTGCTTGGACAGGGAATCCCAGGTCCCCCAGGGAAGAAGCTGAGTTACCCAAGCTTCCCCTAAATTCCAAGGTAATTATTTTGAGAAGCAATACAGCATTTTGATTTCTCTCTGACTAGGGACAACGCATAAACTCTTGAAGCGAAAGGATTGATTCATTTGGTCTCAGTATCTCCAAAAACCTAGAATTTTGAGTGCTCAAGCATAGGGCAGGGGAAAGAATACTGGGTTTGAAGGTGAGAGAGCTGAATGCCAATCCCAACACTTACCACTTACTACCTGGGGAACCTTTGGCAAAAACTTGTCCTGTCTTTCTGAGTCTCAGTTTTCTATTCTGTAAAATGGGGGCGGGGAGACATGCTGAATTCTGAAGGCCCTCCCCCAGATGACCCAACACCGGATAGTCTGTCCCCACTTTGGGGGAGGAACTAGAAAGCCATTCAAAGGGAGAAGCTACTTGCCATCCCATGAAGACTCCTGATCTTACTCCAGTCCAACTTCCTGTTGTAGTTCCTCAGAGGGTGACCCCTAAGACAAGTCTAGTAGGGTGAGGGCTTCCAGGGGTGGACATTAGAGAGGAGAGCAGCAGTTCTTAAGGGGCTACTGATATTCTTCCTCTAAGAAAAGCTCAACTACCTCAAACAATATTAAGCCTTAGCATTTCTATAGTTTTTTCAGGCCGGCACATCACATATTAAATCACCTGATTCTCAAAATAAAATCCTTGTGAGATAACTGGCTAGAGTTCATGTTAAAGATAGGGGAACTGAGGCTCAGTGATTTGTCCAGGGTTGAAACCAATTTGAAAACATGTGAAGAAAGTCATTGTACCATTTACCCTTTAACCCCAGCAATTCCACTGCTAAACACAGACCTCAAAGAGGTCTAATAAAGGCCCCAGATATGCAAAATATTGATGATGCTGTTGTTCAGCCATTTCACTCAAGTCCAACTCTTCCTGATCCCACTTGGAGTTTTCTTGGCAGAGAAATTGGAATGATTTGTCATTTTTTTTCTCTTGCTCATTTTCTAGATGAGTGGGTCAAGTGACTTGGCCAGGATCACACAGCTAGTAAATGTCTGAGGCTGGATTGGAATACAGGCCCTCTTGACTCCAATCTTGGTACTCTATCCACAGCACCACCTATCTGTAAGATATTTATAGCAAATTTGAAAGATCTGAAGACTAAGTAAAAGCTCCTCAGTTAGGGAATGGCTAAAGCAATCATGGCATAGAAATGGTGTGGAGCATTGCTGTTCTCTAAGAAATGAGGAAAATGCTCCATCCTGAGAAGCACGGACAGACTTCCTACAGTGAAGCAAAACCAGAAAACAATGCGCACAATGACTGCACTGAACCTGAATGCAAGGGAAGCATAATATCCAAGCTTGACTCCAAAGGTAAGGACAATATGCAAAAAGAACTACCCTGACTTCTGGGTGTGGAACACTGCTTACATTATTAAACTGATCAAGTCTGACTAGTTTTGCTAAACTATTTTTCTTCTCATTTAAAAAAATCTGGTTTTGATAATGAAGGGTACTATAGGAGGGAAAGAGATGGATAGACAGACAGACAGACAGATAGATAGACAGATAGATAGCACTATCTCATGTTCACTGCCCCAGACTCCCATTAGCACTAATTAGCAACATAGGGTTCCCCCAAGGTAAACAATTACTTCTCCCTATAAGAATTCTAGAGGTAACCCTGAAGAATTTGGAGTAGTTTTCTACCACAGTAGCTCATGAACCCCTATTCTAGGTGTCCTTTATTGATTATCAATTAGTCAACCAGAATTAATTGTGTTTTATGAAGGGGGAAAGGGATCATATGTTAAAGGTCTCTGAGAAGAGTGGGTTCCAGCTTAGAGAACTCAATGGAAAACCTATGGATCCTGACTAATGCAAGTCCTCTTCAGTTCTCCTTCATAAGGAAAATCCCATGTGTATAATTCATGGCTGAGCTCCAACACTTGGTGCCCATAGAATCCTAAAGCTGTGTTCGATTGGTATTTCTTGTTTGTTCTCAGTTTTCAATGCAGACATCGGGGGCAGTGGCCAGTCATTGCTGCTCTAGGGACAATGTTAGGTAAAGCAATGGGAAGGCCAAGTGATGCAATATGTCAAAGCTCAGAGAATCATCCCCTTGTTGAGATGAAAGAAACCAAAACTCTCTTCCTTCCTCTGCCCCAAGTGATTTCCTCTCAGGAATTTGAGGGGAGCAACTGGCCCAATAGATTTGGGAACCAGATTCCAGAGAGGTTTTCTTTCTTATCCAAGTTCTGCAGCATGGTAACAGATTCTTATAAACTATGTATCATATTCTTTCATTACATGATCTAAGTATTTCATATTTGTTAAAGACCTATACTAACCTTTACAAACTATTATTGATTGAATGACTATGTCTGGAAATTATTTGCACCTGGTATAAACCTTTGATGTCTTAATTCTCTAACTCAATCAAAGAGGTCTACTCACCTGATCAAGCTATGAAAGTGAGGAATATCTTCTGAGTTACATTCATTGGAGTTGAGAGGCATGAGATGCCATTCTTACAAAAAACAAAAATTAAAAATTTACTTAGAGAAAAGGAAAAGAGAAAGATGGTATTTGACTTGTCTAAGAGCATGTGATGGTTAATCAAAAGATTTCTACAATATAAGGCACCAGTAACTAAACCTGGCTGTTATCTACAAATTGGTGGGCACCTGACTTGGTTCTCATTTATTTCTTCTCTTCTCTCCTCTTTCCACCAAACTGATTCCAGGAGGATAACTATATTTGTCTTGCTTCCTCCTCCTCTTATGTTGTGGTGTGCTTCATGCCACCCTAGTGTGGAGCTAGTGAGTGATTCTTATCAATAACTTAGATAAAGGCCTTTCTTTGCTAATTTGTGGATGGTCGAGAGCTTCACTGAATCAGAATCCAAAAATATTTTGCGTTGTTTTTTTTTTGCAAAGCAAATGGGGTTAAAGTGGCTTCCCCAAGGCCACACAGCTAGGTCATTATTAAGTGTCTGAGACCGGATTTGAACCCAGGTACTCCTGACTCCAAGGCCGGTGCTTTATCCACTACACCACCTAGCCTCCCCTAGAATCCAAAAATATTTTGACCAGTTTTTTTTAAATGAATTATAACAATGGGAAACTTACTAAAGAAAAATTCAAGTTTGATACTTTGACTTAAAAAATTCTATCTACTGAACAAATAAAGTTTAGAGGAGAAAGAACTATCACTGTTTCCCCAGTGTGTACTGGACCATACTTATTACTCCATGAATTTCTCCTTCCATCCTCGGTGTCTGGGATAATATACCAGTTTAGCTGGCCGCCCTGCCCCTCCCTCTTTTCTTTCCTGTTGAATTTCTATCTATCATTTGCTTCCCCCATAAAGCCTTCTTTTCTCCCCTTGCCCCTCCACACCTAGCACTGCATAGACACTTCTCAGATGAATATGTTAGGTAGTGCTGTTTGTTAGAATCATCTCAGTATGTATCTTATTCCTCTAGGAAACTCCAGGTGAGTAGGGACTGGGTCATACTTGGAGCCAAGGAGAATAGAAATGGGCATTTTTTGAGCAATTCTTTTGTGGTAAGTAAAGTAGGCAGCATAAGAATTAGCAATCCCATTTGACAGGTCAGAAAACTAAGGCTCAGAGAAGACTTTGACCAAAGAAGCTATTATTTCCTCATAATGTCTACTCAAGACATTCAAAGCACAGTAAGCCAATCAAAAAAACTGTCAGAAGTGGCTAGAGGCTCCAACTTCAGTATCATTTTCTTTTTCTGGTTTGTTTTTCTTCTCAGTCCTTACTTCTTCCCAACTGCCCACCCCCCCCCCAGCAAACACTCTCTCTCTCTCTCAATCTCTCTCTTACT
The DNA here is from genome assembly GCF_037893015.1 of Macrotis lagotis. Lineage (NCBI taxonomy): Eukaryota > Metazoa > Chordata > Mammalia > Peramelemorphia > Peramelidae > Macrotis > Macrotis lagotis. The sequence goes on from NC_133661.1 coordinate 4,743,640, forward strand.
CTCTCTCTCTCTCTCTCTCTCTCTCTCTCTCACACACACACACACACACACACACACACACTCACCATGCATGTGTTCATGCATACACATCCCACACACACTCAGGTATATACATTCCACATGCATTCATTCTAACCCACATATTCCTCTATACATGCATATACCTATGCTCACATATACATACATCATACATGCATAATTCACATACACACACATACACCTGCTCACACAAACAGCACAAGTATATGTACTCTTTATATTTTTCTTTGATTGATGTTCTTCCCAATAATTCTACAAAGTACAATTGGAGGATAGGCCAGTGAGAGCCTAAGTCTTGGCACCTGGCCATATTTGTCCACTCTGATTGAGTGCACACAAGATTTCCCCCTGCTGCCAAGCTAAAATATGGAAATTCAGAGGCCGGTTTCTGCCAAGATGACTCAGAATTAGTGTAGTTTAATAAGGAAAAGACATCTGACTGGTCCTGAGTCATCTAGATAGGACATTGAATAGATGTGGCTCTTAGACTTCACATTCTATAGTTGCCCATTCTGTCACCATGGACAATTCACTCAACCTTCTGAGCCTCAGTTTCCTCATTTCTAAAAATCACCTGATTATGGGGAAAATCAAAAGAGATTTTGCAAAGGACTTTGCAAACCTTAAGTCACTAGAAATATTACTGATTGTCATTCATTCTAAGACTGTAGAAGCTGAACTTGACCAGATTATGTGAGCAAAAGGGTTAAGTAAATGATCCCTAGCCACTGAATCTTTCAAAGGATTAAGACTGCTAGGGGCTGCAGGAGGCAAGACTCCGCCAGAAGCTACCCTTCCCCATTTAGCCACCATTTGTCCCTGAGTACATGGCACCTTCTTCTTCTTCTGTATTTTTTTCTAATTTTGGATGAGTTCATATTTGGAGGTAGAATGGACACAATACGACCTTGTATGCGAACCACAGTCATGAGGCATCAGAATCCAGCAGAAGGCAGAGTTCATGGAAGAGCCCTTAGGAGTCATCCAGTGAGGAACCAGCCAAGCAAAGGAGGGTCATGAGGTACCTCTTGCCTCCAAATATTGTCTACATATGTGGGTCACTATCTTTGCACTTCAAGTTTGACAGTGCTCTATTTAGGGAACTTCTAGACAGGCAGAGAGGAAAGGAAGTATCTGTCCCCCAGCTGGGGGAAATTTTTTGGACCAACTACTTTGTTCCCCAAAGAGAGTGATTCAGTTTTAAGATGTTCTTGCAACTGTAAATGTTGCAATTGTAAATGTTCATTCATGTCAACTTGCCACTTGACATTGAGGAACCCACCAGATATAAGGACTCATGAGTAATAGAACTAGACATTCCAAGCCCTCGAGTTGACCCCTAGAATCCTGAGTGGAGGAGAAGTCATCAGCCTCCTTCAGGGCCCTGATAGTCTGATATGAGATGGATGCTAAAAGAACATCTAGGAGCAAGTATCATGACTTCCATTTTGTAGCTAAGGAAACTGAAATTCAGGGACCACTGTCCAACCTGGAATGGTCTCCTATTTTCTGCTCTTATGCCATTCCACCTTGTAGGATGGATAGGGCATGACAATTGGGATCTTTTGAAGAATCCTGAATGGATCTCTCCTTTGTGTCCTTCAGAAATGCTCTTCCATTCTCAAGAGCCCCAAAAGCCTCTTGAGCTAAGTCCATTGAAGGCTCTGCCAAGAGAAGCTAAGTTAAACTGGGGCCAAGCTCCCACCTCCAGTCCCTGGGACAGTGTTAATTCTGTTCTAATGTTGTCTGACATGAAGAAGTAGACACAGCGGTGTGTTCATTATGGGGGCTTCATGTTTATGGAGCCAGCCCTGGGATTAAAATTCATAAAGTGCAGGAATTCAAACTTAGAAAATCAAGGCCATCAATACTCAGATCACTCACTAAGACACGGTAAATTCTAAGGGAGAAATCCCAGGGGATCAGACCCCCTAAACCAATGCTGAAACACTCTGGCTCCAAGCCCAGGAAGTCCCCTAAGGCCTTGCTGCTACAAAGGAATGACTCCTCCTGTACCCAAATTGGGGGGAAGGGGACTCTACCCATGCTTTGTGTTCCTCTGAAACCCCCAATCCAACTGACTAGATTGAATGCAACACTGGTTGCTTTCAGCAGTTGCTGACTACTATGGAATTTCTGTGGAAACTGCCAAGCATCTGCCATGGGTCTGCCACAGATAGCCTCTACAAGGCCACCTTCCCCAGTGATGGAAGATGAACTCAGCTTTACAGACAAATTTACCAAGTATACCACAAAATCACCAGATCATAGACATAAAGTTGAAGGGACCTATTATACAGAGGAGGAGAAAAAGATGCTTAGAGAGAAATGACTTATCTAAGGCCACATAGGCTATAAGTAGCATGATATTGATTTGAGTCCATTATTATCCATCAGAACTTTTGTGCCAGAAGTTCCTTTGTTCCAGAATGCCAAGGAGCATAGGGCCCCATTGTAGACCACACAAGACCATCTCTCCCACCCAGAAGAATACAACTATACCCCACAAACACTTAATTGATGCTCTCTACAAGTATAAAGAAGGTAGGACCACCCAAAAATCACCAGAGAAGACAGAAAAGGGTGAATCTTCAAGTCCATATACACACACTCCCAATGTCTTTTCTGCCAAATCCCCAAACTTCCATATCACATACTAGTGACTCACACAAGGGTTGATTTGTCAATACAAAACACACTAGAGCCTAAAGTGGGGGAGAACTGCCTTAAACATTCCCCATGTCACATCTGAATAAATGAATTAATGAGTAGACTAAGTGCTGACTTATGTGCCAAGCCTACACTAAGGACTAGAGACCCAGATACATGAAATGAATGTCCCTCAGGGAATTTATCTTTTAATAGGAGAGACAACATTTTGTCTGGAAAGGGAGTGATGATCTGGGCAGCCTATTGAAATATTGTTCACAGAAGCAATTATAAGTGATGATTTGATTATAGTTCTCAACAAGGAGATAGAATGGGGAGGGGAAAGGGGAAGCAGGTGGTGGCAGGGCAGAAGGTGACTTGGGTGAAGATGAGGATGAATGACTCCAAGGAGTGCCGTGCTCACTACAGGTGGACCCCCTGGTAATATATGTTGATATACATCAACCAACCCAACTTACTCTACCCCATGCTTGTTGCTAATAGACCAACCCAAACTGGGATTTGGGGAACAGAACTCTCCCTCACATCAGTTTAACCACAATTAACTTTGGAAAATTGATTGGAAAATACCATCCTTTCCTAGTGTTATTTCTTCCATGGGGTACTATTTGATCATCAAATCTCATTTTGGGAAAGAATGGAGGAAAAACATTGCCCCATTCAGGACATGGTAATAATGAATTGGCAATCCTGCAAAGATGCAAGTAAGTTATTCCAGCTGGCATCACTTCATTATAACTTCCACACACATGAATTAAAATAAGCTGATCTGCATCCTGATTGACAACCTGTGGGACTCAAATTGCAAATCAATTTCAGATTAATTAGAAAAAGTAAACAGTTAGCAGAAGTATCTTGATTCCATAATATTGACTTCAAAAATGTAAAGGATGCCTGATCTCAACAGTGGGGTCATTCACATTCTCATCACTCTTGCTATTCATGGCCCTTTCCTGTTCAACTATGGATGAGTTTAATGTGGCCAAAAAAATAACAATAATCAGCTGGTTGGTCATCCCTTGGTGACAGCACTTTTGGCACTATGGCTCCAAAAGGCTGATCTTCGAGCAGTAGGGATTCATACACAGCCCACTGGCAGGGTCAGACTTTCCAGTTTGGTAGAATCCAACAGAGTTTGTACTCTGGTGGCCCAGCCTTGAAGGACCTTCAGCATCTCTGTGCCAAATAAATTAAATCCCCCTAATTATCTTGTTAGATGCATCCAGACTAACTGTCCAGAAACTCATGTGGCATTAATAAATGCCCTTCCCATATGCTCATCAAGACTTTTCCCTACTACAGCCCTTTGAAGTAAGAGGAGCAGTGATAACCTCCATTTTTCAGATGAGAAAGTTGAGACTTAAAGATGAAGTGACTTTCTCAAGGTCTTGTGGCTTGGAGGTAGCTGAGGTGGACTTGAAAGTGACTCTTCCTGGGTCCAGAGATGCTTTTCCCATAATCTCTCCAAGAGGAGGTGAAATAGCTGTTGAGAAGACTAAGGTAATCCCCTGTAAACTGAGTATGTGCCAATTCATTTGCTACTAAGCTTTAGAACCCAAGGAAAGGCTATTCCTTGTATACCTTGGATCAGACCTCCCATAATCTTTTCACCATGCTCTGATCACTAGGGGAAGTCATGCAAACTTTCCCATTTCTATCATAACATGGGCCCCACCATTCTCCCATTCAACTATACATATAACTTGCAGCCCCTCCCTCTCACTCATAGGCAGTAAAGCAGGCCACACACATGGACCAAGTGCTTCATCCAAGTCTACTCTTGGGCTCAGTACTGGAGACACAAATGCAAGCAGAAGGAGAAAATTAGTCCTGCCCTCAAGGGACTTCTACCCCAGTGGGGATAATAAAGCAGAAGTGGCAGATGTGGAGAGGAAGACAACCAGTGCCCAGGAGAATAGGGTAAAGGACAGGAGGGCTGGGACTCTGCCCCCGCCCTGGGGAAACCAGGGAGGATGTCACCAATGGGGAAGGAGGAAGAACATGCAAGCAGAAGGAGCCACAAGAGCCAGGGAGCCAACTGCTCACTTTATATCTTATCCCTTAGCCAGGGAGTCAACTGCTCACCTTATATCTTATCCCTTCTACATTCTCTTCTCTCCACTCACATAGTCACTACCACAGTCACTACCTCATCTCCTCTTTCCCAGTCTATTACTGTCACTATAAATTGTTATTAATAGTGAGAATTTCAATAGCAGTTCATTTATTGTAAGGCATTTTACAAATATCCTCACAACCCTGAGAAGAAAATTCTATTATCTTCATTTTACAGATAAAGGAACTAAAGATAGACAGAAGTGAAGTGACTTGCCCAAGTTAACATAGCTAGTGAGCATTAAATCTAGATTCAAACTCAAGGAAGGAAGGAAGGAAGGAAGGAAGGAAGGAAGGAAGGAAGGAAGGAAGGAAGGAAGGAAGGAAGGAAGGAAGGAAGAAGGAAGGAGGGAGGGAGGGAGGGAGGGGAGGGGGAGAGAGGAAGGAAGGGAGAGAAGAAGGAGGGGAGAGAGAAGAAAGAGAAAGAGGTAAGGAAAGGAGAATTTATTAAGCACTTATTATGTGCCAATCACGCTTCAAAGTCTCATCTCATTTGAGCTTCCCAACAATCCTGGGAGATAAGTATTGTTACCCTCATTTCACATTTGAAGAAATTGAGGCAGATAGAGGTTAAGTAACTTCCCCAGGATCCCTACAACTTGTAAGTCTTGTGAACAATTTTAATTCAGTTATCCATAATTCTTCTTCCAGCATTAAGAATACAAAGTCCAGGATTCCTGAAGAGTTCTGCTTTACATCTGAGGGCAGTGTATTTGAGCCCTAAACCAGGTTTTGAACTGTTTTGGTATTTGTCCACATGAAGAAGGACTGAACCGTACATTTCTAGAACATTTGGTTTGAAACAACTCTTGTTGTTTTGACCTCCAAGGTCTAAGGGAGCCAAGAGCTCAATATTGCTTGGTAGATTGCTTCTAAATTATAAACTGTTTCCTTGTTATAATGCAGTTGCTTGTTGAGTCCAGGCCAAGAGTAAAAACCACAGTATCATCCTTTACAGGGAGACCCAATCCCATCTTTCCAAGGTTTCCAGAATTCAACTGAAAAATCCCAAGATCAAGAAGAAGGCAAGGCTTGGCTAGGAGATGGGGACTCAGAGCTAACATCCAACTGGATAAACTCCCTTGATGTTGAAAACAGGAGTGAGAAACAGAAACTCTCAGAACCCAAGTTTCATGGATCCCATGATCATGGCATAAACATGTAGTCATCTACTGAGCTGATAATACTCAAGTCAGAGGGGGTCCATGGCAAGGCTTTGACAGGGAACCCTGATCCTCCGAACTGGTTAGGAGAATGTGAAAGGTGTTCAATGGGCCAAGTTTGAGTCAATATCAAAGCAATGTTTGGAGCTCAGACTTTATCCAGTTGGACATTAGCTCTGAGCCCTCATTTAATTTAAAAAGAGTCTTTCAAGCTATGGAAATCCCCACCTTCATCATCTTTATACATTTAAGACAAAGCTATTTTAATACTTCTGAGATCACATTGGCTTTTCATTCAAGGTATGGATAAAAAATAGCATCAAAATAATTTGTGGATCATCAGGGTTAATATTGATGTGGGAAAGGATCAAGTGTTTTGCTTTCACAAGGAGGAGAAAAGGTATTGCCAGAATCTCACAGATGTCTGTGAGGATAATACATTACAAAAGCCAGGATGCCTGGTCTTGGTGGCAACTCAAGAGTTGTCAACCTGCTTGCAGGAAGAAGAGAGTTAAGACAAAAGGAAAAGTTTAAGTAACTTTACATAGGTTGAAAGAGAGAGTCTGTGCTATTGTCCTTTACCTGGGGAGAAGGAAGTAGCTTTTCTTGTTCTTTAGTATAATGAGTAAGGTGAGGAAAAGGGGAGGGGGGGGGAAGGTAGTGAAGGTAGTGAACTAGCTCAAACTGATGCTCCTGCTTAGTGAGGGGAGGGTGTGTCCTAAGAATACCCCCTCCCAGATGATGAAGACCTATCTGAACTCAGAAGGGAGAATTCAGGGTGTCTCTCTTTGAGGGACGCCCATTTCTTGTAAGAACCATTAATAAATGGATTAATTATTCCCATACTCAGCATAGATTCCTTTCTGTTACTATTTAGAGCCAATTTCTCCTTCCCACAAATCAGTGTAACAGGAAAGTTTGGAGTGGCTCTGGGCTATTCAAACTTTTCCCTCAGCTCTCCTAGGGGAGGAAAATATGTTGGCCTGCTTATAACACTGATCACCATGTTAGTTAATGGTAATTAAGATTATTTCCTGTTTTAGAATGGAGAAGATTTCTAAATGAATGTATAAGCCCAAAATTGATGAGCTACCTATCTCAGGGCCCTAGAAGTATTTACTCCTGCTACTTCCTTCAGAACTCCTTTTAAGATTGGCCACCACAAGGGGCGGCTAGGTGGCGCAGTGGATACAGCACCAGCCCTGGAGTCAGGAGGACCTGAGTTCAAATCCGGTGTCAGACACTTAATAATTACCTAGCTGTGTGGCCTTGGGCAAGCCACTTAACCCCATTGCCTTGCAAAAAACCTTAAAAATGTTTTTAAAAGATTGGCAACCACATGGGCTTTGAATTCCATTCTCATCTAGTTAGAATGGTAGGGTTGTGAAGTGGTTAGAGAACCAGCTTTGAAGATCTAAATTCAATCCCTGCCTTTCATATAAACCAACTGTTTGCTCACACATAAAGGCCTTAAATTTAGAAATATGCTAAGACTTCAATTTATAAACCAAAGTCATTTCACAATAATGACAGGGAAGTTAGGTTGATGCATCCATGAAGCTGCTATACTTCTGATTCTGTTGGCTAATACCTCTCCACCTCTTCTTACTGCCACAAAAAAAAAAAAAGAAAAAGAAAAGAAATACCAGGGTATAATTTGTTTTCATGATTTCTATCAAAATGGAAAGAATGAAATTACATTTTGAGCAAGCCAATATTAGTTCAGCATCAAACAAACAGAAAATCACTGCCGTCCTTTAAATTGATGCTTTCCTTCGGAGACAGCCCTGCTGTCGAGGTCTAGATAAATAAGAGGAACATTAATAGAAAATACAGTCATTTACCATCAAGGATAGAATTCCAAATTATAGCAAGGTTGGTGGGGGGAGGTTGCGGGAGGAGAACCTGTTTCCTTTGAGCTGTATTTTAAATATGTTAATTAAACAAATAAAGGCATTCACTGCATTTGAGTTAGCAAATCTAATAAAAGGAAGAAAAGATCTGTTTGGCTGGCTCTTTAAAGAGCCTGATGGAATATTTTATATGCTTCATTTGAATACTGAATAAATATAAGAAGAATATTTCCAATTTGGGTAAAGTGCTCAGAATTCAATGGATGAAAAGTTCTATCCAAGCACAAATGAGTCTCCATTTTAATTACCGTTTGTTGCTGTTTAGAAGCCCAGCCTTTGGAAGGGCTCTTTCATCTGAATTGCTTTATATGAAACACGTTTGCAAGTCTGTGCACAGAGGGGCCAGTTTCCAATCCTTCACTCTTGAGTGTTTTGACCAGCTCCCCAGGAACTTCAGCCAGTCACTTGAGTTTCTTTGTTCCAAACTCATTGTGTTTTTGAAACAAGTTAATGTCATTTACCTACTTTGTGACTCTCTGGGGACAGACCCAGTTGGAAAAGCTATGAGTGACTGACCAGATTCTGATCCTTCCTTTAAACACCCAAAGAATCCTTTAAAAACCCCAAGAAGTATTATAGGACTAATCTTTCCAGATGTCAAATCTTCAGCCTGGACTTGGTCAGTAAAAGATTTTGATCCACTAGGACGTGTCCACCAGGTCATCTGGCTGGTTGACTCCTTATTTCACCTTTAAAATGGTCAAGAAAATAAAACTAGGAAGTAGTTCCAGACACAAAGACTACTGTCTAGACCAGCACTGCTACTAAACAGCCACGTGAAATTAGGGAAGTCACTAACTTCTCTCAGCTCAGTTGCCACAACTGCAAAAGGGAATAATGGGAGAAGAGGAGACCTTATACCCCACACACTGCCCTGGCCCTTCTCCCGCCAATGTGAGGAGCAAAGAAAATGGTGGAATTGAAGCACTTTGCCAGCAGTGATGCTAATACTATTCTCACACTCTTTACATGCTGGGGATGGGTAAGGTAGCATGGGGCTGCCCACAGTCCATCACAGACTTCAACACTTCATTCAGAATTCTGACTACTCTTGTGTTAAGAATAATTTCTTTCTGTGCTAGTAATATGATGCGTACATCACTGAGATGATGGCAGGACATGTAGCAAGAGGAAAGGAAAGTTCTAGGACCTCAAGACATTATTTTATTGTTGTTGTTGTTGTTGTTATTACTGATATTGGGGAAAGGAGACTCCTTGATCTCTTGAAGGTGACATCAGGGTCTCCTACAAAATACTTTCTTATTCCCACTGTTGGGCAAAGTCTTGGGTGGAATGGAACCAGAGACCGGCTGACATGATTACAGCACCATGTTTAAATAGAATCCTGAGCCTATCTAAACCACTCCTTCCAGAAAAAAAATACCTTCTTCCTTATACATCTAGCCTTTGCTTGTAGACCTATAGTAAGGGCAACTCATTGCCTCCTAAGGCTGCCATTCAGCTTCATCAAGCCCAAACAACTCCATCAACCTTTTAGGACACATAGAATAAAGCCACCCCATGCCCATGAAGAGGACAGCAACCTAGAGGCAACATGGAACAAGTGTTGGCCTTGAAGTCAGAAGATCTAGATTCTAATCCCAGCTATCACACATACCAGCTAAGTGTGACTTTATACAAACCCCTTCCTCCCCCAGGGCCTCAGTTTTTTCCTGTCAAATAGGGAACAGGAGAGAAATAGAAGAGAAGCTTTAAGGTTGAAAAGAGGCTTTCAATTCTATTCAGTTCTAAATTTATAATCCTATGTATATCTAAATTGAGACAAGCATCTGGTTCACAGACTTTTTTGTGCATGAATAGAGGGATGGGGTGGTGACCTGAATGAGCCCTGGAAGTGTTCTTTCTCAAATGGTTCAACTCTGACCCTGTGGGGAGACAACACACAAAGTAATAAGATCTCCTCAGGTTCTCAGAGACAAATGAGAAACCTAACAAAGACACAAGAATCATGAACAGGTAGAATTGAAAATCATTATAAACATTAGAGCCAAGTAAATTTCATCTGATGAAGTGAGAGCCAAAGAAGGAAAATGTAAATAACACATTGGTAAAGCATTCATAAAAATAGCATTATAACAATGCATCCATGTGAAAAATAGGCAGGTGCTGCGCTATATGTCACTGCTAAAGAGTAAACATCTTATCCAACCTGGAAGAATAATTAGCAAATCTGCAGGGGTTTTTAGGGGTTTTTTGCAAGGCAAATGGGGTTAAGTGGCTTGCCCAGGGCCACACAGCTAGGTAATTATTAAGTGTCTGAGGCCAGATTTGAACTCAGGTACTCCTGACTCCAAGGCCAGTGCTCTATCCACTGCGCTGCCACCTAGCCACCCCTAAATATTGGCTTGGGTTTTTTTTTTTTAGGTTTTGGCTAGGCAATGGGGTTAAGTGACTTGCCCAAGGCCACACAGCTAGGTAATTATTAAGTGTCTGAGACCGGATTTGAACCCAGGTACTCCTGACTCCAGGGCCAGTGCTTTATCTACTGCGCCACCTAGCTGCCCTGAAAATTTGTGTTTTCAAAAAAAAAAAGAAGTCTGTTTATGCTTCTCTGTTTATGCTTTGAAGCTGTCATGGGAGAATAATGGATTAAGAGTTGGAAGACAGGTCAGATACCCTCAAGTACAACTCCCTTACAGATTAGGACATAAAACCCAGAGGAGTAAGATGATTTGCCCAAGGTCATATAGCTTCTTTGACCTCAGATCTTCCTGACTCCAGGCCCAGCACTCTCTCTACTACCCCAAGCTGCCTACACTCATAGGATGAACAGGAATTTCCATGTTTGCCATTATTGCATGATAGAAACTCACATTCAGGAAGTCTTTTAGCAAATCATTACCAGCTCTGATCCAATGGCAAACCATTCAATTCATAGAGTTGTTGTGAGGAAAACACTTTATAAACCTTAACTCAAGAGAAATGTGAATTACTTCTCTTACTGTTATTCTTAAGCTAAGAAGTTTGCAACACATAATTATTTATTCTTTGCAACCAAAGTAAAATAAACTGCCTGATTCCCAGATTTGTTCGTTGTTCTTCCTTGCTGAGGTCATTTAAGTACCAGAGAAACTTACTTTGGCAAAAACCTTCCTGCTGTCACTGCAATATTCCATTTCTTGTGCAAGTGGAGTTGGGCGGGGGGGGGGGGGGCAGGGAACTACTTTACCATGCAGCCCTGTCGATGCGTGTGAATGGGGTACCCTGCCCTCCCCAGCCTGGCTTGCATGCTTCTCAGATAGCTGATCATGTCTAGCAGCTAAGCAAAGAGGTCACTGAAAAACAGCGCATTATGAAAAAAGATCTACTTTCTTTTAGAAAGTTGAGAACATAGTCATGATTTGAGTGAAAGTTTATAGCCCCTACTTGAGAAGTTTGGAACAAATGTCTCCCCAGTTCCTCACTGTGGGCCCGCCCCAAGCCTCATCCACATGATGCATTCCTCTGCAGAAACTCCTCTGCAGAGATGATGGATGGCAAAGCTCAGTCACTCCCACACTGTGAGGAAACACATCTTCAATCAAAGCCCTCGACTTTGCCAGCTCTTAGTCTCGTCCTCCAGTTATAGGCTGTCAGGGAAACTTTGGCTCTCAGAGATCCCATAAACTTTACTTCTGCCAGAAAATACCACTAATTTTAACTCCAATGTAAGCACAATTTGCCTTTGTACATCCTGAAGGCATTCCCACTAACAAGTCACCAGTTGTAGTTCATAGTCCTATTTTTTACCCATCCTGCCCAAAAGAGGAAGGGGATTTATGGGCCTCTGGCTGGGGGGGGGGGGGGGGAGTTCTGCCAGACTAGCCGCCTACGTGGTTCTAATTTCCAAATTGTCTTCTTTACTGTCTTTGGAGAGCTTCCCTCAAAATCCATTTCTTTTCTATGACTTTCATCTCTGCAGTGATAGATGGAGGGCAGCTAAGGACAGGTATGCCCTGAAAGGGCCTGAAAAATAAATGGGAGGCCGAGGGATTCACAGCAGGCTCGGAAGTTAACCAAGGTCACCCAAAAAGGTAATGGCAGTGCCTGGATTAGCATCTAGTAAATAAAGAAGAATGGCTAACATTTTTATCAGCCATAAGGTTTGCAAGCTCTTTAAATATGTTACCTTCTCTCCTAACTGGTTTTGTGACTTTGGGACCCATTCCTTCTCTGGGTCTCCATCTCTTTGGTAAAATGAGAGAGTTGGACTAGATGACCTCCAAGGACCCTTCCAAACATAAAATGCTATATGCTTCTATGTAATTTTAAACAGGTCCTTCTCCTCCCCCACTGCTCAAAAATCTTCAGTGACTCCCTACTACCCCCTAAGATAAAACAGAAATCCCTGAGCTTCACATTTAAAGACCTTCACCATTTGACTCAATTTTTCTGGTCTTGTTTCATACTATTCTTCCTCATGCACTATACATTGACACACAAACATGCATGCAGGCATGCAGGCACATTTCACGTGACTGGAATATCCTCCCTCCTCATTGCTAACCTTTAGCATCCCTTGCTTCCTCCAAGCCCTGGTTCAGGTGCCATGCCATCTCCTCTGGGAAGCCTTATGTATCTTCTTAATTTCTCATACTATCCCCTACTGAAATCACTTTGTCTATGCCTTGTATTACTTATTCACCTCTATCAAAATATTATTTCTCTGGGTCTCCCAATAAAATGTAAGGTCCTTAAGAAACTTCCCAAGATTGTCTCCCTTGAGTCTTTGGATCCCCCAAGTTCATCACATAGTGAGCTTGACAAATTATGGTTGAACTGAATTCAACTGAAATGAAAAGACTGGGGGACTCCTGATTGCCAAACCCACATGGTAAGCAACAAGTTTAATGAAAATGTAGTTTGGAGCTCATTTTCCAAGGAGTTGGCCCAACACTTGTCACACAAGAAGTCCACATTCCCTGATACAAGTGCAAGGCCCACCACATACAGAGCACAGAATTGCATCCTTTAAAAGTCAGAAATCAAGAATTACCTGAGACCATGATTGGAAGCAAGTCCCACCCTACTGCCTGACTGGGGGGAAGGTCTGTGCTTCCAAAATTCTGTGTGACCTTGGTCAATTGCTCCTTACAAGACTCAGGCTGAGGATAATAAAGCAGGAGATGCCTGCCTCCAGGTTCTTCCCTCCAAATCATCCCTTAGAAAGTTCTTCCACAGGCATTATAGTTTATTATGCTCTTCCTGGAGCATCACATCATGCTTCTACTCAGAAAACTCCAGTGGCTCCCTATTATCTACAGAGAGAAAAACTCAGATTCCTTTGCCTATCATTCAAGGCTCTCCATAACAAGGCTCTCTCCCCAGCTCTTCTAACCTTATATTAGGTTCATCTCTTCCATTTTCTTAGTTTTTCTTCCAATACTTCCTCTGACATCTTTGTCCCTATTCATTTATTTGCTATGACTACTTTAAAGTCTCCTGTCTCCTCCAGGAAGTTTTTCTTGATTACCCCAGTAGAATCTCTACTCCAATTCCCCTCCTTGCCTCAGGTTACACAAAGGTCTCTGTTTTGTACCTTGGTGTACAGATGATGTTCAAAGTTAACCTTCTCTGGGATTGGACCTTGGCCCCCTACAAGACTGGGAGTCTCATGAGGACAGAAAAAGTGTTTTCTCTAAACTCTGTGTCTTCCCACCATCTCCTGTAAATGGCAGGCTTGGATGAGATGACTCCTTGGCATGCTTCTACATGTTCATCCTAAGATTTGGGTGCATCCTATATCTCTTTGATGGACTTTTCCATGTCCTAGACTTCTTCAGTTCCATAATGAGCTCCATCCCACTCTGTAACCCAGTGGAACTACCATCTCTTGGACCATGATATCTCAATGGCCTCCCTGACCTCGAAATCTAAACCTCTGAATGACCCCTTCTTATCCACTTCCCCATTCTCCAGAGTTCATCACAAACTCCAGTCTCTGAACTCTTCTCTTTTCTCTTGGTTAACTCCACGGACTTAGCATCCCTCCCCAAAATAATAATAATAAAAGCTACCATTTATATAGAGCTCACTATATAGCAAGCACTTTACAATTATTACATCATTTGATTTTCATGACAACCTTGGGAGGTTAGTGTTATTATTATCCCCATTTCATAGATGAGGAAATTGAGGCAAAAAGAGAGGAAGCAATTTGCCCTGGATCACACTGTAGTAAACTGGATTTGAACTTAGGTCTTCCTGATTGCAGATCCAGTGTTCTATCCACTGCACCACCATGCTGCCTACCCTCCAGATCTAGAGTTTCTATGATGCTTTTTAAAGTATTTTCCCCAGGTATATGTTAAAATAATTTTTAACATTCACTTTTAAAACTTTGAGTTCCAAATTCTTTCTTTCTCTCTCTCTCCCCAGTCACCCTCATTGAGATGGCTAGCAGTATGATATGGGTTAGATATATGTGTAGTCAACCAAAACATTTCCATATTAGTCATGCTGTGAAAGAAAAGAGATTTTAAAAAATCAGTATTGTTTTTGTCATATACTTATTTTTTTGGTTTTTGGCAAGACAATGGGGTTAAGTGACTTGCCCAAGGTCACACAGCTAGGTAATTAATAAGTGTCTAAGGCCAGATTTTAACTCAGGTCCTCCTGACTCCAGGGTCATTGCTCTATACACTGCACCACCTAGCCACTCATCAGTAATGTTTTTGTAAAGAGCTATCTTATCTCTCCATGGTTCTTACACACATACACACACACACACACACACACACACGCAGTAGAGTATTTTAGTGCATGTTTCCTGGTGGCTAGCACCTTAGAATTAGAAGTTCAAATCCAAACACTTACTACCTCTGTGACTCTGGCAAGTCATTGAAACACTGTGCCTCATCCGTATACCAACAGCACCTCCCTCACTCATATATCAATAGCAACTTCCTCACAGGGTTATTATGAGGTTAAATAAGATCATTGTAAAACACTCTGTGATATAAATGCATACTGTTATTGTCATCATCAACATCATCGATTCTGAACACAGTTCAGACAAGACATTAGCAATCTAAAGACTATGACAAAAAAGTTTAGATGAAGAAAGCCCTCAGTTTCATGTTCTATGAGAACAGATACAGAAACTGGAATTGTTTAGCATGGAGAAGAAAAGACTCAAGGGGAACCCCTTTGGTTGTCTCTAAGGAGGTGATAAACTATCATAGGAAAGGCAGATGAAACTGGTTTGCTTGGTCCTTAGGCATAAATAGAAGTCACTAGTAGAAATTGCAAAGATATAAAGACAGGAATAATTTAAGGGCAGACTTTTTAACAAGTAAAAGTTTCCTAAATGGGAATGATCTGCCTTCCTAAGAAGTGAGTTTCTTCTCACTGAGCCTACTGAGCAACATCTGGATGACCACCTTCAAAGGCTAGTGAAAGAGAAGATCCTGGATTCCCTGAGCCACATTTGTCATTAAATATGATACCACACAGCAAGGCCTGGATTTGACCTGATAACTTGTATTAAGGAATGAGCCAACAATTAAGAGTTGGCCACCATTATGAATCCCATCAGTTACTCTAAGTTGGTTGGACAGCATTGCTATGCATATCCCACAGCCAATCTTCTACAGCTGCTTCACCTCACCAAAAGGTGTGCACCTTTTTCAAAATGGTGACAGCTATACCTAGACAAAAAAAAAAAATATGAAAGAAAATATAGCATAGATTTGTTGCTGAATGCATGCCTAGAGTTCCACTCATCCAGAGAGTTCTACAAAGAGTTGGGCTCT
The DNA here is from genome assembly GCF_037893015.1 of Macrotis lagotis. Lineage (NCBI taxonomy): Eukaryota > Metazoa > Chordata > Mammalia > Peramelemorphia > Peramelidae > Macrotis > Macrotis lagotis. Next base: position 4,759,294 of record NC_133661.1, read on the forward strand.
AGATAGCTTCTGGACAAAACCAAAAGTCTAGGCGTCTGGGAGACCTGGGTGTAAATCCTACCTCAGATACTTGCTAGATTTGTGAACTTTAGAAAGTCATTTAACGTCAATTTTTTTCACTCTCCTTAGTTGTGTCAAGAGGATAACAGCATCTACCTCCCAGGGCTGCTGCAAAAATCAAATGAGATCATTTATGTAAGGTATTTTGACTATTTTGAAACATTATTAAAATGTTAGCCACTACAAGCTATAATTATTCTCTTCACAGACAACCATAGTGGATAATAGAGTACCAGGCCTGGAGTGAGAAAGACCTGATTTCAAATTCAGACTCACATATTTGCTAGCTGTGTTTCTCTGAGGTCACCTACCCCTCTGTTTCCTCAAGAATCAATTAGCAAGAGAAGGAAATGGAAAACCACTCTAGTATCTCTGCCAAGAAAATCCTAGATGGGGTGATGACTAAAACAACTGATTAGCACAAGAAGGAAGCCCCTTCCCAGAGTCCATTATTTCTTGTTTTTATTGTCAGTAGCTTGCTTGTACCTACTTATCTCCTTGTTCTCTTCCTAAGGATTGTGAACTCCTTGAAAACAGGGTCTTTTTTTGCCTTTTTTGGAATTCTCAGTGCTTAGTATGGTGTCTGCACATAATAGGTGCTTAACTGCAGGTCTTCAGGAAAGTTTTGTCCTATATGAGACCCTCTTATGAAATTCTCACCTTCTGGGAACCATAACCAATTAATGCTCTGAGGCTGAATGGATGTGGTTTATTCCATTACTACAGCAACCCTAGGAGGTGGTATGGAGACACATCACCTCCATTTAACAGATGAGAAGGCAGAGGTTCAGAAGGTGGACCAATTGAAACAAAGTCCCATTAAGCTGAGCCACTAATTTAGGTGTCTAAACATAAATCTTCAGAGTTGGGAGAGATCTGCAAGGCTTAATATCCAATTCAATGTACTAATAGGCCATCTGGAAGAAAACCAAAGAGTAACACCCTTCCATCTGTCCTAGGAAACTGTTCATGTAGCTTTCCACATGGACTGCTGGCTTCTCACTGCCAAGGATGCGAAGCTGCTTTGAGTCCTGTCCTTGGCAGGCTCCCTCTCTGGGAAACTATGAATGAGGGGGCCATGGAAGTAATATCAAGTCATCCAGAGCCTGGTGCCATGGAGAAGGATCTCACCATGTTCCTGACTGCCACATATCACCCAACTGTCAACCGTCCAGGGAAACCATCCTTGCCATTTCTGTTCCTCACTCCTCAGTGATCCATAGAGCCTTTCTCAGCAGCTACTTGGCTCTGATCACTAACCACAAGCATAAATCAGCTCCCAGAGAATGATATTCCACAAAGAGAAGATGAGCAATAAATTTTCAAGATAAAGAAAGATGCACAAGGAGTCTGATGTGGTCTTTGAGGTCAGCTTTGAGGTAGCTTTGAGTTACCTAGAATGAATCAAAAGTTGACTCTGAACTGACTCAGTTTTGGCAAGGAATCAACTTTTTCTGCCACAATGATCAGCGAAAAGATCTTTCAAACAATATGTTCCTAAGTATTCATACCAGTTTCCAAACTAGTTCCAAGTGGTTCCAAATCATTCAAACCATTTCCACTGACTCAAAGGCTAAACCAATATGCCTGGGTTCAGATGGGTGTGGAGTCATCTAGACCAATTCCAACAAATGTGAAATGTTTCTTCCTGGTGCTTAAACACCCTTAAACCATCTCTAACATGATCATATTGATTCTAGCATGGAGTACAGAAGCTGAGGAAAGAGGGGGTAGATAATCATGCAACGGAAGATGGACTGGATCTGTAAGTTCTCAAGCAAAGGGAAACCATCTCTGCTGGTGCAGACCAGTAATTCCTAGGCAGTTTATGGGTCTTAGGAGAGACCTGGAGGCATTGAGAAGTGAGGTGACTTACCCTTAAAAAGATATAGGAGAACATTCCCCCTCTTGAGGAAATGATTCCTTTCAGAGACTGACTAGGACCAGGATGAATGGAGCTCCTGAAAAAGCAAGAAGAAATCTTGGTTTTGATCCACCTTGGCACAGTTCTCTTCACCTTTTTCCTGCAGAGTTATCAAGCAGAACCAAACTGGGCATCATTAAATCCTGCCCATTTAAAGGGCAAAAGAAAGGCCTTCTAAGTCTAAAATTTTGCACATGGTTGAAAAGAGTTGAGCGCAGATCTTAAGTACCTATCTCTCTGGGATTGACCTCCGAAGGATTAAGATGTGGCAACAGCAGTCACTGAAGCAATCTTTGATAGTCTTTGGATCCTGCATTAGCTAAGAAGGGAAATGAGAAAGATAACTAAGCCAACTGAGGAATAATGCAATGGAATAAAATGAAATTAAATTTCATGAGACTTTATTAAATGCCACTATATGCCACTCACCAAGTTAGATCCTAGGGTCACAAAGATAAAAACAAAATAGCTTCTGATCTCAAAGGACTTCTATTCTACTAAGAAACTCAGCAATTTCAAAACTGGCCTTCAACTTGGACCTCCAGATAAAAATACAAGCTTTGCAGCTTGATCTTGAAGACCACCCACTCCAATTGGACTCACCTGTTTTTTCAGCCTGACTCATCTTACTCTTCTTCACAACTCCTGTGTTTAAGACAAGTAGTTATTCCCAAACTCACCCCTACATCTCTCGTCCTTATCCAGTTACTCACGCTATTCCTCATGCTAGATATGCTGTCCCTATACATCTCCCCATGTCAGAATGATTGTTGCTCAGAGATCAGCAGCCTGCCTCCTCCATGAGGCCTTCCTCATCCCCATAGTTGTAAATGACCTCCCCTTCCTCAAATTTCTGTATTAGACTATAGTGTTGTGTCTATGTTCCATCTACTTCAGTAGAATATAAACTACTTGAGGGCAAGGGATGTTTCATTTTTGTCTCTAAGAGAGCTGCTGAGTGTGTGAATTACCCTACACATCCTTGAAATAAATTGATTCTATTCCTAAGTGTGAGTAGTGAGTTTTCTTTCTAGACAAATCTTGGGTTTACTAATGCTAAGATGGCTGATCTGAGGACTAAGAAAGTAAGAAAGGTTATTAGGGAAATGGACTTCAGGTGGAAAAGACAAAGGAGAAGGAAAAGGGGGAGAGAGACAGACAGACAGAGAGAGAGAGACAGAGACACAGAGACAGAAAAAGAGAGACAGAGAGAGAGAGAGAGACAGATAGATAGACATCATGGCATGAGTTGTAAGCCCTTGAGCAATCAGGAAGGAGAGGTTTTATCAAAAAAATTAGAATAATTATAGATGTTTGGTATTATCAGTTCATTGGAAAACAGGAAAGAGCAATCCAGAAAGGAAATCTCTGAAGTCAGAATACATTCTGGTCATAAGAAAGCTACTTCACAAGCACAAGATGGACAGGTGATAGACCTGGGCTTTTCTATGGACCACTACACTCAACAATGTGATGTGACAGCCCCCCAAATTCAAAATCATCTTGAGCTACATTCAAAGAAGCCCCACTTTCTAAGGCAAAGTCCCTCTCTGCTTTTGGCCTAAATCAAATCACTCCCAGAGTATCATATTCAATTCAAGCTGCCAGGAGCACCAGCCCTGGAGTCAGGAGGACCTGAATTCCTAGCTATAGAATCCTGAGGAAGTCACTTAATCCTGTTTGCCCCAGTTTCCTCATCTGTAAAATAAGCTGAAGAAGGAAATGTCATATCACTACAATTTCTTTGCCAAGAAAGCCCTCAATGAAGTCACAAGAGTTGGACACAACTGAAATAACTCAACAAGGGATTTGTTTTTGTTAATGTCCTGTAATTGGAAAAGACCATGACATCAAACTAATGATGATTCTCATTGCTATTTCCAAAACTGATCTAATAGGTAACAGGACTCCTGATGATGGCTTGGATGCTGTGGGAGTCCTTGATCTTGAGAATGTGGGACCCTCCTATATCAGCAAGATACCCTGGCATTTCAGCATTATTGGGCAGAACCCCAGTATGGTGGTTTTTTTGGCAACAACATTGTGACAACACATTAAAGCTAACACAACTCTTGATAGTCTAATCATCAGGAAGGTGATTGAATTGTTCACTCAGCTCTCCACCACAGTCCTCCCAGAACCCAAAGGCTTTGATTTCCTGAAAGCTGCCCAACCTGGCCTGGGAATAACACCACCAGATTGCTAGTCAACATCATTTATGAACTACAGTGGTATCTGATTATCTTTGAACCTCTAACTTTTGTTCTTGATTAATGAAACTATTCTTGGTAAATACTTTCACTCTGGTATATCTTGCACTGGAAATTTTATTTTCTTTTTTAATTTTTTCTTTTTTGCAAGGAAATGGGGTTAGGTGGCTTGCCCAAGGTCACACAGCTAGGTAATTAAGTCCCTGAGACCAGATTTGAATTCAGATCTTCCTGACTCCAGGGTCAGTGCTCTATCCACTGGACCACCTAGATAGCCCTTTGTACTGGAAATTTCAAACAATCAGTATCCAAATCATATACAGAGGAGATCCACCAGGATGCCTTATAGCCTCAGATTCAAGCCATGTGAAGGTCAAGTGAAGAAAAAAACTGGGGATGTTTAACCTGCAGGAAAAAATGGTTCAGGGTTGGCCTGAGAACTATCTTCAAGGACCTGAAAAGCCATCATGGGGAAGAGAAATTAGAGAAGCTGTACTTGTGAGGGGCCGGAGGTTGCAAAGAGTCAGATTTAGGTTAAATGGAGGGGGGGGGACTTCCTAACAAGAAGAGCCCACCCAGGATGGAGTGAGATGCCTCAGAAGAGCATGAGCTGCCTTCTGTTGAATATCCTAGCAAAGATTACTGAGGGCTTTTGCTTCTGTCATCCTCTAAGAAAGGAAGCTTCTTGGGGGCGAGCACTGTCCTGCTTTTGTATTTGTAGGTCCAGTATTTATGATAATCCTTAACACACAGCAAATGAACAACATGCTTTTCATTTAATTAATTCCGTCCTGCACGAGGAGTATCAATTCACCTCTGATCAGAAGTCAGGGTTGATCTAAATCACTGTTTCTAGATTTGGATCCCAATGACCCCTGAAGTCTACTCTGCATCTGAAACACTCTGATGCTCCCATCATAGATTTGTAATTAGAATAGAATCCCATTATTTTATAACTGCCTGTGATTTTTCAAATTTGCTGGGATGGTGTCAGGAGACAACCTTCCCCTGACTCGCCCTCCTGGCCAATTCCCCTTCTTCCCAGGTTCATGGGGCACCTTCATAGAAGGTGGTGATTCCCAGGTCTGATATCACAGGGCTCTGATCATCCTTTAAATCTGCCACAAAGCATCACACAGTCAACAGAGAGAATTTGTTGACTCCGATTCTCAGAATAATAATTGCATGGCAGCTCCTCCAGATGGAGGAAGGAGGGGAGGCCAGAAGAAACTCCCACCTGCAACTGGGTGGGGAATCCCTGAACCTGCCAGGCCAAGTAGCAGTGTACCGCCAGCAGATCCAGTGAGACTAGCAGGATAGAAAGGGAGCTCCCCAGCTGGGGGAAGGCCCCACAAGGGTCTGCTAAGCTCTGAAACAGAGCAGAGTCAGCTCTAGCCTGGGGTCTGCATGGGAGACAATGAACAAGTCCGCTATCAAGCAGAGGAGCTTGCTCAGGCAGGAGCAGCTGGGGGAGCCCCAGTTCCAGCCCCTGGATCACTGCTGCTCCTCTCTGCACACTGATGAAATATGGAGCTTGTTTGTCAAGGCAAGACCTGCCTGTCCCACAGCCTGCAGCACGCAACACAGCCAGTCTGCTTCCCAAAGCCAGGCTGGCTTCCTCCCACCCCCTGCCCCAGTTCGTCCAGAACACAAACACACACACACACACACACACACACACACACACACACACACACACACACACACAAATATACACACTCACACACAGACACACATACTCATACAACACACATAGACACACACACTCTCATGCATGCATGCACACATACTCTCACAATTACACATTCACACACACACACACATACACAAACACACATTCACATGCACGTGGCATGGTTTTCCAAACTGCTTTTTATTTTTGGCTGACAGAATGGATTTTATATCAGCATTTGGAAGGATTCCATTTTAATTAATGGTTCTGTACCTTGTCTCTGGTCTGAAATATCAATGAATGCCACACCTCAGCCATCTGTCTTCAGCCTCCTCCCAGCTCCCAAGTAATTGGCTCCACTACAACACACTTGAACATCGCAGCGGCTGAGGGGCAGCATGTGATGGCCCTGCCAGACCTGCCTAGCTTGACTCTTGAGAAGAGTCCTCAGGATTTCAGGAAATCTAGGCAGGCTTCAAGTCCATTATCCAGCTATTGTTTTACCATCTCACATTCAGTGACCCTCAATTCTGTTGTTATAATTCAAATTTCACTGTTTAGGCGAATGGCCTGGAGTATAGAATGATGAATGATTTAAATCAACCCTGATCAGAGGTGAACTGATACTCCTCAGTATAAGAAGGAAAGAAGGAAGGAATTAATTAAATAAAAAGCAAGTTATTCATTTGCTGTGTGTTGAGGATTATGATAAATACTGGACCTACAAATACAAAAGCAGGACAGTGCTTGCCCTCAAGAAGCTTCCTTTCTTAGAGGATGAGACTTAACACATAGTGGTCCCCTGCAAGAGGTGGGCCTACTTCAATGCTGACAACAAATAAAGTAGTCTCATAGGTCACCTAACAAATACAAGTAGAGGTTTCTTGTTCAGCTGTCTCTGATGCTTTGTGGGTTGGTTTATTGTTGATGTTTTGGGCAAAGATGCTGCAGTGATTTGTCGTTTCCTTCTATAGCTCATTTTACTGATGAAGAAACTGAGGTAAACGGGGCTAGGTGATTTGAACAGGATCACAAAGCTAGTAAATGTCTGAGGCCAGACTTGAATCCAAGGAGTCTTACAGCTCTAGGTTGGGTACTCTATCCACTGTGCTGCTCAACTCCCCAAAATAGAGATTTACTTTGCTCTAACACTGAGAGTATGTGCAAAAGAGATTGAAGAGCATTTAGCTCCTCTAGCATTCTTCTTTTTTCCTTTCTTTGTTTTCTTTTTAGAGCTGTTTTGCAAGGCAATGGGGTTAAGTGGCTTGTCCAAGGTCACGCAGCTAAGTAAGTATTAAGTGTCTGAGATCGGATTTGAACTCAGGTCCTCCTGACTCCAGGACCAGTGCTCTATCCACTGACCCTCCTCTAGCATTCTTGACCCAATCTCCCTCTCCCACCATTTTCTCCATATGGAAACTCATCTGGCCATCAGGGCAGAATATAGTGTCTCACATGGTGGCTAAAAATTCACTAAGCTAGAGACCACAACTGTTTGTGATGAGGGAAGATGATGAAGACTTTGAGTGCCCTTAGTTAACCCAGTACTTTAAAGGAGCCAAATAGTTCCTCCATTATCCCTGCTGGAAGAGGAGTCTGGGCCTTTCCCATGTTTGGAGAGCAGGGAGCCATGGGACTAAGCCATGTTATGAGTCAATACAAGACCTTAGTTCTATCGCATCAGTAAGAAACACTTGGCTCCCCTTTGTGAAAAGGAACTTTGCTTGGACTCTATGAAGTGACCAAGAGAACAATTGCTTTGAATGCTTCTACAATGGATTTCTAAGGGTGGATTTGAGGGCTGCCCAGATCTGAGTTTAACTGATCACCTACTCAAAAGAGTTCCGTTCTATTTTAAGGAAGAAAATTTCCATGTTAGATGGGGGAGGGGAGGACACTGTCCTTCATCACAGAGTAAATGACCACTCTTTCCCTTGTCACTCTCCTCAAGGATCTTAGATAGGCAAAAGGAGATTAGGAATATTCATTCTTTATATTTAACTTGAATCTACTTGTGTATATACCTCAGAATAAAAAAGGAGAAAGGAGAATGAAAAGGAAATCCAGGGCCATCTCCAGTCTTCGGAATTCACATCTGGCCACTGGACCCAGATGGCTCCAGAGGAAAAAGTGAGAGTGGTGACTCAGCCCAGTCCCTTCTCACCCAAATCCAATTCATGTTCTTGTCATGGCATTAACTCGCTGATATCATGATTTACTTCCAGAACAAAGGCCAAACATCCGTTATGTATTTGGAATACCATAAATTTAGTTGAATACCATAAATTTAGAAAGCTTTTATTTTGAATCATCTAGTCTCATTTGAAAGTTCATGTCGAATGTGGTGTTCAAGGTCTGAACTGCCCTCTGGATGCAAAGGCTTTTCTAGGAAAGCCTTGAGCTGGAAGCAATTATGAGATCATCCAGTCCTATCCTCCCATTTTACAGATGAAAGAGGATGACTCTGTTTCTAAAATTCCTTTTTCTTTTGGGATGATGGGCATACAATTTGTTCAGTGAGAAAAGTGAGTCCCATTGTTCTCCCCAATACCCTTATGCTCTGATAGACTTATTTAGGAAAAGGTGATCCAAGAAGTTGAGAAAAGGAAGAGGTGCTGCTTCTCTAAACAACTAGCAAAATAATGGGAATTGAGATTTATTGTAACCACAGATTGGTCGGAGGCATCAAAGTAGAATGAAAATCCCAAATCCTCATGGGGTCAAATTAAGGGGTCTCATTTTAGCAACTCTGACAATAAGCTTTCAAATTTGTTTTCTTGGAGGGGTGTTGGCTATACTGTTGTTATATCAAAAGTGAAACATGCAGCCAGTTTTTGACTGTTTTGAGAAGATGGGATATCACTAAATACTCTCTGGGTCCTGATCAATTCTAGTCAATGAAACAAAAGAAAGGATCAGTGGACCTAAACAACCAGAAGGTCCTCAATCGTGCCTAGGCTGTTCAAGGCCATTAGCTTTCTGGTAGCAAAGCTCCTGAAAATGACTGCCAAGGTGACATCCCTTCAGGCCAAAAGCAATATACACCAGTGCAGTATCTGTAAGAACTGAGACAGAAGCTTGGAGCTAAAACAGTTCACTCATTGAAAATCACTCTGGTTCAGCCAGAAATTCTCAAGAGTTCCAGGCTATGTGACTTTCTGGGTCCCTTTGTAGCAACAAATTTATATATTTAAAAAAAAACATGAATAATTTCAGACCAAAGTCACAATGAAATATACATGAACTTGACTGTGAACTGCTTTGAGCTGGGAATGAGTTCACCATCATTTAGAATAAATTTTTAAGAAGGTTGCTGTGCTGATGGCCAATTGATTAGGTTATATTACAAGAGAAACAGTATTTGAGGAAAACAAAAATCCAATGAATGTATCTGGACTCAAAAGAAAATTACATTAATCAAGAAAGGAGAGAGTCATCTGGGCACTAGACATCTACCTAAAACAAGGAAAGTCTCAAATAGCCTAAGGCCATGAGACTAAGGGCAGGAAAACATGATTTCTCCTAGAGCCTATCATTCCACTTTGCTAATCCCGGTTTCACCTAATGCCTGCAGTAGAAAGATAAAAAAAAAAAATGGGAGCCTGAGGCTTACAGAGTCCAGGCTGTCCTGCCCTGGATGTTTCTCCAAGTCTACTTCCAATCTTCTGGCTTAGTTGATAGCACTCAAGAGCCACTGAAAACTGAGTGGAGCAGATCTCCATGGATCAGTGGTTCCTGTGTACATTCCCTTCCTGGAAATCCATAAAAATAACTCCCATTCAGAACTAAAACTAGGAGCTTTGTAACTGTGGCAAAACAAGTCTGAGGGGAAGGTCATAGGGGTACAGTATATTTATGAGGAGAGAAAGGCATGCCACTTACAGAGAAGTGTTGTAGTTATAGGACCCCAGGGTGGCAGCCCCCTGAGTAAACTGAAAAGTTGACATTGCTGTTACAGTTGCAGTAGAGAAACAACACAGAAGGGTGGTTATGCAGACTACCACCAGGAAGAAGCATGTCTCCAGGAGAAAATGTTGGACCGAGCCCCAGCCAACTCATTCTATTTACCGCTTGGCCCACATCTATGTCATTTTCAAGCTGAAAAAACGCTGTATCACACATTTAAAAAAAACTGTTATTATTATTATTAAGTGGTGATGTTATTGTTCTTCCCATTTTATACATAAGAAAACTGAGACCCCAAAGGAAAAGGGACTTGTTGACATAGTAAGAGAACTAGCATTTAAGTACACGTGTACTGCCGTACCCCCAGCGCCCAGGCCACGCGCTCTGTGCGCATCAGCCCATTTTGCCCTATTTGTCCTTGAGTTAGGAAACTAATTGAAAACCATGACCTCTCATTCTGACTTCCATCTCTTCTCACTAAGACACACCCTTGTTTTTCCCTCTCAATCACATCGCTTAAAACTACCCTTCGCCACAGAATCTTTCTTCCCTTAACTTTCTTTCTTTCCATCTTTCCTCCCTCCTTTCTCTTTTTCCTTCCTTCCTTCCTTCCTTCTTTCTTTCCTTCTTTCCTTCTTTCCTCTCTCCCTTCTCTTTCTTTCTTTCTTTCTTTCTTCCTTTCCTTCCTTCCTTCCTTTCCTTCCTTCCTTCCTTCTTTCCTCCCCCCTCCCTCCCTCCCTCCCGCCCTTCCTTCCTTCCTTCCTTCTTTCCTTCCTTCCTCCCTCCCTCCCCCCTCCCTCCCTTCTTTCTTTTCTTTTTCTTTTCTTTCTTTCTTTCTTCCTTTCCTTCCTTCCTTTCCTTCCTTCCTTCCTCCCCTTCCTCCCTCCCTCCCCTCCCTCCCTCCCTCCCTTCCTTCCTTCCTTCTTTCCTTCCTTCCTTCTTTCCTTCCTTCCTCCCTCCCCCCCCTTTCTTTCTTTCTTTCTTTCTTTCTTTCTTTCTTTCTTTCTTTCTTCCTTTCTTTCGAATCAGGGTTAAGTGATTTGCCCAGGGTCACACAGATGGTACACTGTGCTACCCAGCTGCCCCCCCCACTAAGTTTTCTGTCTCTCATGTCTCTTAATTCATCCATTGTCAAAATCCTCTTCAACCTTTAGCACCATGGACAGTGTTCAGGGTTCTGTTTCTGGTTTTGTTTTGTTTTGTTTTGTTCTGTTTTCTGTTTTGTTTGTCTACATTCTGTTCATTAGCATGTTTTTAAAGTTCCTCTGCTTCTATCGTGTTTTTGCCTCTTCAAACCTTCTGGATTCTCAGACATATAGAGTCCAGAGCTAGAAAAGACCTCAAAGGTCTATGCTATAGCCACCATTGGGTATTTTCCTTTATATAGCCAGGGATGGGGAGCCCGTTACCTCCCAAGGCAGCCCACTTCACAGTTCTCATAGTGAGGAAATACTTTCCTTTTAACAATCCATAATCTGCCTCCATACAACTTGATCCCACTGTTCTCAACTCTACCCTCTGGAACCAAACAGAAGAGGTCTCCATCAGGGTAACAGGGTGGAAAGAGTTTTGGATTTGAAGTGAAAGAAGAAACGCTATTATTAACTCTCTTTTTAACCTTAGGCCAATTATAAATATGTCTGGGCTTCAGTTTTCTCATCTATAAACTAGGAGAGGTTGCACTAGTAACCTCTAAGGTCCTGTAGCACTGACCCGTGTTCATTCCTAAGAACGGTCATGGGATTTTTTCATATGGATGCACCTTGAACAAAACTTATTCTCTAAGTTTGCTCCGGGAGGTTTAATTCTTTCATCCTATAATTGTTAAGCAAGGCAGTGTGCATGGTAGCTAGAAGACCAGACTAGAGTGAGGAAGACTCAGGCTTAAACTCTGCCTCTGATCCATTCTGCTGACTTGATCCTATGAAGGTCACAACATTTTAAGACCCCCAGACAACTCAAACCATGAGCTGCAGAGAAAATGACAACTTGCATTGGCAGAGAGTGTTTCTTCACCAGGATTTACCTATCCTGACCTAAATCACAAAGCATTCAGGATCCCAAGACAAAAGTAAAACTGCCCCTATACTCAAGAAGCTGGTATTTCTTTAGGAAATACAGCATGTATACAAATGTGAGAAATGTTAAGAATTTTGTGAATACAGAACACATGACAAAAGCTGTTGGAGAAAGAACCAAAGGACCTTTGGTATATTCTGGCTAACCTAAAATTCTCACTGTCTCCTTATACATATGAGTAAACACAAAATTTGTATGAAGTAATTTCCAGGAGAGCAAGCACAAAAATGAGAGAGTCAAGAAAGGTCTTGTGTAGGAAGTAAATTCTGAGCCTTGAAATAAACATAGGTATTCCAAGGGCAATGTAAGAAAGCTGAACATCCCAAGCATAGAAGACAGTCTTGCAAAGGCCCGGCTGTAGAACATAGAATGTTGTGTAGCCAAATAAACAGGTAAGTCAGGATGACAGGAATTGAATAAAGAAGAGGGAAAGAATCTTTTGGGGTCTGGAAAGTACAAAGTAAGGCTGGACTGGGTGAACAGCCTTGAGCTGCACAATGACCTAGTCAGACATGAACTTTGAGACTATCCTATTAGCAGCTATGTAAAGGCTAGGTTAGAGGGAGAGACATTAAAGTCAGGGAGACCAAAAAGAGGCTATCACACCAGCCTGGGGCAGAGCTTAAGTGAAAAGAAAGGTACAGTAATGAGAGATGCTAGGGAAAGATAATCAACAAAACTAAGCAAATCTTTGGAAATGAATGGGTAGACAGGGAGAAGGAAGAAAGGAGGGCAAATCCTAAGTTGCATACTTGAGCACCTAGAGGGAAGAGAAAAAAACAGGTCTCCAGAAGACCCTTTAGACACATTGCCATGGTCACACAGATCAACCAGGTTTTAGATATGCTCCTGGTTATCAATGCCTTTCCAAAATGTTTTGCCTCAAACACAATACAACACCAACCACCAAGAGACTGTTATCTCCTTCCTTTAAACTCTGCATCTGTCACTACAACCCAAATTTGCTTTACCTTTGTTGACTGAACTTAACCCTAACCCAATATCACAATGTTTACTCATTGGGATCCCCTAAATCCTCCAGAACTTCTTCTTGCAATCTCACCAGGAAAGGTTCCTACTTGGGAAATTTGATCTTTTTTTTTTAACTTGATCTTTTTTTTTACCTTAAGTCTAAGACTTCATATTTATCCCTCTATCAATTTGTCTTTATCCTAATCCTCAAAAAAAATCTCAGCATGGCATGGGAGAGTCCCTCATTGCTCAAAATCTCTAACAGAGCAACAAAACATTTGCCCAATCCTTGAACTGGGTTGAAAAACTTTCAGCAATGGTCAGGTGACAAACCATGGGTTCATTATTCCAGGACCAGCTAAGCTATATTCAGAGGCTCACCAGGTTCAAAAAATCTTGAAGACTATCTACCAGAGCCTAAAAAATCTGTGATCTCTTTAGTTTAAGGAAGAACTCACCCCAGTGAAATCATGAAGCTTTGCAAGATGGAAGAAGCAATTTCAGTTTATTAGATTCAACACATCTTCCAAGTCAGTTGAACTCTTTTAGGGTCTGTCCTCCATCCCATATGACTTCCTGTGGTCTGTAAATGTGATGTGCATGTCAGCTACATTGTCATCTAAGTCTCTGACAAATATAGAGAATAGATTAAAGCCAAAAAGAGGGATCTGTGACTTTCCATGGGAAAGAACATTCTGCTATAGTTGCCTGGGTCAGTGCAATACAATTTATTAAATATCTTCCCATTTGGCATAAGGCATTGCTGTAGGCACTGACCAGGACAAAAATTAAAAGGAACCCCTACCCTGACTTTACTTTTCATTGGAACCATGAGCTCATTCAGGTCTGTGTCTTCTGTGACTCACTAGTGATCTCACAAACTAATGCTGAATTTATGAGCTCTGAATCACAGACTGCATTGGAAGAGACTTTGGAGGCACCTGAACCAACCTATATCTTAGCAGAAACTTTCCTCAACAAATTTCCCTAACAAATAGTTATACAGCTTCTCTTTGAAGATGTGCCTAGGGAGGGATCCCCCATAACACTTGAGGATGGTGGCACTTACTCATTATTAAGACATTCTTACTTTCATCCATCTAAAATCTACCTCTTTATAATATCTACCTTTTGTTCCCACTGGTGTCTTCTAAGTCCAAGGAGAATTCACTTTCAGCCCTTTAGGTGCTTAAAGATTGTTTTTACTTCCCCCAAAGATTAAATTTGCCCATTTCCTTTAGCTGATCTCCATATGAGATCAGTAATATCCCCAGCCTGGTTGACCTTTGAATACTTTTAAGTGGATCCATTTTCTTCATATAACATGGTCCTGGACATTCTGCCTATCTTAACATAGTCAAAAATCATATGAGCTTTCTTTCTTGTCATGTCATACTATTGTAAAATACTGACTTGATGCCAACTAAGGCAAGTCAGTGACAATGTAGGGAGGTCCCCGGGGACAGGGTCAGGAAGCCCTGAATCTCATTCCACCTCAGATACTTACTAGCTAGATGAACCTGTACAAGTCAGTTTAACTTTATCTCCCTCAATTTCCTTATCTATAAAATGTGGATAATTATAGCACTTCTCTCTGAGGGTTGTTGTACAGATAATATTGGTACAGTACTTGCAAACCTTAGCTATGTAACTGATAGTTATCATTGCTATTGTCATTATTTACTATTATTATTATTATTATTATTAGCCCTAGATTTCTCTTGAAAAATAGCTTCTTGCCAAGTCTCTTCTAGCTTATATTTCTAAAGTTGGTTCTAAAGTTGAACATATATCTAAGATCATATTTTTGTCTTAATTTCTATCTTAGTAGCTTCCAGTTAATATAATCATTTTTTCATTCTGAGCTTGTCATGCAACTATATAATACAGCAAATTCCTTCATTTTTAAGCTGAGGAAACAAAGAATCAGAGAAATGAAGTGACTTCTCCAAGGTAATATAGATAGTAAGTGCCAGTACAAACATTTAAGCCTGCAATCTTTAACCCCAATTAAAATGTTTTTCCCAGATTGCCTCCCCAAGAAACTCCATTATAGGATGTATAGGAAGCTGAGACTGACTAATCAATGACTGTTCTTGGGGTCTATCCATTTGACCAGTTGCAAACCTATTCAACTTCTATCATTTGTCTATTTTTATCTTTTGAACACACACACACACACACACACACACACACCTACATACATGACACAAGAGGCTTATTCAAATGTGTTGATGAAATTCAGTCATAAATTTAAAAAAATAAAATTGAGGATTATAAAGAGTAGGGTCAAAGTGACAGGGTAAAAATGAACGTTTTTGCCTAACTCACCTAATATACCTCCTCTAAAACCTAGAAAACATGTCCAACTGAATTCTCCACAGAAAGGAAGAAAAATAACATTGTGAGTCATTTTTCAAGGGCACCTTAGGAAAACAGACAGAGAGGTATATAGACTTTGGGATGAGGATTGCCACCTAAGGGCAGCTAGATAGTACAATGGACAGAACACTGACCCTGAAATCAAAAGGATCTGACCTCAGATACTTACTAGCTGTGTGATCTTAAGTAGGCAAGCCACTTAAGCCTGGGTGCTTCACGTTTAGGGCTCTTTTCAGTTATCTTGATTCATATCTGCCCACTGGACTCAGTTGGCTCTGGAGGAAAAAGGGTGGTTTGTGACCTATCACAGCATTCCTCACTCAAATCCAATTCATGTGCTTATCATGGCATCATCTCCCTGATGTCATGGTTTTCTTTAAAAATGAAGGACAAACATTATGATTATGAGGGCTGGCCAAATGTGCAGCATAAGTAGTCCCAAAAATGAAGAGCATTCCAATGCAGGGACAATATGGGACTTGAAGCCAAATCCCAGAACAGGAAGTACTAGGACAGAAAAAATTCCAAGGGACCCCTGAACCAGCACTGGGAGTAGAAACAGATTCCATCTGGCAGCTCTGTTGCCCATATCTTGGTTCTGGGTCACAATTCCAAGACAGAAAAGGATGGTTGAAACCAAGCCACATATGTGTTTGGAACAAGAAACAATTTCAAAAACTAAGTTGTGTGGGTCTGAGTCCAAAAGCAGAGGGACTCAATTTGAACTCTTACCCCTATACATCAGAATGGAATAGAATGATATGTCTAGGAGACCAAACCATGGGAAAACCAGTAGTTCAGTTGCTTTGAACCTTCAGAACCTTCAAGAAAGCTAACAGTGACTGAATCCAGTATCATTCTACAGAAACTCAACCTCACAGAATCGAGTAGACCTAAATAGGAGTCAGGAACTTGCAAGATTCTAATCAAGAAGGCAGTAAACTTCTCCTTATATAATTTTAGAAGTATCAAAAACTTGCAGTTTTCAGATTGAAGTATGAAAGTAGCAGAAGAGAATAAAAATAGATCCTCAGGTCACACATCCCCCACCCCTAGAAGTGAACTGAACACAAAATTAATATAAAATCAAAGTCAAATAGATAACATATGAGTCAAAGTAGAATAGAATTCAGTCAAGTAGACTAGAAGAATGAACAAAGAGGAAAAAAATCCTATGATAGAGCTAATATAGTGAGAGGGAAGCTAAAGGCACAAACACAAAAGAAAACGATGACTTGAAAACAACCAACAACAAAGCCTCAAAAAATGCAGTTTGGATTTGGGCCCAACAATAATTCTTATAAGAACTAAAGAAATTTTCAAAAAGGAGCAAAAAAATTTCAGAAACCAACTACCAAGAGTAGGAAAAATATGAAAATAAATGAGATCTATGGAAGAAAGTTATAAAAAGAGAATTGATAACATTGCTAAAGAAAATAACTCCTTAAAAATTAAAATTGGCCAGTTATAATGGTGCATGTCTGGGCAAAATAGTTCCTAACAAATGCTTTTATTTCCGCTTAATTGGTTATTATTTTATCTTTTTCATTATTAATATTAGGAATTTGTTTTCTTCTGTCTTTAAAAATCAAATTAGTGGTTTGTCTGTTTTATTGGCTTATTCAAAAAGCAATTCTGAGATTTAATAATTCAATGATCTATTTTATTTTCAATTATGCTAATCTCTTGATTTTCAGTGTTTCCATTTTGGTGTTTAATTGGAGTTTTTAAGATTTTGCCTTGTTCTTTTTAGTTATATGTCTAATACATTTATTTATTCATTATGGTTTTAAGAATTTAGAAATACAAAATTTCTCCTAAGTTTTACTTTGGCTGCATTCCACAAGTTTTGATATGCTGTCTCATTGCTGTCATCTTTAATGAAATTTTTGATTATTTCTATGATTTGTTCTTTGCCTCACCATTCTTCAATATAAGATTATTTAGTTTCTAATTAATTTTTAATCTATGCTTCAAAGGCCCTTCGCTTCACTTTATTTTTATTATATTATAATCATTAAAAGATGCACTTAATGTGTCTGCTTTTCTAAATTTGTATTTGAGGTTTTTATGTGCTAATACATGGTCCATTTTTGTGAAGGTGCCATGCATAACTGAGAAATAAATATACTTTTCTATTCCAGGTCAGTGTTTTCCAGTGATTATCATATTTAACTTCTCTAAATTTTTATTCATCTCTTTAACTTCTTCCTTGTTTATTTTGTGGTTAAATATTTCAAGATCTGAGAAGAGTATATTGAATTCCTCCACTCATATAATTTTGTTGTCTATTTCCTTCTATAAGAATTTGGAAACTAGTGATATGTATTAAATATTGATATTGCTCCATTGTTTATGGCAACTTTTGGCAAAGTGAAGTTTCCCTTCTTTTCACTTTTTTTTAGGTTTTTTTTACAAGGCAAATGGGGTTAAGTGTCTTGCCCAAGGCCACACAGCTAGGTAATTATTAAGTGTCTGAGACCGGATTTGAACCCAGGTACTCCAGACTCCAGGGCCGGTGCTTTATCCACTGTGCCACCTAGCCGCCCCTCTTCTTTTCTCTTTTAAAGAAGTCTAGTTTTGCTTTTGTTTTGTCTGAAGCCATGATTGCCAGCTATATCTTTTTTTCTTTTAGCTAAATCATATTTAAGTCTGCCCCAGCTCTATTTTTAACTCAATATGCACCTTTCATATAATATATACATTATGTAATATATAATATATAATAGATATTTTTAGAAACAACACCTTCAGTTTTGAGTTGACTATTGAAATGGCTAACTCTATTTCCCTTCATCATACTCTTCTGTATCCATTCTCTCTCTTTTTACACCGTAACCTCCTCAACAATGTGTTTTCTTCTGACCACTACCTCCCTTACTCTATCTTCCGTCTTATTCTATACCCTCCCCCAATGTCTCTTGATCCCTTTTCTTTCCTATCGGATAAGATGAATTGGGTAAGAAGTGTGTATTTCTATTCTTCTCTCTTTGAACCAGATTAGATAAGAATGATCTTCAAATGCTGCTTACTCCCTACTACTCCCTCTCTATTATAGAATTCTTCATTGAGTACCCCATTAATATAAAAAAATTCCACATTCTTCTCCTTTTACCCCTCTACCAATGCATTGCTTTTTCTCATGCTTCCTTTCTTATTTTGCATTCATCCCAATATAATGGAACCACATCTCTAATTAAGACATCCTCTAAGACTCCTCTGGTGATGATAAATTTCCAAGAATTTCATATATCCTCTCCCCAAATAAGAATGTAATGGTTTAATCTTCCCTAGTTCCTTATGATTTCTCACTAATGTTTGCCTTTTAATACATTTCTTGAGTCTTGTGTGTAGATATCAATTTTTCTGTTCAGTTTTGATCTTTTCATCAGGAATACTTGGAACTCCTCTAGTTCACTTAATATCTCTCCCCGCTACACCCAATATTTTTGCTTGTAATCCTAGTTCATTTGCCTTCCAGAAGAATGTGTTAATTGTTTAACCCAGACTATGGCTCCATGGTATTTGAATCATTTCTTTCTGACTGCTTACAATATTTTCTCCTCGACCTGAGAGTTCTAGATTTGGGCCATAATATTCACTTTAATTTTCATTTTGGATTTTTTTTCAATAGGTAACCAGTGAATTCTTTCAGTTTTTACTTTGCCTTCTGGTCTTAAGAGATCTAGTAAGTTTTCCTTTATAATATCTTGAAATATGATGGCCAGGCTCTTTTTTCTTTTGTTTATGGCTTTCTATTAACCCAACGTTCCTTAAATGATTTCTCCTCAATCTAATTGATGAATTTTTTAAGTGTAAATAGCCCAGATTAACAGAATAGAAAATGAATACTTAAAAAACTCCATCATAGAAAATGATATTGAACAAATCATAAGAAAAAAATTCTACCCAATGTTTAAAGAGCAATTAATTCCAGTAGTACATAATCTATTTGAAAAACTAGGAACCAAATTACTTCTATAACACAAAGTGTCCCTAGAGTGGGGAGAATCAGAGAAGAAAACTATTAAATAATCCCCCGAATGTGCAGTGATGCAAAAATTTTTAAATAAATACTGGCAAGAAGATTATAGCAATAGAGCGGTTAGGTGGCGTAGTGGATAAAGCACTGGCCTTGGAGTCAGGAGGACCTGGGTTCAAATCCAATCTCAGACACTTAATAATGACCTAGCTGTGTGGCCTTGGACCTTGCAAAAAAAACTAAAAAAAGATTATGGCAATAAATCACAAAGATTATAAATTATGACCAGGCTGAATTTATACCATGAATGTAAGCGTAGTTCTCTATTAGGAAAACTATCGGCATAGTTTTCCATATCAGTGATGAAAACATCAAAAATCATATTATTTTAACAAATGCAGAAAAGGCTTTTGATAAATGACAATACCAATTCCTATAAATATATATACATATATATGGACATAAATACATATACATACACATGTACAATATATATATATATATATATATATTAAAAAGCATGGGAACAAATGAAACATTTCTGAAAATGATATTATCTACCTAAAACCAAGAGCAAATATTCTCTGTAATGAGGATAAGGAAAAAATCCTTTCTAATGAAATCAAGGACCAAGCAAGGATGTCCATTATCACCATTACTATTTATATTATACTAGAAATACTGGATAAAACCAAAAGAAAAGAAAAGGAAGATGCAAAACTTTTTAAGTAAAATATTAGAGATTACAGCAAGTTATCACTAGAATAATATGATTAAATAGGGTTTACATCAGAAATTCAGTCATTGTTCAATATTAGCAAAACAAACAGCACAATTGACCAAATCAATAACAAAACTAGCAGAAATCATTTCACGATCATCCTCCATTCTTGAAGAAGACATTGACAACTAGGAGGTGAAGCCTTGGCAAGCACATGAATTGGATCTGAGTGAGGATTTGCTATGCTAAGTTGCCAGTCTCACTTTCTCCTCCAGAGTCATCTGGATCCAGTGGTCAGGTACAAATCAGGATGATGGGAGATTGTCCTGGATGTGGGACAATCAGGGCTAAGTGACTTGCCTGTGGTCACACAGCAAGAAAGTGTCAAATGTCTGAGACTGGATTTGAACTCCCATCCTTGTGACTCCAAGGTCAATACTCTATCCATTGCACAACCATTATTTCAATTGATACTGAAAAAACTTGACAAAATGCAGCACTCATTCCTATTAAAAAACACTAGAGAGTACATGAATTAGTGAAGCCTTCCTTAAAATGATGAGCAGTAAGATCAGATCACAAACCAGGAGAGTATCCCTAACTTCTCATAAGACCTCAGAGGAATTAAACACTTGCAGGTCCCTGGGGGCATCTCTGAAAATAGCTGCAAAAGCCCTCAAAAGCTTAGGACAGTGCGTCCTCCTCCCTGAAAGCAGATTCTTAATAAAATGTTAAAGTCAGTCATAGACAGGGAAAATGCACAAACAGAAGAAAATAATCTGACCATAGAAAGCTTACTTTGGTCAGATGGAAGTTCAAAAAATACTTTCAGAAGAAAATGACAAAGTCAAAACTTATGTATCTAAAGTCTCTAAGAAAAATGTGAATTGATCTCAGGTCATGGAAGAACCCAAAAAAAGACTTTGGAAATCAATTAAGGGAGGTAGAGGAAAATAGGTTTGTAGTATAGTTTGAGATTTGGTACTGCTAGACCCTTGTTTCTTCTGTTTTGTTTTGTTTGGCAAGGTAATAGGGTTAAGGGACTGCTCAAAGTCACATAGCTAGATGGCTGAGGTAGGATTTGAACTCAGGTCCTCCTAAATTCTGTACAGTGCTCTATCCACTGTGCAACCCAGCTGCCCCACTTCTGTTTTTTTTTTCCCATTGATTCCCTAATTACTCTAGATCTTTTGTTCCTTCACATGAATTTTATTATCATTTACAAAAAAGTGATAATTTTGTTCCTTCATTGACCAAACTTATTCCTTACATTTCTTTTCCTTTTCTTTTTTTAAGTTTTTACTTCTTCATAAAGGTTAATTCTAGTAACTAGGTTTACATGTCAGGTTCATCCTCAACTCTAAATGATTGAAATGCCTTTATTCAATTAGTTATCAAGACATGTCCATTATAGCTCTACAATATTTTTTAAATATTATTTTACTATTTCAATTACAAGCAGAGATAGTTTTCAACATTCATCTTTTTGTAAGTTTTTGAGGTCTACATTTTTCTCCCTCTTTCCCTTACAATCCCTTGTTCCCCTTGACAGAGACTAATTTGATATAGGCTATACATATATGGTTTCGTTTAAGATATTTCCATATTAGTCATGTTGTGAATGAAGATTTTGAACAAAAAAAAAAAACCAAAGAGAAAAAAGAAAAAAGAAAATTTTTTTAAAAACTGAAAATAGTAAATTTTGGCCTCCATTCAGACTTCATAGTTTTTTTCCCTGGAAGTGGATGGCATTTTCTATCACAACTTTTTTAGAATTGTGCTTGGTCACTGAACTGCTGAGAGGAGCTAAGTTTATAATAATTGATCATTACACTATGTTTCTGGTAATGTATAAAATGTTCTGCTCATGTCATTCAGGTTTTTCTGAGGTTCGCTAGCTCATGATTTCTTTTTTTTTTTTTTTGGATTTTTTTTTTGCACGATAAATGGGATTAAGTGACTTGCCCAAGGCCACAAGGCTAGGTAATTATTAAGTGTATGAGGCCGGATTTGAACTCAGGTACTCCTGATGCCAGGACTGGTGCTCTATCCATTGCACCACCTAGCTGCCCCTGTTCATGATTTCTTATGGAACAATGGTACCCCCACACATTCACATACCATTATTTGTCCAGTCATTCCCTCAATTTCTATTTCTTTTTGCCATTACAAAAAGAAGTGTTCATCAGTACTTATGTACATGTGGATTTTTCCCCCTTTTTAATAGTCTGTGATACAGACCCAGAAGTGGTATTACTGGATCAAAGGGTATGTAGTTTTATTGCCCTTTGGGCATAGTTCCAAATTGCTCTTTAGATTGGTAGGATCAGTTCACAGTTCCAAAAACAGTGCATTAATGTACATTGATCATTTTTCTTTTTTTTCAATTTAACCAATCTGATAGGTGTGAGGTAGTACCTCAGAGTTGTTTTAATTTGCATTTCACATATCAATAATGAGTTAGAACATTTTTATATGACTAGTTAGATTAAATTTCTTCATCTGAAAATTGCCTGTTCAAAACTGTCTTTGACCATTTATTAATTGGTGAATGATTTGTATTCTTATACATTTGACTGAATTCTCTATATATTTAAGAAATGAGTCCTTTATCAGAAATATTTAAGTGTGAAAATTATTTCCCAGCTTTCTGCATTCATTCAAATCTTGGTTGCATTGGTTTTATTTGTGCAATAGTAACTGTGGGGAAAAATTGTTGAAACAAGTTTCTCTGATAAAGACCTCATTTCTCAAACATAGAGAATTGAATCAATTTTTTTTTAAAAAAAGCCATTCCCCAATTGATAAATGATCAAGAGATAACAACAATTTTCAGAAAAGGTTATCACTGCAATCTAATCATTTTAAATGACCTAATTCATTATTGAGTGACCATTTTTTTTAGGTTTTTGCAAGGCCATGGGGTTAAGTGGCTTGCCCAAGGCCACACAGCTAGCTCATTGTTAAGTGTCTGAGGCCGGATTTGGACTCAGGTCCTCCTGACTCCAGGGCCAGTGCTCTATCCACTGTACAACCTAGCCACCCCTTAATTCACTATTGACAGAAGAAATGGAACAATTTAGAGTTACTACCATATACCTATTGGATTGACTAATAGGACAGAAAAAGAAAATGACAGATGTTGGAAGGGGTAAAGAGAAATTAAGACATTAATGCACTATTATAGGAGTTGTGAAATTGGAAAGACAAATGAGAACTATGTAGGAAAATCATGAAAACCAATCAGCAGCCTGGTGAAGGAGATATAAAAAATACTGAAGAAAATAACATCTTTGGGGGAGGCTAGGTTGCATAGTGGATAGAGCAGCAGCCCTGGAGTCAGGAGGACCTGAGTTCAACTCCATCCTCAGACACTTAATAATTACCTAGCTGTGAGGCCTTGGGCAAGCCACTTAACCCCATGGCCTTGCAAAAACCTAAAAAAAAAAAAATTTTTTTTAATTTTTATTTATTTAAGGGAATGGGATTAAGTAGCTTGCCCAAAGCCACACAGCTAGGCAAGTATTAAGTGTCTGAGGATGGATTTGAACTCAGATCCTCCTGACTCCAGGATCGGTGCTCTATCCACTGTGCCACCTAGCTTCCCCCTAAGCTTCATTTTCTTCTATTAATATTCTTGTATTGGTGCTATAAATATCAAAGCAATTTAGTCCTGAATAAGAAACAGAGAGATAAATTAGTGTAACAGATTAAATATACAATATAAAGGGGAAGATAAACATCATAACATCTTGTTTAATAAGTTTAAATAACCAAACTATTAGGGTGTGAATTCACTATTTTACAAAAACTGTTGAGAACATCGGAAAACAGTCTGAGAGAAACTAGGCATAGATCAACCTCTCACACTGTATACCAAGATAAGCTAAAAATGGGTATGTGATTTAAAAAAAGGTTCATATAAGCAAATGAGGGTATCAGGGGAGAAATTACCTATCAGATCTATAAATGGGGAAGAGTTAATGACCAAATATGAAATAGAATCATAGAAGTTAAAATTGATCATTTTGATTACATAAATTATTTGTTTTGTACAATAAAACCAATGTATCTAAAATTAGAAGAAATACAAGAAACTATGAAAATCTTTGTAGCACGTTTCTCTAAAAAAAATCTCATTTCTAAAATGTAGGAAATTGAGTTAAATCTACAAGAGTAAGAGATCAAAGAAAGAAGAAAGGGATATATATATATATATATATATATATATATATATATATACATATATATATATATATATATATATATATACCAAAACCAATTTATACTATTTTTTGTAGTAGCAAAGATATTTGTTAGTTGGGGCTAAGGCGATATTTATCAATTGGGGCTAAATAAATTATGATATGCTAAGTTAAAGAATAAAGATGAAGAGATGATTTCAGAAATAACTCAGAAGATCTATATGAAATGATACAGAGTGAAGTGAGCAAGAATCAGGAAAAGAACCTACACAGTAACAGCAATATAGTAGAGACAAATAACTAGAAAAAGTTAGTAACTGATCATCACAATGACCAACCAGAGTTCTAAAAAAAGTCATCATGCAACATGTTATCCACCTCCAGATCAAGAATTGGTGAATTTCGAGTACAGATTGAACCATATTTGTTTTTCTTTTTTTGTCTAGCTTTTTAAAAATATGTCTAATGAGGGGCAGCTAGGTGGTGCAGTGGATAGACCATCGCCTTGGAGTCAGGAGTACCTGAGTTCAAATCCGGCCCCAGACACTTAATAATGACCTAGCTATGTGGTCTTGGGCAAGTCACTTAACCCCATTGCCTTGCAAAAAAAAACTAAAAAAATAAAGATATGGCTAATGAAATTAAAGCATCTCTGAGATACCACCTCACATTTCTCAGACTGGCCAATATGACCAGAAAGGACAATGATCAATGCTGGAAGGGATGTGGGAAATCTAGGACACTAATACATTGTTGGTGGAGTGATGAATTCATCCAGCCTTTCTGGAGAACAATTTGGAATTATGCCCAAAGGACAACAAAAATATGCATTAGCAATACCACTACTGGGTCTATACCCTGAAGAGATTGTGAAAAAAGGTAAAAACATCACTTGTACAAAACTATTCAAAGCAACCCTGTTTGTGGTGGCAAAGAAATAGAAATTAAGTGAATGTCCTTCAGTTGGGGAATGGCTGAACAAACTATGGCATATGTATGTCATGGAACACTATTGTTCTATTAGAAACAGGGATGGAAATTCAGGGAAGCCTGGAGGGATTCACATGAACTGATGCTGATTGAGATAAGCAGAACCAGAAAGCCATTGTACATCCTAGGATCAACTTGGGGGTGAGGATCAACCTTGATGGACTTGCTCATTCCTTCGGTGCAACAACCAGGGACAATTTTGGGCTGTCTGCAGAGGAGAGTGCCATCTGTATCCAGAGAGGAAGCTGTGGAGTTTGAACAAAGACCAAAGACTATTACCTTAAATTTAGGG
Organism: Macrotis lagotis; assembly: GCF_037893015.1. Classification (NCBI taxonomy): domain Eukaryota; kingdom Metazoa; phylum Chordata; class Mammalia; order Peramelemorphia; family Peramelidae; genus Macrotis; species Macrotis lagotis. The sequence continues at coordinate 4,784,689 of NC_133661.1, forward strand.
GGGAAAAACAGTTATCTTATTGTGTAGTTTTGCTGTCTCTTATACTTTTCATCACATTCAACTGAAGTCAATTTATACCATGGAAGCAATGTAAAAACTAACAATGCCTTCTGTGGGGGGTGGGGGTGGGAAGCAAGAATGGGGGGGGGGGATTGTAAAACTCAAAATAAATAAAATACTTCTAAAAATATATGGCTAATGTGGAAATTTGTATAACTATATATATATATATGTATGTATATATATATATATATAAAACTATATATTTGTAAAACTATAGTATGTATGATGGAGTTTGCGTTTCTTGTCCTTTCAATGGTTGAAAGAAGAGGAAAAAAGGAGGAAAGAATTTAGATCTAAAAAAAGAATAAAAATTCTCTGTGCTTTAAAATAAAAAATCCAATCAAATCTTGACAAACCTAGAATTTTCCTGAATTAAGAGGCTTGTAATTCTGACAAAAGAAAAGGAAAGGTTAAGCTATGAATGACTGACCCTTGAGAGAACTCTCTTGAGTCTTTGTGAATATTCCTTCCCTTTTTAGATCACCATTAATTATCTTTGTAATAACATTTTATAAAATTTTGCCAGGAACCTAAGTCACATTTAATTATTTGTAGAGTCTAAATTTCATGCTCTTCCCTTTTTCTGAAAATCAGGATACTTGGTTTGTCTCCAGTGGTTATGGTGGGTGACACCATTTTTATTCTCCCCCATCTTCCAAAGTTTCAAAGCTCAGCAGTAAATTTCATGATTTGAATTAATTGATGGCAGACAGAAATTCATACTGCCTCTTAACTATCAATTCCCGATTCATCTTTTGTTGCTTAAAATCATGCTTTTGAAGAGAGGGGAGAGAGAAACAAAGTAAAAGTTGAGTAGTTTCCTCTTTTTTTGCATTGTAATTCTCATCACACCACCAACACTCAGTAATATTATTATCTGTTCTTTGATTTTCCATTTAACCTTGCCCTAACATAAAAAAAAAATTATTTCATTGCTGGTGTCAATTCATTCTTACTTCTAATTTGATGCTCTTTTTAAAAGATTGTATATATATATATATATATATATATATATATATATATATGTACATGTTTCCTCTCCCATTAGAATGTAAGGTCCTTTTATAGATGAGGTACAGGAGAGAACATAATTTGAAGATATAAGATATTGTAAAAATGAAGTCAATGGCTAAAAGGGAAAGGTAATGGGAGTAAGAGAAAGGAGAGTTGGAATAGGCTAAGATATTTCATATAAAAGAGATTTTTTTTTTGCAATGAGCTTTTGCAATGGTATGGAAGGGGGCAAGGTGAGGGGGAATGAGGGAACCTTCACGCTCATCAGAGGTGGCTCAGAGAGGAAACAGCATATATACTCAATGGGGTATAAACATCTAGAGGAAAAAGGAGAGAAGGAGGACAGGGGGAAGGGGGGATGTGGGTTATAGAGGAGAGGGTAGATCATAGGAGAGAATAGTCAGATATAACACATTTTCTTTTTTTACTTTTTTGCAAGGTGCTGGGATTGGGTGACCTGTCCCGGACCACAGGGCCAGGTGGTTGCTGGGTCTCTGCAGTTGTATGTGGGCTTGGGGCCTCTTAGCCCCAGGGTTGGTACTTTGTCCACTGGGCTACTAAGCTACCCTACAGCACATTTTGGAAGAGGGACAGAGTGAAAGGAGAGAGAGAGAAAATATTATAGATGGTAGTGGGGAGGAATGGATGTAAGGAGTTACAGTCAGCAACAGCAACTGTGGGAAAATATGGAAGTAACTTCTGTGATGGACTTATGATAAAGAATGTGATCTACACAAGACAGAGCTGATGGTATCAGAACATGGACTGGAAACACTTTTTTCCCTCCCTCTTTTACTTTATTTCTTATGAGGTTTTATATGGGGGGGGGTGTTATGTTTACTCTTAAACAAGAATATTTTAGTAATGTGTAAAGAAAAAATAAAGAAAAAAGAATGTAAACTCCTAGAGGGCAAGTAATATTTTTAGCTTTTTTTCCCAACACCTAAAGTGCTTAGCATATAGTGAACACCAAAGAAATGTTTGTTCATTGATTGATAGATCAAGGAATTTCAAGTACATTCCCCAAAATTCAATTATGCTACTTTGTGGACAAGATGGAAAAATGTGGATCCAAAGTCACAGTACAGTTAGATTCTGAGGTAACTGGATGATCAGAAGAACTTGAAACTAGAGGGATCCAGGAAGAAGGAAATTGGTTAGATAAGAGGAAAGGAAAGTGATTGTGCCTGTCAAGAAACCACAAGGAGAGGAAGGAGCCCTTAATCACTTCCAAACTGAAGACAAATCAGGAAGCTGGCTGCAGGAGTGACAATAATAATGACAATCCATTCAATAAGCATTTAAGTGCTTACTATATGCTAGACATTTGTTAAGCCTGGCAAGAGCTAAGGATTCCACTTACCTAATGTTTAGAAAGTAGAGAAAATTAGCTCACTTTCTCCCTGTCCATAAGGAATGGTTATCTGATTCCAAAGGGGAATCTCCTGGCAGAAAAGGGAAAGGGCTTCTAGGAATGTCTCTTCCTATTCAAGGACATCAACAAAATGAAAATTTCTCTTTCCAAAGGGGAAACAGGTGTTCATGGTGGAAAAAGCAAAAAGGAAAGGATCTGAAGATCTAGAGAGGAGTCTTGTCCGGTATCCTGGAAGGTTCAAGAAGGGGACTCGGAGGGGTGGCTAGGTGGTGCAGTGGGGCGTCTATGTGGTGTGGTGGATAGAGCACCGACCCTGGAATCAGGAGTACCTGAGTTCAAATTAGGCCTCAGACACTTAATAATGACCTAGCTGTGTGGCCTTGGGCAAGCCACTTAACCCCATTGCCTTTCAAAAACTTAAAAAAAAAAAAGGGGTGGGGGGACTTGGAGGAGACGAGGCAAAATGACCACTGGTTGAGCTTAGAGCCGAGAAGAGGATTGTGGGACTCTTGCCAGTTGGAGAGCAACTACAACCTCTGAAGACAAAGCTGTTGTTTATCTTCCAAGGAATGATGAGGTACGGTTCTCAAGGCCAATAGGAAAGTTCAGAGGAAGGGAAATCAGGAGTGGTAGCGAATGGACTTCTGCCATATGGAATAATATAGCACTATTTCTTAATCTGATAACGAGAGACAGGCTTGTTGTGTTCCTGGGACACACACATCCAAAAAGTAACAGTGAATGTCAAACCTAATAAACCATTACCCACTTCTGGAGATTCACAGGAACACAAATGATACTGTCTAAAGGAAACTAGGAAGGTTTGCTAATTATTATGAAATCTTGAGCAAGAAAACCATTGTTTGGAGGATAAAGGTAGTCTTTCTCAAAGGCAAAGCCACAAAAAGAGAAAGACAAGTCCAAAAAGTAAAGTCTACCAAGATGGGATCCAAAAATAGGAGTGGGTCCTTCTGACCAGTCTAAGATACAGAAACAACAGGTTTCTGAGACCTTTTCTAACTCTGATTCTGTGACATAAAGATTATTTTAATTTCAATATATTCCAGATTTGTTAAACAGTGATATCTGCTATCATTTAGTCTTTAACTCAACAAGGATATTTTACGTATTTACTGTTTGACCCTGGAGAAACAGGCAAAAATGAACTAGTACATGTCTTCAAGGAATTGTATTTGGGGAGGAGGGAGAAATAACATGTGTGCAGATAAGTTGTTACAAAATATAGGGGCAGCTAGGTGGTGCAGTGACCCTGGTGTCAGGAGGATCTGAACTGAAATCTGGTCTCAGACACTTAATAATTATCTAAGTGAGTTGAGCAAGTCACTTAACCCCACTGCCTTACAAAAAACAAAAACAAAAACAAAATATATGTAAAAAGTAATAATGTCCTACATTTGACAGGACAGAGGTACTAAGAGATGTCTGAACAATTGAAGTTAATTTAAAATATATTATTTATAAACTTTCAAAAATAATACAAAATGGAGGGCATTAGCAAATCATCAGCATCATCACCTTCACAATTACTTCTAGCGGCTAACTTTCTGGGAATGAGCATCTTTCACCTGATTGGGTTGGTCCTTGGATTCCAAGCACATCTTAAAAGTACTTCTAGTCTGGTAGAAACTTCCAAAGTTTGGGAAACATGTTCAAGACTCAGGATCACTTTTCAGGCCTGATGAAGCAACCAAAGTGGGCCTCAATGAAGACTATGAACAAAAAGTCTTCTATAAATGTGATGTACAGTCATTCCAATTATTCCACTAAAATTCTGCTTCTTTCTTCTTTATGAAAATGTAGTGGGGGGCTACACTTTTCATTCCAGGAAACACCAGCCCCCCAAAAGTCACTCATTCTGATCAACACTCACAGAATATCAGAGCCGGAAAGTATTTAAGAAGTGTGTTGTTCCTATATTGAAATCATAATATAGATGCAAATCCCATTCTCAGAAACCATTTTCTTAACCAGATGTTCAGTTCCTAGATCTCCCTTCCTCTTCGAAATCTTTGTCTTCGATTGATGTCATCTATCCTCTAATGCTCTCATTCTTACTAAAGATTCATAAGGCCATCATAATTGGAAAAATTATAGCGAAGTCTTGGAACATCTTCCAGGCTTCTTGCCACCAACTTCTCATTGTGCTGCTGCACCCAGAGGCCCAACAATTGTAGAGTATTTGTGCAGAAACTTTATTCCCAAGTGCCTTCTTACCCAGATGCATGTTGAGCAGACAAATATTTGAAAGCCATTGAGAGTATCAATAACAACCACAAAATTGCTATCAGGATCTGAGTCAATAAAAGAAGATTCCCCCAGAAAGCTTAGCTTCTCTGGGGACTTATTATCTACTGAGAACTTTTTTGAGGAGTGTTATAAATTCATCATCAAACACAGTTAACTAATTAACAATATAAAAATGAGGGTAGAAGGAAAAATGAGCCAACCCCACTCACAATGGCAATGAGAACAGAAAAATAAAGTCATATGAAACTGTAAATAATTCCCCTGTGATGTCATTTATTAAAGTCTAATTAAAAAATACACATTTAAAAAAAAGTAAATTCTCATCTTTTTTTTCTCTCCCAATTAGACCAATAATGTGCTATTTAAACCTGTTTCACTAAAAAGCTTTGCTAATTCTTCATTCTGAATACTTTGGACTGAATGCTTACAAATCAGTACTAAATAAGTCATTTGCAAGAAGAGTTTTTATTGTTAGATTATTTGGGGGTTGCAAAATATTTTCCATTAGAGTTTACATTATTATAAAGAATTCACCTGTTCCTCATAATAGTCTTAGGCCAGCATTCTTACCTCCATTGGCAGATGAGATAAGTGGGGTCATGGGAACCATAATTAAGGTCATATAGAATGAGAACTGGAATGACTCCCTCATTTTATAGCTGAAGGAACTGAGTCCAAAAGACATTAAGTGACTTGCCCAAGGACACTCAAGTCAGATCATTTTGTTTAAGACAATGGCTGGTGAAAGGTTAATACTAAATCTATCTTTGTTATTTTCTCTTCTAATCCTGTTCTTTCCCCCCTTTTATCCCCCCCCCTTTCCTTTCTCCTATATTCCAAGTCCCTTCTAACTGGAACATTCAATGATTTTATAACATTCCTTTTTTTCTCTCCCTGCCTCAGACTAGCCAATGATCCCAAGTTTTTCAATGAAAAATCATCATTATGGAAGGGATTAGGAAAAAAAATCTCCCTACTATACATCGTTGGTGGAGTTGGGAAATATTATGACCATTTTGGAAATCAAATCAGAAGTTTGTAAATGAAATAACTAAACTGTCCACAGCCTTTGGCCAATGTTATACTTCTAAACATATACCACAAGAGGTTACTGATTTAAAAAATAAAGCACCCACACACACCAAAATAGTTATAGTAATATTTATGTTATATTTATAACACAAAAGTTGTCACTTTATGGTAACAAAGAATAAGAATCCAAGTAGAAAATCCAGGTAATGACTAAACACATTTTTCATATATTCATGAAAACAAATATTATTATGTGGTAATAATTCCCGAATGTAATGAATACCGAGAAATGTGGAAAGGCATAAGACCTGATGCAAAGAGAGGTGGGCAGGAAACAAAGGGAAAAAAAGAAAGGAAGATGTCAGGAGGGAAAGGGAAAGGAAGGTGAAGAAAGGAGAAAGAGAGAAAAAGACCCCTGCCTGTACAGTGACTAAACACTGTAAATGGAAGATGAGCCACACAGACAAAAATGGAAAGTTGATGTTGCACAAGGACAAAGAGAAATGAGAAGACCCCTCTTTTGCAGAGATTGGGGGGGATCCCCAGGTGTAAATCATCACATATATTGTCTTTTATTGTTGCTGATTTTTTCCCCCTCTTTTTTACTCTTTTTTTAATTTTAAAATAAATTCTTTGTTACATGGGATGGCTCTATGGGAGGAGGAGAGATTAGGCACAAAGGGATATTTATGTGATGCAACTTTGGGCAAGTCTCATCCCCTCACTGGGTCTCAGTTTCCTCATCTGCAAAATGAAAGGATGGTCGGGATGACCTTTATGATATCCTTTAGACACTCCCACATCCCTCCTCCAGTAGATTCAGGTTTTTTTCTTGATTTTATTTATTTAAGACAATGGGGTAAAGGAACTTGCCCAAGGTCACACAGCTAGACAGTTAAGTTGACTTACTCCAGGGCCACCTAGCTGCCCCAGTTTTAAAGAGGCTATTGAGCCCTGGAGTACCTGGAGTATGTACTTAATAGGAAAAAGAAGAATAGGAATTGTCATTTCTCATCTATTTTAAGGATGGCTGAATGTGTTCTTTCAACAGACCCGTGAGAATGGCCCTGTGAGCTGGGCCTGGAGAGGAGCCCTGAGCCTTGGTCTGGAGAACTGAACTGGAGAGCTTGAGCATCTCCCTATGCTCTGTACAATAAATAAGGATCCAAATCCAAATGCCAGGCTCCCTCTGAGATATGCCCTGCTCCCTCCCAGCATGGGCCTCTGCTGCTCCCCTGTGGTCACAGAGTGCCACAATAGCTAGCCCCCCAAAAGCTTTTCTCCCAGAGTCTCTCCTCACCATCCAACTGCATTGCTCTCAGTGAAGTGACACGAATGAGGTTCCAGTGGATTCTTATTGCCCCCATCATCAAACACAAGAGTGCAGGGTGGTCTAGGGGATAACACTGCCTGCAAAACCAGGAAAAGGAGAATCAAGTATGACCTCTGAGAAATCCATTCTGGGTGACCCTGAGCCCATAGCCCTCTGGCACCTGGGACCTATGATGCTCTCAAAGGGGTCCTGAATGTGATTGAAACATTGAACAAAACCAATGAAAAGATAATAAACTATGGGTAATGTGACATTTTAAAACTAAGCTAACATAAGCCCACCTGAGTCTTCCAGGTGGAGTGGCCACCATTTCTATTCAATTTGCTAGTCCTGCTCTGCCTTTAAGTTTCAGAAGGCACCAACCTTCATGGCCCAGAGTATTTCCTTATTTGGTACCATGGACAGAGCACTGGAGGCTTGATACTTACTAGGTGTGTGACCTTGGGCAAGTCACTTTACCCTGACTGTCTCTCATCCAGGGCAGTCTCCACTCGTCTGACCCATATCTGGCCACAGGAGGAGAAATGGCTTCAGAGGAGAGAGTGAGTCTGGTGACATAGCCCAGCCCCCCCCCCCCCACTCCAAACAATTCATGTGCTTGTTATGACCTCACCCCCTGACATCATGGTCTTCTGGAGACCAAAAGACAAAAAGCCACAAGTGGCAAGTCCCTAGCCCAGTGAAATCCCAGATGCATTCTTCTAAAACACTGACACTGGCATTCAATGCCATTCCCACTCTGGCTGCAGCTGATTCCAACAGGATTCCCCTTCACACATTCTTTCCACTCTCACACAGGGAATGTCTTCACACAGGGAATCTTCCTGCACAAAAGCATAGAATACCTTCCTTCCTTGCTCGTCCTCTGAGTCCCTGAAGTTTCCATCAAGTGGCCCGTCCTGCATGAGACCTTTCCCAATGTCCTCAGGTGCTTGAATCTCCCTCACCACCCACCTCCATCGCTCATACTGATTTGCATATTTTAATTTTAATATACATTTTTTGTGAACAAGTTGTTTTCCACAAATCACTCCTGGAGGTCAAGAACTGTTTTCTTTTTTTGTCTTTGGATTCCTAACATCTATCACAGTGACTAATATATAGTAGGGGTTTAGAAAGTGATTGTTTTTTGTTAAATCTTTATTTATTTAAGGCAATGGGGTTAAGTAACTTTCCCAAGGTCATACAGCTAGGCAATTATCAAGGATCTGAGGCCAGATTTGAACCCAGGTCTTCCTGACTCCATGGCCAGTGCTCTATCCACTGCACCCCCTAGCTTCCCCCAAAAGTAATAGGTTGATTTTGTACTTTGCCACATATAATTCTCAGTAAGAAACATGATCCCTGTTTAACAGATAAGAAAACTGAGACTCAGAGGTAAGGATTAGAAATAGGAGTCACTACCAGTTCTTCCTGCTCAGAATCCACCATCTCCATCGCTCCAAGCTGTCTCCACAGATACGACATTGGACTTGAACTAACCCCAACATCCCTTCCCATCATCCTGTTTCACACAGGATGAACCTCTCAGTTTTCCACAAAGACAGATGTCTCAGGCAGCACATGCTTAAGGAAGACATTTTGATGCATCTTTCCAATATCTTAAAATGCCTAATGAAGATGTACACAAGATTAAGAGGCACAATTAAAAAGAGTTCCTTGTGGTTTCACTCCATCCAGAAACAGCATTTTATTGTGGATATTTATAACACCTTACAATTTTCAAAGTCAAGGAACAGAGAAATGGGAACACAGCACTCTGGAGTATATCATGCCTAATTGTCTTAGAAAGAAAATGAGAATAAAAGTGCATAATAAATCTGTGGCCAAATGAAGGGGTGAGAGAGTGAAGGAAACTGCAGAGTGACACTGACTTTGTACTCACACAACCCTCCACTTTGGCTTCACATGCTGTCCCTGCCCTCCAGGAACATGCTTAGCATATCTATATTAAATTATACAGGATGGGGGAGTTTTAAGATATTTTTGTGCTATGAGTCTTCTAAAAATACCCATTTCTATAGCATTTTCTGTTTTACAAAGCTGCCAGTCCCTCTATAAGGTTTTATCATTCTCATTTTTCATATATAAAAATGAGGCTGGCAAAAGGAAAAGGAGTGGACCAAGGTCACATGGCTACTATGTGTTAGATCAGTGACTCCCATCCAGATTTTCTGGCTCCCAGACCAACTCCACCAGAATGTAAGGTCAAATAATAACAATAAATATTTATTTAAAACCTACCATATTCAAGGCCCTGGGCCCAATATAGTTTACTCCTTTCAGCCTCAGTTTCTTTACCTGTCAAATGAGTGGGTTAAATCAGTTGGCCTCTAAAGTCTCCTCTCTCAAGAGATCTGCTCTTTCCATCTCCAGCGTCCCATGACCTTCTCAAATCTGTAAATCTCACAGTCCACTAGAATCCAACCCTGTTCTGGGTTATTTTCTGCATTTAGTTTCTTGGCCAAAGACATTGGAACAAATACATATTTACAGATAATGAAATTCATTCCATGCTTTTCAAGGGTTATAAATTGCCAAAAAATGAATTTTTGACACACGTAGTAGAAAGAAAAATCATTTCAGCCAATTTCCATGACCCCTTCAGAAGAAATAGAATAACAGGGATTGCCAAGAGGACTTGATGTTATCCCTAATAGTAGGTTGCCTGTGTCTCTCTCTGCCTTTTTTGATACCTTTGGTTCTCCTCTTTTCCTTTTTTTTGAATATGTTGGCTCCTAGACAGATTACCCCACTAGAATAAGTCCAGCTTATATATCATTGTCACCATTACCACTGCTATGACTCCTCGAATGAAATCCCTTTCTGATCACTCATCACAGGGTGAGAATGGTCCTGCAATCCCTAAGGCTAGGGCAGCAAGACACAAGCCTTGGCAAGCTGCTGCCTCTAGCTTCTGAAGGAAAGGGTAAAAAAAAGGACAGGAGCCCATAGACAGAGCAGGGATTCTAGAGGGGATTCCAAGGGATTCAAACTGCTAAAGAAGGTCAAGAAGTGATTTTGAGAAAGGGAAATGATGGGGAACATTGGACAATTGAATCTAAAGGAGAAAAAAAGTGAAGAAGTCAAAGGAGAAATAGGAGGAGAAAAGGAGAAAGCGGCTCCTTATAATACAACCTCCCCTGAAAAACCACTTTAAATTCAAGGGGAGCTAGGTATCTATACCACTCAGAGTTTAGCTAAAGCCCCCAACCAGTCAGAGGACACAATTCAATATAAAACACATTGCATCAACAGGATAACAAATAAGCAGCAAGATCCTCCCCAGGTAGACATGAAGCACTCACCATCAAGTCAGGATGTCATCCAAAATAAAAGACAGACAAACAGAGAATGTACATGATCAAGAAACCCCCAGAGAACCAACATGCAGGGAATCTGTGTGACCAGAGGACGTGTATGGAGGCTGTATGTAGACCAAAACACAAGAGCAGTAAAAGAAACTCAAAGTACCAAATTTCTGAAGCTGCCAACACTTCCTGGTGATGGATGGATGGAGGTGATCCTGCGCCCTGATGGGCTTGGTGATGTCCTTGCTGGCTATCTCTTCTGCCTCCTCACTTATCTTTCTGAACTGAGTTCTTCTAATGCAAGTATAATTACTTGTATTCCTAATCAATTTTATGTAATTTTATCAATTTCATTTAATTCAAGTCTGATGAGTTTGAGTCCATCAAGATCTGTGTGAATCTGAACTCACTCCTCCAGTGTCTTGGCTATCCCTATTCTTAGATTTTACATCAACAGCAAATCTGATCAGAGGAGCACCTAAGTGGTGGCCTTGGATAAAAACAAAGTCATCACACAATCATTAATTCCCTCTCAACTCTCAAATGTCTAGCACAAAAAGGTCATTTACAATACGTTTTTCCCTTTAAACAGAGAAGAAACCTGAGTTTCAGAAGAAACAGAGGCAAAGCCAATGTAAACAATGCAGTGATGATTTTATTAAGCACCCACTACATACCAGAGATTCTGCTAATGCTGGGGCTACAAAGACCAAAGCTGCCCTCAGGGGTCTTAGCTTACCCCCAGAATACATCATGAATATACTTATAACTAATAAGACAAATAACTCAAGGGTGAGTCAGGAAAGATTTCAAGAAGGGAGTGACCCAGATGCTGAGTCCTGAAGGTAACTATATTCTAAAAGACAAAGATAAGGAGGGAGATCATTCTGCACCTGGGAATCAGGTAGGAAAATGGCAGAGAGGTAGGAAGTAAAATGTCTTATATGGAGGCCAGTGAGCCAGCCAGGGTTTATTCTCTCCTATTACATTTTTATTTATTTTGTTAAATTTTTCTCAATTATATATTAACAGATTTTTTAACATTCATTTTTTGAAATTTTGAGTTCTAAATTCTCTCCTTCCCTTTCTCTCCTCCTCCCTCCTTAAAAAGGCAAGCAATTTGATATTGATTTAACCTATGAAGTTGTATAAAACATATCTCTGTTAGCCATGTTGCAAAAGTAAGACAAAAAAAGAGAAAATAAAGTTTAAAAAAATATGCTTCAATTTATATTCAGACTCCACCATCTCTTTCTCAGGAGAGGCTAGCACTTTTTATCAAGAGTATTTTGGAACTGTCTTGGATCATTTTATTACTGAGAATAGTGAGGTCTTCCATACTGTTGCTGTTGTACTATAGTAGTAATAAAGATAGTAATATTGCAGTTGTTGTGTACAATGTTCTCCTGGTTCTGCTGATTTCAATCAGTTCATGTTAGCCTTTCCCAGTTTTTCTGGAAACATCCTGCTAATCATTTTTTATAGCACAATGGTATTCTTTCACAATCACATAAATAATGTAGCCAATTCATTGTTCCTAATTGATCGGGATCCTTTCAATTTCCAATATCCTGCTACCACAAAAAAGAATTGCTAGAAATATTTTTGTACATATAGATCATTTTCCTTTTTCTTTGATCTCTTAGACCTAATAGTGGCTTTGATGGAATAAAAGATATGCACAGTTTTACTATTCTTTGGGCATAGCTCCAAATTGTGCTCCAGAATGGTTGGCTCAGTTAAGAATGTTGCCAATAATGCTTGAGTGTTCCAACTTTTGTCCATCCCTCTAACATTTGTTATATTCCTTTTCTGTCATGTTACCTAATTTGATAGGTAGGAGTTGTTTTTTTTATTTGCATTTCTCTAATCAATGCTCAATAATGATTTAGAGCATTTTATAGGATTATTAGATAGCTTTAATTTGTTCATATGAAGACTTCCTATTCCTCTGTTTTGATCATTTATCAATTGAGGGACTTGAATTCTTGTAAATTTGACTTTGTTCTCTATAGATTTGAAAAATGAGGACTTCTTGCCAAAAAATGTTGTCCCAATTTCCTGATTTCCTTCAAGTCTTGACTGCATTGGATTTGTTTGTACCGAAATTTCTTAATGTAATCAAAATTGTCCATTTTATATCTTATAATGATCTCTATATCTTATTTAGGCATAAATTCTTCCCTTATTCATAGAACTGACAATTAAAAGTTTTGAATGTCCCTGAATTTGTTTATGATATCACCCTTTATGTTTGAATCATATAATAAGTTTGACTTTATCTTAGTATAAGGTGTAAGATATTGGTCTATATCTCATTTCAGCCAATGTGCTTTCCAAGTTTCTGAAAAATTTTTGCCAAATGAGTTCTTGCCCCCAAAATTGAAATTTTGGGATTTATCAAACACTAGATTACTATTATAATTTACAACTGTGTGTTATTTATCTAATGTATTTCATTGCTTCATTCATCTATTTCTTACTTAGTTTCAGAATTTTGATGATGATAGTTTTGTAATATAGTTTGAGAGCTGTTATAGCTAAGTCACATTCCTTTACATTTTTAAATTGATTCCCTTGATATTCTTGACCTTTTGTTTTCCAGATGAATTTTGTTCTTTTCCTAGCTCTACAAAGTGATTTTTTTGTTATTTTTATTAGTACAACACTGAATAAATAAATTAATTTAGGTAGAATTGCCATTTTTATTATAATGGCTTGGACTACCCCTGAGAATTAATACTTCTCTAATTGTTTAGCCCAGACTTTATTTGTATGAAAAATGTTTCGTAGCTGTGTCCCTATAGTTATTGGGTTTGTCTTGGCAGGTAGGCCCCCAAGTATTTTATATTGACTGTAATTATTTTAAATATAATTTCTCTATCTCTTCCTGCTGAATTTTGTTGATAATACAGAATGATTATGATTTATGTAGATTTACATTACAACCTGCAATTCTGCTTAAGGTGTTAATTATTTCAAGTAGTTTTTTTAGTTCATTCTCCAAGTGCTTTTTTCCTCATTTACTATTCTCTTTTAATTTCTTTCTCTTATTGCTCTAGCTAGTATTTCTAATACAGTACTGAATAATAGAGGTAATAATGGACATTCTTGGTTCATCGCTGATCTTATTAACATGACTTCCTGCTTATTCCCATTACAAATAACGCTGATGGTTTTAGATAGATGCAACTTATCATTTTAAGGAAAGCTAAATTCATCCCTATGCTTTCTAGTGTTGTTAATAAGAATGAGTATTGTGTTTGGTCAAAAGGGTCTTCTGAATCTGTTGAGATAATTACATGATGCTTTGCTGAATTTATCATTGCCATGATTTGTTGTTCTGGTTGCTGCTGCTGTTGGTGGTGTTGGTATTGGTGCTGTTCAGTTATTTTTAATGATGCCCAACTCTGCATGATCACATTTGGTGCTTTCTTGACAAAGATACTGGAGTGATTTCTCATCTACTCCTCCGGGTCATTTACAGATGAGGAAACTAAGGCTAATGGAATGAATTGCTTTGTCCAAGGTCACAGAATTAGTAAGTGTCTGAGACCAGATTTGAATCCAGAAAGATGAATCTTCCTGACTCCAGCCCTGGTACTCTATCATCTACACCTAGTTGTGTTTTCCTAACTGTGTTGATGGCTTTCTTAATAATAAGTCAGCTCTGCATTCCTGGCGTATACTACATCTGGTCATAATAAATGAGCTTTATGATATATTACTGTAATCTACTTATTAATAGCTAGTTTTGAGAGGTCCCCAATAGTGTAGTTTGACTTTCTGTTTTCTCCTGTAATTCATTTAAATGTTCTTTTAAGACTAGATACTATGTCACTTGGTGCTTGTATGTTTTTGCTGTTGTTCAAATATTTCAGTCTGGTCTGAGTCCTTATCATCCTATTTAACATTTTCCTGGCAAAGATACAAAAAGTGGTTTGCCATTTCTTTCTTCAACTCATTTTTAAAAAGTGGAAACTAAGGCTTATAACCAAATAGAGGATTAGGGGAACAGACTAGGCAGGAGGGGCAAAGATCTAAAATTAGGAGAGAGAGAGTGCATAACTTGAGGATAGGGAACAGAAGTGGAGGAAGAAGCAAGGAGAGCTGCCCTCACCCATTGGTTATGCAGAGGAGAGGGAGAAGTGTTCAGATAGTGAGGCATACTCCAAGGTTGAGAACCACCATAACTCAAGTAATGGCAGGGGTGGTGGTGAATGAGAGAACTTGTCTTCCAGGTTGATAAGAGTTTTCAAGGAAGCATTTTGTCCAACTTCTTCAAATACTTTTTACATATTCAACAAATCATAGGCAGAGAGGATCTAGGACTCCACAGAGTTTTCAGTCATATCATGATGATGTTAAAGATGTTGTCTACTGTAGCATATCACTTGAAAAAAGACCTGCCTACTCTCAACTAATCCCCTCATTGAGCATATCACCTGCCTATGTGTAGACAAAATTCAGAACATTTGATATGGATGAGAAAATGACACATAGGTCAGGAGTTATTGCTGTTTTCTGCAGGGCCCTGAGCATATCATTTAACCTCTATCTATATCCATTTCCTCCTCTGTATAATGGGAATAATAAAAGCATCTAAATTTCAGGGAGGTTTTGAGGATAAAATGAGACAATATTTGTAAAGGATTTTGTAGACCTTAAGGTGTTTAAAAGTATTTTCTAAATGGTGATCATTCTGATTAAGAGACGAGGACCCAAGAAAGAAATATAGATAACACCCACTTCAGCAAAAGGAGGGAGTTTCTGTAGATTAGAAGTTAACGAAGACAACAGACAAGAAACAGTCAGACAGGTGGGAGGTGAACTAGAAAAGAGGCATGCCATGAAGACCCAAGAAAGAACTGTTCTGAAGGAAAAGGTGGTCAGTGGTGTCAAATGTAACCCAGAAGGACAAACACTGAGCAAAGACTATCAGAACACAAAAAAGAAAAGTCTGTAAAGGATTCTAAAAGTCTTTTTATTCTTCTGAGTGACCACAGTGTAGGTAAGCCAGCTGCAATGTGCATGTAACAAATGAGAAATGGCGAAAAACAATTGGAATAAAGGTTGTGGCTAAAGAGTAGTGAAATCAAACTAGGTGATGGGTAGGTCACTGAGTGAAAGCTTGGAATCACTGGTGGATGGCTCATGTGCTTCACTTATAACCTTGTGATGAGGGGACAAAAATAGAAATGTCTTCATTGGGGGGGGGGGGTCACTGTCTAGATCCCTGTGGAAAAGTCATCCAGGGGATGGGAAGTCATCCAGGACAGGCTGCAATCTTCATCAATGAGATGACAAATTAATTTGAGACTGAATTGGGGAAGGGAAGGGACACAAAAGAGGGATATAGGATAGAATGCCAGGTCTGGAATCTGGGAGACTTAAGTTCAAATCTGGCCTCAGACAATTAATAACTGTGTGACCCTGCACAAGTCACATAATCCTCTTTGCTTCATCTGTAAAATGAGCTGAAGAAGGAATGGCAAACCACTGCAGAAAACTCTAAATGGGGTCACAGAGAGTCAGACAAGATTGAAAGGGTTCAGCAGCAACATCTTTGCTATATTTAGTCTAATCTGGGGAGACCTAAATCTCCTAGAATTTCTTGACATAGTAGGGGAGCTTCTGATCTTCTCAGCTGGTTTATTTGACTAGAGCTGAGCTTGTCTTCTGTCCCAGTGGGTCCCTTGCTAAAGGACACCTTTGCTAAAGCGATGAGAGACTCCTGGTTGGTCCCCAAGGGTCCCAATCACAGTTAGACTCTGAGCAGAAAGAGCCACCCCTTCAATGGGCCATAAACCAGAAGCAACCTCTCATTCTCTTGTTCTTGTTAGAATATGTGGCTTGGGATTCTAACAGCTCTCCCTAGGGACTTCCCAATAAGAATGAGAAAAACATGTCCCTTCCCTCCCCTAGAGCAATGATGAATAAGGGACAAAATCTCAACCACCTGGCTACTGCTCTGGTTCTCCTACCTGGATGTTTCTGGATTTAGCAGCTACTTCCTGGTTCTAAAAGTTCAGGACATCTGGGATGTAGACTCCCTCTGAGGAGTCCTGTTTGCCATTGCATCCTTCTCAGAAGAAAAGACAACCAATTCTGGGAGTTCGAGCCATGCCCCGACTGGCCTTCTAGCCCTGGAGTTAAAGTTGATGTTCAAACAGCAGAGAGTACGGCCTGTTCAGTGGTCCCACACATCTTCCAGGCCTCTTTCTCCTCTGGGAAGAAAACCCAAAGGAAACAGGTTCCACATGTACCTTAACAAGGAGCCCTTGATGGGCCCACCAGACCAGAGTGGGGTGCAGGCTCAACTTTGTGGGAAGGCTTCCACTCAGCAAATAAAGCAGTCTCCAAGAATCCCTATTACACTGATTCATCCAATATAATTGGATATTAGCTCTCTGAAGGTAGAAGCATTTTTTCTTTAATTTAATTTTCTCTAATTTAAGGATTTCCTTCCTTAGAAGGAAAGAAAGTAAAAGAAAGGGAGAAAAATAAGGAAGAACATACAACAAAAAAAGATTAACAGATAAGAAGCAGCAAAAGAAAAAAGCAATGGGACACATGAGCCAGAGGGGTAATAATGACCTATTTACCAGAGCCCAAAGTTCCCTCCCCTCAACTCACTAGGCAACCATTGAGTACTGAGCCTGGAGACAGAAAGACCTGGGTTTGATTCCTGCCTTGGATGCTTACTAGTTCATTGACCTTGCACAAGTCATTTAACCTCTTTCTGCCTCTTTTTCATCTATAAAAGGGAAATAATGATAGCACCCACCTCACAGGGTTGCTGTGAGGATCAAATGAGATAATAACTGTAAATCAGTTAACACAGTGTCTGTCACATAGTAGGTTCTTTAATAAATGCTTTTTTTTTCCTTTCTTCTTCAACTCTTTTTATATTTGAAAAGAAAAATCCCAGATGACTGATAGACAGATGACTCAAGCATGTGAAAAAGAATACTCAGGATTCTATAATTTCACTCAGTTCCTTTCCAAAATGTCATTTGTATAACTCAGCATAACATAACTTAATTTGTGGTGCCATCAATGCAAATGTGGGAAGAGGTGATGACAGTAAAACATTTTGCACAATATGAATTAGGAATAAGAAACACCAAAGACTTGCAGACTACCCAGAGACCTCCTACCTAGATCTCATTAATATTTTCTGCAAGAAAAGAATTAGAAGGATCTTGTAATGGCACATACCAAATAAAATTACCCAAAAAAGAAATCGATTATATTTCAACAGACATGAAATGATCCATTACTAATGTGGGCACTATTCCTGAATCTGTGATCTGTGCAGTTAGACCAGTGATTTATTAGAGCAAAGATCAAAATGAATTCAAAGCCAGATGAAAGAATTAAGTGAAAAAAAAAGATATGGTGTGCAATTAAAATAATTCCAATCCAACCTATGATGCTGAAATAATAAAATAAAACATAAATTTGATGCTAAAGAATTGAATATGAACTGCAAATAGAACCTGGGCACCAATGATGACTGTTTCATGCTGAGATTTAATGGCTATAAATCCATTCCCCTAACAAGAAGACAAGGAAGCTAGAAAGCATCCTAATCAGCAAAACACTTGGTTTACTCATAAGCAGGGAAACATGACAGCCAAAGGCAATACTGCTTTAGAGAAGAAACTTCTTTGAAAAATCCTACAGAGAAGAAGGTAGAAGCCTAAAGAGCAGCATAGCCTCACCAAGCCCACAGAAATGCTAGGGAAAAAAAAAACATAAAGAAAGCTTAATAAAAGTCTCCCCTAAACAAATGTGTGAAAAGAGAAAAACAAACAGAAGAAAGACGAGAGATATCTGGAAAGATTTTAGTGTAAATTCTTTTCCCTACAGAGAACCATAGAGCTGCCACATTTGGATTCTAGTGGAGGAGGGAGATGAAAAGGAGGGAGAGAGAAAAGGAGAAGGGAGAAAGAAAGGGAAGGGGAGACTAAGTGTGAATAACTATTGGAAAATGGAAGAAAAAAAGATAAATGGAAAGAAACACCCAACAGAGGGGTTAAAACAGAAAGGTGGAAATCTTCAGCAGATTTTGATATTCGTCTCATGCACAAGGCCTTTGCTCACTTGGATTGCTGCTTCAAGGTGGTGTCGCCTTTTAACTAATACCTCCGACATTGATTTATTGACCAGCCACAGTTAACAGCTCTTTGAAGGCTCTTTCCCCTAAACTGCTAAAGGTTTCAGTCTGACTTGACTAACCAGAATAGCTTATAATCCAATTCAATAAACATTTATTAACTACCTATTACATTCCAGGCACTGAAATGATCCTTCAGTCTACCATAGCAATGATGAGACCATGATCAACTTGAAGAGCACAAAAGGACATTAAGAAGATCCCCGCCCCATTCCATGCTATGACAAGTGCCACCACCTCTTTTAGTAAATATTCTAGGCATATTTTCTCTCTGACTGTCTGATTTTTATTTTGTTCCCAAGAAACTTGTAGATATTCTCAAGTCTGTCTCTCTTAACATGAAGAAAGAAAGATGGCTCCTTGTCACTACTTAACATCAGGGCTCAGAGATAAGCTCTTTGAACCAAGGTTCAGCATGACAAAGAGAGCAGAAAAGAAAGCAAAACCACCCTCATCTGCTATATTAGCCAGATCCCTAATGGCTAAATAGAGAGAGAACTCCTGTCTCAAAGAAGAGGCATTCCAGTTACAAGTTCAGTGTCAACTCTGTAGGGCCTGTCATCAATTTAAAGATGATATAATGAAGTCAAATGTGCAATCTGGTATACATGTTGCCTTCCTGATCCCTCAGCTTACAGGGACAAAAATAAATGTCTTTCTTTTTCACTCCCCCACCCTGACTAGAAAAGGCAAGGGCCCCTGCAGAGATGAAGGAATTCAGTGCCATTTGATGATCAAAGGATCTAGCAGCTCAGCAAGGCATCCATCTCTCTGGGCACCAGTTGGAATGAGAAGCTGCATCCAGGATGAGTGAAAGCTGTACTGCTCATCATACTGGTCAGCGATGGGACAGTGCCTCTGAGCTTCATAGCTGTTCCTTGTTTGGGATCTGGATGACCCATAGTTTTAGGCCAGTGAGAAGGGAGGTTTCCCAGAGGCAAACACACTGTTTAAGGACTCAAAGAGTAGAGCTTTGTGAAGAAAGTAAAAGTGCATTGGACTAGGGAGGTGATAATCCCACCTTGGGCTCTGCTCAGGCTCCATCACATTTCCAAAAGGACTTTAATAAGCTAGGGAAAAAGTCCACAGGGGGTGACCAGGGCAGTAAAGGGTCCTAAGTCCAAGACTGGAGGAGATTGACTAAAAGAACTAAGAATGTTAGACCAGAAGAAGACTTCAGAAGAATTTTAAAAGGTGTCTTCAGATCTCTGAAGGATTGCCATGAGGAAGAGGGATTGTTTCAATGGCCCTTCCTGGATATACTCCTGCCTTTCTAGACTTCAGCACTAGGCCTTTGCTACCATCTTACCCTGGGACTTCCTCAGACACCCATTGTCCCCCATCCTTGTGACCTTCTCTCCCTGGAATATCTCCCTACCATGCCTCTTCCTTCTCTCAATGATGCCTTCTTACCAGGGATGCCATTTTGGTGAGGACCGAAGTCTTTTGGCTCTGCTTCCTTCTGCACTTTGACACCAAACACCAAGGTGCTTCACTCCAGCTCCCCACTTTTCAGCTTCTTTGCATGTGTTGTCTTCCCTCATTGGAATGAAAGCTCCTTATGGCAAAGACCATGTTTCTTTTGGATCCCAAATCTAGCATATAGCAGACATTGAATAAATGCTTTTACTGCCAGAACTTAGAACATATTAGAGTAATTGCTTGATAATTCCTTGTTGCTTTGCCTTGCCTATATTTATATTACTTCACTCCAGAGGACAGAGCCAGGAGTATGAGATAAAGTCATCAAAAGATGTAGGTTTGATGCCAGGAGAACCTTCCTCAAATTAGAGCTAACCCAAAGTAGTCTTAAAAGGGAGTTGGTGGGACACTAATACATTGTTGGTGGAGCTGTGAACTCATCCAACTTTTTTGGAGAGCAGTCTTGGACTATGCCCAAAAGGAAACAAAAATATGCATACCCTTTGATACAGCAATACCACCACTAGGTCTATACCCTGAAGAGATGATGAAAAAGGATAAAATCATTACTTGTACAAAAATATTCATAGCAGCCCTGTTTGTGGTGACAAAGAATTGGAAATCAAGTAAATGTCCTTCAATTGGGGAATGGATTAGCAAACTGTGGTATATGTATGTCATGGAACACTATTGTTCTATTAGAAACCAGGAGGGATGGGAATTCAGGGAAGCCTGGAGGGATTTGCATGAACTGATTCTGAGTGAGATGAGCAGAACCAGAAAAACATTGTACACCCTAACAGCAACATAGGGGTGATGATCCACCTTGATGGACTTGCTCATTCCATCAGTGCAATAATCAGGGACGATTTGGGGATGTCTGTGATGGAGAATACTATCTGTATCCAGAGAAAGAACTGTGGAGTTTGAACAAAGACCAAGGACTATTACCTTTAATTTAAAAAAAAAAAAACCTGACATCTTATTGTCTGATCTTGCTATCTCTTATACTTTAAGTTTCTTCCTTAAGGATATGATTTCTCTCTCATCACACTCAATTTGGATCAATGTATACCATGGAAACAATGTAAAGACTGGCAAATTGCCTTCTGTGGGAGGAGGGGGAGGGTAGTAAGATTAGGGGAAAAATTGTAAAACTCAAATAAAATCTTTTTTTTAAAAAAGAGGGTGTTGGGTCCCTTTCCTTGGGGATCTTTACACCTCCTCCCCAGCACAGAACATGCTAATTATGCCTCTGATGTTGAGCAGTCCATGAACATGAGCTATCCCTACTGAGAGAGAGAACAGGCAAATGAGGATGTCCCTGTACCACTTTACCTGGCAGAGAAGGGGAACTCAGACAACATGAAGTAGCAGATTTGGAAACAGTCTCCAGCAAGATCAACTTCTCCATGGCCTTGGACCAAAGATCAGTGAGCCCTCCCTTTCCTTGTGAACAAATGTAACTCTTCTATGCTCCACCATAGTGGGCTAGGAGCACCAATACAAGAAAAATGAAGCTTAGGGGGCAGTTAGGTGGCATAGTGGTCAGAGCACCAGCCCTGAAGTCAGGAGGACCTGAGTTCAAATTCAGTCTCAGACATTTAATAATTACCCTGCTGAGTGACCTTGGGCAATTCATTTAATCCTATTACCTTGCTGAAAGAGAAAGAAAGAAAGAAAGAAAGAAAGAAAGAAAGAAAGAAAGAAAGAAAGAAAGAAAGAAAGAAAGGTAGAAAGAAAGGAAGGAAGGAAGGAAGGAAGGAAGGAAGGAAGGAAGGAAGGAAGGAAGGAAGGAAGGAAGGAAGAAAGAAAGGAAGGAAGGAAGGAAGGAAGGAAGGAAGGAAGGAAGGAAGGAAGGAAGGAAGGAAAAAGAAAGAAAATGAAGCTTAGATGCACTACTTATGACATAATCAATGGAATAGATATTTATTCTGGGGAAAGTTTATTTTGAAAGATGCTTCTAACCTCATGGTTTCTCTTCCATTACATTACTGAATTGTAGTAGTGGGGGCTGTAGCATCCCCTTAACCAGAGGATCCCAGATTGAATGAACCACATTCCAGCATAATAAGACAAGAACAGATATCTCAGAAGAGGCAAAAGGAGATAGAACAACCATTCTCTGAGAATCAGAGAGAATTCGGTACTTTCAGTGGGGCAAGGGAAAGCACACAATCACCACAGTGTGGGAGTCCCCAAAGCTCCATCTTTTGGGAAACTGGATCAGGTTTGCGATTAGCAAGGCCCTCTGCTGGCTAAACTTGAAAATAGCCATCATCCCCCCCACCCACCCAAGATCATCAGTTTTTCAAACTGAGAATTCCTACTTGCTCTAACCAATCATGTAGCATATCCTCTTACCAAAGACACTTAGTAAACCCTAGGGGAATGTTGGGCAGTCAAATAGGATAACAAATAGAGCATGAACGAGGAATCAGGAAAACTAGGTCTATCCTTAATTTTGTGGCTTAGTCACTGTGTGACCTTGGGTAAGTCACATAAGTTTTCACAACCTCAGATTCCTCATCTGTAAAACAACAAAGTTGAACCCAAGAGCCTCTAAGCTGATTCCCCTTCTAGAACTTCACATCTAATTTTCACAAGTCTGACTAAGGTATCACATTTTGTAACCTGGGCTTTTGTTTTCTATTCTTTGCTCAACAACTTAAATCTAATGTAGTTGTTAAAAAGAAGAGAGTTTTTTATCTGCATTTAAGATTAGATTTGTTTCTACCAAGCAATACATTTTTAGCGAAATTTCTGGTTTCCCCCTCACAAATCCTTTTGTCCAAAGTGATAACAAACTATAATTAGAAATAGCATAGTCTAAAGGAGGTTTTCAAGTCTGAGACCTTGAGTTCAAATCTCCTTACTACCAATAACTTTTGATAAGTCATTCCTCTGCCCTGCCTTTCCATTCTCTCACCTGTAAAATGGGTACAGGAAGAGGAAGGCTAGCTGATCTTTAAAGTCCCA
The DNA here is from genome assembly GCF_037893015.1 of Macrotis lagotis. Lineage (NCBI taxonomy): Eukaryota > Metazoa > Chordata > Mammalia > Peramelemorphia > Peramelidae > Macrotis > Macrotis lagotis. The sequence goes on from NC_133661.1 coordinate 4,807,668, forward strand.
TCTAGCTCTCAATCTGTGGTGCCTTCACCTCTCACTTTTTAATCTTAAACATGAATTCTAAAGTCAGACCATTTAAGCCTAGGAATAAACTTCAAGGATAATTTAGTGAATAGACCAACATTTTCATTTTATTGATTAAATTAATGAGACTCAGAAAAATTATTTGATTTTTTTGAAGTCATTGTTGAGTACTTTTCATTCTCAAAGAGAACAATGATATCAGGAATGTGACACATGACATAACTGTAAATTGGATTTAAGTGAGGGGGGAGGGGGAGACTGTTCCAAGTTGCCACCTTCACTCTTTCCTCATGAGTCATCTTGGTTCAATGGCCAGATTATGTATCAGGATGACTGGAGATGGCCCTAGATTCTGTGGGAGACCTTGACTTTTTTAAGTAAGGTTTTCAACAGGTCTCAGTTTGACTGAAGAATACCCTTTCAGTGATTAAGGTTAGGTAATAAAGAAAGAAGGAAAAGTACAGTCTCTTTTACCCAGTCTAAATAAAAATCCATCTTCAAGGAAAAGTGTTTCTGGTCAAAACAGAAATAATTGCTATTTGCATCAACTCTGAATCAATCAGAACCCAAACAATGACCAAATGAGTCTATAGCCAGGGATCCATTTAATGAGAGCTAGAGAAATTTGAGGACTGTCAATCCCTAGATTTGAACTCACAAAATAATGTGAAGACCTAAAATTAGATCACAGGTCTTCTGTAATAAGAAATAAAGGCTAATGGGAAAAGGGGAAAAAAGAAAATTGATAAACCCTAAAACTAGTTCATCAACTAGTTTACTATACTAACATGTATCTGTACACACAACAACTAGTTATCATAATGGATAGAGCAGTCCTAGAGTCAGAAAGGCCCAAATATTCTTTCAGGTACTTCCTAGCTGTGTGACTGTGGGCAAGTAACAAAACTTGACTTCACTGTGCCTTAAGTTTCTCATCTGTAAAATGGAAATAATATTATCACCTAATTCCCACCATCAAGCCCCAAAATTCAGTGAGGATCAAATGAGATAATGTTTGTAAAATACTATGTAAATGCTAGCCATTATTATTAATATATCCTGTCCATCAAAGGAAGTGTCCTGAATTTCCATTTTACACCAACTTTTTCCCTCTGTCCCAGTGTTCCTCCATCCTTCTCTCCAGAAGAAGGAGCCAACCCATGACTGGATAAATAACAAATACTAAAGCTTGCTACCTCCTTCTTGACAGAGATATGATACACTAGAGATGCAGACATACATTTTCAGCTATGAAAAAAAAATACATTTTGAAAACCCAAAGGAAGGAGTTTTCTGAAGAGACTAATGTTGAAACATGAAAAATCCAACACCAGTCATATATTTAAAAGACATGGATAAAAAATAGAATCTAACACAGGTGATATCCATTAAAGATAATTCTCCATGTAGTCCCTGGAATATGCTGAAAAATTGAGAACATTTTATTGAAATATGAATTAGTTTCAAAATTATGCAGATAATTTGATCAATAGAACCCACATCAGCTTCTCTATATTAATATATATTTTTTAGGTTTTTGGCAAGGCAAATGGGGTTAAGTGGCTTGCCCAAGGCCACACAGCTAGGTAATTATTAAGTGTCTGAGACTGGATTTGAACCCAGGTACTCCTGACTCCAAGGCCGGTGCTTTATCCACTATGCCACCTAGCTGCCCCCATATATTAATATATTTTTAAAAAACCAAGAACAAATTGTGCAAATTGTGCGTCTACATTTATAAATTATCAGATAATTGTCAAACTTGGCACTGTGCATCAGTTGATGAGTCACTCCAAGCTAGATCATACAGGAATAATTTTTAAAAGGTTGAAATTTGACAAAGATGGGAACATTCTGATGGAATATAATTAAACCCAAAGCTTCCATTTACCAAAGTGATAGGTGAAAGAAAAATGACAAATTTTAAAATTTATCCACTAATTGTGGAAAAGAGTTGTTGCATCAAACAGAATGATGAAGATTCCAATAATCTCCAAAAACTAAACTGGGGATACATAACAAATAAGATGAAGTTAAATGTGGCCAAATAAAAATTTTTATATTTGAGCTGAAACTATGAATTCCAAAGTATAGGATGGGCAAGATAAGATTAGACTACAGTTGATTCTAAAACAACCTTGATGCTTTAGTTGTCTTCAAATTCAACATAAGAGAATGGTCCAGCTTGGAAGGTGTTAAAAGTTAATGTGAATTTGGCCTCCATTAAAGTCATAAGGCCTAGGCCAAGGGAAGCAATCAGTAGTCCTGCCGTACTCTGTCTTGGTCAGATCACTTCAGGAATATCATGTACAGTTCTGGTTGTCATATCTTAGAGAGGCTGTTGCATGGATAAACTCTAGAGGACAACAGAGATTGGAAAGGGCATCAAGACTTTGACCATTAAGAAAGAAACTAGGCTTAGCTTCCCTAGAAAAAAAGACTTGAGGAGGCATGACCATTGTCTTCTAAAATTTGGAAGGTGATCGTGTAGAAGAAAAATGAGACTGAAACAACTTGGCCTCTAAGAATAAGGTGTAAAAGCTAAAGAGAGGCAGGATCATACCTAGTTAGCCAGAAAAAAACAGACTAATAGCTACATGCAATGGACTGCCCTTGGTTGGTGGTAGACTCCCCACCTCTACAAGTCTTCAGTAAAGACTGAATGGGTGAGCACGTGTTGGGGATGTCACAGATAAGATTATTTTGGTGTGAGTTAGACTGGATGGTGCCTCGGGTTTCTTCCAACTTTGAGAATCTATAATTATGTGATTTCTCCAAACTCAGACACAGCTATGTGGTGAAGTAGATAAAACACTGGATCTATCATCAGGAACGCAAGTTCAGATACTTACTGGATGCCTTTTACTTGACTTCTTTGCCTTCATTTCCTCAACTACGAAATAGGAATTAAAAATAACACCTTCTCAATTTTATTATAGAGATGTAAGGGACAGAATATTTAAAGTAGTCAACTCATTATCTAACACATATTACTCAATAAATAAATAAATACTTATTTTCTTCTGTCTTTCTATTTACAATTCTAAATTCTATGATCTCATGACCCAAAGATGAATGAAGAAACAAAAGTCCTGGAATTGAGGTATGGCCTCATTAGCTAACAGGAAAGAAACTTCCTTTCATTGTTCCCTTCTTCCCTCAGTTTGTTATACACAATAATTGGGCTTGAGCCCATGACATTTCTTTTAACCCCCCCCCCCCCAATTAGGTAGCCCTTCTCATTGGGAGGCAGCAGAACCACTGCCAAGCTTTCTTCTCCTCTTAAAGCTCTTCAATACATGCAAGTTTCACATAAAAACAAAGGACTGAAGGGAGGCAAATTGATCACGCCCATAACTTTTACTAGTCATCCACATTTGTGAGTCAGGCAAGTTTGCCAAAGTTCCCCCTCTTTAATTAAAATCCTTTATTAACTGCCAGGCTAATACCTTCCTCAAAGACAGACTCAAAAATTAGCCGATATCCATCAACCTTGACAGGACACCAATTCAGTATTCCTCCAGATCATCGATCTTGTTAGATAGATTACCCATAAGGCAGCCACACAATTTATGCCAAGGATGTGGTCCTAGCGTGCAAATCACAACCTTGTCAATCCAATCATATTCGCAGTACATTAGAGGATCATGCTTTTTAAAGGAGCCCTGCCATCAAGAAATCCTGCCGTGAAGTTTTAATCAACCAGGAATAATCAGAGTCCTTAGAACTCACCTTATCAGCTTGAGAAAGATAGACTTCCCTCCAGCAGCTTTGCCTATAGTAAGGTACCCTTCCAGCCATGATATTGAATTTTGTGTAAGTGGAAAGGACTCCCGAGAAAACCCCAAAGTTCAAAGAAGGCCACTGAGGCCCAGAGAAATTAAGCGGTTGTCCAAGTTTATAAGGGAAGTAAGTGCAGAGTCAGAATTTCAGACCAGGTTCTGCTGACTCCAAATCCATCATTCTTTACTCAAAGCCATACCACTTCCATCCCAAAGAAAGATCTCCTTGGTAGTGATTTGTTTGAATATTCCTTCACAATGGTTATCCATAATAAATCTGTTGGAAGGACTGATGACTGTCACTGCCAAATGTCCCCCTGGTGACTAATGGGATTGTTATATGCTCCTTTGCAGTCAACAGGATTCCCTGCTCAGAAGAAACTTGGAAATGACAAACCGGGTCAGCTATGTCTGTCTTCCTGGTGTTTTGACACCACCATTGAACAATGCATGAGCCCAGTGGATGACTGACCTTTGGTGGCTCTTCTCCTTCCTTACTCAAGAGGCATGATGTCAGATTTAGTCTGGGTTGATATTTCTTTAGTAATTTGCTCCTCCCTTGTTCCAAAAATATTGTAAGGATTCATGTCTATCTCACTTTAAGGATTGCAAAGCCATTCCTGCTGACAGTCCTGAGAGGTGATAAGACCCATTCTAAAATGTCTGGAAATGATGATGAGGACGAGGATTGTGAGAGTTAAGTTGGAGACAGAGTTTGGAGGTCTGTGAAGAACTTTACAAGAATTTTCTGGTATTGTCCTTGGGACAAATTTCTATCACACAGATGAATGTGACAAAGATATGGGTGAACTAGGCTTGCTCAGAGTCCAACCATGAATAATCCATCTAAGGGGAGGGATTTGGTCATCACTTCCATCTTTGTCAATCCATGGGAGGAGTCAGATCTCCTGACCCTAGACCCAGTGCTCCATCTCCTGAGCCACCAAGATGCTTTTTTTGATACTCAAACAGTTTGTGTTAAGTGACACATTAGTACTGACTAATGTCATAGAGTTAGTAAGCATCAGCACCAGAATTCGAACCAAGTCCAGGCAACTCCAAGGCCAGTATTTCTATGCCACACTGCCTCTCCATCCTCCATCCCTTGTTTCCATATGCACAATTTCCCAATCTTCAGATCATTATTGATGACTTAGTAAAATCGTGGGCAGATGTACTAAAAGGAGCACTAGGAGATCTACTCTGAGCTCTTTAAAAAATTATGTGACCTCAGACACAATTCCTTATGCGACTTGATGTCCAAGCAACTCTTCTGTAACATGAGAGGATGTGACTAGCTCATTTCTAAGGCCCTGAACAGTCCTAAAATCTATGACTTCTTAATTCCTGAAATATTGACCATCATCATCGAGGAGTACTCATAATAGCTAATAGCCATATTCAACCGCTAGAAAGCCCTTGCTTCACAACAGCCCTGAAGTGTTCAATTAAGTTAAATGTCACATCATTCCAGGATAAGAATTAGCCTTGGGTGATTGTCTTGGCTATGGCTGAGATATCTAGAAATACAGTGGCTCAATTGATATCTGAAAACTTCCATTAAAAAGTTCAAAGATCTTTAATCTTGGAGCTGAAGGGACCCTCACAAGGGCACCTGGTTTGTCGATCAGACATCAAGAATCAAGTGGGGTATGTTTTACTAAAGAGTTCATTCTATAGAAGTTAAGTGAATCAGTGAATCTTTTACAGCAAATAGGTTATGTGACCTCTAATGCTTTAACCCCTGGGTCCTTCCCCATCAACCTCATCTAGCTACCCACCAACCTCAAACTAGCTACACTCTCCTCATTTCCCTCTGAGAACTAATTGAACGCTACTCTCCTCTTCCTTTGAGTCCCTTACTCCCTTGTCATATTACTGATTTGTCCTGTAAAGTCTCAGCTTTTGATCATTCTCACCATCCATAGTCTTCTGTCCCATGAACATGCTACTAAATACATCAAACTATATTGACTGGATCCACTACAAATTGATGTTAAAGAATTTCAGCTGGGGCCTCACTGCTTCAAGACAGTTCTGTTCTGCTTCACCAATGAAATAACTCTCCTACTCACTATAGCACTTCTTCCAAATCTTTGCCTCCTTCCTCAAACATTCCATGGTTCCTCCTCCTTCATCTTCTCAGTTAAGAACCTTGATTCATATTTTACTGAAAAGGGTGAGGTTATTCCCTCTTCTCCCTCCTCCTCATTTGACATCAGTCAGATGTCTTCTTCCACTATACCCTCTTTTACTCCAATCCCACATGAAGATTAAAAGAGAGAAAGGAATAAATATTCATACAGCATCTACTGTGTGCCAGACATTGTGCTATGCCCTCTTTATAACTATTTACTCATTGGATCTTTACAACATCCCTACAAGGTAGTTGCTGTTACTATTCCCATTTTGGTTGAGGATATTGAGGTAAATATTATTCACATGGCTCTTTAGTCTCTAAGACCAGATTTGAACTTAGTTCTTCCTAACTCTGGAGTTAGGAACTCTGGAGTCCAGTGAGCATAGGTAGCCAGTCACACAAGGAAGTAGCCTTTTTCCTTGCCAAGGCAATCCCTGTACTAGTCATCCCATTCCATTCCATTTTGTCCAGCTAACCCTTTATTCCTCTCACTTATCTTCAAGCTTTCCATCTCCTGACTGCTTCTCCAGCCTACCCATGTCTCCCATCCATCCTCACTAGCTATTCACTCTCCCCTTTTATGGATAAATTCCTTAAATGGTTCTGCTTCCTCTTCTCTTCTTTCTTTTTAACTCTCTCTAGTCTGGCTCCTGACCTCATCATTTAAATGAAACTGCTCTCTCTAAGGTTATTAACAATCTCCTAATTGCAAATCTAATGGATTTTTCTCAGTTCTCATCCTCCTTGTCTTCTCTGCTGTCTTTTACACTACTGATTACTCTCTTTTTTGCCTGTTTTTTTGGCAAGAATGTATCTTGCTACTGCTCCTAATTTATTTAAAGGCACCTCAGTCTCCTTTGCTGTATCTTCATCTAAGTCATTCTTATAAACCATGAGTGTTCTATGGTGCTCTGTCATATACCATCTTCTAGTCTCCTATGGATTCAATTTCTTCACTGATGATTTTCATCTATTTATCAATCCTTAAATTCACTGCTGACCTCCAACATCACATTTCCAATCATCTAGTGCATACCTCAGACAAGAAATCCTATGCATATCTTAAATTTATATGCTCTCAAAGTTAATTCATTATCTCCCCCCCCTAAAAAAACCCTCCTCTCTTCCATACTTCCTAATGCTTTTGAGACCACCATCATATTCCTAGTCATTCAGACTCATAACCTAGGTACTGTCCTTAACTCCTTACTCATTGCTTAGATCTTATCTATTGCCAAAACCTGTCAACATTGGCTTGGTGATATTTCACATATATTCCTTCTTCTCTCTTAACATTGCTGGCAATTTTGGTGCAGGCCCTCAGCACCTCATGCCTGTACTATTGCAATACCCTGAAGGTTGGTCTTCCTGCCACAAGCCTCATAGGTCCCACTCTATGCCATCCTTCATTTATATGTGAAAATGATCTTTCTAAGCCTAGATCTGTCATTCTCCTATTCTATCAACTCCCTATCATTTTCAGGATCAAATTTGAATTCTTACAAAAATCCCTTCCAAACCTGCTCTCCCTTACCTTTCCAATCTTCTTACAAATTACCCTGTCTTGTACTATATGACATAATGACATTGGCCGCCTTGCTCCTTGAGCAAGACAATCAATAACTGACTCTAGGTACTTTTATTGACTGTCCTCTATGCCTGGAATCCTCTCTCTCTCTCTCTCTCTCTCTCTCTCTCTCTCTCTCTCTCTCTCTCTCTCTCTCTCTCTCTCTCTCTCTCCTCATCTGCACCTCCTGGCTTCCCTGACTTCTTCCAAGTCCCAACTAATATCCCAACTTCTGCAGGAAGCCTCCCTAAATCGCCCCCTCAATTCTAGAGACGTTTCTCTGTTGATTATTTCAAATTTATTTTGTGCATAACTTTTTTATATATAGTGATTTGTATGTTATCTCCTCCATTAGAATGTGAGAGTCATGGGAACAAGGATTGTCTTTTACCTTTCTTTATGTTCCCTATACTTAGCACAGTGCTAGCACATATAGATGGTTACTAAAGTTGTCAATTGGGGGCAGCTAGGTGGGACAGTGGATAGAGCACCAGCCCTGGAGTCAGGAAGACCTGAGTTGAATTTCAGCCTCAGACACTTAATAATTGCCTAGCTGTATGACCCTGGGCAAGTCACTTAACCCCAATGCCTTAAAAAGAAAAAAAGAACAATTTAAAAAAATAAATGTTATCAATTGAATGACTAATCTTCCTATAATATCATTCCTCTGTTTAAACCATTCAAAAGCTTCCCAGTACCTTAAAGGTAATATGCAAAACCCTACACTTCAGATTTAAAACCTCTAAAGTCTGGATTCACCTACCTTTCCAAACTTATTTCATATTACATACCTTTGGGAACTGGACTTTCCAGAAAAGTTGTTCCCTCAACTCACTACTAAGTTTGCATCTCTTATCTCTGCACATTTGACAAGTCATAATTCAGTCCCAGAATTTCTTCCCTTACCATCTCTACAACTCTTTCTTCCTTCAAAGACCAAGGAAGATATCTCTTCTAGTGCAAGAAGTTCCTTGAGCCCACCTCCTCAAGTTCCCATGAATTTAATCATTTGTATTTTATTTGTAACTCTCGGTGAAGCATAAGCTCATTCCATTTAACATGTTCAATCATTAAACTAAAAGCTATGGATAGGGATGGGACCTGGGATTTCATGAGGAACTCCCAAGTGAGCAAACACCCTCAACTGAAGCAGGGTGGCTCCTTCTGCACAAATGGAGCACTAAGAGCTTAAGTGCTTTGTCCAAGGTCATGCCAGTCCTGGGCAGAATCTTTGATGGACCTGGGGCTTAATCTTTGATGGACCCTTTTCCACAGTCACACTTATGGTTTTTATGCAAAGTATCTGAACAGGGGAAGGGAAGGAATGAGGTGGATTAAAGAATGATAGCCATGGCTACAATGCAGCCCTTTTCCCTGCGTAGCTGATGGGTTGAAAGCAAAACAGACTGCAGACCTCATTATAAGCAGAGTATAGCTGTCTTTACCTTTCTGGGTAAGCCAGAGGAGGAATCATGAAGAATCATAAAGAACAGAAATGTGATTGTGTAACAAAATCAAAATTCACCTCTTCCAGCGTGTCACACACCTTTTACAAGTTGTAGAAAGAGTCCTACTCTTTCTAGCATCTAGTATCACTTCTGATTCTAATTAGGAGGTGATCTTGAGCCCTCTGAGACCTCCATTTCCAAACAAGAAAAATAGTTTGACCCAGATAACCTCTACAATCCCTGCCAGCCCTAAACAGATTATGTGAAAAGTGATGTAGGTGCTATTTTAGTTTGAAGTCTATTCTTGACTGTTGACATTAAGTCCATCAAGCATGAGGACTATTTTGGGTTTCTCAGGTTTTTATCTCAATGTTTCCATGACATTGTCCAATCCAAAAGTTTTCTTTTTAAAAATACATGTTCTTGGGGCAGCTAGGTGGTGTAGTGGATAGAGCACTGGCCCTGGAATCAGGAGGACCCGAGTTCAAATATGACCTCAAATACTTAATCATTACCTAGCTGTGTGGCCTTGGGCAAGCCATTTAACCCCATTTGCCTCTCAAAAACCTAAAAAAAAAAAATACATACTCTCCTTTACTACCACTAAGAGGAAATTCTTCAGTTTGCCTTTCAACATAGAAATGGTTGGTTTTGTTAAGGGGGGCAAGTCCCTCTGTCGGAGTTTAAACTATTGATTGATACTAGTTAGCCTGTTTCGGTGTATGTGATTTCCGTGTTCCAAGATGCTCCATAAAGTTCTTTTATGCATCGAGATCAATGCAAAACATTGCTGAGATGCCTCTTGAAGAGAACGCTAATAGAAAGGGTTTGGCACTCTCCTTTTGAATCCTTTTTTTTTGGAAAAGTCATTGCATTTGGAATTATTATGGAGCTGTTCATTTAAAAGAAAATTCCACTAAAAAATAGACTGTGAGTCAAAGAATCTAAGTAGTGGCTTAGCAAAAAAGGAGGCTAAAAAATGCTTCAAAGGAGAAAGTAAAAGTGAGGGTAAAAAGAGAGACGGAGGGAGCCCCTGCAGCTCCCACAGGTTCCGGCCTGAGGCCGGCTGTGGCGGCGGGGAGCTCTCCCTGGTCCTGAAATGGCTGCTCGCTTCGGGCACACCGGCCGAGGCTGGGGCTGCCATCGGCGGCGCTCTCCTGCCACCTAGTGCTGCTCAGGGGGAAGCGGCTGCGGCTGCTGCGCCCGTTAGTGCGGTGTACGGCTCCCTCTGGTGGAAGGAGAGCGCCACTATCGCCCCCGGTTCGTGTTTGTCAAACTCCAGTGGCTGGAGCCTTCAGCCTTATTGCCTACATTTCTAATCAACCTTCCTTTGCTTGGAACTCTTTTCGTTGCTGTACTAAAATTAAGGCGTCACACTGCCAACTAATGCTCACAGTCCTTAATTCGAGATTGGGAAGCCCTTGTTAGTTGTTCCTGACTGACATTGTTCATTCAACTTTAGGGACAAAGTGTGCCCATCATCCCATCCATTGTCTGGCACCATGCCCGACCCCCCACTCCTACTAAGGCAAAACAAGAAGGTGGGAATTGACCGTGTCACTGGCACAAGTGAGATTACCTAAGAGTCCACAAACTACAAATTATCCCAGAGGTTGAGGTTCAATACAATAAGTCAGCAAACATTTATTAAACCCTACATGCTGGGCACTATGCTAAATAAAGTTATAAACAGGGAAAGGTGGTTCAGGGCACAGCGCCACTCAGGACGTCCTCGGACACTTTCCCCACAAAAAACAAAAAAAAACAAAAATAAAAATAAAGATATAAACCAAAAAAAAATCCCTGCCTTGAAGAAACTTCTATTTTTCCTGAGAAGGATGCCTCTGGGTCTTAATATAAGGAAACTCTGGGAGGCAGGTTTGAATAGGAGAAAGCACTGACTTTAGAGTGAGTAGCCATGGATTCCATTCTTGCCTCTATGCTCTTGGTCAAATTGCTTTTTCTCCCTGAAACCCAAACCCTACACATAATAAGATGGAACTGAACTCCCCGACTTGTACTTTTCTCTTCCAGCTCCAGTCCTATGAGCATCTGGTTCTTCCCTATCCTCTGATTTTTCCACTTTTAGTTCAATATGTTTTTTCCAAATTGATCACTATCACATATTGATCCCAAAGTGGAAAGCTCCAACTAAACATTACCTGACTAGTCTCTTTTTGTGAGTCTTCATGTTTGTCTTTCTTCAGATCCAGACCCATGAGTTTTTCCTTGCATACAATTCTTTCCATTATTAATTACCTGGGTGACCTTGAGTTTAAATGATGACCTCTATAAAAGTACTTTGCCCAAGGATTCAGTTTCTTCCCATATAAAATGAGGATGAACTGTATAGTCGCTAAGGTCCTATTCAGCTCTTGATCTATGATCCAAAGGACATCAGCAACTCTTCAGAAAGTTATAGTCTTTCAAAGTGCCCCAGAAGCATGAGAGTCATTTCTTAGTCATCACTAGTTTGTATCACAGATGAGATTTGAACTCAGATCTTCTTACCTTCAAGGGCAGTCCTCTGTCCACCATTTCCTTTTACCACTTATAATTATATATTAGTACACTTGGTATCACACTTCCTTTATCCATTTCCCATAGGGAATCTGGAATCTAATTTTCAACCTTTTTTGCAAGTTTTTTCAAGACCAAGAAAATATGAGCTTGGCAGTTGCCCTGAAAAGGAACTGCTCAACAGTGATATTTATTTAGTACTGGGTATACATGCTCCTAGCATTCTAATCTTTCCACTGTCTGACTCAAACCTTTCTTCCCAACCTTGATTAACACAATTTGTCCTCAAACCCAATTGATGGCTTCTACATTCTGGTTACAACATGCTACTAATTCTCCTGGTATCATTGAACTGCTGTTTCCCAGATCCAGATATTCCTGCAAGTCATTCTCCACACCCAGAATGTAGTCACTCCTCTCTCTCATGCCTTAGAATTCATCTTTTCCTTCAAGGTCCAGTCTAGGTTCCTCTAAAAATCTTGAGCTCCGCAGAGGCAAAAATTCTCTTCCTCCTCAAATCAACTTCTAAGACATTGTCTAAATTCTCTCCTCTGCCCCACCCTATATCTGTATGTCCTGATCTTCTCTGCTCCAAGCTCCACTGAGTTGTAAGACTCCTGATGAAAAAGACTATTTCATTTTTCACCTTTGCAGTCCCAGTCCTACTCTAACAACTTACTGCCTTGTGGTGGTGACCTTTCTTGAAGGTCTGGCACATAGTAGATACTTAATGGTTGTTGGTCTGATCAGTACAATGATTGACCATGATTCCATTGGTAGACAACAAAGAATGCTGCTCATGACCTGACAGAGAGGTGATGGACCAATAGGTAGGATGTTGTTATTCAGTCATTTTTCCATGGTATCTGACTCTTGGTTTGGGATTTTTTGACAGAGACATAGGAGTGGTTTGTTGCTTACTTCCCCAGCTCATTTTATAGATGGAAAAAAACTGAGGCAAACAGGGTGAAGTGACTAGTCCAGGGTCACACAGCTAGTAAGTATCAGGTCGGATTTGAATTCAGGAAGATGAGTCTTCCTGAGTCCAGGTCTGGCACTCTGTGAACTTTGGCATGACTTAGTCTCTCTAATAAGTAGTATGAGGCCCTCCTTTTTTGGACATGGTCAGTGAGGGAATATGTTTTCCTTGACTATATATATTTATTATAAAACCTCATCCCTCATAAAACTTAGTTGGAATAAGAGAAAAGATATTTATTCATTGAAAACATTATATTTCTAATATAAAGCAATAAATCAAATAAATTAATTTGTCTCAGGGCACTCCAGGTTACAAAAGATTCAGATGTCGGCTTGCTGACAGAATGACTGCCATCTGTCATCCAGGTTCCCAACAGAGAGACTGAACACAGAGTCACAACGATTATCACAAAAACTATCTCTGGATATAATCTACTTTAGTAGAGGGAATGTTACAACTACTAAATTCCAGATCCTGGAAATATGGGAGAGGCAACCCTAGCATGGAAGCTAGAGCTTGAAACAGAGGCTCTGATCAATCTGAATTGAAATGAATTTATTAAATACCTTCCAGAGATATTTAATGGTCAAGTGGATAGAGAACTGTATGATGGGTCTAGCAAGACCTGGGTTTGAGTCCTACCTCTGACAAGAATGGTTGTATGATCCTGAGGAAGTCATTTAGGCAAGGAAGTTGTAAGGAAGGTGCTGAATGAAACTGATAGGAGTTCCTCAGCAAAAAAATCACAGGTTCAATCCCTATCCCTATCCCACAATGAGCTCATTACAATTGCTGAAGATATAAACACCAGAATGAAATCAGGCCTTGTCCTCAAGGAACTTACATGCTTCTGGCAGGATACAAGATAATCCCAGATTAGCAAATACAAAGTATGTGCACAGTAAATATGTCATTTCAGGAATGACCCTACAAGCTTAAGGGGAAGAAAAGGCATCTCTCCTGGAGGAAAGAATACAACATTGAACCTTGAAAAAAGAAAAGAGTAGGGGTAGCTAGGTGGCACAGTGGATAGAGCACTGGCCCTGGAGTCAAGAGTACCTGAGTTCAAATCTGGCCTCAGACACATAATAATTACCTAGCTGTGTGGCCTTGGGCAAGCACTTAACCCCATTTGTGTTGAAAAAAAAACTAAAAAAAAAAGAATTCCAAGAGGTGAGGGGAAGGAGAGAACACCAAACCTGGGGCAAGTCCACCAAGTCTTGGAACCACAAGATGAAATAGCATGTATAGGAAGCAGCAGGTAGTCCATGCCTAATGATTGCAAGGTCTTAGGAAAAAAGTCAGGAAAAAGAGGGCCCAGTCAAATGGTGAAGGGCTTTAAGTATCAAATGAAGTTATTTTTCTGCTCTTCTAAAGGCTAGAGCAAGGCACTGAGGTTCCTGACAGGAAAGCAACATGATCATAATGTTGCATTAGGAATATTGTTTGGTGAATTGCAATAAAAATGTGCAAACCCTTTGATCCAGCAATGCTACTACTGGGTCTGAAGAGATCATGAAAAGGGGTAAAAACATCACTGGTACAAAAATATTCATAGCAGTTCTGTTTGTAGTGACAAGGGGATAGCCATCAATTGGGGAATGGGAACAAATTGTGGCATATGCATGTGATGGAACACTATTGTTCTATTAGAAGGGATGGAATTTCAGAGAAACCTGGAAAGACTTGCATGAACTGATGCTGAGCAAGATTGGTCACCTTCAATGGACTTGCTCACTCCATCAACGTAATAATCAGAGACAATTATAGGGTATCTGTGACCGAGAATACCATCTGTATCCAGAGAAAACTGTGGAGTTTAAACAAAGACCAAGGACTATTACTTTCCATTTAAAAAAAAACTTGTCTTATGTACTACATAATTTTGCTATCTCTAATATTTTATTTCTCCTTCAAGGATCTGGTTTTTTTTCCCTCTCAACACATTCAATTTCAATCAATGCATAGCATGGAAACAATGTCAAGATTATCAGACTGCCTTCTGTTGGAGGGAAGGGAGGGGGAAGGAAGGAATTATTCAAAACTTTATCAAAAAAATGATAGGTAGAAACTACTATTGTATATAATTGGAAAGCAAATAAAATATTTATATAATTTAAAAGAGGAATATTGTTTGGCAGCAGTAAAGACATGCTTGAGAAAGAGGGTAATGGAGGCAGAGAGACAAATAGGTAGCTGTTACAGTAGGCTAAAAAAAAATGGTAAAAGGGGGCTGAACAAGTGTGACTTCCAGTTGGGGAGAGAAGTGAGTGGAAGAGAGAATCCCTTTGGAGATGGAAGAGATAGCATCATATAGGAGGAATGGAGTAGAGTCAAGGGTCACCCCCCCCAAGGCTAAAACCCTGGCAAGCTGAAAGGAGAAGGGTGCATTTGTCAGATACATGAAAATTATGAAGGAGGGGTAGTTTTAGAAGAAAAGATACCACATTCAAGGAGGTACATTGGATAGAAAGCAGGATTTGAAGTCAGAAAGACTTGGGTTCAAATCCTATTTTGGACACTAGCAGGGTGATCCTGGGCAAGTTACTTAATCTTTCTTTGCTTCAGTTTCCTCATCTGTAAAATGACATTAATAGCACCTACCTCACAGAGTTGTAGTAAGGATCAAATAAGAAAATAATTACAAAGCACTTCAACCAAATGCTAGACAGTTTTTACTGGTTTTTTTTTTTCTATTTTGGATATGTTGAGTTTAAGATGCCTATGGGACTTGAGAAATCCAGCAGACAATCAGATAGGGATCCAGTGGTCTGGGAATCATTTGTATGAAGAAATTAATTGAAACCAAAGAAGCAGGAGAGGAAAAGTATCTGCCTCTGGGATACACTTATTCATGGGGGGAAGGTACAAAAAGAAATTTGTTTGACAAGAAATGTGCTGAATTCAAAAGTACATGCATTGCTGTTCTGTATCTTTGGATGTCCTAACTCCCTAGCTTTATATTATTCAAATCCTTCAAGGGCATGTCTTATACTTGTTCATATTCTCTAAACCATAAATTGGCATTCTCCAACTGCTCTAGCAAAATTTTACCAGTTTACAAGAAACTTGTGACTAAAGATCCTCACCTCTCAAAACCAGTCCAGTTCAAGTGAACTTCCCTTCCTCCTCCTTCCACACCTTTTCCTCTTCCCTTTTCTCTTTCCATTCCTCCTCCTTTCCTTCTTCCTTCCTCCTCCTTTTCACCACCAATGTGCCCTAAGTTTAAGCTCCCTCCTTATCCAAAAATCCCAGCAGATACACTAGAGTGCCAAGGTACCTTTTATTCAGATAATGAACTTATCTTTTCTTCTACAACTACCCCTCCTTCATAATTTTCATGTATCTGTCAAATGCACCCTCCTCCTTTCAGCTTGCCAGGGTTTTAGCCTGGGAATGACCCTTGACTCTACTCCACTCCTTCTATCTGATGCTATCTCTTCCATCTCCAAAAGGAATTCTCTCTTCCACTCACTTCTCTCCACAACTGAAGTCACACTCGTTCAGCCCCTTTTTATCATTTTTTCAGTCTACTGTAACAGCTACCTATTAGTCTCCCTGCCTCCATTACCTTCTTTCTCAAGCCTGTCTATACTGCTGCCAAAGAATAGTCCTTTTTTTAATTATATAAATATTTTATTTGCTTTCCAATTATATACAATATGGGTTGGAGAAGGCTTTGGAGCTCCCTTCTAGCATGTCATTGACTCTGTGATTTCAGCACCTGGACAGTGCCCTCAAATTCTTGGAGAGTTTACTGGGGATTTCTCTCCCTTCCTCAAAATAAAGTTGATCTGTTCACAACTATTCACTGAGGAAGCAGAAGGAAAAGGGAATCCTAGACTGTAGTTGGGAGATCTGACACCAACTGGTGACCATGGGTTATTGACTTCCCCTCTCTAAGCCTCACTTTTCTCATCTGCAATGTGGGAAAATGGTGCTTGATGGGGGGAAGGTAGGTGGGGGAGGTGGGGTTCAGAACAATTCAAAAATTGATAGCCATTTCTGATATCTGCTAGCTGTGTGACCTTGAGCAAAGCACTTACCCTGAGTCTCGGTTTCTTCCTAGGTAAAATGACAATAACATGGCATTGCCTATATCACAGTTTGCAATGAGGATCAAATGAGTTCATCTATTAATAATCATTCATCAATGAATGGACCATACTAAGACCATATGGAGGATATGAAAACAAATTAAACCATCCCTGCCTTTGAGGGCCCACATTTAGCAGGTACTGTGCATGTGAAATGCTTTGTAAGCCTTCAAATATTATTATTTTATACATTGCTCTCAAGTGTTGCTGAAAGAAAAGCATTTTGCAAACCTTGAAGCCAAAAGGAAATCTGAACTTTATTATTGCTGAAAGATCCTTCCCAAACTTATCCTATGGGAAATGAGAGATCACCAGAAATTGGGATCAAAGATAAGGTAGCTCAACTTTTTCTTATTTGAATACAGGCCCCAACCATTCTCAAGTGGCCTCAGCTCTTTCCTGTTTTGAGAAAAATAGATGGAATCAACTAATTCATTGCCAGAAAGCAAGCCTTTGACTAAAGAATAAACTAGTATGCATCATCATGGGCATGCACTATTGTAAGAAGCAATATTGTTAGGGTAGTGGCTAAAGGGACTGAGTGACCATGGATTCATCACTTAACTATTCAGTTAAGTGCCTCAGTTTCTTCATTTGTAAAAGAAGGATAACATTTATATTCACCAACCCTATAGGGTTAAGTATCAAATAAACTAAATAGGTGCTTTGCAAACTTTAACAACAGCTGTTATATATTTGATCTTCCTTTCAAAGTATGTAGTTTTACACATTATAAATATTCAAGGTATATCCTTCATATTGTCCCAAATGAGATGACTTTACAATAATGTGAACATAATAACCAAATTCCACCATAACACAGAAAAATTTCATTGCAACTTCATTCAATTATTTGAGACCCAGATGAGATAACTAGCAACACTGTCATGGTCTGAGCCCCAAGGTTGTCTGCCTATCATGGCTATGGTACTAGTATTGCATGCATGAACTCCACAAGGCAGTATTTAGATGTATTGATGGATCCCTGCCATGTTCTTTTACCTAAGCACCATATTCTCATGAAATCGGTAGATGTTAGATGGCTAGTCCTCTAGAGTAGCTATCAGCAATATATCAAGTGGCCAATCTTCCCTTAAATACTTCAGGAATAGGCACTTCACACTTCACCAGTATAGACCATGGGCCCTCTCCCACTTAGCCATGATTTTAAGTCATGGGAGCTGCCTGGGAAACAAACCTTGAATGAGACTCTGGGTCATCCTGGAAACCTTCCCCACTTTATCACTGACCTCACTAAAGAAAATACAAATGGTCTTTTTTTTTTTGGTTTTTGCAGGGCAATGGGGTTGGGGTGGCTTGCCCAGGGTCACACAGCTGGGTGATTGTTGGGTGTATGGGGCCAGATTTGGGCTCGGGTGCTCCTGGCTCCAGGGCTGGTGCTCCATACACTGCATCATCTGGCCATACCTACTATTATTATTTTTTATTTTAATTTTAATTTTTTTCTCTCTACTTTATTGCTCATGTGGGTTTATATTTTGGGGGGGTAAGGGGTATTACGTTTACTCTTAAACAAGGATATTTTAGTAATGTATTAAAAAAAGCATTATTTGTACGAAATAAGAATAAAGAAAGAAAGGGGAAAAAAAGAAAGAAAATCCAAATGTCCCCTGTTGCATAATGTCACATTGAAGGAAAATAAAAGCAAATGACTGATTATCTCCAAATACGGGCATCTCTCAGAGGCCAAAGGTCTGATCAGTTGATGAGCTTTCTCTAGTTCTGATGAACTCGGGTAATTCTGGCCCTCTGAATCTCAATGTAAGGACAAAGTCAAAAGGAGTTGTCCTAGAAGACATCTCTGACATCTAAGGATCCTGCAGGCTGTGGAATTCTCGCCCTCCTCCCACACTGACAAGTGTGATGGCCTCCTAGGAGACACTGCTCAAATTCTCAAGCCTTAAATGGATGATAGGTCAGATCCTCCAAGCAGAACCGCACTAAGCATACAAGATATAAAGAAAGGTAAAAGCCAGTCCCTACCTTCAAGGAGATAACAATCTAATGAGAGAAGACCAAACACCAAAGAAAGTTAAGGGGTGGAGGAGGCTCTAGGGAGGATCTGGTGCTCAGAGGGATGATTCTCTGGGGAGTTAAAACCAAGCAGAGCAACTGATGCAAGGAGGAGAGTAAGCTGGCAAGTCTAGATCCTATCTCAATAAAGGAATGTTTGAGAGGAGTCTGTGCTCCACCTTCCAATGCTCCAATCAGAGAAGAGAGGAGACAGAAGCAAAGTTATTGAGTATCAAAAACTTGGGGGGGGGGGCAGCTAGGTGGCTCAATGGATAGAGCACCAGCCCTGGAGTCAGGAGTACCTGAATTCAGATGCGGCCTCAGACACTTAATAATCACCTAGCTGTGTGACCTTGGGCAAGCCACTTAACCCCACTGCCTTACAAAAACCTAAAATAAAAAAAAAAACTGGGACAATCAGCCTGATGACAAGAATTCAGGTGATCAACATATGGCATATGGCTGGGGGGGGGGGCGGGCACAGTGAAGTGGACCAAGTGGAGCTATTGACAGGATAAATTGGAGAGAACCAAGAGAAGGAAGGCACTGGAATTAAGGGTTTGAAAAGGCTTCCTGTAAGGAGGAACTTGAGCTGGTAGGGAGACCAACCATCCAATGCCCAAGGGCCAATGAATAGTAGCCTGAGGAGAAACTAGATAACCAAGGTATGTGGGAATGAAGAAGGTATTAAGAAAATTGGAAAGGTAGGAAGGGACCAGGATATAAAAAGCTTTAAAAGCCAAACAGAATTTTATATTTGATTCTGTAGACAAGAGGATTAGGGTTCCACCAACAAGGAAGGCCTTCTCAACCAGTGTAATTCTTGTCCCAGGATTTGTAATAATTCCATAATCTACAATTAGGAAACACCTCAGAGGTGGGCTAATCTAATCTGTGCTTGGGAAACCTCGCTTGGAGCTCTCTAATACTTCTAAATACCAACTAAACACTCAAGACTTCCATCTTATTTTTGCTATATAACAAGCCAAGTCCTTTTCTGCTCTAAAAATCTTAAGGCTCAAAAACAAAGGAGCATTAGAACATGGATCCAGAGCTAGAAGAGATGTAAGAGACCATCTAGTTCAACCCCCTAATCATACTGGGAAAACTAGAAGACTTCCCCAAGGTCACATTATTAAGCTTTGAGGGCAGGGTCTGAAGCCAAGCCAATGCTCTTCCCATTGTACCATGGGAAGGAATGTGGCCATTGGAAGATGAGTCCATCCACTTCTTGTCTTAAGGAAAACAAAAGACCTTGAACAGTTTTTAAGTCTCAGGAGCCGGGTAAGCCCTCCCCACTGTAGCAGCTGAAGTGGCATCCTATACCCCATAATGGAAAGGGGAGCTGTCAGCTGGGACCCCTGCAATTGATGGAGAGTGATATACAAGTGACAGGCTTGTTTCACACTTGAAAGGGGCAACATTTTCTTCCATAATTTGATGATTGGTGCTTTCCTTCCTGCTAACTCAAATTGAACTCTTGGTAGAAGCCAGACAAAGCTGACCCTGTGGCAGGCCTTGAGGAAAGATTTTCAGAGCTATCAAGACTCCCCTATACCTCATGGGAGAAAGGTCTTGAAGAGGCTTCTAGGTGGGGAGCCTTCTTCATCTTCCTCTAGTCACTGGATCTTCCTGTTCTGGCATACAGGGCACTCCTTGGTGTGGGGGCACTGTGACCAAGTCAAATTCAGCAAAAGCCTCTTCTTCTTTAGGAGCAGCTACATGGACAGAGGGGAAAGCCTAGATTTCAAGTCAGGAGACCTGGTGTCAGCATTCAGCTCAGCAACATTACAATCTGCATGACATTTCCATAAGTTTGGATCCTCCGGTTCTGTTATCACGATAGTAAAATGGGGGAGGGGGCTGGCGGGGGGAGTGATCTCTAAGATCCTTTCCATGATAAATTCTGTGACCCCTATATAAGAAATGAGGGGGAAGAAAATGGAAATGAAGAGGGGGGGAGAAAAGGAAGGGGCTGAAGGCAAAGGGGAGAAAGGAGAGGAGAAAAGAGAACAGAAGAGAGAGGGAAGGAGAGAGAAAGATAAGAGAGAAGGTAGAGGAGAAAAGAAGGCAGAAGAAAGAGGAAAAGAGAGAAGGGAGAAGAGAGAAGGGAGAGGAGAAGAGAGAGGGCAGGAGGGAGAAGGGAGAAAAGATAAGAGGGGCACCCTGGGGCGTCAGTGCAGTACTCCACCACACAGAGGCAGCCTCCACCAAAAGATGACATGATGGAATAATTGTTAGTGGATGGCTTCTGGCCCTGCCTTGGTGCTGGCTCCCCTGTATGCCCT
Source organism: Macrotis lagotis (assembly GCF_037893015.1). NCBI lineage: Eukaryota > Metazoa > Chordata > Mammalia > Peramelemorphia > Peramelidae > Macrotis > Macrotis lagotis. The sequence continues at coordinate 4,828,547 of NC_133661.1, forward strand.
GCCTTCTAAGACCCTAATTTTCTGGCACAGAACTGAGCAAAGTGGTACCATACTCCTAAAGGAATTATTCCAGTAACACACTGGGTAGCATCTTAAGTCCACAGGCTAATGGTTCCCATGAGAAAAAAGAAAAATACCCACCCCAAGTTATGCACCGCCCAGCCCAGGACTAATGCCTTTGAATCATGTCTCCCCCCCATTATGAAGGCCCAGGGCTGAGCCACGCCCCCCAATGCTGACCATTTGTTGGACGGCTGGCCACACTCAAAAGGAGCCAGTCTGAGGCAACAGTATGAACCAATGAGCCAGGGGACGCTGATCAGTGCCCCAACCTACCCAACCTCCCAATCACAGGTGCTTGTTAATGAATGTGAACACCAGTGATGTGGACAACCCTAGATAAGTAGAGGAAGGAACCAAAAGCATCCCTAAGTCCACTTCCCCTGGTTTTTCAAGAAACTGAACAAGTTTCTCCCAAGTGGAGTGAGGATGGCAGGAATGGGAGGAAGCCTAGTGACAGAGGCAGAGAACCAGGGTCAAATCCTGGCTCCGGTTCTTCCCTTTGGAGAAGGGCGAAGGATGGAACTTCCTAACTTTCTGAGTCCAACAGAAGAAAGCCATGAAGAGGAAGAGGACAGAGAGATACCAAACTTAGAATGCAGAAAGACAACTTTCCTAGAATGAAGAAAGCCAACTTTCTGACACAACTTTGGTGGATTTGCTTTGATTGATAATGCAGTGAGGTGTAGAGGACTTTGCATTGGGGAAGGTGGGGGCAAGGTAGTGAGAAGAAACAAAAACATTCTGAAGAACATATTTGCTATCATTTTTTTAAAAATAAATTTCCAAAAATAAAATGATAGAATAAAATAAAAGATTTCTAGGTCCCTTCTGCCTCTACATGTTATGATCATAGGAAAGATAAAATGACTTACTGAAAGGGACCCAGCAATATTGGTGGAGCTGGGGCCCAAGGCTCTAGGGCAGAGGTGCCTTTTCCCCACCCACCACCACATATTGATGGGAAAGGGGGATTTCACTTCTTGGTTCACAGAAAGCATGATCTGAGCAGAGGCCCCTAGGGTCTTCAGCCAGTTTTGCCTTTCTATGCTTTGGCTCCCTGTGGATTAATTCCTTAATGTTCTTAACAAATGTTCCACCTTCCAGGAGTCTAGTATCATCAATATGGGAGAGGTGCCAGCAATCCCCTAAGCCTTCTAAAATCTATATTGAAATACATATTTTCAAAGTTGAACAATTACTCTCCACACACACAGCACTTATCTATGAAATGACATGTTCCGTTGAATTGAATAATTCCTTCAATTTGCTAGATGCATCAAAAAGCTATTTCAATCCACATACTTTCCCAGAAATAAACATTTGAAATTTGTAGGGAGAAAACCAATCTATCTGCATAGCAGAATCAAGTCATTTCTATTTGGAAATCAAATGGTTTGTGCAGCATTCTGATAACAAGAACCAGTTATCAAATTTAAGGAAACTGATTGTAATTAAAAAATTTAAACAGGAATTAGATTTCATATTTAAATGGTGACTTAATTAAGCTTTAAGTCTAATTTGACCATAGGGATAGTACTTTTTGGATAATCTTCTCTAATGAGGTAGGTAACGATTAACAGAGATAAGGGCCTAGAATGGATTGTAATTCACTTGTAGAGATTAATTAAAACTTTTTTCATGGTGAAGACATGACTTTAACAAGGAGACTCATTAAAACTAGATTTTCTAATGACTAAAATACACCTAATACTTTAAAATTTTATGTCAACTTTAATGCTATGTCACTTGATAGAATGAATGACCATTTTGGGGAATGATGCATGCACAAGAATCCTGTTTGTTCTTCTTCCTCTGACAAACCTGTGTCGGATGTGGCTGTGCCCCCAAACTGCTTGTTTGATCTGGGAGTAGAGAATCAGACAGCCAAGATCAAGACACTCAAGAAGATGGCCTTGAAACTCCACACAGGCTTCCATGAGGCTCATGGACCTGCCAGCTGACTCAGGTCCTAACTGGACGGGTCATCCAACTATCACCTGCCAAGTCTTTAGACCTGGATATTGCCAGGAGATAAAGGCTTCACCAGTTTGGAAGGCTGACCCAATCCCCAAAAGCTTTAGTTGAAATGTAATTTGTCCTTGGGTCCTATCTCCTCACATAGATCTTCTAAGCTTAGGAGCTAGCACCAAGTATGGGGGCTCTGCTTCCTACCAACCCACATTGGGGCTTCCCGCATTAGCTTCTGGAAGTGTAGGATCATGTGTGATGGAGGGACCCTGCCCCAATTCAGAACATACCCAGAACAGATTCCGTGACTGTGTATTCTCATCCTGGAGCTCTGGTGAAATTTTAAAAAGTCTTTTAATTGGTTGCCAAGCCAGAACTAAGCATACAGACCAAGGGCTCCAACAGAGGAGCTCCTTCTCTCTCCTCCCTGTTTGATCACGAAGCCCAGGAGTGCACAGTCCACTAGGAAAGGCTACCCAGACTGGGTCTGCCTTCTGCTAGGCTTTTTGCCTCTTGAGTATGAGGAGCTAGTGAGACCTCAAAAGCTGGGGAGACCTTGGAGATCTAACAGCCATGCCCTAAACACTGACCTGTACTACCAAGAAGAGTTCAGTCCATCGTGGTTGACCATTGCACACTGTGGCCAAATGTGAATGGTGTTCCTGAGTCTGCTCACTTCGCTCAGCATCGGGCCCTGGAAGCCTTTCCAGGCTTTTCTGACATCGGCCAGCTCTTCAGTAAGAGCCACATTGTGCAATAATCAACAACCTCAGTAATATGGTCATCAAAGACAATTCCAAGACTCATGATGAAAACTCCACATCACATCTGGAGAAAGAACCATGGAGACAGAATGCAGATCAGTGCAAACGATTTTCATTTTTGTTTTCTATTTTTTCTTTCTTGTGGCTTTTCCCTTTTGTTCTGATTCTTATTTCACAACATGATTATTATGGAAATATGGGCAAGCAGGAGCAGGGAGGGAAGGATGGGAGGGAGAAAATGTAACAAAAATGTACCCTGAAGGGTCAGCCAGGTGGAGCAGTGGACAGAGTGCAGGCCCTGGAGTCAGGAGGACTTGAGTTCAAATTTAGCCTCAAGCACTTAATATTTACTTAGCTGTGTGACCTTGCCTTGCAAAATTAAAAAAAAAAATGAAGGCTGAAGGCTATCTTTACATGTAATTGGAAAAATAAATAAAATAATAAAATGTCACTGGGTTAACAGAGGGTTGTGAACTTTGATGGGGAATGCATACCTGTGTTAGAAGATGGAAGCAGAGCAGGAGTGACCATGGACTCCAAGACTTCGCATCTAACACCCTTACAACTGCTCACCAGCATCTGCTTCATACAAGGGAGCCCCCACACCATCACCCTAGCTATAAAGACCCTTTAAGTTAAATAAAGCATTTGGGACAAAATGTGAACCATGTGGAAAAGTGAAGTGTGAGGAAAGCCCCTCAGGGGCTGAGGTGAGCCTTGCATCAACCCAGTCTCAGTTCAGTGAGGTGCTCACAGAAGTTTCACTTTTCCTATCTGGAGCAAGGCTCCATATTTCCCTTAGAAACCCACCAAGCCAAAGGGGCCCTGAAGCCATGTTCAGGTCAGGTTGTTTTAAGGAAACCTTTTCTGGGAGGCCAGGAAGTTGGGTCAGGGAAGTAGGGGTCCATCAGCTCCCACTGACTCTTTGGTCTGATTCTTTGGTCTTCTTTTGGCGGGAACTGATCCCCACACTGTAGGAAAACAGTAAATATTAGTCTCATTACAGTGCCGAACGTCTAAATGACTTAGTTTTTAGTTGTACAAATTGAAAATGAAAAGATTGTAATATTCTGGAAAAACTGATCCTTAAAATCTGGGTAGCTCTAATTGCTAGGAAGTTTTTCCTGACTTCAAACCTGGTTACTCCTCTTTGTAATTCCCCTCTCTTGGGGCAGCCAGATGTGCCAATGGATAGATAGAACACTGGCCCAGAAGTCAGGAGGACCCAAGTTAAAATCTGACCTCCTTCATGAGGGTATTTCAAATTTTGAACAGCTATCCCCTCCACACCTGCTTGGTCTTCTCTTCTCTTCTCCAAGCTAGAGTCCTAGCTCCTCCAAATGATCCTCCTGTGGCAGAGGCTCACCACTAATCCTGCTTTGCCCACAGTCAAATATACAAGAGCAGAGCGGCAATCAGAGAGACTGTCCCCTTCTCATTCCTGGAAGCCAGACTCTTCTTATCATGGCCAGGCTGCCCAAGAGATGAAGACCCAACCTAGCTTCCAGGCTACACTCTGATGGGCATTTAAGACAGTCGGGGCCAGGGAAGGGTTGACCCTCTCAGGGCCTCAGGTAGTCATCCCTCATTAAACCCACCACAGATGGATGGGCTGCTGAGCTCAACGTTTGGAGTTCTCTTCCTTACTAATTAGAACCCAGGTGCAGATTTGTCCTGAGGATGAGGATGGCCACACATTTATAACACCTTTGAAGGTTGGCAATGCACCAGGATAATCACATCCTCCCACAAGCTGGGAGGGGGCTGCCATTATCTTCACTTCCAAGTTGAGGAAAGCGGCAAACAGGCATGCTGTGACTTGCCCAGGATCACTCAGACAGCAAGAATCTGAGGGAGGATCGTCCACCAAACAAACAAAAAGCAAACAAAACATTCCATGAAAATACTGTGCTTTTTCACTGCCATCATCCAGGTGACTTGCATTGAACTACATCATTAAAATCCCCAAATCTCTTTTGAACCAATGACTGCTTCCCTTTACACCTGGCAAGTCTTTCTTGAATTCAAGGATGAGACTTAATCTGTCTCTCTCTGGAATCCTGTCTTATCAGATCCAACCCCCCCCAGTCCAGCCTATCTGTAATCAGTGATTTTATCTGTCGGGCTCTACAGATTTGTAAAGATGCCACACCTGCCCTTCCCTAAGTCCCTGAGATCCCTGAAGGATATCCCTGGAGACCTCCTGCCAAACTGAGGAGTCCACCCAACAAGCACATTACCTAACTGCACTGTCATCAAGCCCACTTGCTTCATTGTTCCCATAAGAATATTGTTGTTCCAGCTGAACCCAACTCTCCATGACCCTAATGGGGGTTTTCTTGGCAAAGACCCTAGAGTGGTTGACTTTTACAGAAGAGGAAACTAAAGCAAAGAGGTTTAAGTGACTTGTTCAGGGTCATATAGCTCCTAAGTATCTGAGGACTGATTTGAACACAGGTCCTCCTGACTTCTGCATTGGTGTTGTCCATTATGCTGCCCCTTGGCCTTATTAAGAATGAAGATACTTTAGGCAATTAATATGGTCAGGAATATGGAAGGAGGGAGAGGGTCACTCCTCTGGCCCCCACCCGGCAGGCAAAGTTTCCTTATTCTAGCATCCACTCCTGACCCTATCTCACTTCAAATCTGGCCAAACCACAAAGCAGAAGCCCCTCCAAAGCCTCTTAGGAGCTAGAAGCTAGAAGAGTTAGGGTCCTGCACACAGGACCATCCTGGTGCAGAGGATAGAGCACCAAACCTGGAGTCAGGAGGACCTGGGTGAACTCAATCAGTGAACTCAGAAATCCAGCTTCAGACACTTAATAATTACCTAGCTGTGGGATCTTGGGCAAGTCACTTAACCGCATTGCCTTAAAAAGTTTTTATAAAAGAAATTTCGGTTTAAAACCATCTGTCCTGGATGTGTAGTTATGAAGCACCAGGGTCAGTTCACTGGAACCACTCCCCTGCCCCAACATCTCCTGGGCAGGCTGAAGGTGAGGGTCAGACCCTTGATGACTGGACAGTCTTCACTAGGTGTCAAGGATGCAGGCACATACTAAGGACAGCAACCCTGAGGGCATCTGTGGCAGCTACTTCTGGTGAGACCAACAGCAATAGAGGGAGGTTAGGAGAAGTGACAAGTGGCCAGGAGATGGCCAGGATGGAGGAAAGCTTCCAAAGCACACACATGTCCCCAGGAATCAAGGGTTGAAAGTCACTCTGGACATGGCCTGTCCAGCTCCAGTTGGAGCAGAATAGTCACTTCTGTACGGCCACATATTGGTGGTGGGTAACATCTAGAGAACCACCAGGTGGGTGACAGGCAAGCTCCTGCCCTAGGAGGACCAGCTGAAGGACCTGGGAAGAGTCTTGATTGTCCTACTTGGGCTCAGAGGGCAGAACTGGGAGCAGCGAGTGGGAGCCGAAGGGGCACTCAGGCTGGATCTAAGAAAAATTTGACCAAAGAACTGCGGTCATATCTAAACTAGTCTATCTTGGCTCAAAACAGAAAAGTTTTTCACTGATGAAGTGCTGACTCCAATGACAGGAGTAAGGATTCAAGGGTCAAAAAAACTGGGGGAATCCTGGAAAGGAGTCTGGCAGAAGAAATCAGGTCTAGATCAGGATCTCACGTCATGTCTCCTAAGAAGCTCAAAATACAAGAGGAGAGAAAAAATTCCTTTCACAACTCCAGAGGGAAACAAGAGGATTGAAGGAGATAAAATGTACAATTTAAATTAAAATCAAAAAGCTTTTGAACATCATAAACAAATTTCACTGTAGTTAAAAATCTGAAGGGAAATGGTTAACTGGGGGGGGTGTCTGCATCAGATTTCTCTAATAAAGTTCTGCTGTCCAAAATAAAGATTCAAATCTTTAAGAACTAGTCAGTCTCCAAAAGACAGTCTTAAGAATATATACAGATCATTCTCAAAAGAAATACAACCTGTCAACAATCACATGAGAAAAATGTTCCAGATATTAAAAGAAATGCAGATTTAAACAACTCTGCGGTTGCACTTTGCATCAATCACAATGGCAAAGACAACAAAAATGGAAAGAGTTGGAAGGTATCTGAGAAAGACAGGAATGTTGGGGGGAAAATTGTAAAACTCAAATAAAATCTTTAATAAAAGAAAAAAAAAAAGACAGGGACGTGTCACCCTGCTGGTAGAATCAGGAATTGATCTGGCCATTCCAGGAAGCGACACAAAACTTCAACCCCAAAGTCAGTGAAGTGCATATAACCTTGGAGCCCCCCCAAAGAAATCGAGATAGCCAAGACAACACAAGTGGGCCTCGGTTTCCTCATGTGTACAATGAAGAGGCTGTGTTTTAATAAGCATCTATATCATTCCCAGTTCTAAATCCACACTCCTATACCCATACAAGCCAGCATATTCTTAGCAACAGTGCTTTTCCAAAGAAATGGGGGGGGGGGGTGAACAAATAATAGTACAGAACATTCCCCCACCCTACCTTCCTTTTTACTGAAGAGGGTACTACTGTGCTCTTATTTCCTCAGGCTCACATGATAGGTGTTATCCTGGGATGCCTCAGACCCAATCTGGAGCCAAAACCTGCCAAGTTCACTGCTCTTATGTCTCCAAAACAGCGCCCCTTCTCTCCTCTGTTCCTGCTTTCACCCTGATGTGGGCCCTCCTCACTTCACACCTGGACAATCTGGACTCCTGCAATAGCCACAGGTGGGTCTGCCATTCTCATCCATTCTACTACTCCAGACTAAATAATGGGCAAGAGATGGGAGGTACCAGAAGCCCCTGGGGCTCAAGGAGGGCAGAGGTGATGAGGTCAAGCCCACCCTCAGAAGTGGGAGTGAAGACCAGTGGACACTTGGAAAGCCTGGAAGAACAGATGTCTCCTTAATGGTGCCGAGGACATGAAAAGGAAAGGGCTGCTGGGAAAGTGTTTTGGATGGTTTAGTCTACGATCTCTAAAGCCATTTTTGCTGATACGCACACCATAGATCAGAGGGAAGATCAGAATCAACAGCTGGTGGGAGCCGAAGTATTCCCCAAAGGAGACAGCAAGGAGCACAGTGAACCTCAGGGGACATGGACAGCTAGGGGAGTGACCTGGATGAAGAATGAGCCAACAAGTGGCAGGTCAGAGAGGACCAGGAGAGACAGTCCAAAACAACCCAGAGAGGAAACAGCACCCAAGAGGCGGTGACCAACAGTATCAGATGCTGCTAATTGAGCAAAAGGACCAAGAGTAAGAAGGGACCATTAGAGCTGGGAATTAAAGAGATCATGGCTTGCCCAGTAGATAAGAAGTCAAAGGAATGGGACAACTAGTTCGCAAAAGAACTGAAAACTATTAACCAAAGTAGAAAATAATGCCCCAAAATACTAATATGAGAGGTACAAATCACGCCAACCCTGAGGTTTCAGCTCACCCCTCCATAAGGATAATCAAAGATGGGAGCAGTCAGGGGCTTGAAGAGGGAGGAGAAGCTGGAGGCAGAGGGGAGTGATGCAGAGCCGAAAAGCCCCATCACCCGATGCGTCTCTCAAGCTCGGACGCCCCTGGAGAGCCAGTCTGAATTGGCTAGTGCGGCTCTAATGTTTGCCAGTGGGGACAGCACACAGCCAGCTCCCCTTCTGACCCTGGGCATCCACTTCTCAGGGCTGTAGTCAGGATAGGGCACCCTTGGAGGGGTCACAGCTACCACTGTCATTTCCAAGAAATGACACCCTTATCTGAACACTCATTGACATCACCTCAACCCTGATCTCAGATCAAAAGGGGGCTAGCAAAGCTGGCATGACTTAGATCTTAGCAGTCCATCAGTGAAACCAGAGTTGGATCTTTTCCTGAAAAAAATGCAAAGTAGACAAACCCGGAAATACTCAGAGACTTGGGGGTCTTTTTCTGGCATCTACAAGCTGGGTGGCAGCTCTGCCCCTCTGGAAGCAGAATCTCTGCTCTCCCAGCTGCCCCAAGAGTCCCATCTCAACAGCTTTCCCATCAGCCAGGGAGGGGGCCATTGGCCTGGAGTTTGAGTGACTACCAGTGAGTGGATTACATTGCCTACCTAATTATATATCTACTAATGATTATGTGCTACACTTTCTAATTGGTATGAGCTATCCACATAGAAGGACAAGAGGGTCTTAATTGGCTTAATTACAGTGAGTTATGCATGGAGCATCAGCTGAAAGGAAAAAGAGGAAACTTTTTTAATGCATTCACTTTTAATTGAATTTTGAGATTTGAGAGCATCCTCTGGTGGGGGAAAGGGAGGAAGGGGATAATGTGAGCGTGGACATGGAGCATGACCTTGGGCAGGAAGGACAGGCGCAGGTGACAGACGGGTGAGGAAGCCCACAGCTCCTCCTCCACTCCCCGGGACCAACTCAGGAATTGTTTGTTCCTCGCCCAGGACGTGCTTTGGCAGCACTCGGCAGCCTGGCAGCACCTTAATTTTCTCCTCTCAGGACAGGCAACAATTCGCCATTTTCTTTCAGTTCCTGCAAAGACAGAAATGGAAGGAAACCTCTCAGTCAGGAGTTTCCTTTCCCCACACACCAAAGACCTGTAAGAAACGGCCCAGGGCTAGACCGAGCCCTCAGACACAAGAGCCCCAGCACCCAGGAAGATCCACAAGGGGAAATGATTCCACCACAATGACCAACTCCACCCACATGAGCCGTGACCTCCTACGAGCAGGAGGAGACGGTGGGGTGGGGCCATCCATCCTCAGACCTGCCACCTCCCTGGGTCCCAGGAGCAGCACTCCAACTCTCTGATGGCCAACTACTCCCAACGGGGGACTGCTTGGGGTCCATAGGGTGCTTACATCCATGAGGATCCCCACCCAGAGAGCATCTCCAGGGGACTGAGCTCCTCTCTTCAACTAGCCCAGGAGAGGCTCATCTCAGGGAGGTCACACAGAGGGGAGGGTCTGAGGTGGACTCTGGACTCTGGCTGTCCAGCTTTCTATTACAATACACCTCTGGGCAGCTAGGACTCAGAGTCAGAAGATCTGAGTTCGAATCTGACCTTACTAGCTAGGTGACCCTGGGCAAGTCACTTCACCTTGTTTGCCTCAGTTTGCTCATCTGGTAAAATGAGCCAGAGAAGGAAACAGCAAAGCACTCCAGTGTCTCGAATGGGGATAAAAAGAGTCGGGCATGACTGAAAACAACTGTAGAACAATAATGCAGAAGAGAGTAGATGTGTTTGGGGGGATAGGGGGGGACACAAATAGTCACAGCAACTGTCCCTTTCAAATCCTGCCGGGGAGGCCTCTGTACCTTCCCTCCTGTCTGGAAAGGTCCTTCCTTCATTGGCCAAGCCTGGGGCCTGTGTGGGCCACTGGGCTGCCCTGCCAACCCCTGACTTGCTACTGGGTCTCAAGGCCCTGGCAGGCACTCCTAGAGCAGGAGACAGGAGATGCTGAGGGGTTGAAGTTTGGAGGGTGGCTATAGGAGAAATGGGGAGGACACCCCTTCTTTACAGGGCAGAGCCAGGCTGACCACACAACCTTGCTGAGGTGCTGAGAACAGCCTGGTCTAGGAGGGTACTTTGAATGCAAAGCTGCCTGGGCTGCTAAATCTATCTTGTTTTAATCTCTTATCCCTAGTTAAAGAGAATAACTATCTAGGGAAGAAGAAGAATCTTGAAATGAGGGCTCTAGGAAAACAGTGATGGATGGATGGACAGACAGATGGACGAGCAGAATATCAACACATGAGAAAAGGCATCACAATGTAGCCCGATCTCAAATCAAGATTAATCAAGTCGCCTTGATCTACACGGTCAGAATCCCCATCAGGTCAGAGCTGTGTCTTGGGGTGCTCCTTTGACCACCATGGAAGCCTACAAAGCCTACTGCATGCCTTTCCATGTCCCCACTCATTGGAGAGAGAGAGAGAGAGAGAGAGAACAGAAAGGTCTGTCTCTCTAAGCCAGCACCCCCTGCCAGATGGTCTGGATTAACAAGAGGTCCCCTGATCACCCCAAGGAGGGTGCTGGCCAACAGACCCGGGCTCCCTCTTCCCCTGAAGGAGGCCCGACTGCCTCTCTCAACATACTAAGCATGCTATTCTCATGGCCTGGGAGAATGCCTTCACCCATTGCTCATCTTAAAATGGACAACCAGTTCCCTTTTGACAAATTAAAATACAATCCCCTCAATTTAAAATAAAAATCAATCACCCTGGGCTTATTGAAAATAGGAAAATGCATTCATTGCCAGAAATGAACCCAAATGTCAGGATATGAATTATTGCAGCCCCCACCAAACCAAGTGAAAATGTTAACAGAAAATCCTGCAAATCTTTTCAAATCACATCTAGATAATAGCATGTGACCAGGAAAAATGGCTAATCCCTGTGAGGTGAAAGGAAAGAAGTTACTCTATGTACAACTTATTTTTAGAATTAAATGAGCTGTATTGATTGGATCTTCCCAGGAGTTCCCCTGGCTGAGGCCCAGGCCATCAAACATTCCGACAAGACCAGGCTCCAGAGGATTTGGTGTGGAGGAGACTGGGCTTCTCTGTGACAAAAATCAAAAAGCAGGGTAACAAATGCAGATCTATTTCTGTGGCTTCGGGGCTTGCTCAAAACACTACATTAAACCTTCCACTTTTCAAGAATGAGGCTGTTTGCAAAGGAAAAAAAATGTCGCTGCCTTCTTTGAGAAGAACAATGTCAACTCTCAAACTGAGCAGCAAAGACACCTATAAAAACGAACCTACGGGGAGAGCGGTCTATGCCGTCAAAGGTTTAACAAAGACATAGAGCTCATGATGACCTCCAAAAGTGCTCGTGCGAGGAAGTCCTATACTATTGGTCCCTGGAATCCAGGTAGGATCAGGGAGAGATTTCAGCAAAGTCACACGATACATTTCTCTATAGTGACTATCACTTTCCATTCACTGACATACTAAGACTAGCTGCAGACTCAAGAGGAGACGCTGGATGGCAGGAGTGGATGGGGGTCTACCTGGAAGTCAGAAAGCTCCAAATTCAAGGAGTGTCTCAGATATGAATTAGCTGTGTGACTGTACACAGTCTCTCTGTGCCCCCCAAACCAGTGCAAAATTGGTTTTGTCTCTTTGTTATAATGGAACGTGTATGGGGGAGGGGGGAGGAGGAACAAAAGGAGCTTAAATAAAAGCTAAGTCCATCCCATAAGCAGTCATTATTATAAACACAGTTAAATAGCATTTCTTCCTAGGTGGGTAGGTCCCCTTACCTTAACTATATCCAATCCTCCAACAAGCTCACCTTTCACATACAACTGAGGGTATGTTGGCCAGTTAGAGTAAACTTTTAGTCCTTGCCGCACCTGAGGAAACAAAGAAAGGGTTTTCAAAGCAGAGCTTTAGATGAGGAAGACTACCAAGAAACAGGCAGAAGAAGCAAGAAGCAGGACTTACTTCTTCATCTTCCAAGATATCAAACGTCTCAAAATCAATACTACAAGAAATGAGAAAGTTTTTCGGAATTAAATTGGTTGACACAAATGCAACTACCTCCCACAAACCAAAAACCTCCTTGGTACCTTTTGCCCATGGCTGGAGCCAGTCTTTTCTGGCAGCCATGGAAATAGACAAGTTCTATCAGCACCCCCCCCCAGCCCAACCCTCCTGCTGGCCAGTGGTGCCCCATGGGCAGGAGCAGGTAAGAGAGAAACAAAGTGGGTGCCATCCACTTTAGGTCAACTAAGATGCCATCAAGTCAACATCATCACCCTGCCATACCTCATGAAGACAGTTCCATGGCAATGACTGTGACCAGAACTATCCATTCCCTGGAGGCCAGCCTCCTTGAACTGAGCCGAGCCAGCCATCACATGACAAGCTGCCAGCATAGGGCATCCTGAGAGTTTATGAGGTGCCTCAAAGAGACCAGGGTCAGCTGTAGGGTAGGTGAGAGACCCTGCTCATCCTCTGGGATACTCAAAAGGCAGCATGGCTAGGGTGGAAAGGGTGAGAAGAGTCCCATGGAGTTAAGAGATGTGGACACTGGATAAGTCAATTAACTTGAGGGCCTTGGGTTCACTCTCAAAAAAAGGAGACAAATCACAGTGACTGGAGCCAAGGGACTGGAGCATCAATGTGAGGTACCATAATGACTATGGCTGCAGGAGGGTTGGGACAGTGGCAGACACGGGTCAGAGGGGAGGGAGAGCCCCAAGGTCCCAAGGTTAGGCAAATCTCTCATTTGTCCTGGATCGATCCAAATATGGGCCACACTTTTCCCTCAGCCCTGGTTTATATAAAACACCAGTGAATGTGAACTGTAAGGAGAATGCATACAGAGAGGCACACAAACACACATTTCTATGTTCTCTTATTTTAGGACAGACTGGAGTCCCCCCATGCTACAAAAGCAATCTAGTAACTATGATTGATGAGGGTCAGCTGTTTGGCTCAGAATTAGTTCCTACCAACCAACAAGAGCCGTATCAGAGCCTTTTCCTGGGGTCCAGAGTTTATCTTTCCCTCAGGGAAAAGAACAAGGAGAAATGAGAAGGGAAGTGATTAAAAAAAAGGAAAAGGCTTCCCTCCCCTGGAGGCTTGAGAGAACCCCAGAGCACTAGTCTGGTACTTCATCATTTATTCCAGGGTCTCTCAAGGTAAAACTAGCTTCATTCCAAAGTCTGTGGCTGCTACAGAAAAGTGCCTTCTGGAAAGGAGGGTGCTTCCCTGCATGACAGGTAACCTCTGGGACCTCTTGGACATGGATACATGGCCAAAACAGACAGGAAGAGAGCTGTTCTGCCCCAAGTCTGACCCTTGGCTAGTGGTCAAGTGTCCTCCAAACAATCTCAAAGAGCAGAGAAAACTCCCTTTGCCTCCAATTTGTCAATATTCTCACAAGGAAAATCTGCCTGTTGCACATGCTGGAAAATGCAGTGACCCCAGCTGTGTCCCCCAAGGCCTGGCATCCTCCTCCCTGCCAGTTCAGGACTTCCAGGAGCAAACATCAAAACACAGGTTCCTCCTTCTTCAATCACACAAGAAACAACAGGACATTTCACAAAACCATCTTCTCCCCCAGCTAGACCTGCGCCATCAGTCCCTCCAACTGATCATCAAGTGACCATTCCACAGCTGCCCAAAGGCTCTGAGATGCTACCATTAATCTGACAGTGAAGGGAGAGATGTCCTTTCAAAGGTTAATCCAGAGGGAGGAGAAACTGTCACCAAATACGGGCAGGAAATGGGCAAACATTAAAGCACAATCCAGAATTCTCTGTGCCATCTGCTTACCCAGTATTGTTAAGTATTTCTAGGATCTGTTTGCTGAATCCACATTTTGCCATCTAAATAAAACAGAAGTGAGGTTAGGCCTGGAAAGTGACAGGTGTCCTCATTCTCACTCATCCCAGCAGTCCCAATCCCCTTTATTCACACCACGCTTCCTCCCGAGACCCATCGGATTCCCTGAGGCCTCTGCGGTAGGAGGTGGCTGCACTCCATTTCATCCTTCCACCTCATCATGCATGCTACCAGGGTTTATAATTTCTATCTTCAAAGAAGATAAAATCTTTCTTAGTGATATTCAAACCAATTCTCAGTAAAGCAGAAGTCCTGGCCTGCCTGCTAGGCTCCTAATCCTAAATGACTTAAATCGTTGAGCAAAGAGTGAGTTTCTTTGGATTCCCATCAGAACGTGTGTTCTCAGGAGAGCAGGAAGCCCAGGACTCCCTGCCTTCTTCAGAGACAGAGAGCCCGGCTTCAACCTCAAGTGCCTTGGAGGACCATGACAAGGGTTTCCCGATTCGTACCCTAGCAATGCCATGACATGTCCTGTCTTATTCATGGGGCGACTCTGAAGCATAAATGAGGCTCAAGGAAAGGACTCCAGAAAATCCTAATTTTGAAGTTTCTGGAGCTACCTCCAATTCTAATTTCCATTAAAGGAAATTAGACATTCCTCAAGCCAGTGGCCCAGGCTCTCTCCTACTTCTCCAAAGTAAAAGCCTCTCACTGGAGAGCCAGTGACAACTCCTAGAGCCTTCCCCCGGGGGTCCAAGCTGAGCCCAAGGGGTCCTGGCAGTGGAGTACCAGGCACAGGGACAGACTCTGGAAACCGTGGTTTTGCTGCTATGGGCTGTCTACTCCTTCCAAAGTCTCTCCTGAAAACATGAGCAGCGAGAACATCTTAAAATGCTACTCAGCAGCGAAGACACAGCGCCTAGAGAGGCTGCCTGACATTCAGCCGGTGACCAACTTGAAGCGTAGAGTCTGGCATCCAGCAGGAAGTCCCCCCACCTCCCGCCCTGGAGCTGGCACTGATTGAGTGGTGCACAGCACAGAGGCCTCGAGCTGACTGACAGAAGCACCAATTAAGGCAAGGAGAGCTTCCTGACCACCCCCTGCTTCATTAGCTGCGGTGAGCCACGCCAGCTAACTGTCCCCTGGCTGCTGCCGGAACATCCAAAGAAATTACCCCCAAAACCATTTCAGAGTTCTTACCTGTTTGCTTCCTTTCATAAACAGCATCACAGACGCTTTATTTGTCAGGACTTTGAGCCTATGGAGAGAAGAAGGACATAAAGGGCTCAGTGCAATCAGGAAGCAGCTCTGGCTCCCTTTCCCCAGCCCCGTGCGCGACGGAGGAACAGCCAGATGAGAGCTCTCATTAAACATGTAAATGCCTTTATATATGCTTTTATTTCACTCCTTCCCTGAGCCACCATAAAACACGAGATTGCTTAGAAAGCCACCAATGTGCCTTCAGGAGTTGATTTAGACCCTCAAGCTCCTCCTGCTAAAGAGAAGTCAGTTCTGCATGGGACCAGAGCCTGATCATGCTCTCTGTCCAGGATGGTGTGGGACCGGAATCCAACTGCAAGCTCTGTCCAGGACGGCGTGGGACTCAGAACTCAACTACACACTCTGTCCATCTGGGACAGCATGGGACCCAGAGTCGGACCCTGCACTCTGTCCAGGATGGCACGGAACCCAGAGCCAGAGCTAGAGCCAGACCGTGCACTCAGTCCGTCCAGGACACCAGGCCCATCCAACTCCTACTCCTTCTGGGAGACCAGCAGAGCTGTCCAGGGTCCCCCGGGGCCACGTTCAGCTTTCTCACCACCCTCCTCTTTCCTACCCATTTTAGCTCTCACAGTGGTGAGGATCCACAGAATGATGTTTGAGGGGAAAGTTTAAGTTCTTTGAATAAAGGAGTTCCCGCCAAGAATAGAGCAAACCCCTAAAAGGACCTGCGGCCTTGTGCCTCCCCACAGAGCATGCTGCACCTGTCCCTGCTCAGCGGCTCCTCCTTTATTTGCCCAGTTTCCACAGGCCTCAACTATTAAAAACAAACATTCCTGGAAGGGGCTGCCCAGAAGCAGGGCCTGGCCCCAGTGGGCAGGACAAGCGGCCAGAGGGAGGCATCCTCCTTCTGCATACACGGATGTAGGCTCTTGATCCGACAGCTCAGATGGTTGCCAGCATCCACTTAAGGGTCCGAAGGGAGTCTAGGCCATTTACAGGGCATTCAGCTGGAGGATCTTGCCTCCTTTGATGGTGCCCAACACCTGAAGGATGAGTGGGCAGAGCTGTATTTTTCAATTCACTTCAGGAGATAAACAGAACATGTTTTGCTGGCCCAACTGCTGACTCTAGTCATGGAGGCTGTGGCACCAGATATACTGGAGCATTGTAAAATAAATCACATTATGCTTCTAAATTAAATGATATGAAAGTAGGAAGAAGTTGGGTGGGGAGGGCAGTGATTTCAAATTTCCTCCTTCCCATGTCTCAGGTCACCCAACACTATCAATTCAAGGCAAGGAAAAACTCTCTGCCTAAGGTAAATTCCATGTCCTTCTATAAACTTTAAATGTTCATGTTTTTGAAAGGCAAGTGGAAATAAAGTCAAAATACTGAAGGTTGAAAATCAGAGGTACAGGGGCTCCTCCTGCCTGTCTCCTTGGCTCCCAGAAGCCCCTGAACACCCACGTGATGTGGCAGGGGACAACATGCCATGTGGACCCAGTGTGATGAACCTGAGAGGAGCAGCTCCTGTTTCTAACACACACAAAAAGAGAACTATGTGAATTAAAGGGGAAATCCCTTAGTCCACCTCTAAAATGACTCCAAAATCCTCCATGCCTTGGCTCATGAGTTTCAATGTTTCAAAACCAGTCCAAAGGCAAATAATAAAACTGTAAGTACAGACGCTATAGATGTAGGAAAGTCGTTTTCTTATAAAACCTAAGTCCTATGAAGACCATAAAGAAGAATACAGCAGGGAATGGGACACAACTTAAAACTTAAAATACATACACACATATACCAAAAAGCACCCTCCTTACCTTTCCTCTAGTTTGGGTGCTTTGGGGCAAATTGTGTCAAGTTCCTTAGATGCTTCCAGTTCCTACAATGATTAGAACACACACAGTCAGGAAGGAATCCTATCAATCTTTCTCCCCCCCTCTCCCCCCTCAACCTGTCTAATCATTCCAAATTCAAACACCACCCATAAGTAACTACAGTGAGACAGACCCATTTCCCTTGCAGCATGGACACCGGCCCACACCATGACCATTATCATCAATGACTTTTATTAAAAGAGACTAGTCAATGCCAGAATATCAAGGCCACAGCTCTATCTAGGGATGCCTCTATGTCTAAGGTTGCTTGAATTTAAAAGGTATCAATAAAACATTTTTTAAAAAGAAATTGTCTCCACAGCACTAAGAACAAGAAGCAGATTTCTCAGGTTCCCACCTTAACGATATCGAGTCCTCCTATCAGCTCTCCAGACACATATAACTGAGGATAAGTAGGCCAGTTGGAGAAGGTTTTGAGTCCTTGGCGCACATCTTCATCCGAAAAGATATCAAAACTGCTAAACTGAATATTATGCTTGTTAAGAATTTCCACCATCTGCTTGCTGAAGCCTGTATGTGGGGAAAAAAAATTAGCTTCCCTGATATAAATTATAAATATCCCAATCATTTCATTTGTCTGCCATTTTTTTTTAACAGTGAGAGAATCAGTGTGATCTGATCAATGGGAGAAGACCCAAATAGTCTGGGGCAGGAAGACCATCTGCCTGCCTGAACACCAACTAGGGAGAATCCTCTAGAGAGGCCAAAGAAGACTCAGGTAGGTGGCAGGTAGAGAAAGGTATCTCATTCCATAGTAAGGGCCCTGGCTTCCCTAAATGAAAGGGGGGTCAGACAATCTCAGAGATGAATGAGGTCTTGGTGCTTCTTTCCACTACCGCCAGTGGAACCCCTCCCTCCTCAGACCGGCCTGGAAGCATGTCCCCTGGGTCCTCTCACCTCATGGTTGGGAAGGGAGGCCTCCTCCTGCCCTAAATCACCAATCCCCACCCCAACTCTTCACCTCCAAACTGCACAAGCAGGCAGGGATAAAAGGTATCACTTTTTTTTTTAACTGAGAACTCCTCCAGAAACTTCCATTTCTAACTCCATCCTTAGTAGCTCCCTCCCAGATGGCACTGGTTGTCAACAGTACTTCTTCCCTTTTCATGTCCTAACAACCTGATGGGTTCATTTTTAAAACTACTTACATTCCCCAAAGTACAGAATGTGAGTTTTACTGTACTTTGGTGACAATTTTTTATTACGTACTATGGTTTTATTATGCTTCCGTGCCACATTGTGTTCTATGCTTTTCTGACATTACTTCCTTATTATAACATTAGCTCTACACAATAATAAGAGTGAACACTCATCTTTTATAAGCCCCTTAGTCTGGTTTAGAATCAGTCTTGTTTGTCTCTCCATGAGACTCCTAGGAGGATCCCCGTGCAGTGTGCCTCTCTCTGGCTACAACAAGATCTGAACAGCACACAGTAAGCTACACCTCCTCATTTTCACTTCAAAATTCATTCCTGACTCAAGAAAGGAGGCATCTCTTTCAATCCGGCATCTGGGGCACTCTCGATGTCTGGCACAAGACTGGCCTCCACCAAGCTGCCCACCCTCCTCGCTGGCAGGGCCGGCCCTGGTTGTCCTGATCTGCAGCTTGCAGATTGATCTGTACAGCCTCCTCCAACTGCAACCTGAAGTTCAGGGACAGCCTGGAGTGAGGCGGCCGCTTCGGACCCTCCCCATTCATCGGGGAGTTCATTAGTAAACAGCTATCGGCAGATTGCTGACGGTTATTCTACCGCCAGGACAGTAACTCATTTCCACCGTAAGAGGCTGAGAAAAAGCTTTCTTTTTGCTGTAGGCAATTACAAGTAGCCTGGAAGATTGATTAGGAGGGTTTCATTTTTAAGGGTTAAAGTAGCAGACGGGAAACATTATGCTTAGGGATAAAACTGGAAGGCAGCTTTACTCCTGGACCAAATGGCTCAGGCGGCTCTAGAAGGACGGTCCTCGCCTCCAATCAGAATAATCACTGCCGGAAACCCCACTTCTGCCTGGACCCCCACAGATTCACTGGGCAATTTAAGTTATGTGAGATGACAAAATAAACCGAAGCAAACCCAAGTTAATCCTTAACAAAGACCCAAAAAAAACAGAGCTCAGAAGGCAGCCACCCAAAGGCAGGCATCTCAGCTTTGGAAGCTGATGCTTCTGAGCCAGCACAGGTTAAACAGACCCACATCCCGGCCTGGCCCTCGGCTGCCTGGCACTCAGCTCTCTGGTCTGGCCCTCAAGGTGAAGGATCACCTCAAACACTTCAACAACAAAAAAAACGGTCTAGAGAAGCAGTAACTAAAGACATCCTTTTTCTACATTTTTCACTCTTTTCCCAGACTCCAAGTTCATGCCCCTCCCTACCTTCAGGCCATTTTTCCTTCCTCAATCATCCCCTCTCTCCTCCCATCAAACTCCCTGGCTCAACCCCTCCTCACTCCTCCCCAGTCTCTCCTTTCCTTAGTCTGCTCAGGGGCAGCCTCCTAACTCCAATTCCCCCAGTTATTTCTGGTTGTCCCCCTAAAGTTGTTTTCCTTTTTGTGTCTTGAGCTCCTTCACAGGAGGTGCTTGGTACAGAATCCCTATTCAGATCTCCAAAGTGTCAAGAGAGGAACAAAGCAGTCACTAGCAGTGTGCTGAGTACAAACTGAAAAGGGAGATACCCTTCACAGGGGAGGTCTCAGATCACAGGGAAGAGGCCAAGGCTGTGGGATGCTGTGGCAGGACAGAGCAGAGCACAGAGCTCCTCTTCACCAAGAAAAGTTGAGCCCAGGCCCCCTCTAGAAATGACTCCTCTGTATCCCAGTCTCTTCACTTGCTAGGTCAGTCAAATGCAAAGGAAGGAATCATCCACTGAATCACTAAAACCACAGCAAGGAGACAGCTCGCAGTCAACCACAAAACATCCAACAGCATAAATTCAAGGTGTCCCCCAATGAAATGACTGTCAGAATAAAGCGTGGCATTCACCAAAACAAAACAGGGAGCAGCATCCTTTCTAGGAGCTGGCATCAGCAGCACAGATAGAAAAATGGGTACAAATAAACAGTCCCATTTTCTATTGAAAGCTGAAAAGCTCCACAAAGTGAATAAAGTTCATAAGAAATTGAACAAATTACAAGGAATGGTTTATTGATGCACCAGCATCTAGCAGCAGCACCGAAAACCTGCCTTCTCTTTTCCTTTTAGGAAGCTCTGTCAGCCCAGAAAGGAAGCGTGCACAGCTGGGCTACTTGTTTCTACTTTTGTCTCTAGAAGGCTTGAGAAACCATGAAGAAAGGGAGCAATGGGAGGAATGTGGCCTTTACTTTTGGAAACCAGAATGGCTTTTTGGTTTGGTTTCACCTGTCTTAGGTTCCCATTAAACCCGCTCAGATTCTAGGGCCTGAGGATCAGTCACTGACCTCATGTCCCTGAGGTGGGGCCACAGGTGGAGCTGGAGGAGAGGCCTCCCGGGCTCCCTGGCCTCCTTTATCAGCAGACTGTGAAGGCCGCAGGCCAGCCCCAGGAACGTGTGGAGACATTCATCCATGCCCGTGAACACAGAAACTGCTCTTATGTGGCCAAATCCTTGGAAAACTTGCCGGGCATTACAAATGCTGAGCTTCAGAGAGTTTATTTCGAGGGGAGAGGGCTTGCCAAGCTTCCTTCCCAGCCTGGTGTCCCCACTGACAAGGACCGGGACCTTCAAATCTAACTTCCCTGCTTGTGTAAGGAGGAAATGAAGGCAGAGAAGCTGATAGGAAGTCAGGCTGGAACCAAGGCTCCTGCAATCCCAGGAATCTCCCTCTACCTCCCATCTCCTCTCCCAGACCTTAGGAAGATGACTGCTTTCCTCCTTTGCCTTCCTGTGCACTAGAGCCCCCAGTGCTGCCCGGCCTCCTCACAGGTATCCAGCCAGCAGGATTCTTCACTCCCTCTCCTGTCCCCTGGAGAGGGAGGGAGGTAAGACACACTATCCCTCATATGAACACTTCTCACGTGTCTTTGACTCCAGCCTTGCCGCCGTGACTGGCCTGGACAGGTCAGCCAATAGAAAGCAGGCTTGACCTTTAAGCCAGGGACTTCAGGAAGGCCAAGGGAACCAAATGGGATTGAGCTCTGCTGGAAGCCTGAGACTTGGCCAACTTGGGCAACACTTTCTAACAACTCTGGAGAAAGCAAGCCAATTGTAGGCTGTGTCATGTTGATTACATCCCAATGATTGGACTCATAACTCCAAGGTCAGGCTGCCTCACCTTCTTTAGAGCCCTTCTAATGACGCTCAAACACATCCTCAAAACCAGTGTACCCCAGGCAGGCCTCCTTGGGATTGAGCTGGGGGTCAACTCAAGGTTGAAGCCTATCAAACTGAAAGTCACCCAAGAAATTCAAACACCTAGATGGTGACCAAGCAGAGCACCAGGGCCTCTCAGAGAATCAAGGCCCCCTTAGTGTGAGAAAGAGGGGGGTCCAAGGTCCCACCAGGGTGAGTAGCGGATAGAAAAAGAAAGGGTACATAAGCTCTAGGACTCCTTAAGACAGTCAAGAAGGAAGATGCAAGGGGTCTGAGGGCAAAAACCTGCTCAATGCCATGACAAAGCCCTAGGAAGAAGTTTCATTAGACTTCCATCTGTTAATCCTGCATCAGGCACTGTAGACACCAAGGCAGAGAAGCAATTCTGCTCTTGGAGGTGGAGCCCCCCCACCCAAAATGCCCTGCTCTGATCCACAAGACCCAGCTCTTCTGCTCTGGCCCAGGTCCAAGAAGTACTAACCACAGCGGGGCTCTTGTGGAGAGCCCTTCATAAAGAGCATGCATGGCGCAGCGTTCGTCAGCTTCTTCAATCGTGAGTTGAGGTCCTCCTTGGTGCGCTCAGTTGTAGCCCGGGGAGGAACACTGCTGGAAATGTGGCGTTCCACCTTCCTGGTCAACTCAGGAGCATGGGCGCCATCTAACCGATCCACTTTCTGTGCGTTCTAAAACCAAGGAAGAAGCATTGACAAAGGTTCACTGTTGGGTTTGAAGTACCAAAAGAACAAAAAAGGGGGTGAGAACTCTGGGGAAAGGCAAACAACCCCTTCCCAAAAATCCCACAAGGAATGACGGAGGGTCTCCTGTCCATCAAAGCCCAACAGAATGAAGGCTAACTGCAAACAAAGAGGCCATACAATTCTCCAGCAGTGCCTTTGACCTGAACCCACGGTCATAGACATTCTGGGAGTCACAGCCCCCAGACTCCTGGACCTGAGGTGATCCGGTCACAAGGGTCCTGCTAGAACAAGGATGTCATCTGTCTGCAGACAAACCTGGCTCTCCTATTCCAGTATACAGGGGGAACTTCATGCAAAGGGGGCTCCCAACAACTGTAGCTCAAGAAGCAGCTCCAGTCAACCATCATGAGAAGCCAGCTGACTCCAAACCCAAAGAAGGCTGGGTCCCTGCTCCCAAGGAGCCCCATGTTGAATGGGCAGGGAGATCTTGGGTTCTTGTCCTCTTCATCACAGAGGAGCCACATGGCCATGGCCTGAGCCTCTACCCCATCCCGAGTCAAGCAAGACAGAGGTTAGGTCTCTGACTCCAGATTTGAGGTTAAGAGAAGGGGGAGTGGAAAGAATTCTCTACTGAGCAGACAGCAAGGAGATCTCCTGGATGGCTGCAGACTTACCTTAAAGAACAGAAATGTGGGAACACAACTAATTTCATATTTCTCAGACACTTCGGGAACAGCTTCTGCTTCCAACTTAAAAAGAAGAAAAACAGACTCGATCATCAGAGGGTTTTGTATCTCAATAACAGGAATCAATCTCCCCTGTAATGTCCTTTGAAGAATTTTATGTTTTAAAAGAGTTTGGTGCAAAAGTTTACGACACATTTACATTTAAATGAGACTCACTGGCGGGGCGCATGCACAGTGTCAAAACAGGTTCAGAGGGTTTTATTTTGTTGCACATTTCCAAAGACGCCTGGAGGCTTTGGTGCACTAGTGACCTAGTAAATTTTCAATCATATGCAGCTCCTACTATATTGAAATCCATAAATCACTGACCCCAGTTATGTCATGATTACAGTGCTTATTTTCTGCCCACAGCAATTCTTCCTGTTTGCTCTATTGACTAATTCCGAGAGGCAGTACATCATGACTGACAGCTGCGGCCTTCTGCAAATTATGAAGCAAAAGGAGTATTTCTCCAATAAACTATTGATGTCTGATACATTTTACTTTTAACTCCTGCAAGGCTGCTGGAGAGTGAGGAGGCAACTTGCCCATGAATCTATTCATACATTGAAATGGGAACTCAAAGGAAAAACAAGATGGCTTCATTACATTGGATAATTCCATTAAGGTCTCTGAACCGTGATATACTGCAACATCTGAAATATGGCTGTGAAAACATATTTAGTACTAGAATTTCAAAATTAGAAATTAGAATTCAACTACAGTAAACTACTTTACATTGAGATTTATCAATGGTATGTTTTGAGAAAAATTCAAGCCGGTTATAGCTTTCCCTCAAAGGACTGTCAATGTAATATAAACTTTTTGAAACCAATAAAAACTTGCATTAACATTATACCTAGAGGAAATAAAATTTATTGATAAATTATATTGTTAAAAGTTTTTTAAATATACACTCATTTTTTCCAAGAAGAATATGACAGATTTCCAGGGGCTTGAAAATACTATTTTTAGCTAAAGCTTTATCCAGTCAGATCATATTTCTTTTAATGAACCTTGACTATATAATAGAGAAAGAAGAGTAATTTATCTTGTTTGTCTCTCTCCTTACCCATACCTGGATTTTCTGACTCTTCTCTAAGTAGATTTTTGTCTGTTTATGAGACACCTTTGAATCAACATCTGCAAACCCTTACTCTGTACAACTTTGCAGTTCTAATATGAAAACTCTATGAATTAGACACCACTAATTCAAGTTGACTAATTATTGGAGCTCTCAAAGGAGACAAGAATCTGCAGCAGCTCCAAGAATGGCCAAGAGGACTGCTGAGAATCAGTGCTTTGTGAAAATGAGGTAGCCTTCCTCCTCACTTGACCCCATGGAAGACCAGGCATGCTCCTCCCCACTTTAGGAAATCAATGAGTGGCTTCCATAGCATGAATTCTATCTGCCATGCAGTCATTTTTTTCCTCCATCCCTTTCATGGAAACTAAATAGATAATGGGATGCCATCCAGTCTCCTTCAGCAAAGAGGTGACCTCAACCCCTGGATGAACAACCTTCACACTCAGTCATAAGTTACAAGGGATTTACAATGAATGGTTGCCTCTTCCTCTGAAGTTTGACGGACTCCAATTCAATCCAAAATTACATTCAGTACAACTGCTTCGCTGTTGGTGGATATGAGAACTGGTGCCCTTAAGTCTGCAAAGAAGCCTGGAACTCTGTACCCAAATCTGCCAAAATGTAGAAACCTTTTGACCCAGCAACTCTGAAACACTAAGAATGGTCAATGCAAGCCCAACCACCCAAGTCCAGAGGCCTGATGGCAAGACTACATTTTCTTCCCCATTTATAAGATGCACCTTTTTTCAAAAAATTTGGGATCTCAAAACTGGAAGTGACTTATACAGTAGTTGGAGATTTTTTGACTTGCATTTCCCACTTTTATCGCACTTGTCTTGGCCCTCAGTTTCACATTTGCCATCAGAATATCAGAATATTCCATTTGTCACATTCTTCCCAGAAATGGCTCAGAGAAGATTTTCAGACAGTGCTGAATTCACATTCAAAGTGATCCAGTTTGTAAAAGTGAATGGAAATCATGCTGCTGAATGTCAATATGAGCCTGGCTCGGGGAAGAAACCTGACTAAAAACGCACCAGCAGAAGAAAGCCATAAGAGGCAAGGCAGTCAAATGGACTGAGCTCGAGAGAGCACTGAAGAGATAGATTGAAGAGTAGGGGCCCACTGGGATTCCTGTGTCCACAAAGATGATTCAAGAGCAGATCAGAAGAACTGCTGATGAAAAAGAAGCCATTGATTTCCAAGGAGGACATAATGGATGCTTCAGGTACATGAAAGAGAACAAACTAAACATGTGTCCATGCACCAGGCTTGCCCAAAAGATGCCTGAAAGCTAGAAGAAGGTCCTTGATTTCATAACGAATAGTACATGAGTTCATTAACGTTACATAATTTTTTTTTCAAACTTTAGGCCCCAAAATTAAGATGTGTCTTATACATGGGAGCGTTTTATATATATAGGAAAATACAGTAGTCTCCTTTCTGGACTCCAGATGCCAAAGACAATAGACATTTTTGGACATGGCAAAGGCATCAATCCATTTTGCTTGACAATGCCCATTTACTACCAGAACTATGGTTTTCTCTTTTTAGCAACAAAGTAGAGAAGACAAAAGTGAGGGAAGAAGCACAGAGAAGAACTGAAGGGAGCTAAAAAGGAAGGAGAACCAATTGGAAATTAACAGGCTTTCATTTATTCCATGCTTTATTTTTACTAAACAGCTTTGCTTTTCTCATCTATAATTTTTCTGTCCCTCTCTTTCATCTTCTCTAAATTCAGAATGTAACCCTCTCGTCACCTTGAGGCATCCAAATGGTGTGGTGGATGGACGGACAGAGCTGTGGATGGAATCAGAAGAGCCTGGGGTCAAATGAAGCCATAGACACTTAATGGCAAGGAGCAAGACCCAGCACTGGAGCCTTCACCCCTCCCAGCTCAGCTCTCTCTTGGTCTCTAAGGTCCCTTCCAGCTCTAAAGCCAGGAACATGCAATTTCGAGGTATAAGGGAGGTCATGTCCAAATACAAATTCACCTTTCAGAAAGCCACACAGTAAACTTCAAAGGCCACTTTTTTGGCAGAAGTGGAGAACCAAGTCAAAAATTTTCTAATATGGTCACACAAAGTGATTTGTCCAAAATCTGATGGCTAAATGCTAGGAAGGAAACACTGCCCAGCTGTCACACTACTGCCCCAAACTTCAGACCTCCATGTTCTAGGACTTTCTCCTGGGGATCCATAAAGACTGTTAATTGCAGACTCTTTCAGAGAGCTTCAAACATTGTATATTGATTGACTTGCTGCATTTCCAGTGTAACCTCATTTCTATATTTTCTTTTGTTCTGTCCCTTTCTTGGAAAGTTTACTAGGTTAATTAATGAAAAGGGTGATCCTTTAGAACATAATAAAATATAAAGAACAGAGACTTAAGGACAAATTACAATTTGCTAATTTTCTATAGTTGAAATCAGCCCCTTTCAAAAGAGTGCCTCAATTCAGGAATCATTCTACTGTCTTATGGATTTCATCACTGACTTTCTAAAAATTAAACTTTTTTGGTTTTCATTTTCCTTGGTTTATTTTCCTTTATATTGTTCCTAAATTATAAATAATGGATGCTAAAAATGAATTTCGTTTTGTTAAATATAGTCATGTAGCCAAAAAAAAAATCTACCTCCCTCCCAAAAAGTATAAAAAGAAAAAAGAAAACAAAGCAATGAGGAAGTGCCCCCAATTCACTTCACCATAACAAGGAGGCATCCTACTGCAAGTTCTCTGCAGCCCCTTAGAACCCAGCAAATATGTCCAAAGAAAAACATTTAAAAATAAAATAAATGATGTTAGAGAACAGAAATATCACTTTCAATACTTAGGTTACCAAAATTCACACAGCTCCCATTAAACACTAACACATAAGGGTACCCCCCTAATCAACAATTATAAATATTTCTGCCTAAGTAAAATAAACTTAACAATATTGTTCCAATGAACAATGGTCTGTACTAACTAGACATGGGCTAGAATTTCTTTTACTAAAACATATCCTTATTTAACAAGGTTAAATAAGGTTAAAACAAGAAAAATTGGATCTTTTACTGTAATTGTTAAAAAAATAAAATTTTATTGTCATGTAACCAATAATTATGAAGGAAAACCTAAAACCAGAAACTAAATAAGAGTAAAGCTAGATGTAAACTAGTCTGCTATAAAGCTAGGAGATCTA
This sequence comes from Macrotis lagotis, assembly GCF_037893015.1. NCBI lineage: Eukaryota > Metazoa > Chordata > Mammalia > Peramelemorphia > Peramelidae > Macrotis > Macrotis lagotis. The sequence continues at coordinate 4,855,705 of NC_133661.1, forward strand.
ATGGTTGTGTACTTGTGCTTTCTGGATTTCACAGAACCCCACCCTGAGGTGGAGCCTGGTACCCCTATCTCCCTGACCAGGGAACTATGTCTGGAAATAAACAAGATGATTTACAAACACAACCCCATCAAGTAAAGGCCAGATTTGTGCGCTCCAAAGAAAAAATATTTTTACAGAAAGTCAAAGGTTTCTATTTCACACTACAGTGGAAATACAATCCCAAAGACACAAAAGGAACTGGGGTGATTTTTTTTTTCTTAAGAACACTGACATTTGGGGGAGGCTAGGTGGTGCAGTGAATAAAGCACCGGCCCTGGAGTCAGGAGTACCTGGGTTCAAATCCAGTCTCAGACACTTAATAATTACCTACGCCTATGGCCTTGGGCAAGCCACTTAACCCCATTGCCTTGCAAAAAAAAAAACCTTAAAAAAAAGAACACTGACATTCCAGCTCTCTTCTTACCTTCAGTGTTAGCACAGTGGGAGAGGCAATGCAGCCATCCTACAAAGCTAGGGGGTTATTACTTAAAGAAAAGGACCTAGGGCTCTTCAAATCAGGTCCTCTCTGAAACTGGGGTCACAGAAAGAGTACAAGGGGGAACGAAGAAGCAGCTAATGAGGTATTCCTAAGAGGCAAAAAACGGGTTTTCCCCTCCATAGTCCTTCCCAGATTCCATTAGCATCTGCAGAAAAAGCAAGTCCTCCTCTCCATCTGTCCAAATGACTAGAGTTCAATGTCCTCGACTTCCAAGACACTGGTCAGCCATCTACTTCAGTGGCCCATTGGCAAGTCACAATGAAGAACTCATCGACCCCCCCCATTCCTGTTTTTATGATCCTCTCTCTGATCTTCTCCACTCTACAAGCTCTTCTCCCAGTCAGCATCCCAACTCCATCCTTCATTTCTTCTGTTCACAGCCTTAGACATCATAAAAAAAAAACAACCCAGGATAGGGGAGGAAGCATTTAACTTTAAGACAGAAGCATCAGGGTTCAGATCTTCCTCACTAGCTGAGTGACAAGTTGCTGAGCCTCATGCAACCTCAGTATCCTCAACCTCTGGAGCGAGATCCAAGCTCTCAGAGTTGTGAAACTCAAGATGTGAAAAGTGCTTCACAAGCTTCAAAGCCTTGAGTCCAGTCCCTGCCCACCCTCAGCCCCCGGCCAACCCACAGTGCCACTCTCTGCACCTCTTCCCAAGCTGCTGAGCTGTGGAAAAGTCCTGTCTCCCTGTCACAGTTAGATCACAAAGGCCAGCCCCTGGTCCTTGGCAGAAGGACTCTTCCCTATGACCCAAGCACCATCCTCTCTCAACTGCAGATGATCTCAGCTCTTAACCACTGGAAATATCAAGAGAATCCCTAGAGCTCTCTCATCTCTCTCCTCTCCTCCTCTGTCTTTCTACCTGGGGAAAAGTTAGCCTTCCACCTCCCCACTTCTTCCTGTCCCCTCTGCCTGACCTTGTCTTGGCCACTCTGATGACCGAGGCCTTGCCATCACACACCCATCTGTAATCTCTCCCTTCCTCCTTCTCCTCCGGTACCTACAGAACACACAAGCACACACATCTTTAAAATAACAACATGGACTGAATCATGTCAAGAGACATAATCTGATCTAGTGGAAAAAGGCCCTAGACTTGGAACTGGGCAAGCCCTAGGTTCAAATTTCACTTCAAACATGACCAGATGACTTCACCCAAGGCTTTTGTCTCAGTATTCTCTCAAAGAAAAAGGGGAGATAAAAGGATCTGCAACATTTCCCTCCCTGAGTTGGTGAAAGGCCAAGAGCAGGGACAGACTTCACAAACATTAAAATACTACACATCACCAACTATTATTGATAACACCCTCTCCCTGGGTTTTAGCTCTCTCTCATGTTTCACAGTCAACCTCCAAGAAACAGGAGGGTCTGTTTATTAACTCTACTTTCTCATTTTTAACCCCTTGTTCTCAGATTTCTGGGGACAGCTGGGTGGTACCACGGCTGGGGCACTGGGCTGGAGTCGGGAGGACATAGAGTTCAAATATGAGACTGTTCTTCTGATGTTAGCAGTGCTCAGCCCCTCTGGAACTCCAGACGTCCTCCACCAATGACCACTGTCTCTGACTCAGGATGCCTCCAACTCAGCAGTCTACTCCATTCTCCCTTCAAAGGAGTCCAGGGATGAAGGGAATTCAGAACATCTGGTGCAGCCCAGTTCTCAACCAGGATCCTTTTGCCCAGACATATGTTCAGTTTCAAAGAAAACTCCTTCCCAGGGCAACCCAGGACATTTCTCAGGATTAAATGATCTCCCCTGATAGCCAGCCTCAACTGGTCCCTCTGTAACTTCCCACTGTGGCTCCTGACTAGCCAGAAGGGAAAAATAAAAAAAAAAAATCCTCCTTTTGAGCAAGGGACAGTTGTTTGCCTTTTTCTGTAACCTCAGAGCCTTGCCCAGGGCTCAGTCTATGGTAACTGGTACTGACTGACCTCTGTCTTGGTCTCCTCATCTTGCTTGATTTCTACCCTACTGCCTCTTATGGCCTCCTGGTATCACATGTGAAGGGGCCACATGAGAGATCTTTACCTCTGGTATTCTCAGTCACAGTAGCGAGGGCCTGAAGTAAACCACTCTAAAGCAGACCTAAGGGACATAGTGCCCAGGCCATCTCTCCATTTTTGATATGATCTCGGCAGAAAAGATTTTGTTGAATGCTTTGTGAAAATCTAGGGAAATGGTGCCCTAACAGCCCAGGCATGAGGAACAAAAATGACATTAGTCTGGTAGGGCTTGTTCTCACTAAAGCTCCACTGGCTTTTTTTAGACATCAACACTTCTGCATTGTTTATAAGATTTTGAGTTCCCAAGAGAACATTGTTCACATTAATAACAACATTGAGAGTTGATCAAACATGATGGCCACAGTTACTCTCAGCAGTTCAGGGAGCTAGGATGACCCTGGGAGACCAGCTATGGACAATGCTATCTCCTCCAGAGGAAGAAAAACAAACCAAAACAAAACCAAAAAAACCTGACAGAGTCTCAGTGAACACTACATCCACTTTTTAAAAATTTCTCTTCTGTTTTTCTTTCCTATCTCATGCTTTTCTTTCTTTTCCCTTAGTTCTAATTCCTCATTCAGAAAACAACTAATCTGTAAACACATTTAAAAAAATTTTTATGTACAATATTCACCTGATTGTTCGCCACTGTGGGAGGGAGGGTGGAAGAAAGTTATGTAATTTATAAATATGCGTATGCTTGTGGATGAATATTGAAAAACTTTCACTGGAAAAATAAAACATCAACTGTGAAAAAAAAGATTTTGAGTTGCAGATTTTTCTCCCTCTCTCCATCCTCCCCCCGCCCACACTCCCAAGACAGTAAGCAATCTGTTCAGAGGTTGTGCAGGTACAATCATGTTACCATGAGTCTTGTTGTGAAAGAAGACTCAGGGGCGGCTAGGTGGCCCAGTGGATAAAGCACTGGCCCTGGAGTCAGGAGTACCTGGGTTCAAATCTGGTCTCAGACACTTAATAATTACCTAGCTGTGTGGCCTTGGACAAGCCACTTAACCCCATTTGCCTTGCAAAAACCTAAAAAAGAAAAAAAAAGACTCAGAACAAAAGGGGAAAAACCAAAAACCACGAGAAAAAAACAAAACAAAACCAAAGTCTGCTTTGTTCTGCATTCAGACTCCATGGTTTTCTTCTAGATGTAGATGTCACTGTCCATCCCAGGACTTTTAGAACTGCCCTTGGTGAGGAGTTGAGTCCCTCAGTTGATTAGTTCACAATGAGGCTATTACTGTGCACAATGTTCTCCTGGTTCTGCCCTCTTCACTCAGCATCAATTCCTGCAAATCCTTCCAAGATTCTCTAAAGTCCCAATGTTCATGGTTTCTTACAGAATACAAGTACTCCATCACACTACTGTGCCACAATTTGTTCAGCCATTCCCCAGAAGATAGGGGTCCCCTCCATTTCCAATTCCTTGGCACTACAAAAAGAGCTATCAATAGGTTTGTACATGTGGGTCTTTTTCCTTTTTGTTTTTTTGTTGTTGTTTTGGGGGTTTTGGTTTTGGGTTTTTTTAGATTTTTGCAAGGCAAAAGGGGTTAAGTGGCTTGTCCAAGGCCACACAGATAGGTAATTATTAAGTGTCTGAGACCAGATTTGAACGCAGGTACTCCTGACTCCAGGGCCAGTGCTTTATCCACTATGCCACCTAGCTGCCCCTTTTTCCTCTTTCTTATGATCTCTTTGGGATACAGACCCAGGAGTGGTATTGCTGGTTCCAAGGATATGCGCCATTTTATTGTCCTCAAGCCACTGTTCCAAAATTGTTCTCCAGAATGACTAGATCAGTTCACAACTCCACCAACAATGCATTAGTGTCCCAGTTTTCTCACATCCTCTCCAACACTGATCACTTCCCTCCTCTGGCATATTAGCTAATGTGATAAAAGTGAGGTGGTACCTCAGTCATTTTAATTTGCATTTCTCTAATCAATAATGATTTAAAGCATTTTTATATGACTATAAAGAGCTTTAATTTCTTCACCTGAAAACTGCTATTCATTTCTTTTCTTATCATCTCATCATTTCTTTGACCAAGAATGATTTTGAGGTCAGAAGATACTTCATTTTTATATTGATCTCTCTAAGCTCCAGGTCCAGTACAGGGATCCTACCAGGCACATTATAAATGTTTCTTGTGTTGAGCCCATGTAAGGTAGGGCAGAGTCCCAGGGGGCATTCTCCTCTGCCTCTCAGACTGGGCTCTGCCCAGAGAAGGACGGGAAAATACCATGGAGGACCCATGGAATGCCTGTGGCTGGACCAGCCAGGAGGGTGTGGCACTCCTATGAGAACTCAGAATGGTCTAACACTGGAGGTTCCTGGCTTGTGGCTGAGTCCAGCTTTCTCTCCCTAAAGATCTGTCTCTCCAGAGGTCAAGAGATAGAAGGTTCTAGAAATCCCATGGCAGTCCCAGAACTACCCCTAAAATACTGCTGGTTGTGATTTGCTGTGGAAGATTTGCAGTCCTGGGACAAGGAGACTTTACTAGTGATCAAATACAGATTTCTGTGTTAAGCCTGATTAACCTGAGCGGTCTTCCTGTCACCTTGATGCAGTAATAGACCAGACCTAAATCTCCTTTCCCCATGTAATCTTCATTTCATTTCTATTTTAATAGAGGAACTGACTGCCAGAGTAAGCACTCCACAGAACTATTTCAAACAAAACTTTTTCTACTAAACCTTATTAAATTCTAAATCAATTAGATGATGAAAAATAATCACTTAGATTCTATCTAAACCAAATGCCACTGTGGCCCTTGTGCTTAGGATAAGTGAATCTGTGTCTTTGTCACATTTACACTCAAAGACCCTTCCCCAATATTCCATGTTTAGTCTTATGTCATTCTCAAACAACTAGACTTGTCATTATAAAACAATTAAAATGACAATTAAAAGAAGACAAAGAGCTACTTCCTGTTCCTCCAGGTGGCTTCCTGCCACCAGTCAAAATTGAGGTCAAAGTCAAAGATCACTAAGTCAGGTGGGGGGCTAAAACCTCCAGAAGACTTCTCTTTACTAGTAAATTCTAGAAAGATCATTTCTCTCCTAAAAACAACCAGCTTCAGGGACAGCTAGGTGGCACAGTGGATAGAGCACCAGCCCTGGAGTCAGGAGGACCTGAGTTCAAATGTGACCTCAGACACTTAATCATTACCTAGCTGTGTGGCCTTGGGCAAGCCACTTAACCCCATTGCCTTGCAAAAAAACAAAAAACAAAAAACAAAAACAACCAGCTTCTTGTCATGGAGAACCCAAACTAGAAGAGAGAAGAAAGAATCTTTCCTCCCTCTCTCTGGAAGAATTTACCCAAAAGTGATGAAAAAGAAATTCAGAGAAAAAAAGATCCCAAAGTCTGCATGAAATCAGAACCTAAACTAGAACTGAATATTTCAAGTGCAAGCAGAACTACTGCAATGGGGACCTTACACTATTTTCCCTCTCCCCCTTCCCCTACCAGGATCTCTATATCTTCAGCAGAGCAGAAATCTGCCCCCATTTCTCATCACCTGGAGTGGGGGAGGGGGGGAAGAGAAAAAGACAGAGGCATAAGTGTGTGGAGGGGGGGGCAGGGGAGGAGACAGAGAGAACAAGCTGACTATCAAGACAGTTGAAATCCCCTTATCACAACCAGAGCTTGCCTCCATTCCAACCCTGTGCCCTGGTCCTAAGACTCTATCCATCCATTTTCTCCTTCTAGCCAAGGGGTCTCTCTAGTCTATTCCCCTGTCAGAAGTCCTTTGGTTTCTAGGCCATCAATTCATTCCCCACCAGGTCTCTCCACTTAAAATCTATTTTAGATCTCCTCATAAAAGACATTTTGAGTTCAAATTTGGCTCAGACACTAATTGTGTGACTCTGGACAAGTCACTTAACCCTAAATGCACTTAAAGGTGTGTATACATACTGCTGAGTAAAGCATATCCTTCCTCTATCTTGCTCAGTTTTGAATAGTGTCCCCATAGGGCCTGAGGTAGCTATGAAGACAAACGATCTCTCTTTCCATGTCTTAATTAAGAATCGGCACCCTAGTCTATGTCACTTCTTAGCTCCCAGGCAGGCCACAAGCTGGCCAAACCTCCACTGCTGCCCTTTTGACCACATCCAACCTAGTGGTCTCAGGTCAGTAATTTCCAATCTACTTCCCTTCTGGTTTAGAATCCTAACCAGATCTGCAAAGTTCAAATACTGATGTTCATCCTGGACTCTTCATTTCAGGGACCCAACCCACATTGCACCTTTCTGATCCAGGATGTGGGATTTCACTGGAAAAAGAATCTGCTTCCAATCTCCATCAGCCTCTGCTCTGTAGCATCAAGCCTTAGAGAGCAGCCCCAAGTCAGTCTGGTTGGTTAAATGGTTCCCTCTTTCAATAGCCCATGGTCTCTCTAGCATAGCCCATGGTCTCAGTGAAGGACCTGGAGAACAGCAGATCACAACTGCTCTTAAGCACTGTTTTGGCCCCTGTGATTCCATCTTTCTAATCAGCTCCTGACTTCTGAAACATCCAACTTCAGTTACCCACAATATGACAAGTTACAGCAATGTCCTGGAATGTTGCTCCTGCCTATGACTCTTAATTCCCAGAGATACCATGGATACCATGTCAAGATACCCGAGCTGGTCATCATATCCCAGATACACACCTGGAACCAGCAGTAAAAACCTGGATGATTTCGGTTGGCATGTGGCTGGTGATCTTTCTCTTTCCTAAAGTCCCTCCAAACAGAAGGGACCTTTGGGACCCCTGGGACATTGTCCTCCCCAGAGGGGCCAGAACCATACCCACAAATGTCAAGAGTCTTGCTGTAGCACATTCTTCTGTCCTTCTGAGCCAGGCCTGGATCTTCCTCTGCCTCCTTTCCAACCTTTTTCCTTCTGCAATTTTCCCAAAAACCTTTCTACCACTCATCTCAGGAACAATATCCCAGTCACACGAGGGGTGCTTTTTTTCTTGAAGTAAGGGGACTCTGCATCCACTCCTCGAGTGGCTACATCTGGCAGAAGTGTGGACATTATCCAATCTCTGCAGTCCCAAAAACATTTTCTTTCTTCCAAAGTTGCTGAACCATACAGTTCTCTGAGATTCTTTGCAATGAGGCTCTCTGAATACAGGCACCATCCCAATTGAGTCACCACTCATTTTACCAGGGGTTCCTAAACATTCCCACATTCTTCTGGTCTCTAATTATCAGACTCCTGCCAACACCCTAAAGGAAACAAGACACTGCCCTCAACTGCTCTGAGAGGTTAGTGAGAGAAATCCAATTTGTAGCCATTTTACGTCTCTATCCTTTTAATACCCATTCAGATGTCTCTTTGCATCCTCAAAGCACCATCATCTTGCACCATTTCTCTCAAGGTGCCTTTGCTCTTGGCAGAAAGAACTACCACATGTTCCAAAGGTGAGGCATTTCTTACCCAGCTGCCATCACGGATACCACCACTCTTGGCTCATGTGTTTTTCTTTCCTCCTCCCCTCCCTTTCTTCTCCTTCTCCAATTCAATAACCATTGGCTTTATGGCACAGCAAGAGAGGCCCAGAGTTAAAAAAAAAATCCACTGACCTCTCAAGGAAGATCCAAGGCCAAAAGATCCCTCCCAGTGGCCAGAAGAGTCTCCCCCCACCCTCACAAACTATCTCACCCATGTTTTCCTACTTGATCCTTGTAATCACCCTCAGAAAATGCCAGGGGAAACATGACTGACATTTTACAAATGAGAAAACTTAGGCTCCAATTCAGAACCTTATCCACAATCACCCAGCTGTGGAGCAGAGCCAAGAATGGTCCCAAGCTGACCACCCTGCAGCTGGAGGCAATGTTGCCACTCACAAAGACTGAAGAAAATGTCACAACCCTTTGATGCCAGCCTATTATAATTGAACATTCATTTAAACTTGAAACAAAAACTTGTTTTTTTAATTAAAAATACCAGTTGGAGGCAAAAATCATTTCAATATTTAAAAATTTTAAGAGCATTTTAGAAGTATAAATTAAGTTCTAGGGTACAAATTTTCTGTATTAGGTTGCACACGTTTGAGAGCTGTTACCTCCTCATCCTGACTCTGCCACTGGGCAAGTGTCACACATCCTCCCTGAACTTTAGTTAACACATCTTGAAAATGACAGACTAGAGTGTCTCTAAGGTCCCTTCCAGCTCGAGGCATATGAGTCTATGCCTGAGATAAGTGCTATGTCTGCATCTGAATGAAAGGGGCCGTCATCCATGTTCCATGAATCTCCTCCAAATAAGCAAAGGATAGCAGCTACCTAAAATAAAAGTTATCTTTTTAAAACTCAAACCACATTAGATGCTCATCAATTGGGGAAATGTCTGAACAACTCTATGATTGTGAGGGAATGCTATTGTGCTATAAGAAATGACGAACAGGGGCAGCTAGGTGGCGCAGTGAAGAAAGCCCTGAGCCTGAAGTCAGGAGGACCTGAGCTCAAATTCAGCCTCAGACATGTAATAATTACTTAGCTGTGTGACCATGGACAAGTCACTTAACCCAAGTCATTTAACCAAATCAAAACCAAAAAAACTGATTGTAAAGTGAAGTGAAAGGAACCGGGAGAACACTGTAGACATCAACAATACTGAACAATGAAGAATTGTGAATGACTGAGCTTATTCTCAGCAATACAATGATCCAAGACGATTTCAAAGAACCCAAAAGGAAAAATACTATCCACCTCCAGAGAAAAGAACTGATAAACTCTGAGCACAAACTGAATCTTTTATTTCTCTTTTTCATGTGTCTTATTTTGCTGCATGTCTAATATGGAAATAGACTTTTTGTGATCTCACCCATGTAACTGATATCAAATTCCTTGCCTTCTCAAGGAGAAAAGAGCACCAGAAGAACAGAGGGAAATTGGAACTTTAAATTTTTTTAAAAATGAATGTTAAAAATTTTACAAAATTAAAAATTTACAAAATTTAACAAAATAAAGTTTTAAATCAAACCATATAAATAAAAAAATGCTAGATTTAAGATACTATTTTGTTTGCTACTAAATGAAATTAGTTTGCAGTCTACCAAAAAATTAATTTGTAGAATAAAATTTTAAAATATTTCTAAGATCATTCTGCTCATCATTTCTTATAGCATAATAGCATTCTCACACAATCAGAGATTTGTTAAGCCATTCCCCACTGATGGGCATCTAAATACCTGGGTTCAAACCTTAATTACATTATCAGCTATGTGGCTTTTGACAAGTCACTTAACATTTGCTAGTCCATTTCCCTATGGAAAATGAGGTGGCTAAACTAGAGTCCTATGACAATTGATAAGAATTTGTAGCACTGAAAATGAAGAAATCCCTGCCCTTCCCACAAGATCACACAAGCTAAGAAGAACAATGAGACCAAGATATTGATGGCAATGATAAATCCAATTTTGACTCATTAATACTCTAAAAAAGTCCCAGGAAGAAGAGAAAACTGTTTTCAACTGATCCGCGTAAGGTAATATGTATTAACTGTTCTTCTGACCCCTCGGGCTAGAACATGCAGATTCACCCTCAAAAATCTGGCCTTCTATTTGATCACTGACCCAGAAAACCTCAGACCAAACTTAACTGAAGCACTTTCAATTAACTGCCTTGAAAATTCCACAAAGGCAAACTCTGCCCCTGAGAACTTCCGAATAAAGAAAATTTAAGACAAATAGAAAAATGTTAGGAAAATCATAAATCCTAAAAGGATTTAACCATCTACTCTAAGTGTCTTTACTCCAGTCATGGAAGACCAAGTCAGGCCCAACTACTCCCTGGCTACCTTATCTAGAGCTCAGGTGACTGAAATGAAGCTAAAGACTTCACAAGTCCCTTAAGCACCTTAACAATTTCCAATATTACAGCCAGGGTGAACAACCTATGTGGCAGGTAATTCTGTCTCCACTCTAAATAAATCATGGGGCAAGTAGCCAGACTAGAGTTAGTTACTTAAACCAGTAACATGATTCCCATCAAAACAGACTTAGAACAATTACCTTTATCTTGATTAATCCCAGCATTGAAATAATTAATCATTAATCATTAATCTTACTTGTAATCATTATCTTTAATCACATGCTAAACACCGTTATAATGTTACACCTCCAGGTGTTGAGATCAGGTACTTGAGGGTTATGGTCTTAAGGCCATGTTATCTCTCTTAATGCCATTTGCCATTTTCCTATCAAAACTTTTAAAAACTTGTGATGTCAATTGTAGTTTTGAATCAGCTTCTCAGAATTCAGTTTGTTCTAAAGAAAACAGAAACATGAATACATGTACATACATACATATAGAATATAATATAAATGTTTCCAAGTACAGAGTGGAAAGATAAATGGGTATGTGGGAAAAAAATGGGAAAATAGCTAAAACTGACTAATCCCTTCAGTTCTCTTTGGAAAGGTACTGAATGCTTTCTCAATTCTTTTCATTCAATCTCTGAATCAGAGATGCTTCTTAGGCTGGGATGATCACATGCCCAAACTTCATTTCCAAGACTCTTAAAATGGAGGTTGTAAGAGGAGGTCCTCAAGTGCCTTGACAAGGAGTGATGCCACTAACAATTTCCTGCATCCTGCAGTATGCCCAAGTTCCATCCTAGCACTCTTTTCTAAGCCACAGCTTTGAAGAAAAATGAATGAAGAGTTAGGGGAGAATAAACATGTGACAATTTCCAGGGACTTCCCAATCAGCATCCCAGGTCCAAACTGGAAACCCTGGGATTTCTGCCTCCAGCAGACCCTGGGGCCTCAGGGCTCCCTTCCTCACAGCAGTACTCTCCCCCATCACAGCAGACAACAGCCACCTTTCATTTCCATCAGATCCCCAATATTCTGACAGTCCTTAATTATCCAACTGTCCTACAGTTCCCTATTACCTCTTTATCCACTCCCTATTAATATTTTCACTATCATTCATATTCTGCTGGCTAAAAAAACTGTCTTTAATCCACTCCCATTCCCACAGAGCTGCTGCTCGCCCCAGACTGCCCAGGGGGACAACACTTAAGGGGGGGGGGGGGGTTATTCCAACAGCACTTAAAAGACCTAAAAGTACTTTAGCTCTATCTTCATCTGATCCTCACAAAAACCCTGCAAGGCAGGTGCTATTTTTAATCACACTCATTTTACAGTTGAAGACCTGGAACTCAGAGCCTAGAATCACACAGCCAATTGGTGTCTGAGGCAGGATTGCACCTCAGGTCTTCTGGACTCCGGGTCTTGCACACTTTACCTAGGACAAGGCAGACACACTCACCATAATCTAAGCAAAAGCCAGTCACGATAATCAATCTGTTGCCAGAATCAATATGTAATTAATTACAAAAAGAACTAAAAGTACATTTTCTGATTACCTACGCTATTATTCCCCAAACTATTCTCAAAATGCTAGTCGTTCAAGGCAAGAGATTAAGAGGAAAATAAACAGCTACTAAGAAGTGATAGAAGACTAGAGCAATCTCATTCATAAAAGGCAACTAACATTCCAAAGAAAGAAATCTGCAAAATGGGCCATACCTTCACAAATGCAACTTGTGGATGTTCCTTGGCTAACTCCACCATGACATTGTTCATCTGGGCGCACTGGGGAGCCCATGGTGCCCAGAAATGCACCACAACAAGGGTCCTGAAAGTCAAAATACAGAGTCTTAAAAAAAATGTATTAAAATATGTATTAAAAAGTTTTATTTAACCAATTGCAAGGACTGTTCCAGCTGACTCTCACAGAATTTAAGAAGTTTTCCTCCAGCTCTGGGAATACAAAAAAAGGCCAAAAGCCAGCCCCAGACCCCAAGGAGCTCCAAGTCCAATGGTGAGAGACAACATACCAACCCTCTGTCCCAGGAGAAATCAGAGAAGGCCCTGGGGGAATGAAGGCTTTGAATGTGAATAGAGGATTTGCTATTGGAAGCTGGAAAGAGCAGATGAGGAGTCCTTTAGCATCTACAGTTTTAAGGGAGTGACAGAATCAAAACTAAGCTTTAAGAATGATCTAAAAGCAGCCAAGCTTCAAGAAGGATGGACTGGCCTGGGGAAGAGACTGAAGACAAGGAGACCAACTCAAAGTCTTCCTTCCCTGATTTGTCTGCCTGAGATCTTCCTCGACTCCACTTCTTAATAGTCCAGGGGGGTGAGGATTAGAAAACATTATCCCTATCTTCTGGCCTCAAAATCCTGTTCTTCACTCCAAGGTCCCTGCTACCATCTTGGATCCCAGAATGGCCTAAACCTGCTTCTCCTGAAATGTGGCTGCAGCCTCCTTCACTGCCCTCCAAGGCTGATATTTTTTAGAAAAGCTAGGGGAGAAGGGCAAAAGAAGGTCTGTTTTTGTTTTATTTTTGTTTTTTAAAATTCTGGCCGTACAAAGAGGAGTTAACTAAGCAGCAGAAGACAAGGAAGGGCAGGTGAGCAGGGAGGAGGAAGTGCCCAAAGCTCTGCCCATCATTCCATTTTGGCACCTAATTGTTAAGTCCCTCAATCCAGTCAAGCCTCCACTGCCTGTCACCCTGCCCCTCCAGAGAGACCAATGGGCACCTGAACTTGAGGCTGCCAGTGCTAGGAGAGGGCACCCACCTGGCCCACCCAGGGAAGGCTGAGGAGGAAACATTGTTACACATACTCCACTACTGTTACACTGTCTCCAAGAGAACAAGCTGGAACTTCCATGTCCCCTCCTTCCCCACATCTAACGTCAACACACACTTGGGAGAAAAGTCAGGCTGGAGGAGTCTATCCCTGGAGCCCAATCGCAAAGTGGAGGGAGGGAGTCCATGTTGAATGTCTGTAGGGTCCATGGACATAACCAAAGGGCTGCATCCCCTAATCACTGGCCTCGTTTCTTCATCTTAACAAAAGAGGTTTGAACAAGATGACAATTAAAGGCCTTCCTGCTCTCATATGTGAATTCACTGGGTTATGTGCAATGCTGTTTGGAATGGCTGGCACTAAAATTTTAGATAAAAGTTTGACACCTAAAGGGTAAGCTTCAGATATCTGGAACATTCATTTCAGGGGAACCCCGAGATTTCCAAGGAGTCCCTGGATACATGAGTGTGTCTCCAAGTGGCGACACTAGAACAGTTCACTACTCTACCCTGCCCCAACATCTCAGGAAGTGGGCACCAGATTCAAACACCACAATGAAAAAGGGTGGTTTTACACATGAATGTAAGAGTTCATTGAGAAGGGAGGAGGGAATGAAGGGATTTTAAAAAATGCATTTGTAACTTGTTATGAAAAATATGAAAACTTTTTCTCTGAAGAAATTCACTCTTTCCCCACCTGCTCAGGATCTCCTATATCACGTGCTCAATTTAATCACTATGGCTCTAAAAGGAACAAGAACTCTGCAGATGGTTCCATCTGGCACCCCACAAACCAGAGGCTATTTCCAAACTATAAATTTCATTCCAAATTGGGGTGCTTAGAACCGCTGTCCTGCACATCAGTGTCAGTCCTGAAGAGGTCAGAACACCCTACACAATACTCCTCTGCAACCCCAGTCCCTTCTTGGGACTTGAATGGCCAAGTTTCCTGGCTGGGCCTCAGTTGAGTTCAGTTTGCAGATTTCCTTATAACAAGGTGAAAAGAGACTCTAGCCCATAGCTTCGGAAAATCTCTTCTTTTACATTTCCCCCGGAAAGGGAACCCTCCCCAGCAACTTCCTCACACTTAAACGCACACAGAGAACACTTCTAGCACTGTTTTACAGGGAGATGTCAGTGGCTTCTCCCAGCCCTGGTAGGCAGACGCTGCCCTGAGTCTCCTTGGAACAGCGGCAAACCGAGGTGAGAGGACTTGTGAGGATGGACGTGACTGGAACCTTAGCGCCCAAGTCCCCCAACGTGGGCGGCGAAGTGGGCAGCACCCCTCTGGAGAGGGCACCCCAGGAGGCCAGAGCAGAATCCTCAGACCAGTCGGGTCAGCGTGACCCAGGGGCGAGCGGGAGGAGGAGGGAAGCAGCCCCCGGAATGCTGCCGCACCCCGCCCCGGGCGCCCCCCACTGCACCCTCGCCTACGGCCCCCTCCCCATTTTCCAAACCGCAGGGCCTCAATTTCGGGTCCTGCCCCCCCCCCGTGCTCCAGCCTCAGTTTCCTAAAAAAGACGGGCGGGACCCCAGGGCCGCAGCCCCCCAACTCCACGGCTTCCCGAGTTGTTGGGGGAGAAAGAGCCCCCCAGGGCCGGATCTCTCACCCCGGCCCCGGCCCGGAGCCGCCTCACCTAACCGAGGGGCCGAGGAGTGACCCCAAAACCACGATGTGGGGGCTCCGGTCCGGCCCGAGCGGCCGCAGGCCCCCCTCCCACGGCCTCGGCTCCCCCGGCGGCCTCGGCTCCCCCGGCCCCCCGGCCCCCCCCAGCTCCCCCGGCCCCGCCTCGGCCCCCCCCCGCCCCCCATGCCCCCCGCCTCGGCCCCCCCCCGGCCCCCCATGCCCCCCGCCTCGGCCCCCCGGCCCCCCCCCGGCCCCCCGGCCCCCCGGCCCCCCGCCTCGGCCCCCCGGCCCCCCGGCCCCCCCGCAGCAGGGCCCCGGGCCGCCGCCCGCACCTGGCGCGGAGCCGCAGCAGCTCTTCGAACTGCGCGGTGGCCGTGACCTCCAGCAGGGCCGGGGGCTCGGCGCCCGCGGAGCCCGGCCCGGGCCCGACCCCCGCCGCCGCCTCGGCCGCCCCGGACGCCATGCTGCCCCGCCGCGCCCCGCCGCCGCCGCCGTCAGGCCGGAGCAGACGAGCGCCGCGCGCCCCGCCGCCAGGCAGGCCAGCCGAGCGCCGAGCTGCGTCTGCGCAAGCGCCGAGCCGGGCGGGCGAGGAGGCGGAGAGCGAGAGCCCAGAGACCGCGCCTCCGCCCCCGGCCGACGCTGCGATTGGACAGCCTGGAGGCAGAAGGCCGGCGGGGCTCCGCCTCTTCCGCCGCCAAGACCCGCCCACTCCCCCAGCGGCAGGAAACCCTGGGATTGGGCGCCCGAGGGCGGAGCGAGAGGGAGGAAGGGCGGTCCGGCGGAGAGGTCAAGAATGGCCCCGCCCTCTTCCCCTCCGCCCCGCCTCCAGGCTCCACAAGAGGCGGGGATTGGGTCGTCCGGACAGAGTGGGAGGAGTCGGGTCACAAAGACTGCGGGCGGCGAGGGGAAGGGGGCGGGGAGATGGGCTGCCCGGCGCAGGCGCGGAGGGCCCGGGCGCAGGGCGCCGCCCCGAGGAGGCGCCTCGCCCGCGGCTCCGAGTCCGGGAGGGCCCGTCCGGGGCCAGGCAGGAGGCCGCGGCCGCCCTCGGGGGCCCAGGCGCGGACCCGGCAGTGACCCCATGCCGGCGCTCCTGGCCTCCCCGCGCGAGGTGCCGGCCCTCGCTGGCCGCCCGCCCCCGGCCCGCAGAGCCGGACACTGCAGTCGGCCGACAGGGCCCCGGGGCCCCGGGGCCCCGTGTCCGGCAGGCCGGGCCCGCAGAGCCGGACACTGCAGTCCGGCCGGCCGGGCCCGCGCGCACTCGGGAGCAGGGAGGGCGGGAGGCCGCGGCCCGGCCGGCGCCGGCCCCCTGCCGAGGCCCAGCCTTCCTGCCCCCTGCCAGCCGCAGGCCGGGAGCCGGGCCTCGGCCTCCGTACACGCAGAGGCCTCCGTGGGCCAGAGGCAGCGGCGGTGATGGCATTAGCATTAGGAGCCAGGAGGTTGGGCTCGCCTGCCAGCTGCGCCAGTTACTACCCGGGTACCCTTGGCAAGGCCCATTACCCCTTGGGCCTCAGCTTCCTCATCTCTAAAACAAGACCTCAACTCAGTGACCTCCGAGGGGCCTCCTCTTTGTAAACATGGTTTGAGGAATCTCACATCTCCAGCAGAAAGAGCATCCAGTCAGCCAAGGTCATTGCAAAGGCCTTTCCCCCATGGACTTTACATCACAAGCGTGTTCAGTGGATCAGTGCCAGCACTGAAGGGGGCATTTCCCTCCAGCAATGAAGCACACCGCCCCCTCAAGCCTTTTTATGTTGCATGAG